>NW_024100507.1:3212500-3943750 GCF_016545835.1 Crotalus tigris
GTTTGCTTTTCTAGCAAATGAACTTAAAAAGAGAAAAATACTATTCAGATGGGATGTCCCGACTGGAATGGTGGTGAACCACCTGGGGACATGTTATAGACTTAATACTGTTTCTCAAGCAAAAGATTTTTATACCTCGGTCCTGGGGGTATGTGTATCGCCATCTATTAAGTTTAAAGCTTTGGAAGAAAAGAATGTAGAATTACAGCTTGAAGAGCCTATATTTATGAAAATTGGGGAACCCTTGTTTGAGAGGCCCCAACAAGTCCAGGTTGAGGAACAGAAGACAACTTGTGCAGCATACAATTGCAAAGAAAAGCAGCAACAGAAGAAGGTCTCTGAATCTCTGGGAGAAGTTAGACCTACAAAGTCTCTGGAGCAATCTTCAAGGGTGGAATTGCTGCCTGAAATGGAAATTGGGAAATTTCAGCTTGAGGGGCACCAACAAGAGAGGAACGGGCAGAGGATAACTTGTACAACTTATAATTGTGAAGATCAACACAAGGAGGAATTCACTGAGGAAGTTTTACAGGTATCGGTCCCTGAGACTTGTCCAACATATAAATGTAAAGAAAAAGTAACATATAAATGTAAAGAGAAAGACCAACAGAAGAAGGAGGTTGAGGAAGTTTCACAGGTACTGATTCCTGAGCTTGTGGGTCAACCAGGACTTACAAACTCTTTGGAGCGATCTTCAAGGGCAGAATTCCACGCATTTTTTTCGATGCTTGCGGGCAAGAGAAACCGATATGGATTGTGCTTATAGTAGATGTAACTGGCTATTAGACAGAAGATTATGGATATTGAATGAAAATTTTAGATAAGAAGTTTGTGTTTATAGTGGGTGCAACTGGTTATCGGACAGAAAATTATGGACATTGAATGAGAACTTTAGACAAGAAGTTTACTATTGAGATTGTGGGAGAAGTAAAACTTACATCGTTTTTGGAAAATGTCTTATGTAATGTCTAAATATGTGTTTTGGGATAATAATATATTTCAGCTTTAAGTTTTAAACCTTTAATGATAATATTGTTTAAACCTGTGTTTTGAAGGGATTATAATTTGTTTATTTCAGTGAGGGGATTCTAATAAATTTGTGTTTTGAAGGGAGTATAATTTGTTTAAGTTCCAAGTAAAGCTTAAATTTGGTTTTTAAATATTATTATTAATATTTCTAAGAGAAAATAATTTGTTTAATTAAATGTCTAGATTTGTTTAGGAAAGAAAGTAATGCTTAAATCTGTGTTTTTGGAGGAAGTTTATATAGAATGATGATTGTATTTAGATTTGTTTAGGATTCAAAAGTGTTTCAAGTTTTTAAATATTATTAATATCTTTAAGAGAAAATAATTTGTTTAACTAAATGTGTCTAGATTTGTTTAGGATTTTTAAGTTTTTTTTTGGATAGGTGAGAAGATTATGAAGATTGAAGGAAATATGTATTTACTTTAAGTTTTCTAAGAGTATTTAGTTTTGATGGTATAACAAAGGTTTATATATTTATTTTTTTGTATTAGGATAAAGAAAGAGGGAGAAATTAGATTTTACATTATAGGTATAGATATTCAAAGAAAGTAATGTTTAAATTTGCGTTTTTGGAGGGAGTTTATATAGAATGATGATTGTATTTAAATTTGTTTAGGTTTTAAAAGTGTTTTAAGTTTTTTTCTCAATTAAGCCTGTACTCAGCTCTGGGAAGTCCAGGGGAGGGTTTGGGAGGTTGGGTAGGAGGGGGGTGAGGTAGGGTTGGGGGGGGTATGGGAAGGGGATTTGTTTTTGTAAAATTTAAAAATTTTCAATAAAAAAAAAAAAATATGTAAAACTAATTAAGCAAAACAGAACAAGCGCAAAAGAAATATATCTGCTACAAGGAACCTGTATACAGTATTCAACAGGGCTTATTTTTTTTAAAAAAAATATGTTTACATTCTGAACATGATGAAAGAACTGAAATGCACATATGGAAAACTGAATTATTGTTAGCCTCTGAAACAAAACTCTCTTCCCCCACCCTGCAATTAAAACGGGGGCTTTCACTTGTATCTTTTCTGCATGCCTGCTCCAGAAATTCACATTCTTGTGGCAATAGGAAACAATCATAAATCCTCAATCATATATTTCTCCTCCAATAAAGCCAGTTTATGTACCTTCACCCAATGCTTAAACCCTTGTTTCTCAATTCCATACGTTTACAAAGGCCCTAAACACATTTCTAGGCTCCGCAGGACTTCAGACACTGAGATTATTATTTAAAAAAACTTGTACAAATGAATTAAACAGAATAATGGAGAAGCATAAAAAAATAAATTCCAGCACTAAATATCAATTGTGGGATCAGCCTGAATCTTAAACCTCCCTTATATCATACATGATAACTATTGTCAGGAAAACAGCTGATATTACAAAAAACATAGCTAGTTTTAGTATTTGACTATTGCCACTTTTATTGTCCTCTCAAATCGACATTTTACTAAGGAAACAATAGTAATTTTTCTCACTGATCAAATACTATATCTCTGATTAAAATGATAAAGTATAATAATAATAGCAACAATTGTGAAATGCAGGCATAACTACTTCTGCAACAGTAAAAATGTACCGGTACTCTTATCTCTTTTTAAAAAAGGAGTTCCTATAATTTTCATTGTCAAGACAATATAGTATTGTAGGCAAAGCTTTCAAATATGTTCTTAAAATATGCATTTATGTAAAACCTCAGATACTGCTTCCGCAATATAACAAGATAGAATGTTTTCCCTTGTCTGCATTTTTATTTTAATTTATACCATATTTTTCACTAAGAAAATCAGCTTTAAAAGAGCTACAAAACCACTCAGGGAACTAGATTTGTGACGTCAGCTTGAAGTCAGCTCTTCTAATTATTTTAATTGTTAGATATCGG
This sequence comes from Crotalus tigris, assembly GCF_016545835.1. Lineage (NCBI taxonomy): Eukaryota > Metazoa > Chordata > Lepidosauria > Squamata > Viperidae > Crotalus > Crotalus tigris. Next base: position 3,215,406 of record NW_024100507.1, read on the forward strand.
TGGGCTTCTAGAACACTTTGGAGGATAGGCAGAATAAAGTATAATAGTTACAATTAATTCTAAAATGAAGAAAGTCGTCGTACAGTCATCAAAGGTTCAGGGCTAAGACAGCAGCTCTATTGTTTCTCACTAACACTCTTTCGTTGCTCCCTGAGCTTCTTTCTACCGCTGTGTCAAGCTTCAACCATACCCAGCTGCAGAGAACGACTGGTTCTCAGCAGGGCTTTTTTTGTCATAGAATGCCCAGAACGGAGTTCCGGTACCTTTTTTGGATGGAACCTTGTAGGGTAGGCAAGGCAGGTTGTATGACATGTGTGAGTTCCGGCACCTTTTTTTTTTTTTTTTTAAGAAAAAAAGCACTGGTTCTCAGTTCGTATTTCCCAGTCTCCAGCTGGCAACTGACATTAACATCAATGTCCAAACAAAGGCTTCTATGGTCTGGCAGTGAAATGAGGTGGAAACACTTCCCTTTTTGATCAGGTCACTGTCTTCTTTCTTTTCAATCACAAGTGAGTTGGGGGACTAGAAAGTGACTGTTTCCCACTGAACATGACAACTATGCAACTTGGCTTCCAACAGGATAAGTGGTGTCACCCTCCTCAGTAATCTCAGAAATAATTCTTTCCCCCCCAATCAGTACAGAGAACTACAAAAAATTATAAGAACAAATAAAATGCTCCTCTGGAAAATGTTATATAATTGCAAAGAAGAAACATAAATAAACATATGACATTTTTTCTATATAGTATACAAAAAGTAACTGTAATATGGCTCATATTACTGAGAACTAGTTTTGTGTAGTGGTTGAGACATCAAGCTAGAAACCAGGAGACAGGGAATTCTAGATCTACCTGAGGCACCAGGCACAGTCCTAGGAAGGAGGAAAGGGCAAACACTTCCAAAATGTCATTTCTAAATCTAATCCTAATATAATGTAATTTTAATCTAATTCTAATCTAATTTTATAAATGCTACATGCCTTTATCCTTTGTCACTTACAACTGCACAACAAGAGAAACCACTATTATTGTATCTATGATCCTGAGATGCTACAATGCTAAAAAGAGCAGTTATGATTATTTAGAGCTGGGCTAAGATCTGAGTTAGACATTGCAAGATCAAGTGTATTATTTTACTATTGTATTATTAGTTTACATATCCCAAATTTTATGATGTCTTCAGAACGCCATTATATGGATGATTTATAGGGATGATGATGATGATTTAAGAGCATATGAGAACATATGCTTAGCGAAAAATACTGATAATATAACAATTCGAAAAGAAAACCTGAATAATTCCTTTGAGCAAATTAGTGCGATCACTGGAGCTATTCTACTAGTCTGACATGAGAAAGATATGTCACTAAAAAAAAAAAAAAGTATGTGTTTGAAAAACTTGTAAATCGTTTCCCCTAGCTCAGTGGTGGCGAACCTATGGCACGGGTGCCAGAGGCGGCACTCAGAGCCGTCTCTGTGGGCACACGCGCCATCGCCCCAGTCCTAGGCCTTCAGCTGGGTTTTATAAAACCTTCACGCTTTAGGCCTCTGCCGCCGTGTACAAAAAAAAAGTTCAATCAGTCAATTTCAACTTCTCGCAGGAAAAAAAAAATCTCGCAAAGTTGGAATTGATTGATTGAACTTTTTAGTCCCACCCAGTCTGCTGTTACCACCACAGCCACACCCAGCCAATGGGCCACACCCACCCCCAGCACCCGATGATGCATAAGTGGGTTTTGGGTTGCAGTTTGGGCACTCGGTCTCTAAAAGGTTCGCCATCACTGCCCTAGCTAGACGTAGAATTTCTGGACCCTGTTTCCTTCTTCCTCCTGTTGCAGAAGAAGGCATCATAGTCTTCTCCTGCTTAGAAACCCTCAACAGACCTCTTTCAGTGAAAGTATTTGGAAGAAATGTATAATTACGGGGTCCAGAACTGGGCTTCTTCCATTTGCATTCATCACCTTCTAGAAAGCAGTAATACTTAGAATTTGGGAATTTAAGATTTAGGAATGCTGATTAGTCCTGGACTTCTTGCAGGGCACAACTTAGTGGAACAAAAGAGCCGCAAGGGAAAAAAATGTAAATCAATTGTATGAAATCGCCAAAAAAATAGCAACAAGTTGAATGTTATTCATCAAGACAAAAATTTTCACCGAAATTTCTTTTTAAAAAAAGTTTGTAAGATTTTAATTAGAAAATAAGGGAAGAAAGTCTTTTGTTCAGACACAGAAATGTCATCAAATTTCTTAAGGCATAGACAAAGTGAGAAGGGAAGATACTAGATCTTTTTCTCAGGCAGAAAGATCAGTACATAATGAAATTATTATGAGAAAAAAATTAAACTAAATTCTGCATTTCTATTCTTAAAAACGCTTCAGCCAGCAAACAATAAAAAGCAGAAAGATTACATAAATGTTTGTGTTGTGCAAAGAAAATAATTGTTATTGTACCCAATTGCTATATAACTGTACCTATTAAAACTCAAATCAAAGGATGGAACTGGTTCAGCACAAACCTACATATATTTACTTGGGAATAACCTCCTACTGTTCCTGCCTTTGCAACATTATATAAATGTAGAAAGAAAATTTAAATGGCACACTGAGAATCTTAGCCACAGAGTACCTGCACACATGCACACTCAGTGTGGATAACATCAAATTACTAGTCCTCAAAGCATGTTATATAAAAGAATTGGCAATTGGTTTCAGATAGAAGTCGTTTCCTCCCTGTAAATACCAGAGGCTGAACCAGAGATTTTCTTTATCCAAGGCAAATGCTCCACTGCTGAGCCGCCATAGTGTTTTTAAGAGGTAATGGATGGATTTTGCTTAAGTATTAAGTTGTTTACAGATCAACTGCCGTGCTCAACAAGAATGAGAGTGCAAGTAGGAGCAATCTTTCTGAAGCTAACCAACTTTGCGAAAAAGTCTGTGTTGTCTTAATGGCTATATGTAACTATCTGATTATATTTCATAAAATACATGCATGATTGAGAGTAAACTTTAAGCTTATGGAATACAATTGAGGATTTAATTGACTGTTTTACAGCCAGCAGTTCAAGCCTGAGAATAGCATCTGAGGCTAAAAAACTGTTATATGAACTTATCAATTTCATATATATCACACAGGAAAGCTTGCAGCATTTAAGACCAATTCAAAATATTTAGAAGACAAAAACAAGATAAAGCAAACCAGTTAAAAATATATCAAAAATTGTAAGGCAGGAGCAAGAGAGAGCATATTCTAAAATTTACATTGTTTGTGGCAATGATAATCATTTGAAACATGAGGAATTTTAGGGAAGTTCAGAATTTCCAACCTTCAAGCAATTGATGTTGCTACTCAGTGTTCAGAAGGTAAATGCCATACCTGGTGTCCTTTGCTTGAGTAGCCAAACAGGACTTCAGAGATATCTATTCCATCGAATCGTCTGTTGAGAGGAAGGGTGGCATTCGCCAGAGATACCAATGTAGGAAATATGTCTAAAGTGCTGCAGAAGAGAATATCCTGTTATTAGAATATAGGCTGATCTTGGCAACCAAATTATGAAAAAAGACTTACAAACCTATTCCTAAGGCTACCTTATCTGATGCCAAAATACAGCATTACATTTTGGAGACTGCTTATTAAAGACCTGGGTGCACCTTTTCTTTTTAAGTGTGTGTGTGTGTGTGTGTGTGTGTGTGTGTGTGTGTGTGTGTGTGTGTTTGTTTGAGTCCAGGTACATATAAAACCATTCTATAAGATAAAGCATTAAAATTCTCCTCATAATGCAAACCATAAAATTAGGATAATATTTGCAAGTTCTGATTTGGCATAGTATTGCTGTATGGGCTGAACTGGAAAAGTTTGCAAAGAGAAAATTCTACTGAATTATGATGGACATTAGAGATTTCACAAACAACCATGAAAGTATTGAAAAGCCTTGAATAGGATACTGAAGTTCTAGTTTCAATTTACTTGAGTTTCTCTCTGGTTCTCCTCTTGGGTTTGCCAAATATCCCTCACACATTAAGGAAGACTGTTCTCTGTGAGCTAAGAGGTGGATTTTAAAGTTTAAAGATAAAGTTTCATGTTATTTATGAAAAATTAGCTATATAGAGTCCACAAGGCCCTTGATCATATGGTGTTAATATGTGACATTTATATAATGATAAAATATCCTAAATTGAAACCCTATAGCAGTGATGGCGAACCTTTTAGAGACCGAGTGCCCAAACTGCAACCCAAAAGCCACTTATACATCGTCGGGTGCCGGGTAGGTATGGCTCATTGGGTGGGCGTGGCTGCGGTGGTAATGGCAGACTGGGTGGAACTAAAAAGTTCAATCAATCAATTCCAACTTTGCGAGATCTTTTTTTCCTGCGAGAAGTTGAAATTGATTGATTGATTGGATCTTTTTTTTTTTTGCACCCGGCGGCGGAGGCCTAAAGCGAAAAGGTTTTATAAAACCCAGCTGAAGGCCAAGGACTGGGGCGACGGCGCATGTGCCTTCAGAGAGGGCTCTGAGTGCCGCCTCTGGCACTCGTGCCATAGCTTCGCCACCATGGCCTATAGTGTGCTCAAAACTAACCAAGTACATCAGAATGACTCAAGCAACTTGCAATGAAAACTTCTCCCTAAGGGGGAAAATACTAGTGATCTGTTTTGGTTTTTAATGTACCATTCCATGGTCTAGGAAAATATGATTTCATTTATGTGTGCTACAGTACTTTTCAGAGAAATTAGAATAGGCAATAAGAACAATCAAGCCATATAAGAACACACAGTATTACATGGTTGCTTATTTGATTGCAAACTGCCATAATCTAGAAACTGGAACTGACACAAAGATCAAGAAAGCAACTGACATCTGACCTACCAGCACTGAGAAGAAATAAATGAGGGTGGGATAAAAGCCTGGTATGTCTCAGTTCCCAATTATTTGAACCGATTCAGTTGATTTTCTACCACTAACACACAAGAATGCTAACTACTGGGTGATTTTGAACATAGCCTCACTATTATTTCTTTGCCTTAGCACAACCTTTGTCAAGTATCATAATTACTTACTATCATCCTGTAAGCTGTAGCATGAAGTCTTAACATTAATACCCACAAAGCAGCCATGTTGACTATAGTTAACAAAAGAATGGTAGGATCAGAATGGGAAGTGATGCCAGAGAACATCTAGTTCAAACAGCAGAATCAGAGGACAACAGGGTGTCCTATGAAGTGACTTCAGGAGACTTCTAGTGTTCATGGACAGTTCAAGAACCATTGAAACGCTTCTGAAAGATAGCTCTCCGGCTCCTCTTGAAATCTTCCAGTAATGGGGAACATTCTACTTCAGAGCAATCCTGGTTCACAACCCCTTCCATCAAGAAATTATTTCTAATACTTGAAAAGCTCTTCATCTGGTACACAGATGAATACTACCAGGAACTGATCATTCAAATGTCTGGAAGAAGTGGCCAATCCCCCAATTATCCTTCCCCAACAGCCTCTTTACTCACTACAGATGGTTTTGAAAGTCCCAATTAGAGACTGAAGAAGGGAGGAGGTGGCAGAAAATTTCCCTTGCAAAGGTTTCTTTGTGCTATGAGTACATTGGATACAATCCATCGTTTTATTCCTACGTAGTTATAAAAAACCATGTTTGGATGAGTGTCTTCTAAAAAGTGCAACCATACTGGAAAAATAGAAATGAAAATTAGACCTGATAAACCCATTAGCACCAATGAAGATTTTTCTGACCTGAAACATATCAGCCCACTTAAGAGATTTATGAAATGTTGGCTGAGGGAACTGAAAGAAACTTGAGTCTTTTTTCTTTTCATTCAATTAATTTTAGCACGGCTGCTAAGAAACAAACAGGCAAAACAATAAACATCTTTGAGAAAAATAGAAAAAAAAACCCAGTACAAGTTCTTCCGTGAAAAAAATTGTAAAGTGTGTGTGTCTGTGTGTGTGTGTGTGTGTGTGTGTGAGAGAGAGAGAGAGAGAGAGAGAGAGAGAGAGAGAGAGAGAGAGAGAGAGAGAGAGAGAGAGAGAGAGAGAGAGAGAGAGAGAGAGAACACGTGTGCTCACACTGGAATGCTTTGCAGGGCTAAATTTAAGCTCTGTCTGATTTATGCCTAGAATTTTATTAAGATTCCTGGATGTAAATTGCAAGGATCCATTTTGCAGTATGGAGAAAATTACTTCTGAAAAAGCATAGAATCCTCAGAGACACTAGAATATAGCAAAGGGTGGTCACTTGGGGAAGAGGCAGTGCCACTCTGAGTGTTGTTTGCTCCTGAGAACCATTTGTTTGTCTCCTCTTGATGAACCATCCAGAATTTAAAAAAAAACTATGCTGTTTCAAATGGAATCCAAGAACTTGGGAGTAGTCCTAACTGGCTGCTTGGTGATTAAATGACAGTTTCAATGCACTTTATAGTTAATGCTCTGCTTGCACATGTTTGAATTGCAAATGTTAGCTGTTAGATGAGTTGCACTCATTTTAACAGAACCGATAAAATAATGTATAATATATGAAAAGTAATAATTGCTTTATGCATCTTTTGGGATACCGATTTCTAGATGTGAGGGAACATCTCTTTAATTTGAGATAGACCAAATTGAATTGTACCATGAGGCACTAAAGGAACTTCCTTATGATCTGACCAAGTTTTATTTTTGAGAAATCCAGGAGAAAAAGTGAAGTGCCAAACGACTGAAGAGGAGAACAGGTCCCTGGCAAAGCGATATCAATAACTGGATCGTTTTTGAGCAATAATTGCCACATTATTTTCAAGATGTTTACAGGTCACCTTTATGAACATTTGAGAAGTTCATAAAGGTGACCTGTAAACATCTTGAAAATAATGTGGCAATTATATGAAAAAACCTTATCAAACTAACTTTCACTCATTTTTTAATGGGGAAATTTTCTGAGAGGATCACGGATGTTGATTTCAGCCCAGCATTTGACGGAGTATCTCCACAACTACATTTTAATTAGCAAGATGGAAAGTATATAAAAACTGAAAATAATAATGAAAGGATGCTCCTAAAGTGATTTCTTATCAAACTAGAATGAGGTAGCTTGCCACAAGGATCGGTCTGGTGCTATTCCTCTTCAACATTTATTAAAAATATTTTTCTTGGATAGAAGATTTATTAGTTTTACAGATCACATACAACTGGGTGAGAAAGCTGATTATTCTAGAAATCAGAAATAAAATTCAGATTTATCTTGATGGGTGAGAGACACAGGTTTAAAACAACAGTGAAATTAAACAAAAACAAATGAAAAGGGTTTTTTTTATGAAAAAGATTGAGTGAGTCCAAAAATGTGGCATAAAGTAATAAAAATAAATAAAACAGCAGAATTTAGAATGTTAAGTTTGTAGACTTGGAATCCTAGCAAGATGAGATGAATGGCTACAGGGGGTTGATATTTACAGCATGAAGCCTCACCACACTTGTGATCCATACTGCATATTTGAGCAAAGTGACCACTGAAAACCACACTGTAATTCTATGATCAAAAGCAAATCACAGCATTGGTCTCTTTTTCAGATATAAATGTCTGATGAAAACAGCCAGGCTCACTCTGTCAAATAATCTCATTAGTGTGTGTTGGAAAGAACAACTGCTCTGCCATTCTGCAATCTATCTGTATTCCTCACTGAAGTCGGAGTTAAATATTATGCAAACTGAGAACAAGATCCTGTCTCCAAGTCAAAATGAAGATTGTTGAATGGGAAAATGGAGGATTATCAGTCGAAGGAAGAATTTTCTAAGATAATGCTGCTCCTTGAACAAGGAATGAAAAATTCAGCAAAAAAATGTAATGGATATGATAGAATTTTGTTTAGCTTCCTCAGAATTATGATGAAGATGGTAGACCAAAAGAGGGCAATTGATAGCTCACAGAACCAGACTTTAAAGGAGCACATTTAGAAGCACATTTATCACCACTGTTACTACTGGCAGTCCTTGACCTACAACCCCAATTCAACACAGAATTTCAGTTGTTAAGCAAGAGAGTTGTTAAATAGGTTTTGCCCCATTTTTGACTTGTCTTGCCACAGTTGTTAAATGAATCACTGCAGTTATTAAGTTAGTAATGTGGTTGTTAAGTGAGTTTGGCCTCTCCCCATTGACTTTGCTTGTGAAAAGGTCACAAAAGGTGATCACATGATCCCCAGATACTCATAAATATGAGCCAGACATAAATATGAGCCAGTTGTCAGGAGTCTGAATTTTGATCATGTGGCCATGGGGATTCTGCAACAGTAGTAAGTGTGAGAAATGGCCATAACTCACTTTTTTCAGTGCCATTGTGACTTTAAACAGTCACTAAATGAAAGGTGGCAAGTCAAAAACTGCCTCCATTTACTTCTCTCTTTCTTCACATCTTCCAAAGTATGAGAAGGGAACTAATAAAACATAAAATATGAACTTCTCTGTATATGTATTTGGTATCTTTCTACCTAAGTGTTCACACCCCCTCCCCATGTACCTCAAGAAGCATACATAATGGGTGATTTCCTCATTAAGGCAGTGATTAAACCAGGCTTGTTTAGCTTGAGCAAAGTGGCCATATCCTGTGGTCACCCGTGGTGCCCTAGTCTCCAGAGTTCTCAAGAGAGAGCAGAAAACACACAGAGATCTCACAGGGTTTCCATTCACTTTCCATCCTGGACTATATTGTGATTTGGAAGGCAACAAGGCAACAACATCATATGCAACACATAAAATTGTAGGGAAAGTAATCAGCATGAAACAAAGGATGGACTCAAGGAGAAACATTGGAAGGGGAACACAGAACTGAAAAAAAAAATTGTCATGACCATGGGTCACTGGTCCAGTCTAAGTACTAGAGTGCACACTTAGCACTTGGGAGTTAATTATTAAATATCAGTAAAAACAGGGTGTTCTTGTTTATGAACAAGAAGGTCCATCAGCAGAATTTTGTCATGATCTCTGGCCTGAAAATGAATCCTCTGGTGTAACTTAATTTTCAAGTGCATGTTACATGACTTCCTGTAGGCATACTTCATTTAACTTAATTGCTCTTCAGTATTTGGGCTAGTTTGAAAACTTTTCATAAGACTAGCTCACTCCCCAGAAACAGCAGCTAACTTGCAGAAATACTGCCAGTTTTCTTCATGAAACTATTAGCATCACATGCGTAACAGCTATCTTAATTTTCAAAACATTGAAAAATCAAAATAATCAACACTTGGTATTTTCATGCTTTTACCGAAAACAATTCTAATAGATACTATCTTTTCCCAGAAAGACAATATCTTTCTAGGATAGCTTTTTCTTTTAGGGAGCTAAATCCAATCCAATCCAATCCAATATATGCAAATATATTTTTGCCTTTGTGGCTAGTTCTGTAACTTCAGCCCCCAAAACAGCTAGTCCTTGACTTACAACCATTTGTTTAGTGATAATTTGAATTTACAACAGCATTGAAAAAAGTAACTTATGATTGCTTTTCATACTTATGGTCATATGATCAAAATTCAGATGCCTGGCAACTGCTTCATATTTATGATGGCTGCAATGTCCCAGAATCATGTGATTACCTTTTGTGACCTTCTGACAAGCAGTTAGTGGGGAAGCCACATTCACTTAACAACCATGTTACTAACTTAGCAAGTGCAGTGATTCACTTAACAACTGTGGAAAGGTCATAAAATGGGGCAAAATGCACTCAATTATCTTGCTTAGCTGAGGAAACTTTGGGCTCCATTTTGATCATTAAGTTGAGGACTACCTGTATCTCATTTACCCACCTATTCTATTTGAGCAAACTTACTTTCTAGCCATGCAGAACTGAATGTCCCAGAGCCCTACAGTTCTAGCCTATTCTTTCTTAGAAAAACTCAGACAAGCTATAAGTGGATGGTTTTAGAGAATTGCTTTGGTGGAATCCTTGGTGATCTTCAGTAAGGTACAATTGCTGAAGACCACAGAGAAGTTGTTGACATATCCTAAATAAAGCTATAGTTGCTCTCTGCTTCAAAAGTCCCCATGTTTCTCACCTGAAGGAATAAGTAAACCTGTTTGAATAGAACTGAGGAGACTCTTCTCAAGTTCTAATGTGCAAAGACACATTCTTGTAGTAACCTCCAGCCAAAGAAGGGCAAGAAGAGACATCCTAGCACTTTGCAGTGCTGTGGCCTTTCTATATTACAGTTTTTTTTATTATTTATGGTCTAAATCCTGGCTTCCTCCACTCTCTAGTTATTGCTGGAGAAGTCCAACAGAATCTTTAAGACAACCACCATTTGAACTTTTCTTCAAGGAGAATTTTTCTCTTCAAAAGTGAAACTTCCCAGTTCTACCACAAACTTCTTCAAATGAATGTGTGGATGTTTGTGTCTTTCTCTTTTTGCTATATGTTTCATCTGCTGCCAAATACCACTTAAGAGGAAGAAACAGGCCTTGACAAATTATGCATATTTCCTTTCCCCCCCCTGCTAAACGCCCTTTAGTGCCTCTTTCATCACCATATACTAATTCTCAAACCATCTGCCCTCACTATTTGGCCTAAAATAAGTGTTCTTCCCGTAATGCCTGCTCCATCTTAATGATTCTAGACAGGCAAATGAAATACCAAACCTGAGATGATAAATTGGCACAGATATAATATTTGTAGATCAGTACTGGAAGGGAGAGGAGTTTACTCTCTGTTTAAATACAGGTGGCTAGCCCTGTCAGTGTTGGTAGGAATGTTCTTGCTGGTTTCTTGATTAGGCTGTTGTTTACTGTTAGCTTATTTGTTTGAATTGGTAGTTCATTGATTGGGGTATTATTTACAGCTTGATTGTTGGTCTAGCATTAATCTTGGTGTTAACTTCTGTTTATATGGGTGTTGATTGTTGATGAGGAAGTGTTTGTCTTTTGGTTTCCTTTTTGTCTTTTTGATTGTCTCCTTTGAATGGTATGTGCCCAACTTGCGCAGATCACATTTCTTCAGGGACCAGGGACTTCTTTTTTTGTGTACACTCTCCTTCTCTCTCCTAATACATATATCCTCTGGAAATTATTAGTGAGACTTCTTCATGCCAAGGAAAGTGGGAGGCAAGGATGAGCTTTTAATGACCATTGTTTTACTCACACAACCTGTTGTGCTAAATATGGACCCCAGTAAACAAACTAGAAGATCCCTGAACCTTTATTCTATAAATACATGATGGAACAAATGTCCTTTTTCTTTTATTTCTTTTTTGTCTATGTAAATCTGATAACACGGTTTCTTTCATAAGTATCTTACATAAGCACACAAAGTCACATTCAGAAAGAGAGAAGTTTCTCAGTCTGCAGACTTAAGTCAAGGAACTACTACCTAATCAATGCCAGTGTAATCTCTTCTATTCATTAGATGACCTACTTTATTGGCCTATTTTTAACAAGCAGAGAATCATCAATGCTCTGCTAGTAGCATTCATCAAAAGCCATTAACTAAGTGGTTAGGCACGGCAGATTATGGTGGAAAAGGAATGTCTATCCTATGAATGGAAGATGAATATACAGTTTCCTCCCAAGGGAACAAGAAAGAAGTGCTAACTCCACAAAATTCAGGGAAAGAATTGGTTCCTTATGGGTGCAGACCCAATGTGGACTGGTAAACAAATATCAATTCCATGAAAGAGAAAGAAAAACTGCATGCAAAGTGTTGTGATTACAACCTTTCTTTCTGCCTTCCAGATAACATGCCTTTTTTAAAAAAAAAAAAATTATTGATTGATGGTCCCAGACTAATAAAATACAAATAATTAAAAGTACAAGTAACATAAACCTGATCCAGTAAGTTAGTAATGAATAGGAGTTGCTAACTCTGCAAATCATAGCTACTAATAAGAATTAGGAACCTTTATGAAGTTGCCCATATTTAATCTCACGGAAGGCGACTAGTAACCTCTTGATCAGAAAGGCAATTAAGTTTTCTGATAATTGGACTTACAGGTGTGAGATGTTCTGAATTGTTTACCACTTGGACTGCAAAAAGGTTGAAATTTTATTGGGAATCACAGGTCACAGGCCCAAAGGAGAAAAAACTAAATTTTACAATTTCAGTACTGTTGTAGTTTATCCTTCCTATGTATTCCAAAACGCTCTGCATCTGAACGAAAGTTAGCTTCAGAATAAAAGATGTATGCCAGTCATTATCTGTGGTTTATTGTGGTTTATTATGTAGTAAGCCCTAATCCTCTAAAACTAGGCAGAGAAATCATTTGACATCCAAGTATTGATTAATGACAGTTCACTAATTCATTGTCAATAATATTGTCAATATTATGGCTATCCATTATAGTTTCACAATCAATTATTAAAATTCTTAGATACAGTAGTGGCCAAAATTGTGGAAACCTTTTGGGAAAAGTGTACAGTAGAAATGCCACCTTTGGTTAAATTTCCACCAATTTTTCTTCTAATTTCTTTATAACTGTAGCCTTGTTCACTTAATAATACTATTTTACATCACTTTCTGGGCAACCAGTCAACTCACTAAATGAAAGAACAAAAAAACTCACAACCAACTTGATAGCGATCACATAACACACTGACAAATATCCTCCTCTCAGCTTCAATTGACAAATATCCTCCTCTCAGCTTCAACACATGACATCAGTAACTGAATCCTACTGTGATCTGATTGGCTCATTGCCAAAACAAGATAACACCTGATTGGTTCTCTAAACACTCATGCTCATTGGCTACAATCAAATGAAGGAAAGCTACCTGATATCAACCTAAGCAAGTTGTGCTTCCTTTTTCTGGGTACTTGGCTATATCTTTTCATAGAATACAGTACAGATAATTGAACAAACTATGTTGCATTACATTCTTGATTAAATTATCTTTCCATTGATATATAATTTTATGGTACTACTCCAAAAAAAGTGATGTTATTAGCCATCAAACCTCAAAAATACACTTTCCCAAAGAGGTTTCCACAATTTTGGCCACTACCGTATAGAGTGTTATGTCACAAGAATTCCTTCAATGGATATGGAGTTACAAGAATCTGTTTCTTCTATCATGCATGGAGCACTTTTTAAAAATCTTAATGATTCCAAAGTAACAATCAGCCTAGTTAAACTTGCACAATTAATTAATCTTTTCCAACAGTTCCCTAGTAAATTTTCCATAAAATGCTGGAGTCCTGCCAGCAAGGACACCTGGGCTTGCCTTTTCCTCAATGCAGCTGAGTTAATTTCCTTGCCTTGCTGCTGTCTCTTCCTTTCCCAACGTGAAAATTGTGTTTTCCACTTATCAGTTTTTTAAAATATTACTTAAAAACTTTAAGCTTATTATTTTACTTTGGAAGATGCTTTGAGAGGGGGTTTAAACTTTAAAATGTAAATAATAAAAACTGGCTGGGTACCTGTCTATATGTAAAATGTTATGTAGAGATTCTTTGTTATTCCTTTATCTGTTTATCATAGGATGCTGTGCCCCTTTCCTTATCATAGGTGCCTTCACTAGCAGGCAAACAGATCTGAGATACATTTTGGGACTCGCATACTGTCAGGACTTCAGTTTTCCTAATGTACGATAACAGTATTTTCTCAGTTAAGAGAAAGAGAATTTAGAACTTAAATGCTCTCTTCCAGGATAAAAATACATTTTTAAATATTTTCCTGGAGTTCAAATACTGGTTTCTTTCTAATACTGTCACTGTTCACATGCAGACTGAAAGTGCATAAAAATCTGTTAGGCTTTATTTCTAATTAGGTTGGAGGGAAATCAGGTAGGTGGCAGTGATTGGGAAAAGAGGCAGAAATGGATTGGAAAAGAAGACAACGAATATTACCACAAGAATGGTTTTCTGTTGAGTCAAGGACAAGGGAAGAGCTCCAGAACCAGGAAATTGAAGAAAGGATCTTTTAACTCTCTAGATATGATGTCCTTTCAACAAAATTTATCAATAGTTATCCCAGAACTATCAATCTAAAAGATAAATAGCATTCCAAAAATACAGGAATTGATGGATTTAATAAAATGGTCATAATGCAGCAGTTCTGATTTGGCATAACTGATTGACTGACAGGTCAATTAAGAAACTAATATTACAATGGAACATAAAGAACATTTCAATGCAGGACCAAAGCATGCCGACAGAAGTGACACAGAGATGTGTTCCCAGGTCTCATGCATCTAATCTGATGATAGTACTTAAAATGCATCTGGAAATATTACCACAAACTTCTGCTGAATGGTCTAGATAACAGCCATGGTTGAGGTAATAAGTGCTGTACAAATACTTTAAATAAATAACTAAATGCACAAAATATTGTAGCATTTATTAGCATTAATTAGAACTGCTGTGATACCTCCATGGGTGAAAATTACTTTTATAATGCCAGTAATAAAGAAGTAACACCTGTGGAACTCATTTGTAGTTGCTAATAAAGCCAAATTATTACTGACATATTAAATTAAAGACAAATTTAAAGCTGTGAAAGGCAAATACCCTGCCCACAGCAGGAGTAAGAGGGCAACAACAAAAATGACGAGGCAAGCCCTCCTTTATCTTCTTTCTAAAGCAGGTTACGACAGATCACTGAGGACATTCAAGGGGACATATACAGATAGTATATGATGGCAAGGACAGGACTAGAATCAAGAATATTACCTTTTTAAGTAGAATACTGTAGATCGAAAACGGTGGTATACCCATATTCTAGCAGGCTGAGTGGAATGATTAATAATATGCTGAATTTCTTCCATTGCTAAAATGTTGGGTGACCAATCTTTAGATTGAATGTGTAATGGCTTTGCTTTATAGAAATTTATTCAATTTTCAATGGTTTTCTTGGATTCAGTTTTATTTATTTTTATTGGGGTTCCTCTGGTTTTAGTCTCTAGTCTTCTGTGCACAAGCATTTAACTAAACTATAGCTTAATCTCAGTAAAGAGTCTAATTTTCCTTCATGCACTTAGTCATTGTATTGCACTGCTTTACTCACCTTGGAAGGCTTACTACCAACTTTAAGATATGGTTTCCAAAACTGGCTTAATTCTTTATGTTGTTGAAATCAATAACATAAACTACAACAAATATAGTTTAATTAAATGCAGAAGCTTCTAAGCTCCTTTCCTGTCATGTGGGAGAAAAAAATGAAAGTAACCAAGCCAAATGAGACCAGGCATATTCCACCTGACTAAGGTATAGTTTATAAAGTGATGTCTGAATGTTGCTAAAGGTCTTTGCAATCTAACATCAAAATGGACCCAAATTAATATTTATATCTTGCTCATTAGGAAGTGTGCCGTTTTCACACTGGTAAGTTAATGGCAGGAATATTTGAAAGGGCAACTTTCATCTCTTACGTAGTTAACACTCCTGACCAAGACAACATGAAGATTAATTTACAGAAATATAATTTGGGAATTATAATATACAGTAGCAATACCCTAGACTCCTTTTGAGGGAGTCCTTCAAGAAAACTAGTTATTCCAGACCAACAATGCCAAATCATTTCCAGAAACATTAACAGATGTTTAGTATAATCCTAAAAAGAAAAATATTTTGAAAAGTGTTTCTGAGCAAACATCTCAAAAGTAAACTTTTGATCCCTTTCAAATTCAGCTCTGTTTAGGAGAACACTGATCTTTGACAAACAATGAAGGATCAGCAGTTGGCCTGTTTGACTGTTCAAAACCTTTATTCTAGATAGAACCTTATTTACAATTGCTCTCCACAGGCCTGAAAGAAGAGTCAAGGAAAGCAATAGATTGCAAAATGCTGTGGAACTTTAGAGGTCATTACTGGTTAGTACCTTTTATTGCTGACTGTTTATCATGTCAGAGATGACAAATTCTTCCATCTTCAGGAATGTATCTTCTCAGCTGTTCTAGAAGCTCAATTTGCTATGGTTTGGAAGATAGTCATCTACACACTATTCTAGATGGACCATAAAATAATCTTACATGAACAATCAATAACAGAAAGCATTCTCCTCTCCTACCTCAACATCAAAGGACTCGTCATATTTGCTGGGATCTTCCCTGGCCAGTATGCTACTGTGGGAACACGGTGTCCCCCTTCCCACGTTGTCTGCTTTGCTGAGCTACCACCTGTAAAATTTAAAAGGGGAAAAAAAAGCATTTTCAGATGCTTATTGGCCCCAATGCTTTTTTATTCAATCAATCGAAAGAAGAATTATGAAGTAAGGGTATTAAAAAAAAGTAATCCTTTTCAGCCAAGAAGACAAAATGTCATCAGGAAGGAAAAGATACGGGATCTATTAAGACATGTAATGATACTCTTTAAAAAAAGGAGAAAACAATTGAACATATAGAATAAATATTAGTATAATGTCTCAATATTGCCTCATTTTCTTCAGAACAGCCAAGTCCCTAACTCCCCAACTCAGTGTCTGAGTTATTTTTGGCTTTCCTTGCCAGCTCAAGGTTGACTCAGCCTTCCATCCTTCCGAGGTTGGTAAAATGAGGACACAGATTGTTGGGGGCATTAGGCTGACTCTGTAAACCACCCAGAGAGTTCTGTAAAGCACTAGGAAGCGGTATACAAGTCTAAGGGCTATTGCTATATGGCAGCTTCTAAAGACTAGTAGTAGTTTCAAAGAGACAGCATGACATAGTATGTATCAAGCTACCTTTGGGTGTAAGTTTTACACTTCTGCCCCTTTTAAATTACTTTCTCTTGGGAGCCCTTGAGAAAGCATAGTAGACCCAAGATGCTGCAGAGACCAACTTGGTGAATGACACACATAAAAGCCCAGTTTTAGTAGTCAGCGGATTTATTTACATTTACATAAAACTATGTGGCTCCAGAATAATGTTAAACCTGGGAATTCACTGTGGAGATTGCTAGAATTGAAGCTGAGAGAAAGAAGTAGATGCATATCATGAAAGATTAGGCAAATCAGTGATCAAGCTAAGGAAGGGTGGCTCCCTTTTCAAAGAACAAGGCCAAACTGTGAGGGTTCCCACCCAAACAGCAAAAACAACTTTAGAGGATATCAAAACTTACAGATGTATTCAGTGTTTTAAGATTTGGAGATTTGAAGAACTGTGTCAGCAAACCTACATGAATGAAAATAAACACTTCCCACAAATTTCAAGATAATCCAACTTTGCTTCCAGGTCCAGATGTCAAGATGGGGATGAAGCTGGGTGTGCTTATACTCTCTTTATGTAACAAGATTTGGAAATGTTCATTGCACAAACTGTTTCATCAGATTGCAAAAACATTTATATAACGATACACCTGGCACAGCTGCCTTGTTTAAAAAATTATCCCTCCTGCAGGCACTGTAGGCAATTTCCCCTTTGCCTCTTCACACAGAAACATAGGAAGCAGATCAGACTAATCCACTTTTCTCTGAAGGGTCTTTGGCTCACCTCCTAAACTGGCAAACTTCATTTCCCCCAAAGCATTCACTTCACTTCATCTATGGTTGTCCAGCAGATCAAAAAACAATTTAGCCAGGACTTACATCTTCCAAAGCATCCTGCTATACAAAAAATTTTAATAGCTTTTCACAGCATGAAGCAAATTGAAAGTCTAGCCCTAGCAGACAATTGAAAATTTGGCAACCACAATCTTACTTCTGGCATTCAAATAAATGACAAACAACTTGAGTCAGATCCTTCTTTTAGTATTTGGGAGGTTATCAATCAATCAGACTAGGGCTGGAAAGGACCTTGGAAGTCTTCTGGTCCAACCCCCTACTCAAGCAGGAGACCCTATACCATTTCAGACACGTGTCTGTCCAGTCTCTTGTCCCAAAGGTACTTTTTCAGGAGGCAACTGGACTTTCTTGTTTTTCTTTCAAGACGTTTCGCTTCTCACCCAAGAAGCTTCTTTAGCTCTGACCGGATGGTGGGGAGTGGAAGGATTTATATTCCTTGCAGACAGCTGGTCATTTGCATTCTTTTAGAACAGGGGTGTCAAACTCGCCAGGTCACGTGACGTCACAACGTATTGCAACTTTTTTTTTTCCATTGCGGGAGCTGGGGTGGGCACAGCCTCTGCATGATGCAAACGGCCCATGGGCCGGCAATTTGACACCATTTGGAGGTTTTCTGTGTCTTTAGGGTCACCTGAGTAGTGCAAACGTGTATGGAGCCTTCTGGCTACAGGATGTTTTCTGCCGTGTTCCTGTAGTCTGCAATGTTTTCTGGAAATCCATTCATACTCCTGCACCATTCGAAGAGTGTCCATCCCAAAGTGCATAACTAAATATCTATGGAGATTCTCAGTCACTCAGGTCATGGTTGTCCCAAAGGTGCCTTTTCAGGAGTCAACTGGAATTTTTTTTTTTTTTGAAGACATTTTGCTTCTCATCCAAGAAGCTTCTTCAGCTCTGACCGGATGGTGGGGAATGGAAGGATGGTGTGGGAGTATGAATGTCCGCCCCCTAGTCCTTTTTTCTAGACAAGCCAAACCCAAATCCTACATATATTTTAGCTTCCAGGCCCCTAATAAATCTTTGTTGCTCTTCTCTGCACTTTCTAGAGTCTCAACATCTTCTTTGTAATGTGGTGACTAAAACTGGATGCAGTATTCTAAGTATGGCCTTACTAAGGCTTTATAAAGCAGTACTAATACTTCACGTGATTTGTATTCTGTTTCTCTGTTTATACAAAGCAGTACTAATACTTCACGTGATTTTTATTTTATTTCTGTTTATACAATCAAGTATTGTATTAGTGTTTTTGGCTGCTGCTGCATTCTGGTGGCTCATATTTAAGAGATCATCCACTAGGACTCCAAGGTTCCCCTTACAGTTAATATTTTTGAACCAGGTTTCGCCTAATCTGTACTTGTACCTTTGGTTTTTCCTGCCTAAGTGTAAAACTGAAGTATTGCACCAACTGCCCTAATACCACTTTTTCCAAATCTTGTTATTTTGTCATTTTTCCAATTCAGTATCTTTAATATCACTGTCTCTTGGAATGGCTATATCAATAAATGAAAAATGGTTCTTTTCAATGACAGCAATGTCTATCATCATCATCTTCTTCTTCTTCATCATCATCATGGATTATTCCTAGCACAAAACCATAAAATGTGTCTTTGCTACTAGGCTAATTCAATTTGTACAGTATAGGCAGTCTTCCACTTACGACCACAATTGAGCCTAAAATCTCTGTTGCTGAGACAGTTGTTAAGCGAGTTTTGCTCCATTTTATAACCTTTATTGCCATAGTTGTTAAGTGAATCATTGCTGCATCAGAAGTTAAGATGGGTAGGTTTATGCTGTAAACCACCAAGATATCCCAGGCAGGAGACAGTTAAAAAAAAAAAAAGCATTGTTCTGTGTTGCTAAGATATTGTACATACATGAAAATATCCAAAACCGTGCCAGTAACTGAGGTCAACATGAAGGAAACTTTATTATAAAATGATTACTTGTTGTGCCCTTAGTATACATGGAAAATTGTTCCCTTGTGGCTCTGTGCAATTTCAAATGTTTGAGTCTCCATGGAATATTCCTTCATTAGAAATGTTATTTTCCCTAGAGTAAAAAGATTTAGCTCATCTAACCTGATTTCTTTCAGATGCCCATCATGAAACTGTTTGATTTCTCTCTTAAGAAAGCCAGGTTTAATGGGGATCACAACCAGAAGCACCGACTCAGTAGAACAACAGATGCACTTGTGACAAATCTCTAGTTTTGCTTGTTAAATCTAAAGGTTCTCCACTGAAAAGTGGACTAAAGGAAACAAACTCAATTTAGATGCCCCCCACCAATGCTTTTAGTTCAAATAAATGGTGGCCAGTTGACAAATTGACCTATATTTTCTTCATTCACTATCCTGAAGCACAAAGAATATCAAATATACATCAGTTTGAACAGAGACATTTTCTGGATCACGTCTTTATGGAAGCACACATCTCCAACCAAATTCATATTCTGGCATTTATTTCATCAGAGGCTATTCAAGTTCTCTACTGCATCAAATTATAAAAAATCCAGGGAAAATCTGAGAGATGACAGAAACAAAATGTTCCCTTGAAAGAAACAGGAGAGAAACTAAAAAAACAAAAATGAAAAATCAGCAGCAAAGGAGATGTTCCTGGACCAATTTCAGATGTCACTCTTTTCCAAACACTTCTCAAGATTTTCTGAGAAGCTACAGAGAATTATCTCATACATACTGTATGATGACAATTACAGGCCTCTCTCATCTTTTTAAGTGGGAGAACTTGCACAATTGGTGGCTGACTAAATACTTTTTTGCCCCACTGTATGTAAGACATTCTATCCCAACAAGACATAGATGGAGAGTTTTTTTCCTCAAGGAAATATTTTTAGTGATCCTTGTGTACAAAAAAAAGCAGGAAAGTAGCTAGCATCTTCAGATAAGGTAACAGTTTAAGAACAGAAATAGATGGAAAATATTACTTTACAATGCAAAATGAATTATACAACTATATAAGACAGAATGTTTGAACTTTATCTCATCATTTCTTCTCCTTCTCCTTCTTCTTCTTCTCTCCTTCCCCCCCTTTGATGTTGTATTATATATAAACTACATTTTGCATATTTCATTTTATTCAACATTCCAATCTATTGTAAATTTGATTTGGGGTTTAATTAATTTTTAAAAATTGCTTCAAGTCAAAAAGTTTATGAAAAGCATCTAAGACTCCAGAGAGCTACTGATGTTCAAATAAAAAAGGCTAGCAAATTGCCGACCACTATTTCAACTTTATTCACTGTTGGCATTTATTGTCCTTTCACACATTGATCTATTACAAACATTCATAATCATAATCATAATAAACCCACAGCAAGGCACTACCTTGATGCTATGGGAATTTCTCTATGAAGTTCCCTAATCTATTTTTAAAGATTAAAATTAAAGTGATGTATTATTAATTAATTTTTATTCATATAAAAATGAATTGTTTTTATGACATAGATTTTATTTTGGAAAAGCAAGGGCTGTCAATCTGAGACATTCATTTGCGTGAACGAAACGATATCATGCGTGCAGATATGAACTTTTAAAACTACAGAACAATGTTTAAACAAAGAAAAAAACCCCTGGGACTTCTTCTGAGGGAGTTCTGCCACAGTCTTTTTTTTCCCCTTCTATATTTGGAAATGGACAGGAAACAGATGAGGAAAAGCCAGCTGCTGCTATTCCCAAAGAGTAACTGGGGAAATATGACCTTAAGAGCATCGGTTCATGCCTACTCACTCACAGACATACACGCCAAGGGTATCACATACAAAACCAGGAAAGATCTGCATTTACACTGCACCTTCCTGTCTGCATAAGCAGAAATAAATTGTCCCTCTTCCTTTGCCATCTGAGCTGAGAGAACTTTAGTTCCTGTTCTGACAGGAGTGCGCAAAGTTCCATTGTGAAAATAAGTGTGCGAGAAACCATGAAAAATAAAAGCGATCTTCTTTTTAAACTTGGTGCCTCTGACAAAACTATCTAAGGGTTAAGTACAATCACAACAGTGTGAATAAATAAAAATGGCTGCAAGCCATAAAGGAGTTTGTTTTTGATGTTACATAACATGTAACTAATATTTCTTTTATCATGTTTGAAAGAGCGAACATCACACAGACAACTTTCCCACGCTGACTGCATTTCATAAATGACTGCTGGAGGCAAAACTGACTATAGGATAGCCCTCTAACTTCATGCAGCCATGTGCCCAGCAAAGCATGTTTCAAAAGAAGAAAGGGGAGCTACCAGATTGAAAAAAAAAAGTAGTAAAAAAAGAAAATGCAGCCCAAATTATCTATTCAGAAAAGCTGACAAGAACTTTCAAAAAGTGCTGTTACCTTTTGTTTTTTGCCACATCCCTGTATATGGACCAACACTTCCTGCATAGTCACACTTTTCAGACCAAGGACCATTGTCTCCTAGAAAGATAAGAAGAGACCCTGTTGATAAACAGAACAGGAAGGTGTCTTTCATTAAAAACAACAGCAAGGTTACAGTTGAAGGGCCAACGAGTGTAATTCCCATTTCTTTCAACTGAATATTTTTTAAAAAATAACAGTTACACATGGTTTACCAAGCTTTATCAAGCTTCTTCTTCTTTTACTATCAAATGGATTATATGAAGCTGGAAAGGAAGGTATAAGATTATAAAGGATATTAAAAGACCACCGAATTCCATCCCTGCAGAGATTCACCTGTTCCTTAATGCAGGAGTTTAGTAAATTCTCTAAGATATCTTCAGAGAAAGAAAAGGAAATAAGTCACTTTATTGTTACGATCCCTAACCCACCAAAATAAAAAGTATCATCATAGGTATAATTCTAAAATAAAAGTTTAGACTGCAGAAACAAAAATGGGTAGCTTTCCTTGAACAGACAGTGACAAACAAGCATAGCGATTGTGCAAAACTTGATGATAAGATCAAGTTGGCCAAACAAATCTATTGGCTGGAGGAAAAATAAATAACAAAGGCTTCCTCTATCCTACTCGGAATTTTAACATATAAGGATGCTTTACAAGGGACTATTGAGGCTGAGAGAATACAGTCTTCAAGTCCTAAGCTGGGGTAGGTTCTGGAATGACTCAAGAGTTCACAGCCTGCCTGGCAACTATGGGCTTTTTTCACCTGATGACTAGTTCAACTCATTTCCCATCTTTGCCTGTTTTGCATGTTTTGATCTATATCAAACAGATCTAGCATATTCTCCCACAGAGTAATATAAGGCTAATGTGGAAGTTCTTTCTGTGTGCAGTTGGTCACCTCTTCTTATGTTCGTTATTTTCCTCAGCACTTATAGCTGACAAATATTATAATTTGTCAAGACCTGAACATTTTTTCTTTTTCCTCTTCTATTTATATTTCAATCTATTCTACTTACTCATTATTCTTGTTTTCATTCTTTCTTTTCTAATATTTATATTGATTTTATTTTGTTAAAAATATTCATTGTATTTATATGGCTGACCATCTCACAAGAGTGCGTGTCTGGATGATGCACAACAGAGAATTTGTTTAATAAAAATTTCTTTAATAAAATTTGTATTTTTTTTACAAAAGAAAATCTGGCTGCCAAACAAATTGCATACAAATGGGTCCCTAAACAGGGCTGTGAAGCAGGACAATTACAAACTCTAAAATATTAACATTGTTTTTTCCTCAAAACAGGGAAAACAACTTGCAGAGAGACTTTTTTTTCTGAGTGAGGAGGAAAGCTACAGTATTTGCCACTTGAATAATTCTTAAAGACAAAACAATAATAAGAAAGATTTTGCCTTGGAGTTTAATGAACCACGTTTTAGATCCCTCACTTGGGAGAAAACAACTCATTAACAGCAGACTTCGGAACTGGCTATTTTGTTCTTATGTAACGAAGTGCTTAATTATTACTCAAAGGTGACAAGGTTTGTGTTTTTGGCTAGAATTGAAGAATTTGTTCAAGCAAACAGTGCCTATGGTGAACAAACTTCAGAATGGGCAACTGATACATGCAGAATCCCTTGAAAAGTTATAAGTAAATTGAGCAGTCTGTTCACCGTCTGCATTAAATTTTGTGACAAGAAAGAATCCCTGCCAAGGTTAACCTACACTCCACAGCTGTTCCTGAGAACAATCTAGGACAGCCAGTTGCATCGCTTCATCTACTTTATGGCTAAAACTCAGCTACAGCTACGAAAGTGTTGTAAATTCAGAAGGAGCAAGGATATACTCTCTTAAAGGAGAACTGAACGGTATGCTATGCCCTAAATCAGTTTCAGAAATTTACAGAATCTGAAACCCCTACTCTGGCTTTTATTTTATTTTTTTTAAAAAAGCACTTTCGTAAAAGCAGAACTTGTGTGCTGATTTCTCTTTTCAGATGGGAGCCCAGCTGTGTGGAGAAAATAAGTTTACTCAATAGAATTCAAGACGTGATGGGTCATCCGAGAACTTGTGACACTGGAGGATTATTGAAGTTAAAAGGAAGAGGCACTGCCCAGTTCTTTAACTGGTAGATCCAGGACGACTCAGAAGTCAAACACAGATTTCACAGATGTACAAACAATTATAGCTTGAAGCAGCAAAACATCAGAACTGCAAATTAATCTGAACATCAATTTTACAGTTCCAGTAAATTATTCTGAATGTTAATAACAAGTGTTGCTATTCATCTTTATTTCTGACTGGTTTAAAAACCATTTCTGAGGAAACACCCCCCCCCCCGCTCATTTATGATTAAATCTAGCAGTGGATAAAGTTGTTTAAGTTCCTTCAAATACAGCACAAGTACAAGCACACAAAAAATATATATCCATTCTACCACAGCAACTTTTTAATTTGTTCCATGAATTCCTAAGAGTAAAACATTTTTATTAGCAGAGATTCATTTGGGGGACAGGAGCTACCAGCTGATCCTTCAAAAGGAGGCCTTCCTGACTCAATCTCCTTTTTTTCCCCACTAAAGCTCTTGGAACCTATAGAGTATATGACAAAATAAATCTCTATGAGACCAATTTTAAGAATCAGTGATGGCTGCAAGAAGCCAGTATCTGTCATAAACCATCAGCCTGTCAGATGCTTTGGGGGAGCACTATCTTTTCAGAACATTTATCTGAGTTTATTGGATTTGTTTGCTACTCATCTCAACATAGGTTCCAGGGTGTCTGGATGAGCCACAGATGAAAGAGTTCTACTTGGGCTGGTAGTTATACTGCCCGCTCCTGTTTCAGAATGGGTCTCACGTCTCCTGTATGCAACAGAACAAAAGACCCCAGTCCCAGATACAGGTAGTCCTTGTCTTATAACCATTCATTTAGTGATCATTTGAAGTTGTAGGCACACTGAAAAAGTGACTTATGACCATTTTTCACCCTTACAACCATTGCAGCACCCCCATGGGTTACCAAGTCAAAATGTGGATGCTTGGCAATTGACTTGTATTGATGATGGTTGTCCCAGGATCATGTGATCACCTTTTGCAGCCTTCTGAAAAGCAAGGTCAGTGGGGAAGCCCGATTCACTTAATAACCATGTTACTAATTTAATAGATGCAGTGATTCGCTTAACAACTGTGGCAAGGCTCGCTTAACAACTGTCGTGCTTAGCAATGGAAATTTCAGACTCAGTTGTGGCTGTAAATCATAGACTCCCTGTAAATGGCTGAAGTTTATTTTTAACCAGGGCTATCGGATACAAGCCTTTTAGTGTGCGTGTTGCTAGTAGAAGCCCAACAATGGAGTAACAAGGAATAAAAGACTGTTCATCTTAATGAAGTTAAAGTATGGAAAACTGGATTACCTGCATTATAACACAAGACTGAGTTCTGCGTACAGAAGCTAACCATCATTAACTTCTAAACGCTCTGAGCAAACAAAGAAACAAGGGGGATAGACAAAGGAAGAAAATAAAGCTAGCAGCAGAATAAAAGCAGCACTGAAAATAAGTAAGCAGCACTGAAAATAAGAAAATAAAATAAAGCTAGCAGCAGAATAAAAGCAGCACTGAAAATAAGTAAGCACTGATACCTCTATACTTTTATTGCTTTTAATGCTCCTAGGTCAGTGGTTCTCAACCTGTGGGTCGGGACCCCATTTGGGGTCGAACGACCATTTCATGGGGGTCGCCAAACAACGCAGTCTGCCATTTTTCCCCCTTAGCTCTGCTACTCCCTTTTATTCTATTGGCTTTTGAAAGCCAATAGAATAGACTCTCTTGAATAGAGTCTAATTCTATTGGCTTTCAAAAGCCAATAGGAATTGTCCAGGCTGTCTCTGCCCTGCTGAGCCCGCCAAAAGTCCCATTCTGCAAACGGTGCTGCACCAGTTGAGTAGTCCTCGACTTACAACTGGTTGAGTAGTCCTCAACTTACGACGGTTGGGGGTCGCGGCATTAAAAAGGTTGAGAGCCACTGACCTAGGTCATTAGAGGCACAGGGTTCAAGTCCTAGGGCCAGTCAGGGAAATCTGTTCCATGACATTTTTGCTTCCCTGAGGACTTTCAGCCAAGACTGTATGAAGGCAAAGAAACTTTTTTCTCACTCTCCATGAATCTGCTGCATCTTTCTTTAGAGTATAATATGCACAGTAACCACTGGTCAGCAAGCCCTTTATTTTAAGAGCCGTGAGCTAGACTGCAGGGATTAGAGAGAGCTTGGCTTGCAACCTTAGCTTTGCATGTCCAAATTGTCATGAACCCAGGCTGCATAAAATTTTGGGCACTGATAGTTCCCCTTTTCCCACCGCATTCTCGTTTTCCATTAAAATGCTATTGCTAATTAATTTTAAATAAAGACCTTTATTATTTTGGGACTATATTCTGCAGGAAGAATGTGTCTGCACTACAGAATATGTTGGATGCCTATCCTGAAGCCCTCCTATTAGGTTTATAAATTCAAATCATTAAACCTAGCCATGCAAGAGATTTAAAATGTGCGTCTATTAATTAATCCAATTTCCAATTTATATTTTTCTAACAACTTAAACTAAAATAGCCATTCCAGTCTAGCAGAAACTCGATAGGCATGTATTACTGCTTGATAAGATAGAAAAATGCATCACCACCAGATGGATTCGTAGCTGGCTGACCGGCCGTACTCAGCGTGTGGTCCTCAATGGAATTGCATCTACCTGGAGGGAAGTGTATAGTGGGGTGCCCCAGGGCTCTGTTCTGGGCCCAGTGTCTTCAATATCTTCATCAACAATTTGGACAAGGGGATAGATGGGAAACTCATCAAACTTGCAGACGACACCAAGCTGGCAAGAATAGCCAATACTCCAGAAGATAAGCTTACAGAAAGATCTTGACAGACTTGAACATTGGGCACTATCTAACAAAATGAAATTCAATGGTGAAAAAAGTAAGATTCTACATTTAGGCAAGAAAAACCAAATGCACAGGTATAGCTTAGGAGGTACCTTGCTCAATAGTAGCAACTGTGAGAGGGATCTTGGAGTTCTAGTGGACAATCACTTAAATATGAGCCAGCAGTGTGCTGCAGCTGCCAAAAAAGCCAACACAGTGCTAGGCTGCATTAACAGAGGGATAGAATCAAGATCACGTGAAATGTTAATACCACTTTACAATGCCTTGGTAAGGCCACACTTGGAATACTGCATCCAGTTTTGGTCACCACAATGTAAAAAAGATGTTGGGACTCTAGAAAGAGCAAGAAAGATGATTACGGGCCTGGAGGCTAAAACATACAAGGAACAGTTGCTGGAATTGGGTATGTCTAGTTTAATGAAGAGAAGGATGAGGGGGGACATGATAGCAGTGTTCCAATATCTCAGGAGCTGCCACAAAGAAGAGGGAGTCAAGCTATTCTCCAAAGTGCCTGAAGGCAGGACAAGAAGTAATGGATGGAAACTAGCCAAAGAGAGATGCAACCTAGAACTAAGGAGAAACTTCCTGACATTTAGAACAATTAATCAGTGGAACAACCTGCCTCCAGAAACTGTGAATGCTCCAACACTGGAAGTCTTTAAGAAGAGATTGGACAGTCATTTGTCTGAAATGGTATAGGGCAGGGGTAGGCAACCCAAAACACTTAAAGAGCCACTTGGACCTGTTTCCCACCAAAAACAAAACACTGGGAGCTGCAAAACCCTTTTGATATCTAAAATGAAGATAACACTGCATATATCCTTTTTTACCTTTATTATAGGTGTGTGTGTTTGTGTGTGGGGGGGTATTTGTGTGTGTGTATGTGTGTGTGTGTGTGTGTATGTATATGTATGTATGCATGTATGTATGTGTATATATATATACACACACACACACATACACATACACACACAGGTTAAAAAAAGGATATATACAGTGTTATCTTCATTTTAGATGTCAAGAGGGTCTCTCTCTGTCTCTCTCCCTCCCTCTCTATCTGCCCTTGGTCTACCACTCCTCTTCCCCCACTCTCTTTCTTTCTCTCTCCTCTCTCCCTCCCTCTCTCTCTTTCTCTCTCTCTCTTTCTCCCCTCCCTCTCCTATCTGCTGATCACCTGGCAAGCTTCAAGCTGTTGTCCAACAAGATCAGGGGTAGGCAACCTCGTCTCTTTTATGACTCATGGACTTCAACTCCCAGAATTCCTGAGTCAGCCTAGCTGGGCTAGCTAGCTCTCTCCTGCCCTTCCTGCTTCCTGCAGAGATGCAGCAAAGGGAGGAGCTCCGCCCAGTAAGCTTTTCAGCTCCTTGGAGAACATACACACACACACACACACACACAAAACACACACACACACACAGAGAGAGAGATTGAAGCAGGGAAGTGCAATTGCCTCTCTCTGTCTCTCTCTCTCTGCAAAGGCAGAGGAGGCTGGGAGCCACAGGGCAAGGCTCAAAGCGGCTCCGGAGCCGCAGGTTGCCGACCTGTGGTATAGGGTTTCCTGCCTGGGCAGGGGGTTGGACTAGATGACCTCCAAGGTCCCTTCCAACTACTACTACTGCTGCTGCTGCTGCTACTACTTATTATTATTATTATTATGGATCATCGCACAGTCAGCCAGATGTTCAGACTGGGTTTGGCATTTTGTCTACCTATCGAGTCCTTACCCATGACCTGGGATAGGCAGATATGGATGTTTGATGGTATTACAGATATCGTCGCAGGATGGAAGCAGTTCCTAATAAGGCCGCCTTTTGCAATTGACTAATAGCGAATTTGTCAATGCCAATGGTGTTCAAGTGGTGCTCCAGTTGTTTTGGGATTGCACCCAAGGAGCCTATGACTATTGGTACTACCCTTGCTTGCTTTTGCCACAGTCTTTCTATTTCTATTTGTAGGTCTTTGTATTTTGTTATCTTCTCCAGTTCTTTCTCTTCTATTCTGCTGTCTCCAGGCACTGCCACGTCCACTATCCAGACTTTTTTGTCTTTCTTATCGACAATTGTTAAGTCTGGGGTGTTATGTTGCAGGTGCTTGTCTGTTTGAATTCTGAAGTCCCAGAGAAGTTTAATTTTATCATTTTCTATGACTTTCTCTATTTTATGATCCCACCAGTTTTTGCTTACAGGCAAATGATATTTTTTGCAGATCTTCCAATGCACCATTGTTGCTACTTTGTCATGCCGCTGCTTGTAGTCAGTCTGTGCAATCTTCTTGCAACAGCTTACCAGGTGGTCCACTGTTTCTTCAGCTTCTTTGCATAGGCGGCACTTACTGTCTGTTGCTGTCTTCTCAATTTTGACTTTATATGCATTTGTCCTTAAGGCTTGGTCTTGTGCAGCCAGAATTAGTCCCTCGGTCTCTTTCTTCAATTTTCCTGCTCTTAGCCATTGCCAGGTCTTGTTATTATCTGCTTTCCCAGCTATTTTTTTAATGTATTGGCCATGTAGTGCTTTGTCTTCCCATGCCTCTATTCTGTTCTTCATTTGGTCTTTCTTGTATTATTATTATTATTATTATTATTATTATTATTATTATTATTATTATTAAGTGAAGTCCATTTTTTATATTCGTGGCATGTCCTGTCAGTGTTGGTATGGCCCATGTCCACCAAAACTGACGGTGCACACCACTAGTATATAAAAGGACAGCAAATCCTACATCCTTCTAGCACTGATGATGTTACCTAACTGGGTAATGAAATGTCTTCAAGAAAATCACCATGTTCAGAAGGCGCCAAGGAGCTCACAGTTCAACCTGAGCTACAAATATTCTTTTTCACAGACTTATAAATCAAGCATAAATATAGTCAGGTTTTTTTTTATTCCAATGTGATGCTGGAAAAACATTTAACTGAATCTTCAATCTACTTACCTTAATAAATCAATACTGTTCTCCATTAACATAATTCTATAATGTTGAATATAATCTAGCATTTCATAATTACGTTCAATACTCAAATAGGGCTATCATATGAAATTGTTACACCATCTCTTTCTGGTTGGGGATAGGTAATATTTTAGATTTAAATCAAGAATGAGGGACAGATCTTCCTTTTAAAATAGAGTTACAGAGATTGTATAAGTGTGGTATTTTCTCATGTACGGATGGTGGCATGTGGGCCTCTTGTATTCAAGCAGGGACTTGACAGTTATCCATCAGGGATGTTTGTTTCCTGCACTGCACCCTAGCCACACCTGAGACATTTAACATACTTCATTATTTAATTTACCAGGCTGATTCATGCTATTAGCCTCATTGTATCCAGCAAGTTTTCGGGATAGACTTTCAAATGTCCCCACCAAAATGATATCTCTGTGCCACCTGTATTGCCGTGAGGGGCTTTATTACTTCACCTGTAAACCAGAGGAATGTATCTTCCTTTGCTGTGCTGTCAACTGCATCCTTGACCTGTCCCACCAAAGCATCCATTTCTTTCAAGTATGTTCCATAGGGATCTTGGCAAGATTGATTCCAAGGTGTCTCAGACAAGACCAAAGGCACATGCATATGAGCCAGAGCAAGATACAGGAAGAAAGGGAGGCCTTTCTGGCTGGCAAATGAAATAAAATAAAGGTTTGCGACAGTTAATTATGTGGAGGAGCAACATCCTTGATCACAATTATTACACCTACTATTAGTAGTGGGTAAACTAGTCTCACACAGCAACTGACTAAAATTCCAACAGTTGTATAGGTAGTCCTTGACTTACAACCATTCATTTAGTGACCATTCAAAGCTACAAAGGCATTGAAAATAAAGTGACTTATGACCGGTTTCCACACTTAAGACTGCTGCAGCATCCTCATGGGTCATGTGATCAAAATTTGGTATCTGGCCTATGTTTATGACAGTTGCAGCGTCCCATGGGATCACCATTTATAATCTTCCCAGCTGGCTTCCCACAAGCAAAGTCAATGGGGGAGGGGAAACCAGGTTTGTTTAACAACTGCATGATTTATTTAAAAAATTCGGTGATTTGCTTAACAACTGTGGCAAAGAAAGGTCGCAAAATCTGGTGCAATTCACTTAACAACTGTCTTGCTTAGCAATAGAAATTTGAGACTCAGTTGGAGTTGTACCTCTACTTTTGTATTTTCTTTTCTTTGGCTTCTTAAGCAAATTTCCTTTTCTACCAAACTTTCATTTATCTCATTTACTAAACAGGTTCATATCAGCTTTCCTAGCGGATATTGATTTCTAAGAAGGTGACCAAGTGACTCTGAGCAACTTAAATTTTAAAAAATGACAATAATTACAATAATACAAATAAATATATTACAGATTTATAAAAAAAAATATAACAGTAAAAGGAAATTCTCACATTTTCCGCAAGAAGAAATTATTGTTAATTCATATTTAATTAGAAGGTACATTAAAGCAGATCTGTGCAAAAATTTGGGAATCAAAGCTACATTTTCCCTTTTATCTGATGAGGAACCATGACTTGGAATTGAGTAGAGATAAAAACAAAATTGGATTAATGTTCATTTTAATTAAAATTAAATACAGCTAATGCCTTTATTCTCTCTGTATTTAATAATGCTCCTTTTCCTTCCATATTTAATAATTTCCCAATTGGCTTTTACAAAAATCTTATCTTGGCTATAAAAGTTGGATCAAAGGATGTCAATGACCATACTTGATCTAACAAATACTGCAAAACCAAAGGCTGGTATTACTGCTACTTTTTCCTGGGATGAGTGGAAAAACAGATTCTGTTTCATTTTCTGGGATTATTCTGTTTGCACTTTCTGTCCTATGGTGTCATCTCAGTTTTGAAAACCATTTTGCAACATAAGCCTCCACCCAGTTGAGCAATTGATTAAAAGAAAAAAGCTGACAGGAATAATTTTTCCCTCTGGCACTGAAATTCATCATTACTTGAACTTTTGATTCCCTTGAAATAACACCCAAGAACAGTTTCTCTCAGCACCACTCCTGTTTGTCTCTTTTGCAGGGTCTGAAGCAAGAGTTGTACAATGTCACTTTTCTTCTTAACTAAAAAGATTGACCCATACTTTGATCCAGAGAGATTTGACTCATACCTGCATTTCTTTTTATTTTTCATTAGAATTTTAAATACAATAAAAGTACGTATAAAGAATCAAAGGAAAGTATAAAAAAAGAAAATAAAAACATAGAATTATGACTTCCTCCCCCCCCCTCTCTCTCTCCCTCCCTCCCTCCCTCTTATAACCCTTCTATTCCTTCCATTCCCTACCTCCCTTTTTTATTCTTGAACCATTCCTTGAATTACCTTGAGGTAAGATGGGCAGCCTATAAATTTTATAAATAATTACCAGCATTTCTATAATCCCACATCACATATAACTTCTGGAATTCACCTCACTGATTTTTCTTCTGTTATCACCAGAGTTGAACTCTAGGAAAAAGTTTGGAAGACTTCCTAATGATAGCCTTTCTACATATACAGTTAAAGTAAGCACATTTTTAAAAACCAGAAAAAAAAACAGTCACAGGCTCTTGCTATTTTTTATCCCCTTTCATCTAGACCAGGGGTAGGCAACCTTGGCTCTTTTATGACTCGTGGATTTCAACTCCCAGAATTCCTGAGCCAGCATAGATCAGCATGTTTTTCTGGCAGTGGGCATCAAAGCAGTTTTGTGCAATGTGGCAGATGCCAAAAAAAAAAAAAAAAAAAAAAAGCATATAAATTTAGAATAAAAATGGCTGAAATTGCATGAGAGCTCATAGAAAAGATATCTTATGGGCTTTAGTAATTATCTGGACTATCTTAAACTTTTCATTTTTATAAATACATACACACACACATATACATACATACATACATATTTTAAAATAGAGGTCAATGGGCATTGTCTAGCAGTTGCATCAGCATAATGGTGCCTGAAAGCCAGGGTAGATGGAAGAAGCAGAAATTTATAAGAAATTTTATTCTTCCCAGCAAGATGCCTAGCATAGAGTAGTACTATTACTCCAACTTGCAGAAATCCCCCAAGGCCTCAAAATGTTGTAACTTTGCGGTCAAAGATTGAATAAGAAGGTTGCATCATTGACTTTTGAATGTTCCTCTATATTTATCCTTTCTGGGTTTTGTTTTTACGAGAAATAGTTGAACTATGTGGTCAATTCTTAATGCTTCCATCATCTCACTTACAAAATTTTGGTCACTGAAATGTATTAGAAAAATTGTTTTATCTTGCAAAGGTTTATATTTAATTGCCAGGTCAGGAAATATTAATTAACCTGCACTGAAATGTTCACATTATCAATTGCTTCCCAGTCAACATCATTCTGTAAGACAGACAGGGAATGTTCTATTTTTGATTAAGACATTGGGTGGGAAAGAGAAAGGAAAGGAGAAAGAAAAAGAATTAGACAGGATTTTCTTGACCTTCTTGGAACTTCCTTAACCTCAAGCCTCTTTAAGAGCTACAAAAGTATAAATCCTTCTTTCCTTCCTTTTCTCCTTGGAGACAGAAGAAATCTTAGCATGGTTAAATTTGGGAAAGGATATGAAACGTGGGAAGCACAAGTGGGCTAGGAACAAAGCTGAGAAATGTTTTGAGGGAATAATTATGGAATAACATTTTATTTCAAACAGGATTCATATTATTCTTTAAATATCTGCACCAATTCAAAATATCAGCTTCATTAAAATGAGTTTAGAGCAGGGGTGTCAAATTGCCGACCCCTGGGCTGGATGCGTCATGGCGAAACCATGCCCACCCCATTGCCGGCAATGGAAAAAAAATCACGATACGTCGCAACACGTCAAGTGATGTTGCGAGTTTGATACCCCTGGTTTAGAGCATTCACATCTATATCTGTTTCATCAGAAACAACACAGATTCAGGGGGCTTATTACTGCAATCTGTTTGAGTACAGAACATAGTCACTGCCTTCTGTAATGTAAGAGCGGTGGCTGTTACTTTATTTATTTATTTGTTTGTTTGAAACATTTACAGCATTTAACTACTGATCTTTCAACCAACTCTGGGGAGCTCCAATCAAAAATTAACCTCAAGACTTAGTTTTCCACTGACACTAGCAATTTAGAGTTATTCATCAGAATACATGAGCTGACAAAGGATTAAGAGAAATAAACTATTCTATTACAAGGCTTGCTTGTCTTGGAAGTGTACGTAGTCACAATTTTATGATCACAATTGAGCCCAAAATTTCTGTTGCTAAGTAAGACAGTTTAAAGTGAATTTTGTCCCATTTTTACAATCTTTCTTGCCACAGTTGTTAAATGAATCACTGCAATTCTTAAATTAGTAACATGGTTTTTAAGTGAATCTGATTTCCCCACTGACTTTGCTTGTCAGGTCACAAAAGGTGATCACATGACCCCAGGATACTGCAACTGTCATAAATATGACCCAACTGCCAAGCATCTGAATTTTGATCATGTGACCATGGGGAAGCTGCAATGCTCTTAAGTGTGAAAAGTGGCCATAAGTCACTTTTTTAGTACTAACTGAACGGTGACTAAATGAACTGTTGTACGTTGAGGACTACCTGTACTATTGACTTATAGGATGGTAAGCCAATTTACAGTGTGATCTTAAATGTCACAGTTATTATTTTATTTTTTCCTCTTCAGTCAGTGTGCAGTGGCATCTGTGAAAGAGGGGGTGAGGGTCAAAGAAAGAAAGGCAAGATGGCAGGAAGCTCCTTTTATACAGAGAGCAAGGCCAATACAATTGCAATGCCAATTCCACCATCTTCTCTGTTTTTATTCCTCCCACAGACAATACTACCAGTGTGACTTTCTGGCAGAAGAATTACTTTTCTTGAAACTTAGCAATGTTTGGGTTACTAATCCTGAATTAAATCTAAGAGCACGGTTAAATAAGAAAGATTCTTGATTTTTGTCCAGGTGTGATTTTGTGAGCTATTTCCCCCCCCCCCCCAGTGTCAAACTCTCCTTTGCTCACATACTCTCTGAATCCTTCATGCCCACTAAAACTCAGAGCTGCTAGATTTTTTGTTCACTTCTTTGTGCAATTCCATTAATTGATTAGTCAATAAACTCAGGATAAACAAAGAATGGAAAAACTTTTCTAGGAAACAGTCCAATGCTGGAAAAGGTGGAAAGAAAGAGAAGAAAAGGATGGCCAATAGCAAGGTGGATGGACTCCACAGTTACAGTGCTCATGGGTGCACCCTTAGAAGACCAAATTATGGACAGATCATCGTGGAGGAAATCTATGTGGTTGCTCAGAGTTGAAAATGACTTGATGGCATATGATCAATCAAAACAAAGAATATATCAATAAGATGTACAAATCCAGATCTAAACTCCCTCACTTCAGATTATGTTTCTCTCTCAGGAAATAATTTCTCCCTGGACTTACTTCCACATGGAACGGTTTACTTCTCCCTGCTATTATTTAGCAAATGACATCATTTTCTATCCTGCACTAATTTATTATAGTATTTCTTTGAATACTATAATAAATCACTTGCATTAAAATTACAACTGTTACATCAACTTTCATATATTTCCCAGGAAAGAAGAGGATCTGGCAAGAATGGAAGATAAAGAAATCCTCCCTGACTCATCAGCAAAGAATGTTGAGGAATCCTCAGTGTTAGATTTATTATACTGCATAAATGTTTGTAGAAAAAAAGGTTCCTCATCTCCCTGCAGTATTGTGCAGAAACAAGACTGAATGTGTGTGTGTGTGTGTGTGTGTGTGTGTGTGTAGAAAGAGATAGGATCCATGCACAATACAATTTAATTTCTTAACAAATCCTTTATCAAGTATTTTATAACAAAATCTATCTTTGTGAGTCCTTTGATCAAGAATGTCTACTCCAAAACAAGTGCAACAATATCTCCTGTTTTCCACTTTTTTTTTTTTTAAAGATACTGGAGTTTCTGATATCAAATTTATCCATGTCTTCTTTGTATGCGGACTAATCAATCTTTCCAGTTAAAAGTAGAGCGAGGAATCGTGCGCTAATATTTACTGCACTGGAAGCTCAACAGTGCAGGAATGTCACTGTTAGGCTCACAACTGCTATGTCAAAGACTACCAATGAGAAATAATCCTTGCATTCTATCTTTCCTCTTGTATTGCTATCTATTTCATCATTCTCCCTGAAAAAATAATTATGCATAAAAGGACATGGGATAGAAAGATTTGGGTGATACAATTTTCTTAATTCTGGTCCTATGATAATAAATGACTGGGATGGCTACTTTCCACTTCTAAAGAAAGCAGTGTAATATCTAAGGAGAGCAACTTAGGAAGGAAGGAATTTTAGATCTTCATGGAGTACCCTCAAGAAAAGCACTTCTGCCTGGAGCTGTGCAAATCCTTTAAAAGAGCTCCTTTACAACATGCAGGAATGCATACAAAGCATCTCTCTTAGAACCACTGAAGAAGCTCTACCTTGTTTTCCAGCCTGCATGACTGCCACATTATCTGAGCTCAGTTGCTTCCACATACTGTCTCACTAAGAAAAACATAAACCAAAGTGACTGTGCATTGACACGCATGCAGAAACAGACAGGAGCAGCTTATGAAGCAGTTGTGCAAGCCTGTACAAAGGTCTGCTCATAGATAATCTTTGCTTAATTGGGATCAACAACTCTGTTGCTAAATGGGAAATCATGTGACTGTGATTCTGCTTGACAAGGCAGGACTGCACAACTTCACACCTTCGGCTTTTGTTTGTTTTCCCTGTCCTCTGGAATGCTCAATAGTCTACTTATTGTCTTATAGAAATTGAACAGAATGCAATTGTACCAGCAGTCCAGGACTGGGAGCTGTGGACAAGCTATGCAAACAGCTTATTCTCTTGAGATCCCTTCCTTCTCAATCTCTCTGCTCTGTGAAGGAAGATGAGGGGGAAAAAAGCAAGTGATTTCTGTTAGCAACCTTTCTTTGCCTGATATTTCTTTTGCCTGACAATCATACTGCTTTCGAAATGTAGAAGAGCTTACTCTCTTGCAATTGCTTCCTCTCCAATTTCTGCTCTGCAAGAGAGGAAAAAAGAAAAAAAAAAAACCTCACTCAGACATAGGATAATGCATATTGATTGTAATGGTGATACAAGGATCCTGAGAAAGTCATAAATGGTTGTAAAGGGCTATAAACCTATTTTCTCAGCAATGTCCTAACTTCAAACGGTTGCTGAATGACTGACTGGCAAGTGAGGATTATCTGCACTGTTTCAATGAGAAATACTTCATATGGACTCCAAGTGTTGAAAAAACCCTCTTGTTTATCAGAGAAATCCACAGTAATCCAGTACAATTATTTATTAAATTTGTAAGCCACCCAACTCCCAATCACTCTGGGCAACTCTCAAATAAAAACATTTTTTTAAAAAAAATAGTTTAGGAAAGAAAACTAAGAATTAAAAGATGACAAGATGACAAAAACTGGACTGGAATCACACCACACAATACAAGGGGACTTCGCTGATGGTCACTAAAGGTCTTGGAGAAAAGCTCCCAGGATCCTGATAGATCAGAGGTCCCCAAACTTTTGGGCACCAGGGACCGGTTACATGGAGAGAGGTTTTTCCGCGGACTGAGGGGGCATGGTTTTGTGTGCTGCCTTCATCCCGCGGATGGAGCTTTGCTTGTTTGGGCGACCCGGTTGCTGGCATGCCACAGCCTGGTAGTGGTCCATGGACCAGGCGTTGGGGACCCCTGTGATAGATGACATGAAAGGAATAGATGACATGACAATCTTACCAGTTCAAATAGGCTGGGCAAATACTAGGGGATATGGGTAGTCCCTCTAATAACTAAGCACTGTGCCCTATTTTCTTCCTTAAAACAATGTCAGCATTTAATAAAGGGGAGAGTGCATTTTTCGAAGAAGACTATTTGAGATTTCTCTATGATTTCAGCATTCCCATATAGTAGAGGAGAAAGGTGTGTTGCCAGGAAGGACCAAGTAAAACAAAAGATGATATTATGGAGACTAATTTATTTTTACCTAGCCAGATGACATGTGTTATTTTCTTCTTCACAGCCAGATTTATTTCCTCAGAGAAGTCTTGTTTTTCCCCAGGGCCTTCCAAAAGGAAAAGGAGGGGATGACGCCTGTGTATGTGAGTGTGTTTGCGCAATTTAGCATATGATATTCTCATGAACATTAAAAATAAACAAATACAAATTGTTTCAACATTTCCAAGATGACACAGAACAATCTTCACTAAACATATCTTTACAACAATCTACTAATCTTTTAAAATTTTATTGCCGTAATATAGAAAAAGAAAAAATAACAAAATACAAAACATAGTTTCCCTTCTAGTGTATTTGTTTTCCTGTGTATATGAATGTGTGTACACGTATACAATATATGCACATACATATACCAAAACAGACAGCAAACAAACAAAAAAAAGAAAATCCCAATGAAACTAAATATAAATGTATATATTACAATAATTGCATAAAAGTGATTCTGTTTTTATGGAATAAATTAAAGCTTTCCACACTAATCATAACCCTGTGGTAAATGTGGAAAGCTTTAATTCGTTCCTTAAAAACAGAATCACTCCAGAAGTGGTGAATGCTCCAACACTGGAAGTTTTTAAGAAGAGACTGGACAGCCATTTGTCTGAAATGGTATAGGGTTTCCTGCCTGAACAGGGGGTTGGACTAGATGACCTCCAAGGTCCCTTCCAACTTTATTATTATTATTATTATTATTATTATTATTATTATTACTGCTACTGCTACTACTTTTATGCATTATTGTAATATATGTGTATATTTGGTTTCGCTGGGATTTTCATTTTTTTTTCTTGGTTGCTTTCTGTTGGGTATTTGTGTGTATAAGTCAAGAATGGTAATTTCTTGTCAACATACTAAATCTTCCAAAAATCACTGCATAGATTATAAATTTAAAAAAAATCTGTAACATTAAACATTTTCAAGTAGTCTTTTTATACCTCATAATTTGAATTTCCTTCCTTTTTGGAACGTACGTAGTTTAGTAACTTTTAGTACTTCCTTCCACCATCCATCCGCCCTCAATTTTATGAACTTGGCAGCCATATTTGCAGCAAAATGTGAATAATTTGCTTTGCTAACAATACCTGTTAAATGCAGACTATTAAAAAAAATGAAAAAGCAATTTATGAGTGTCAATATTTTTTGTTAATTATTTTTGTTATTACTTCCTGTCTTGATAGATTTATGTTGACCCAAAACTAGAGAAGATGTACAGAAGATACTATAATTAGAATATTGTTATTATTACCAATTTCACTACTGTGATTTTGCTGTGGCACATGAAAAACATAAGGAAACAATAAATCGTCTGCTGCCTCTCCAAATAGTTTCTACCTTCAGTGCAATCTACTGAAGGAAATCAACTAATCTGAGTGGAAAAAAAAGAAAGTCCCTCATAAATATTAGGTTCAGACACAAACAACCTTATTAAAATTCAGTTTCAAGAAAAAACAATAACATTTAATGCACATAATTTTAGTGTTAGTCTTTAGAACTTCCTAGGAATATTGGAACGAGAGAACAATAAATTTGTCCCAGCTGATTACTATATAAAAAAAGAAAACAATGGTTCTCCTAAATAGGAAGAAGATGTTATAATAGAATTTGTTTTACTCTATTTAGGTACGAATTTGGTTGCCGCTTGTAATTGCAACTAAGAAAGATATTGGTTATGAAGGCACACAATGAAATATGAAGTTGGAGGAATTATCAATTACTCCAAGTTGGGAATCTTTACTCTTTTATCTGTGGCAACTCTTTTCTCCTCTACTATCAGGAGCATTCCAAGTTGGTAATAATGATAAAAGAAACCTCCCACATAAGTCTCAAGAACTCAAAATTTGCTCAAAGTTAAGAACAAAAAGGATCAAGAAAATGAAAATAAATGTAAAGTGTATAAAGCTGTTTTAAAATACCAACTTGTCCACCCAAATGAATTTTCTCCTGGATTAGTTTCAGCTGCTTGCATAAGGGATTAACCAGTATGATCCAGTCCTAATACCCAATTAAAGAGAATCCCTGAGATTCACTTAAAAAGGAAAGCTTTTTCATTAACCCCAGAACCAGCAAAGTGTGCTTGCTTTGATCTTCTATGAGTACAAATTGTGCTGAAATATAAAACTAAAATAATAATAGTAAAATCAGCCAGAAACTTTCAAAAATTCATTGGCAGCTTTTCAGGTTTTTGAAGTTGTTATGTGAAAATGTCTTGGATACATAATCCAATTCTAACAGAGTCCTGTTAACTGATTTTTTTTAATGTCCTGTGCACACGTTGGCATATAACCAAACAGGACTTCAGAATAAATATAGCACCTATATGCAACTCCTGATAGTAATTGTGAGGAAAAATGTAGCTGCTTTAAAGTTGCAGACATACGCTAATTTGCATTTCCATATACTCTGAAGCAGTTTTGGAATCAGATCAAAGTTCTGTACCAAATAAAATAAAATAGCCTTCTGCACCAACTTTCTATTGCCACCTCTGGTAAGACTGAAACTTAAATTCTGCTTATTAACAAGGCAAACTTAGTGCCTAACTGTATCAGTATGAATGCTTTTTTTTTTTTTTTTGTATGTAGGAATGATCAATGCCATTAATACAACCCCACTTATGTGTAACACAGGCCATATTCCTCTCTCTTTCTCTCTCTGGAACCAGAAGAGGCCTTATTCTATTCATGCTATTTTTGACAAAACAAAAAAATTGCTGAAGACTGCAGCACATCAGAATTAAAGTGCCTTAAAGATTGCCTGACTCTGTTCTCAATTTAAGTAGGAAAATCAAATCAAACAAAAACACTGAAGGAGGGGCGGGGTTTCATTCTAAGAGTAGACTTTTAGGAATGAGCCCCTCTCTTTCTAACCCCTACCTGATAATATTATCTAACCTTCCAAGTGGAATCAGGGAAAATCCAGTCTCTAGATTGGATTCTGCCTTTCAACCCTTCAAATTTAGCTACAGCTTTAAAAAATTTAAATCAAGTTTTACTTTGATTTTGGAATAAATTTAAACGTTTCACTCATTTGAACATATATAGTATTGTGGTTTTTTTTTTTCGAAAAGAAAATCTTAACAGTTATCTCAGTCAAAACTATAGCTTTATGTTACTTCCACTTCAGTATTGTATGTTTTTGTCCCCCGTAACATTAAAATGCCGCTCCAGTGTACATTTGAAGTTTTTAGCTTCTTGGGAGCCTTTCCCAGGAAATTCAGTTGTAAAATAGTAACCAGTTCCAAACATGCTGTTTACGAGTATTAATTGGTGCTTTTTTCTTCGGTTTTCAGCAGCTAATAGCCGGCCACAGGAATGTAGCCAATCTTTCCCCTGCTGGTTTGGAGGGCTTTCCTTGTATTGAATGGAAAGACCGCCATCCCTCCATGATCAACAAGGCATTCGTCCTCTTCATCACCTCTTGGGGCAATTTTAGGCCCTTTTTAGGGCCTCCAGCAGGCGTGGAAGAGCCCTGCCTTCCTGCATCCCGTTCTGCTGTGATGCAAACTGGAAGTCTCTTGAGCTACAAGTATTTTCTATTATTTCACTAGAACTCAGTCTCCTGGTTTCTAGGCCAGCACTGTAACCATTAGATTAAACTGGTCCTACAATTGCCTACTCAAGTTATAGAAAAAAAAAAACCATCAAACATCTTACTGTACTGTCCATTTTATGTCAACATTCACCATGAGCTGCTAATTCCATAGCTAATTGTACATCTGGTCACTCTGATCAGTTTTATTTATATCTCTTACTATCAGATTCAAATAACTCTATTTAAGTATGGCCAAATTCTGTCGCTTGATAGGTAAGATGCAACCTGACTGACAAATCTGTTCCCCTAACTAATCTATATCAGTTTTATGTATCCATGAGTT
Source organism: Crotalus tigris (assembly GCF_016545835.1). Lineage (NCBI taxonomy): Eukaryota > Metazoa > Chordata > Lepidosauria > Squamata > Viperidae > Crotalus > Crotalus tigris. Next base: position 3,257,051 of record NW_024100507.1, read on the forward strand.
TTGTAACCCAGACATTGGCCACAATAAAGATTCTGTTCTTATGTGCATTGTAAAGATTGTAGCAGAAAAGATAGAACTGAGAATGAGCTCATGATAATCCAGGTTGCTCAGAACAATAAAAAGATTTCTTCAGATATGTTTAAAGGGGAAAAAATTAGTACACCAATTCTTCATAAATATGGCAAATGTGCACTACAGAAGAACAAAACAAGCAATTTAATATTTTTATTAATGATCTGAATGATTGGATCCATGGAATGTTATCAAGATGGAAGAGAAAATAGAATAATAATCAAAGGGATCTTTACAGGTTAAAAAAGTGAACTAGAAGCAGCAGGTGGAAACTTAGTTGAAATAAATAAACTTAATTAAGAAAAAGAAATCAAATAGTACACATGAATAAGATTTAGATTATTACTATCTAAATATGGATCAATAATATATTGTAGTTGCAACTTTCCAAGTAAATCACATGTAATAGTTGCACAATAATTTGCAAAGTTCAGATCCATCTCACATGCTGTACCTAATTCTGGGCATTGCATCTTAAAAATAGGACATGATTTCCAATCAATTATTTTTAGTACTGTAAAAGATGCTTTTGTCATCCTTATTTATCAACAGTCTCTAAATAAATAGACACATGATTTCTATCCCAGTCAGTTCATTTTGCTTTGGTTGAGCTGTAGCGATCTTTATCGTTACTTTTTTACAGCAATCATTTAAAAGATCTGAATTGTTTTTGCTTGCGGGAAAATGCAGCTAGTAAGACTATGGGATCAGGAACCACAATAAAACTAGTGTTCTTCCACCGTTTCCCCCTTCTTGGTGTACTTGGAAGGTATTTATTTGGCACATTTTGATTATCATCACTTTCCCCAGCGCTCAAAGCTTTTTATAAATGTTTCCCTTCCCCTCAGCAGCTATGGCTGCACCTTTTACCAAGTATCTAATACAGTAATTGATCCCTGAGCTGCTAAAAAAAAATGTTTCTACTGTGCCAGCTCTGTTATGTTTTCAAGGGAGGAAATGCTGATATATAAAACGGTAAGACTGATTGATTGGCTGTTACAAGTTTTCAAGATCCTGCACAGAATCTCTAATGCTCTCAGACATTGCACAGAATAACTGGTAAGAGACAGGTAGAATGAAACGTTTCTTAGGATGACATATCCACCTGCATCTGGTTTGTTATGTCATAAAAACTGGGCAGGGACCTCACTCTTAACTAAAGGTTCTGCGATCAGCTCTACAGAAGTTAACACTTCCAACTGAACAGATGTAACAGACTTATTTTTCACTGGGAACTTTAGCAGATTATCATAACATTCTTTGTCAAGTTTCCCCTCCCTCAAAATGACCTTAATCATTTAATAGTTCCCAAAGTCTCCAGGTATGCTTCCAATGCAAGCAGCAGAGCACGGACCTATGGGAACCCCTTGTCCCTCTACTTCCGCCTCTTCTGCAACAACCCTGAACAGCCTCCACCTTCATCCAGACAGCCAACGTCTCCTCTCTTGCCCTTGCTCAGCGATACCGCCCTATTCGATTGCCTCTTCGATTACTTAGCTGAGCCCAGCAAATTCCCTTTGACTGATGTGGCTCTGCCCGCTACTGCCTTTGCCGCATGCATTTGAACACCGCACCCCTGCCCAGCACATGGATCCCAGACCAGCTGCAGTTGGACTGGGAGTACTGGAACTGCCATTGCTAAGTAGAGTAGTGATCTGAAGGTTTGCCTAACGACTGCTTCATTTAGCAATGGAAACTCTGGTCCCAGTTTAGGATTGTTTAGCGAGGATTTTAGAATGGAAGGTAATATGTTCAATCTTTTCCTTGGAGCTTTATGAGACAAAAGGACCGAGGTAATTTGTACAATGCCAAGTCATTACTATTTTACATAAGTAAGGTCAATGTTCATGGAGATTTTCTTACCTGGCATAGTGAATGAAATGAATAATTTTTTCTGTATACTTTGTAGCTAAGGCAGTTAAGTTCACAGGCTGTTGGACAATTGTAAGGTTTTCAAAAAGAGGAAGTGCGATTTCAGGATAGCAGTTTGTCTGATGGTTACTGGAAAAAAAATCAAAAGATCTTGAGTATGGAATGAGAGATTAATACAAGAGTGGGCTCTAAAAATATTATTTATTTTGGTAGTTCCATAGCCTTTGCACAACAAAATCAGCTAAAAAAGAGAGCCAAGGTTACATTTGCTCTCTGGGCTAGATTAAATTACTTGTCAGAGCAATGAGACAGCCTCTATCCAAACTGAAAAAAGATAGGGAGGAACAAAAGTGACAAAGTTTCAAACTACCACAAACTGCTCTGAAAGGACCATTAGGCTTAACATAGCTTGGGACTTGGAAGGTGCAGGACCACCTCCTCCAACTTAAATGAAGCCAACCTACCACTGGTCGATCTCGCTTACCAACTGTCCTGTTCAGCAACTATTCAAAGTTACAATAGTGTTGAAAAATAATTTTACAATCAATGCCTTCACAGCATCCCTGTTACACTTTTTTTTTTCTTTTTTCCCTCTTTGGAGATTGGAGAAGAAGGGACTACAAGAGACAATGCAAACCCACAATGGGGAATACATCAGCTGTTTGCTGGGGTCATTGCATTCCTTTCAATTTGTATTTCCCATTCTATGCCTGCTACTTTCTTGTAGTCCCTTCCTTTCTAGTGAACGTAAATATAAATATTAATTCCCTTCTTCTAATTATCGCAACACCATGTTGAACATTTAGAGGGAAGGGGAGTGGGGGAAAGGAAAACACAGTCACATGAGCTTATAGACCGCCCAGAATTACCCTGTGATATGGTGAACAGCCAATAAATTTGATAAATAAGTAAATAAAAATTATTTCCCACTTAGGAACTGTTTTGCTTAACAATGGAGTTGCTACTCTCAATTGTGATTGCTAAATGAGGACTATCTCTAGATTGTTTAGGGCAGGGATCCCTAACCTCCGGGCTACGGCCTGTTCAAAACTGGATCGTGGAAGAAATCGGCAAGCGTGTGAGTGAAGCTCCACTTGTATGAGTGGAAGGCACTTGCACCGGCACGCAAAGCTTCATCCGTGCAAATGCCCTCTGTTTGAGCAAGTGGAACTTCACACGTGAGCACAAGTACCCTCTGCTTGTGAGCAAAACTTCATTTGTGTGTGTGGAGGGCATATGTGCACTGCTCAAGCAAATGGAGCTGTGCATGCATGCATCTGCCTTCCATTTACATGCCCCCCCCCTGCACTGAGCCACCAAGTTACAAAGATTGGGGACTGCTGGTTTAGGAGAAAACTTTGTGTAGACCTATACTTCCACAGAATGAGGGAAAACAAAGTTAGAAGGTCCTGCTTCTTAGTAGTAGTACCAGTGGAACTATTTCATGGAATTCAGGCCAGTCCACACCTTGAGAGTTTTCAGGAAGATGTAAAATATGGAAATAGTTTGAAAGGTGTTCCACTTATGGTACACATTGTAATATCTTTTTATTATTTTTATTTTTAGTTTGGGATGATCTTTTCATTGTGCATGGATTTTTTGATGTTCTGACTTAGTGACTGAGTTGAAATTTCAAACATACTATGAAAGTTTTGATGTTTTCATGATACTCTGTGAGCTGCCAAGAGTTACCTCATCATGCTGGGATACAAATTCAAACAAATTCAATACGCAATAAATAAACATACCCGACTGTTGTGGAGCATCTGGGACAAGCTGGGCAGGGAGGGAGGTTATAACCTGGAGTGTCAGTACAGCCCATATCAGGACTATATGGTATCCCAAAATAAAAATCAAAACCTAGAAACAAAAAGACACAAGATGAAGATGTGCCTGGTTATCTCAATAAAAGGGTCAGTTTTGTCTGAAATGAAATACACATCCGTGGCAATCCAACTGCAAGGTGTCAGCAGGATATATGTCAACATTCAAGCACTGACTATGATCTCATGGTTTTATTAGAGTTATTTAAGAGTTGTAAACAGGTTTAGGATCATTACTGACAGAAAAGACACAGTATTATCAACAACACTTAAACTTATATCCCACTTCACAGTTCTTTACAGCCCTCTCTAAGCAGTTTGTATACAGAGTCAGCATATTGTCCCCAACAATCTGGGTCCTCATTTTACCGACCTCAGAAGGATGGAAGGCTGAGTCAACCTTGAATCGGTAAAAACTGCTGGAAGTTGGCAGAATTAGCCTGCAATACTGCATTCTAACTACTACACCATACCTCTGTTATTACCGAAAATAAGAACAGGTCTTTTTTTTTTTTGCCTCCAAAAGAGGCACCAGTCTTATTTTCGGGGGATATCTTACTCACCTCTAGCACCAACAACCCCACCCAGCAGGTCCACTTCTTCTGGAGCCGAAGGAGCAGCTTCATTCTGCAGCTGCATTTCAGCCTGCATTGTGCAGTCAGGCCTTTCTGGAAGGCCTAGGCAGCTGAATTCCAAGCTATGGCTTCAATCCATAGCTCGGTTCTTGGCTGCAGAGGCCTTCCGGAAAGGCCTGTGACTCAAAAATACAGGCCTGGGGATGCTGCAGAAGAAGTGAACTGGTGAGGAGAGGCCTGGCTGCAAGGTAGCCAGGCCTCACCCTGACCACCACCCTAGCTTGATTTTTAGGTGTGTGCCTCATCCCTAAACTAGGGCTTATTTTTGGGGTAGTGCTTATATTAGGCCCACCCCAAAAAAATCAAGCTAGGGCTTGTTTTCGGGGTAGGCCTTACTTTCAGGGAAACATGGTACTGTACTATGTACTAGACAACCCATGACCCATTGGGTCATTATTGAATTTCTTACAATTGCACTGAACAAGTAAAGGCAAATATGTGTGACCCAGGATAATGTTGCAGGATCCAATCTGGGTTGATCACCAGCACCAGAGATTTAGTCTTCTGAGCTTTTGGATTTGTGCTGGAGCTCATCCTCAGGGAACTTTTCTCTCAACAGAACGTGTACTAGACAAATGTATTTTACACTAGACAATCCATGACCCACTGGGTCAATATTTCAGAGATATTTCGTTATCTAAACAGAGAAACAGAAAGTCCAAAGGCAGGCAAAAAAAAAAAAGCAGTGGGAACGGGAACAACTTCTGACTTCCTGTTGGTTTCCCCATTCACTTTACTTGTGGGAAGCTGACAGGGAGTGTTAGAAATCACAGTCATGTGATTTTAGCATTGTTGCTATGGCTACAACTTTGCAAATACAACTGGCGTGAAGTTTTTTCAAATTTCAATTACATAGGAGTAAATTGGTTCATAGATTCTGTACAGATTCTTTAACGTAGCAGATTTAAGATACCTTGATTGAAAAATGTTTGCACTATGATGCACCATTTGGGCTAATTAAAGGTTACAAGCAGACAACCAGTAGGAAAGTTTTAGTAGTATACAGATTATCTCTCTCTTTTATCTTTCCCCCCCTCCCAATAATTTACAAAATGTGGAATTTTAAAAAAGCTACTAGACTGAGAAAGATAAAACCACTTAACACATTGTATTAAGTAACCTATTTCATTTTAGTTTAGTACACTGTGTGTTGCCAGCCATCAGTTGCTTGTAGACAACAGTTGAGCAATCTGTTAGCCTAGGGCTCCAAGTAGAGCCCAATACACATTTTTGTCCTGACTTAAATTGCCATTGGTGGCAACTTTTTGCTAATATAAGGAAGGAAATACACAAAAACTGTACTGTAAGTCCTCAAATAGATTCAATACAATTTAAAAAAAGGAAAAAAACCCAACTATTTCTAAAAAAGAATCACATGTATAAGATGACTCCACTTATTTTTCCATTGTCACTCAAACCACTATAGAATCAAACCTACCAAAAGATTATCCGGTGCAGACTAGATTTATAGCTAAGCCTGCTGTATGAACCTAGTAAACTAAGATTTATTTATTTCATAAATGATGGTTAGGCAAATCATAGCTAGCATAATGTGAACCCATTTAATATATCTGCAGTCAAAGAATAATTTTGGATGAAATTTATAATGCTGATCAAAACTAAGAGCTTGTTTGGAGTTTACAGGATTAAAAATATACATGTCTATATATCTATATATTTGTTTTGTTTTGGTCATGGACCTTATGTAAGATTAAAATACTTCTTTCTATAAAAGCAAGTCTATTCTCCTCCTTACAAAAACTAGCAGGATAAGGAAAAGCTACATTCTTGCATATCCTGCTTTCTATCCAGAATATCCTAGTTATCTATGTAGAAGGTATGTGTATCAAAGCATTTACTTTTATAAAATTGCAATTTCAACTAGAACAACCTTGGTATTTTAGCAGGAGGAAATAGATAAACGTCTTACCACGAAAGATGGGATGGAAAGAGCCATGATGTCCCAAGTGCCATTTCCCTATAAAGAAGTGATGTGGAACAAAAAAGTATGAGCACCTAAAATGCGTCAATGCAAAATAGTGAGTGTGGAAAATATTTAATATTGGCTACTTTAGCTCTGGGCAATTAGTTGAGAAAATGAAGACAGGACCAAAATTCACAAACCATATTATCCTGACTCATCAAAATCATTGAATCTAGTTAATATTAAAAAAAAAACAAGACTATTTTTTTGTTTTAGGATAACATTTGTAATAAGAAAGCCAGCTTAGTCTAATGGTTAAGGCAACAGGTTAGAAAGCAGGAATTCAAGTCCCATCTTAGTCATGAAAGCCAGCTTGGATGACTTTGGGACAGTCTTTTTTTCTCAGCCCAACCCACCTCATGGGGTTGTAGTTGTGGGGAAAATACAAAGAGAAAAGTGTGTTGGATATATCTGCCACTTTGTAAAAGCAATAAAGGCAATATAAATAGATAAAATTGCATAAGAAATGTGATCTAAGGAATCCCAATCAGAAAATATCCATAGGAAATATGATATTTCCTATCATAAAAACAGAAGAAAAACAACCCCATTCTCAGCATAAAACCCAGACCTACAAATGATTCACTTTTATTAGATCTTAAATTACCTCACCAATTTGCATCCTAGGGAAAGTGCATCTTTCTCTCAGCAACCAAATATTCTGAATGCGGTGATTTTCCAGGATATCAAATGCTTATGCAATAAAGGTGGGCCTTAAGACCAGTTTGCATATAGCATGAGAAAGACACCCCATCTTCCTTTGTAAATATTGTCAAATAGCTTACAACAATATGTAAACTAACACATAATTAAAAGGGCAATATAAACCAGCAACAGAATCCAAAGATAAAGCAGAAAATCCTTAAAAACCTTAAATTTATTGGGAGAGGAACTTTACTAAGATCCTGGAGGAAACCTTAAGGGCAAACTGCCAAATACAAAGATTTCTGACACAATGATAACAAATTATAATTGGAAGACAATCTATAGGAATTGTCCTATCACAGACAAAATGCACCATGCAAGGAATTTAGCAATGCTGCTGGGTTTCCTGGCTATCTCAGTGAAACTGTCTTTGGGCATATTCATGCCAAGCCAGAATACCTTGGGATACATTTTGCAATCAAGGAGCTGATGCTTCTTTGAGAATTAGACCTAGATGATGTAAAAAAAAAAAAAAAAATACATGCACTTCCCTAGATTCATGATCCAAGATGATTTCTGCTGCAAAGGTATGACAAATATTACCAAATTACCTGAGGAAACTCTGGCCTTCTATGCACATTTCCAACTGAAATAATTTACTGGTATCTCTTTTCCAGTAATCAATCAAATCTTCATTTTGATCATAGACCAGCATTTATACAGCTTATAAATGGGATCAATTTTAAGTTTTCTTTCAGGGCTCGGTTAAATTACCTATCATAGCAGTGAGGTAGCCAGCTTCTTTCAGAACTTCTGCCAATATTGTCTCATTCAATGGAAGGCCTGCCACTGAAGTCACAGCAAAATTATGGGTGACGCCATTACGAAGGCCGAGACGTCCTGTAAGCAGAGAAGCACGTGATGGGGAACAGGTAGATGCAGCTGAATGGAAATCTACAAATCTAGAAAAAGGAGGAAAAGATTCCTATTATTTTTCATTTATTATGCTCCTTTTATTTTGAAACAAAATATTCTTGAGTGGGTTTATGGCAAGATATCTAAGTGTAGTTATTTTTTTTTATTTCTTAGAGCAGATTACTGTAGGCCAGGCTGATGGAGGTTAATTGGTTAATGTGGTTTGATGCTGAAATATGTGCTTCCTTTTTTCAACCTTATTGTCATGCACACTGTGCACTTTTGCATCTATGGATCTGGAGCATTGTTATTTCTTTCATGAATTTTTTATTGATTTAAGCTTGCAATATTTATATCATATATTGTCTTAAGGCTGGAGTAGACTTCTGCTGCATTGGACTGCATGGAATGTACACATCTGTTGTTGGGGGATGGTTGCATAGGTGTTCTTTTTACAAGTCAGCAAATTTTAATATTTCCTGGTGAATACGTTTTGCCTTCCCCCACCTCCAGTAGAAAGTCAGAACCAACCAGCATGCAGGGTGCACATCTCCGCACAATACACAGTTAAGATTCGGGAGGTGTTTATGTCAGCCCATCTGCAGCCTTCTGCAGCCTCCACTTACCCATCAATTGCTTTGCAGCATAGGTATGCAGTGATGGCTATGGACAGTTGAGGGCAATTCTAAATCAGCCTTTAGAAGTGGGAAAGTGCCCGGAATGTTCAAATGTACACAGACAAAAATCATTCCTTCAGAATTAGTGCAAATGTGGGATATATGGCATGTTTGCCAACTCGGCTTCTCAAGGCTGCTAATGTTCATGGGACGCCCAAGGAAAAATCAATGCTGTGTTCTTCCTAGGGGATAAATCTGCCAATGAGATGGCATTTTCAGTCAGACTGGCAGTATCCAAATCTTACTAAAAATTCATTTTTCAAAAGCACTGCTTCATGCAATTGATGTGATTGATTTATTTTTGAAATATCTCCCATTACAGACTTTGGGGCGTAGAATGTCCAAATTAAGTTTTTGGGCTATGGAAACTTAGAAATGGAGATGTGGTTATTAATGTAGTTAACGGGTAATTTATTCCATCTAGTGACATCAAAGGCCTGAAGGTTCAAAGCACAGGACAAACATTCTTGACAATGGGCTCATATAATGGGCGAGTCATCCGACTTTTTTTCCAAGATGAAGGTTATCCTCTACATCAACAATTCACTACAAAGAGGAAAATGTCAGTTAACTCAAAATTTTAAAATCTCAAGAGATCACAATATAGTCTATTTTTTTTTCATGCAGGATTAAGGAGACAAATATAGAAAAAACCTTTTATCATGTGAATGGGCTTTTTTTTAAAAGTAGCTTTGACCGTAAAAAAATGGAGCAAAAAATTCATAATATTAATTAGCTATGCTAACAATTCTGCCTACAACAATCTTTTCCAGTCCATACCCTACCAAATTTTGAACTTCAGCCTACATTAGCTACAGATCAACATGAGCAGTTATTGAAAGAAGTATTCACAGCTGCACCCCAAAATAGTTGAAGAAATAAGTCTGAAGAAAGTTGATTTACATTCTCATGTCCTGGATTTATAAGAAGAGTTTGCTTGGCACAGATGATTAAGCTAATTATAACTCGGTGTACTCAAATACTATATTGGGGGGGAGGGGGCTTCAACTATGTTATGACTCTTTTCCAGAAGTGTTTGCCATTGCTTTCTTCCCAGGAGTAAAAGAGAACAATTAGCCTCAAATCACTCAGTTGTAAATCACTCAGCTGGTTAGTAGAATTAGAACTCAGAATCTGCTGGTTTCTAGTCCAGTATCTTTAACTACTATACCAAACTGGCTTTCCTAAAATTCTGGTGACTGCCTGGACAAGTCCATACATGGGGTGGGGGGGAGAATGTTCCACAAGAGAGGTATCACGACAGAGAAGGCACATCTCCTACTACCCACCAAATATAGACCCTTAGCTGATGGTACCTACAGAATGCCTTCTCTGCTAGATCTAATGGTGTGGGCTGAAATAACCTGGGAAAGGAGATGACTCAGATAGCTTGGTCCCATGCCACAAAGGGCTTTATTATCCTAAGTACATTAATTTTCTTGATATTTTTGGAGGGAGCTTGCCATTGCCACCGCCTTCTTTCTTTTTTTAGGGCTGAGAAAGAGTGATTGGCTCAGCTTTACCCAGCTGGTGCCTCAATAGGGCTAGAACTCACAGTAGTCTCCTGGTTTCTAGCCTAGTGTCTTTACCACTAAACAAACTATATCTCACAGTGTACATTCTCCAGATAAAACTATCTACGTTACAACTTAGCCATCGTATTTGACTGAAATAATTCATAACAACGTGACAATTTTAAATCTTTATAAGAGATGACTCTAGCATTTATATTCTCTTTGCACTTATCAGCAGAATCCTATTGAGTGGATTGCACAACTCATTTATCCTGGACATATTTTAAAACTCCTGTTGTGCATAAAATAAAGCTGAAACTATTAATGAGAAAAATTGGCTCTAATTTGTTGCAAGTGAAAAACTTGAAAAATAAATGCAACAGGAAAGAAATCAATACAATGATTTGGATGGATTTGCATGATGCCTTGGATGGATTATTGCGTGATGGGAGATTGTGAGGGAATCTGTAATCAACAGATTTATATGCTATACTAATAAGAATGTAGCAGTGAGCTCAGAATTCCCTAGTTCAACTATTACTTTATAATTGGGGCATTTGTTAAGTCCAGTGTTTTCTGCATTTACTTTTTTCACAAACTTGAGATTGAAAGCTATTGGATCAATGTTGATATAACAAGTCTGTCTGGGGTGGAAACAAGGATTGGAAGGCATGAGATCAATGTTGACATAACAGTTCTGTCTGGGGTGGAAACCAGCCGTTCCAATTCATCAGCTTTATTCCTATAATGCCTAATGTATATGTATTCTCTTCTCCATACCAGAGTTGACCAGGTTAAGGAAAGTAAACAGGGGAGGAGAGAGAAACTGAGATGAGTGAAATAATCATGTAGGAATTGAAATCCTCCTGCCACGAATGTGGATTAATTGTAGAGGTTAACATCAAGATTAACATGGGACCAACAATCAAGAAGCAAACAATACCTCAATTAAGGAACTACCAAATAAACCAACAGTAAAAAACAGCCCAATCAAAAAACCATCAAGACTACTCTAGTCAACACTGACAGGGCAAGTGTATAAAATGAGAGAAACCTCACTCTCTATTAGCACTGATGATATTACCTAGTTTGGTAATGAAATGTCTGCAAGAAAACAACCAAGCTGAGAGAGCACCAAGGACCTCACAGTTCAATCCTGAGCTACAAATGTTCCCTTCTATCGATATAGCTTGGTGTGGTCTGCAAGTCTGGAAAGATTACCATGTGTTTGAAATGTTGTACAGAACTGAAATAGGCTATTTGGATTCTACACTGCAGTTCTATGACCAATCAAAATAGAAAAATAAACAAAATAATGCAAGAGGGGGAAGAACTCATGTGTCAACATATATACTGCTCTCATATGGTTCTGCAAAAACAAGAGCCATAATGGTACAGTGGTTAGAATGCAATATTGCAGATTAACTGTGCCCATAGTCTGGAGTTCAATCCATAGTCTGGAGTTCAAGGTTGACTCAGCCTTCCATCCTTCCGAGGTCGGTAAAATGAGGACCCAGATTGTTGGGGGCCACATGCTGACTCTGTAAACTGCTTAGAGATGGCTGTAATATATAGGCCAACCATGTGTTTGATTTTTCTCTTGTTTTTTCAGAATAGTAATAGCTCTTGGACTAATATACCAATAGTGTAAAGCACTATTGGTATATTAGTCCAAGAGCTATTACTATTCTGAAAAAACAAGAGAAAAATCAAACACATGGTTGGCCTATATATTAAAGAAAAATGAGCTACAACTAGTAGAAAGAAGGATGACCAGCTGCTCTCTAAGATTTGTGTACGTGCCAAAATGGTATGAAGCAAATATGTTCAAGACAGATGACACAAGATAAACATGTGTACACTAAGCAAACAGAAGTCTCAATCACTAGTGCTATCTCACCTCCTTGTTTGACCATTTGCCTGAGGAGGTTTTAATAGCCAGAACTGACGTCTTTACAGGAGCAATAAATTCTTGGTACATCCTACAAAACAACTATTCGCTAAAAGGAGGCATCTTTATATTAAATTACGTCACACAATTAGCATTTGTAGCTGTAAAAGAAATGGTTCAAACTAATTGCCTCTCACGTTTAGAGAAATGCAAGTTATTAAACAACTTACAGTTTTAAAGATTGAGCATTGGGGGGGGGGAAATGTGCCAGTAAAATATTGGAAATTGCTTTTTAACCCTTTCAAATTCTACTGCATAAGTCACCCAGAAATGTTGAGGTATGGGCAGCATACAAGCTTAGATAATAATGATGACAACTATGATGATAATGATAATAACAACCAACCATACCCCAAAGGAATATGACCTTGAAGTTTTACCATCATTCCACACAACAAAAAATTGAGTAAACAGTGAGAAAAAAAAGTAGGTATCAATGAAAAAAAATGTGTAAACCCAGATGAAAAATCTATACAATGCCTTCCTTCTGCATTAGGTCAACTTAGGGATGCCTGATGAAATCAATCATGAAAGGTTCCATCTCACTGCCAATAAGTTGTGTGTACATCTATTGTGGATATTTACTTTATTTATATTTCATATTTCTAGACCATCCATCTCCCTCAAGGATACTTACCAGAAAAGGGCAAAGCCAGGACAAAAGAATAAACTAACCCAAATTAATGAATATGCATACAATTTCATTTTTATCATATTTGTTGATATTCCTCCATTAATTAAGACCGTGGATGATGAAAAATAAAACAAAAATAAATAAGGAAAAAAGAGTAAAGAAAAATAAAATAAAAATATGGATGAATGCCAACCATGAGTGTGGCCTTGGTAGTATAATAGTTTCAACCATCTTATAGGATGGAATAAATAAATATACTCTTAACTATGGGAACGTGCCATCTGGCCTACTTCCAATGCACTTTTCACTGAGAGGGAAAGGTTCTAGACATTCCTCTCTAACTGTCTGAACCAGATTAGCCCAGTCAATGTTGCTGAGATGGTGCCAGATGTATCATACTATGCCATGTAGACTTTATCAGAAGCAATATAATGTTCTTAAAGTTGGTGTCGCCCTTGGCAACAGCTGGACTGATCTGCCAGCTGTATAGCCTCCACATTCTGGAGTTGCTATTTCTCACTCCTCTTCAAAGGGACTTTCAAGCTCTGCAGTAATCCAAATGAGTAACGATCTATTTGTAATCAACCTTCACCAGAGTCCCTCAAGGTCCTATATTTATGAAATTAATTTATCTCCCATTTGCATTTGAAAGCAATTATCTGGCTGTTTTACAAAGTTTTGGGTGGGCTGACCATATGATGTGTCTTTCTGCAAAGTGGGATTAATGCTGTGAGTATTCGGGGCTTGTTTTTGGATACTCAGTGGCTAAGAAATGAATGCTTATTGCGCTCTGGCATTTATGTTTTCTTATTTAATTCTTTCTATTTTACTTTTATATCATTCTAATATATCATTCTTTTGTAGTTTGGCAGGATATAAATTTCAGACATAAATAAACCAAGTTTATTGAAAATAACCCTGAAATTATTATCTCCAAAGATCCTTCAAGACCACATCTTTCTATTGGAATTGGCCCAACCATTTCAATCATGCCACAAGAAGCAATGAGTTTTCCGCCATTTTGGGGAGGTTGTGGAGCCCAGAGCCATTTTTTCCCATCATTGGGTTGGCTCTCTGGAATGACCTCCTACGGGAAGTGTGTTTGGACCCAACTCTAGTTGCTTTCTGGAGATTGCTAAAACCAGTTTTTTCACAGGAGACTGATACAACATACTGCTTGGAACGTTTCTGTTATTTTTTAATTTTAATTTTATGAATCTTCCATGTTTATCGTTACCCTCTCATTTTGTCATATGGTATAAGCTATTGAAAGTATGCTTTTGATTGTGCACAATATAAATGTGATAAATCAATAAGCAAGCAAAAATACACAAGTATAGGCACAGTCCTATAATCCGGTAGCATTTAAACAATCGTCTACACCCTCGAAATATGTGGTAAATAAATGTGAATGCTAGAGAATCATTTAAAACTCACCTCATTCCTTCCTGGGCTATCTTATCCAAATTAGGTGTGCCTTTTTTTAGGTCCCAGTTGGCTCCAAAATCTCCCCATCCAATATCGTCTGCCAAAATTACTATGAAATTTGGTTTTTTGAAAACTGCTCTTTCCCACTTAAAAGTAAGGCTGGGCTGGTAGTAAAGAAGCCCAGTAAAACAACTGACCAAGACCAACACCAGTGCTTTAAGAAGCAGAATATCCATGGCATCAGGAGAGCAGTTCTAGGAGACATCTCATGAACATTAAAAATATCCAGCTGTAAACATTCCCTGAGTGTTCTTTTCTTCAGAGGCACTGTGGATATTTCAGATCAACTGCAACATTCCCAAAATTCTGCAGAAAAGAAAATTAGAAGGAGATATTAAGAAAAACAAACATGCAAGCTTGCAGGTAGAGGTATAACATGCTGTTTATTTGCTTTATTTAAAATGTGACTCTGAATTTAAGATGATTCTTAAATTCTTAAAAAAAATTAAAAACCCCATAAACACAAAGCACCATGTTTTGCATTGCCTGCTTGGGATCCTGTTGGTTTCTTAACACTACTAATACCAGTTCTGAAGATTTGTTTTTCACCCACTCATTGCCCAGGAAATGTGTGTAATATAACCATATACCCAAACCATACATATACATATATTAAATAGATAGATAGATAGATAGATAGAGATAGACACACACACACACACACACAAATTTCTAGTAATTAATTGCTTTCAAAATATAGCCACTTAAAAGTTAATTCTTTCACTTACTAATCACTCTCACAGAAAAACACAAATATTCATACACATTCACATACGTCCCTTTCTGACAGAAACTGCCAAAAATAATGAATACATTCAAGATGGGGAAAAAGCACTAGACAGGAAAGGAAAAAAGAAAGACCATGCTCAGAAGTTATAAAAAGTGTTTAATTCACCAGGTAAACAATACGTGCCAAGGTGCAGTTAATCTTCAAAGTCATCAAAGATCTATCTATGTTTGCATCTATTCAAATTATCTTTCCATGTATAATTATTTAAGGGGGGGGGAATCAGAGAAAACAGAAGCATTGGCCAGAGCAACTTTGTGAGATAGGTTAGACTAAAAGAGCATGAATGGGCTAAATTCACCCAGTGAGCTTAAATGGTTGAGGGGAGACATAATTATGGATCTCCACAGTCCTAGTCTAACCCTTTAACCAATATATAGCCACTTATTCATGGACATAATCTTGAGAAAATGCAAACGTATTTTAAAAAAATAGATTCCTATGATGTTAATGTCCCATTTAATTGTTACATAATGCAAATCTTGCTTCTTTCCCCTATTTTTTAAATGTGCAAGTCATTTAAATTCCTAATAGCTTAATTTACAGCACTCTAAACAATATTTGTCTACTTTAGCATACACAACAGCTTATGATATAGCACGTGTGAACCCAGTCATTGCAACTTACTGAACAAAGCATAGTCAATGCAAGTTAAGCAGAGTGCCTAATCTGAGCCACTGGATTTAAGTTTTAAAATAAATCATTCAGGGGAAGAAGATCAAGGTGCTCCTTCCAAAAGATGATTGCATTATTAATAGGTTTGTTATTTATTTGTAAACCATCAATAAATATTAGAACCTTACTGATAATTGCACTAGTATTAATTCTACTAGTACTAATTGTACTAGTACTGTAAATACCAATAGAAGAGAATATTTGTAGCTCAAGATTAAAATGAGGGGTCCTTGCTGCTCTCTGAGTTTGGTTATTGCAGATGTTACATTACTAAACTAGGTAACCTCATCGGGCTGATGAGGTTACCTAGTTTGGTAATGAAACATCTATAAGAAAAACCGCCAAACTCAGAGGGCACCAAGGACCCCAAGCTACAAATCCAATAATAAAATGCCTGCAAAAAAAGGACCAAGCTCAGAGAAGACTAAAGACCCCATAGTACTGTCTCAACCACTGTATTTATAAATTTGTTTAGTTGGAGGTGGAAAGCACTGTTGTTTTAAAGCTAAGTTGGCATATGATTTGCAGATAGGGATTCAAGTTTATTCTGTGTAATTATGAAGGCCTGTTACATGAATAGAATATAACAATGAATTTGGAGCCAAGATCCAAGGACTGACAACCCACTTTCCTGAATTGCTATGAGGAAAGCATCAAGAAACCAGTGCAGTGGCCAACAGACTTATCAGTACGATAAGTACCTGCTGGTAGTCTCTTGCATTTTTGAGGAAGGACAGAAAAAAGGTTCAGAGTGTAATCTGTAGCTTGGAGCCGTGCCCAAGAGATAGTGACATTTTTAAGAATACCTTTATATTCGTTTAGTGACTGTTTGAAATTAGAACAGCATTGAAAAAAGTGGCTTATACCATTGTAGTATCCCCACGGTCACATGATCAAAATTCAGACACTTGGCAACTGGCTAGTAACACGTTGGCCCGAAAGTAAGGCCTACCCCGAAAATAAACCCTAGCTTGATTTTTGGAGTGGGTCAAATATAAGCCCTCCCCCTAAAATAAGCCCTGGTTTGGGGGCGAGGCGCACACCTAAAATTAAGCTGGGGCGGAGGTGGGGAGGGGGTGGAGCTTACTATTGCAGCCAGGCCTCCCATGGATTAACACTTGCCTCACCAACCCACTTCTTCTGCAGTCAAGGGAGCAGCTTCATTCTGCAACTGAGAATGGAGTTACGGCCTGCATTTCGCAATCAGAGGCCTTTCAAGAAGCCCTCTGCAGCTAAGAACCAAGCTATGGATTCGATAGCTCGGTTCTCGGCTGCAGAGACCTTCAGGAAAGGCCTCAGACTGCGAAATGCAGGCCGGAGCTCCATTCTCAGCTGCAGAATGAAGCTGCTCCTTTGGCCCCAGAAGAAATAGGCCAGCTGGGTGGGGCTGTTGGTGCCGCTGCCACGAGGTGAGTGGAAAAGGCACCCCCCCCCCGAAAAAAAGACCTGGTGCCTCTTTTGGAGGCAAAAAAATAAATAAAAATAAGACCAGGTCTTATTTTCGGGGTAGCACAGTATTTATGATGGTTGCAGTATCCTGGGGTCATGTGATCGCCTTTTGTGATCTTCTGCCAAAGTCAATGGGGAACCGGATTCCCTTAACCATGGTGTCACTACAGTAAGAAAGATTGTAAAACGGGGCAAAACTCACGTAACAACTGTCTTGTTTAGCAACAGAACTTTTGGGTTCAATTTTGATCATATGTCAAGGGCTACCTGTACTAGGGGCATACACAAGGCCCCTTAAAATTCCATTAGCACCACCAGATTTTTAAGAGGGATCTAGTTCTGAACCTCTGGCCATAAGGATGCTGTTTTTTGTTTTTTTACTTTAGAACTTCCCACATCCCACATCAGCATTTATCAGTTCTATCAGTTCTGCAGGAAGAGTACATCCCAAAGAAATAGCTGGCAGATCTAAAACAGTAGTATCTGTACCTGGCCAGAGCACTTACCTGTACTTTTAGTCAGTTCACCTTCGCCAGAGAAGGTCTTTATGCACATTTTAAAAACTCACCATCCTATCACAATACTGAAACCAATCAATGGTAAACACTGTCTACCGATAAATCACTTTGACAACTTGCATACACATGTATCCAGCCTTTATTAACTAAGTTAATAAATCAGAGTTCACTTTTACGAGATGTCAACAGCCTGATCCGCTGAGAACTGGACAAAACTGACTTAATTTCCACAGAGGAAAGCTCCTTGTATATCACCATCAGTCCAGTCTAATCTGCAAGGACAGTGAGAATATTATCAGAGGATGACACTTATTGAAAGGGGAATGAGTCAGCTGGAGTATCAAAGACAGAGACACTGTGAGCATAAGCAGTCAGAGATGGGTGGAATAGGCCTGCTGAGTCCAGCTAAGACCAGTATTATGACAGATGGTTCCAGTTGAGTATCAAATACCTTGGGGAAGGAATGTGCAGCTGAAGATACAAATTCGGTCAGTCAGTCAACACAACAAAGGAAAGAAGGGGTAAAAATGACCTACTTAAACAACAGGCATGAGTAAAAGCTGGGTTAAACAAAACAAAACTCAAACCTGAGACTGCAAAGAGAAAAGGAGATTTGAAAAATTAAAACACGTGTGCAAGGCAAGAATTCAGGAGTTGGGCCTGCTCGAGCCTCAGATAAATTCCCTAGCGAAGGTCAGGCTTAATGAATAAGCGAATATAAGCTTCGCTGGAATAACTGAGGTTAATTAAAGATCTAAGAGTCATAGTACAAGAAATTTCACTTTTCACTTTTTTTCTCCAAGAGCAGGTTCCCAGGAAGCACCAACATAAAATATGAATAAAGGTAGTCCTTGACTTACGACAACAATTGAGCCCCAAATTTCTATTGCTAAGCATAGCACTTGTTTAGTGAATTTTGCCCCATTTTACGACCTTTCTTACCATAACTGTTAAGTGAATCACTGCAACTGTTAAATTAGTAACACGTTGTTAAGTGAATCTATATATCGTATATGCCAGCGTATAAGGCGACTTCTGCAAGCGCTAAAATCGGCGCCAAAGACAGGGGTCGTCTTATATGCCGGAAATACTGGTAGTTTCCGGCGTATACGACGACGTTCTAGGAATGCGGCTCGGTGACAAAGACGGGGGTCGTCTTATACGCCGGGTCGCCTTGTACGCCAGCATATACGGTATATGACAATTGAAATGTTCCCATGGCGAACATTTGACAAGCAAAGTGAATGGGGAATCTAGATTCACTAAATGAATGGTTGTTGAGGACTACCTTTATTCCAAATATATTGGACTGCAACAGGGAGAAGCTGCATAGCCTCACTTATATTCAAGTGCTATGCCTTTCCATATCAGAACTGAAATGATAGTGTAGTGGTAAAGACATTGCTATGTGAATGCAAAAATCTGTAAGATCATCTGCAGCAGTGGCCCCCAATCTTTCCAGCTCTGCAGATCAATGGGGGAGACGGATGGTTTTGTGTGCTCACCTGCCATTTTCACAAATGGAGTTTTGCACGCTCACTCAATGCTTATGTGGTTCCTAATGGGCTGTGCACCAGGGTTGGGGATCCCTAATCTACAGATAAGGCTGGAGAAGATTCCTGGAAATATTGATCAGGGACTACAACCTTCAGTCATGCTGGGAATCATACTCTTAAAAGTGAGTGACAGGAAAGAACAGCAAAAAATGATCAAGGTTTGATTTTTAAAAAAGTATTTAGACATGGATATTCAGTTCTTTCTACTATAAACAATGCCTGTCTGCTGCTAAAGGCAGCATTCCTGGATCAAAATTTGTTCCATCTCTGTAATCAAAGATTGGCTAATCATGGAGAACTAGTTAGTTAGGTTTGTTTGTCCAGGGAGCCAACAGGTCCATGTAGGCACCACTGTTGTTAAGGCAGTTATTGCTTAGTTATTAGATTTCTATCTTGCCCTTCAGTCAGGAACTTGATGCTGTCAGATATTGTGTTACTTCCTTCCATTTTTTTCCCAGAACAAGCCTGAGAAACAGATTTGTGCTGAGACAGTGGATGAACACAAAACATTAATACACTCCTCATTCTACATTAAAAACTCCTTTATGACTCTATAATCCAGTGGTTCTCAATCTTTTTAATGCCGCGACCCCCAACCGGTCATAAGTCGAGGACTATTCAACCGGTTGTAAGTCGAGGACTACTCAACTGGTGCAGCACCGTTTGCAGAATGGGACTTTTGGCGGGCTCAGCAGGGCAGAGACAGCCTGGACAATTCCTATTGGCTTTTGAAAGCCAATAGAATTAGACTCTATTCAAGAGAGTCTATTCTATTGGCTTTCAAAAGCCAACAGAATAAAAGGGAGTAGCCCAGCTAAGGAAAAGGGGAAAAATAAATGGCGGACTGCATTGTTTGGCGACCCCCGTGAAATGGTCGTTCGATCCCAAATGGGGTCCCGACCCACAGGTTGAGAACCACTGCTGTAATCCCTTATTTTGCACTAGAGTCGGGATGGCTGAACGGAGCTGAGGGTTTACTGGCTGGATGCCCTTCCTGACGCCTACAGTGAGTTCACAGCAGATATTTTTTCTAGGCAGAGAGAAACATCTGCCACTACCTAGGACTGAAGTCTCAACCTTCTGAGTGGGGGGGCGAGCATCTTCACCACCAGGCCACCACACCTCTCATTCCTCAGTCTATGTTACTACATTATTAATTTCCTCATTATTGCCAGCAGTAGCCAGTGTTAGCACATACAACAGAGAAAACACACATCATGAAAGGTCTGAGAGGGGCAAATGATTGTATTGCATGGAAAAAGACAGGGAGAACATAATGACCTGGTCTGCACAAGGCACAACTTTAGACCACAAGGTTACAGGTGACTCACAAAGCCTTCAATGTGATCGCAGAGAGCTTTAAATTTATTGTCATGGTTAGTATGACAGGGAAAATTATTAAGATACATAACAAACTGATCATATGAACTAGGTTTAATTTTAATTAAGTTTAAAATGGAATGAAATAAGAGGGAGACCAAATGCAGCTCTGGTCCTGATATGCTGATCTTGATCTGCAGGAAGCCCTGACATTTTTTTTAAATATTTTGTTGTTAAACCTTAAGTGACTGAGTTTGTGCAACATACTAAGCAGTTTGTGCAACATACTAAGCCATAAGATGTGGTTTACAATGGCTGGGTTTATCCAGAATGCTAAATGTACACAGTGTGGCTTAGTGCAATGTGTGAATCTAATGAATGCATATTGCATATTTAATAAAGTACTGTATTGTAAGCTGCCAGAGTCATTTTGGACGGTAAGATGGGCAGCATATAAATGTAATAATAAATAAAAATGAATAAATAAAAGTATGGCACTACTGAATTAACTGAATGTCAACGGCGGGCTCAGCAGGGCAGAGACAGCCTGGACAATTCCTATTGGCTTTTGAAAGCCAATAGAATTAGACTCTATTCAAGAGAGTCTATTCTATTGGCTTTCAAAAGCCAATAGAATAAAAGGGAGTAGCACAGCTAAGGAAAAGGGGAAAAATAAATGGCGGACTGCGTTGTCATTCAAGAGCATAGTTTTGTTCAGACAGGACAACTTTAAATTAGAAGCAGAGATACATGTCTTTTCCCATCGGAATCAATCAAATTAAAAAGAGGCAACACATGACTGGGAACTGCCTGGCAAATATAAGATGTAGAATTATCCAAACCCAATTATGTTCTGGTGCCCTCTGAGGTAGTACCAACAATATATCTAAAATAAAATGAGAAAAACAAGTGTGTTTGGGAATTTTCCTAGAATTGCTAATATTCCCCTCTCTGAGTTTATCTGGCAGACTCTTCACTTTGTAAGTGACTAATCTGAGTTTGTCTCAATTTTTGGCAACGGGTTTTGTTTACTGGGAGGATGTAAGCGGGTCCCATGTGGCTTAACAAACAGACCCAGCAGCGTCTTTGAAGAGACACCACGCTCCACTATTTTAAGAGCAAGAAGGACTCTTTGCCAAGGCCTCAGTCTGATATGCGATATAACCAAACCCAGAAAATGCCAAAACAAAACTTTCCATCCAAATCCTTCCTGTTCCCATGTTTCTTATTAATCCGTCCCAGCAGATACAGTACTGCTCAATCAGCTTATCTATCTGCTGGTTTACATGCCCACATTAAAAAAAACCTTTTTTTAAAATAACAGGACACTTTATAGGCACTGTGGGACACATTCTTACCATACAATTGGTCCTCGACTTATGACCACTATCGAGACCAGGATTTTTGTTGCTTAGCAACCTGGTTGCTAAGTGAGTAGCACCTGATTCTACAACCTTTCATGACATGACTACTAAGCAAATCACTTTAATTGTTAATGAATCCTGCAGTTGTTAAGTGAATCTTGCTTCTTCCCCCATTGACTTTGCTTGTTAAACATCATCTGGGAAGGTTGCAAATAGCAATCACATGACCCCGGGATGCTGCAAACTTTGTAAATACACACCGATTTCCAAGTGCCTGAATTTTGATTATGTGACCTTGGGGATGCTGCAAAAGTTTTGGGGATGCTGCGGAAGAGAAGGGTCATAAGGTTTTTCAGTGCCATTGTAACTTTGCATCCTGAAATGAATGGTTATAAATTACCTATAGTGTTGTTATGGGCAATGAAGGTTTCCATGAAAAGTATGTGAAGGGAAAGGACTGTATTAAAACAAAGATTCATAAGCAAGAGTGGGCAAGAATCTAGTCCTCAGTTTCCAGAGTTTTCATACATGTTTTGATTTATCAGTGATCAAAGTTATTCCTCTATTGGCATTTCTGGAAACAGCATATAGGAAAAAATGTTTTTTGCAAGGATATCAGCAAGCAAATGACAGCACAGATATATAGTATATTCAAAATAGAGAAATATAGGTGCAACATGGAGCACAAATTTCCTTGTTTTAGTAAAATCTGGATTATACAACAAACTGATAAGGGATCTGTAGACCTGGCTTTATTAAAGTGTTTTACAAAACAAAGAAATTAACATTTCAAGTCCTGGATATAAATATCTATATTTTAGGAATACACTAGCAGTTAGCTATCCTTAACTGATTTTGACAATTCAATGGTAAATCTGATTAAACGTTGGGTGGGAAGCCACAGCAAAAGAGCAGGGCAATAGGCTTGAGTGGGAACTCAAAAAAAAAAAAAAAAGTCATTGTGTTATCAAGAAACTTACGCAGATCTGTCTCTATCCATGAGGTCACCAAGAATCAAACTTGACTCAAGAGATTTTATCTTTTTACGCTATAGAAAGCAATGCACAGTAAAGGACAAATAGATGTATATTAGTAGTGAAGACAACCCAGATCACGTTTAACAAAATAATACTTTATTACATTTATTTATTTATTTATTTAATTCAATATATATTGGCACCCATCTTAAATATATGATACTGGGCTGCTAGCAATGATTAAAAACAAAATAAAAACATTATAATAAACCAATAATAATATACTGTATATAACACCTGAGATAAAACAATTAATACAACAATTAATAAACCATGATATGGCCTCAATTACACAGCCAGGGCTCTGAGCTCATTAACAAAACCAGGTTTCAAGGTCACAAAAGATCAGCAAAGTCAGAACAAATCTAATCCCTAAGGGAAAGAGGTTTGTTTGTTTATTCTAGGTTGGTTTGTTTAATTTCTACGCCATCCATCTTGCCAAAGTGATTCTAGGTGGCTTATGGTCTTTCAGTAAAACATCATATAAAATATTTAAAACAATGAAGTTGGACGCCCAACAGAAAACCTCTTCCTGGGCCACACCAGTTAATGGACCAGATCCAGAACAAGCCATTCCTGGTGGGTAGATACAACTGGGACTAACGGCCCTACAAGCATGAGTAAATATCAATAAAACAAAACTACAGATAGTCCTCAACTTACTACAGCTCATTTAGTGACCATTCAAAGTTACAACCGCACTGAAAAAAGTGACATATGACCGTTTTCACACTTACGAACGTTGCAGTATCTCCATCGTTACCTGATCAAAATTCAGATGCTTGGCAGCTGACTCATTTATGATGGCTGCAGTGTCCCAGGGTCATGTGATTCACCTTTTGCGACCTTCTGACAAGCAAAGTCAATGGGGAGGCCAGATGCACTTAACCATGTTACTAACAACAACTACAGCCATTCACTTAAAAATTGTGGCAAGGAAGGTCATAAAATGGGGCAAAATTCACAAATATTTCTCTTAGCAACAGAAATTTTGGGCTCAATTGTGTCGTAAGTCAACTACATATATTATGTTCAACTGTAGGGGTGTCAAACTCGCAACGTCACGTGACGCGATGTATCGTGACTTTTTTTGCCATTGCCGGCAATGGGATGGGCATGGTTTCACTATGATGCATCTGGCCCGTGGGCAGCCTGCTTGACACCCCTGCTCAACTGGATGGGCCTAAGCCGGGGTAGGCAACCTTGGGCTCTTTTATGGCTCATGGACTTCAACTCCCAGAATTCCTGAGTCAGCAGTTGAAGTCCATGAGTCATAAAAGAGCCAAGATTGCCTACCCCTGGCCTAAGCCAAAGTTGCCATATCTAGGTCTAGTGACCACTAGATGGCAGCAAAGAGAACTGCACAGTCTTTGTGGCTACTATATTGTTACTAGTGATTGCCTGGATTTTTGCACCATAAATATTGCAACTCTATAAACATATTCATAGGTAAATTGTTAAAAGTACAAGGAAATTATTTTTTTCTAAAATTTAAGAATACTAAGAGATATTCTGTTCCCTTGATTACAAACTTTATGCAGATGATACCACTCTAATGGCAGAAAGTGAAGAGAAACTAAAGAGCCTCTTGATGTGGATGAAGAAGGAGAGTGCAAAAGTTGGCTTGGAATTCAACATTAAGAAAACCAAAATCATGGTATCCGGCCCTCTCAATTCCTGGCAAATAGATGGGGAAGAAATGGAGGTAGTGACAGATTTTATCTTCCTGAACTCCAAGGTCACCACGGATGCGGACTGTAGCCAAGAAATTAAAAGACATTTGCTCCTGGGGAGAAAAGCTATGGCAAATCTAGACAGCATACTAAAAAGCAGAGACATCACCCTGCCAACAAAAGTGTGTATAGGCAAGGCCATGGTTTTCCCAGTTGCAATGTATGGATGTGAAAGTTGGACCATAAGTATGGCTGAGTGACAAAGAATTGAGGCCTTTGAACTATGGTACTGGAGAAGACTCCTGCAAGTCCCCTGGACTGCAAGGTGTTCAAATCGGTCAGTCCTAGAAGAGATCAACCCCGATGGCTCTTTAGAAGGCCAGATCCTGAAGTTGAAACTCAAATGCTTTGGCCACCTAATGAGAAGGAAGGACTCACTGGAGAAGGGCCTAATGCTGGGAAAGATTGAGGGCATTTATTTAAATGACTTGGAAAGTTGCCTATATTATGAGCTGCAACCCTGGGCAGTTCACACAGGTACAAAAACCTTTTTCAAAAAATAAAATAAAAATAAACCACCACCCAAAGAACCACAATAAAAACTCTTGGCACTCTGGGGCAACACTCTTCCACATATCAGCCTTCCATCTTGCCTCATCCATCCTCATCTTACCCCTACAATTCATCAAGGTCCTTCGTGTTCCACACACAGCAAAGTCAGCTAAAGAGAAGACACACCTCCTAGGTTCCACCAGATGGCGGCATGTAAGAAAAGGGATTTTTTCTTTATGATTAATTTTTTCTTGATGTAATAATTATTATTTATAGAATTTTATAATATTTGATTTATAGTAGATTTGTTTATATTATTATTTTTAAAGTTTAGAGGGAGTTAAGGGTTAAGTATGAATTTGTTTATTGTATTAATTTTTTGTTTTAAAAGTTATAGCTTGTGTTTGTTTAACCCTGTATTTTGCTCCGAGAAGCGGGGGGAGGGGTAGGGTGGGAGAGGATGGGTGGGATTATGTATAAAATAGATAGAGTAATTTAGAGGGAGGTGCCGCTCGCTCGGGTATTTCCCCTGAACTGTATCTGAAGAGGGATGAGAGGGGAGGAGGAAGGGATGGAAGGAAGTTGGATGGGAGGAAGGGATGAGGGGAGAGAGGAGATGAGAGGAGAGAGGGAGTAGGGAAGTAGGAAGGAAGGTTGAGAGGGTGGACGCAGTTGGGGGGAGATAGACGAGCGACACCTAAGGTATTATTTTACAGGTATTTTTCTTTTTTCTTTTTTTAATATAATGTTTTGAAAGTATTAAATGTATTGAAAATTGAAATAAAAATTTTTACAAAAAAAAAGAAAGAAAGAAAGAAAAGGGATTTGGAGCGTGCCTACCTTATTTGACCTAGTGGAACTGGCAGAAACTCTCAGGGAAAAGGAAGTCCCACTAATATCCTGATCCCATGCCATTTAGGGCTTTAAAGGTGATAAATCAGTATCTTGAAGTGCACTGGACAAAAAATTGGCAGCCCAGCCACAGTGTAATTATGGTCAAACTGTGGAGTGGCCTATTCTACACCCAACCATACATAAAACTCAACCATATGATCAAGAGAAAACTGGCTTTATATCAACAAATGGAAAAGTTGACATACCCTCGAAAATATTGTGCCTCCTCAGATGGCCTTCGGAACCTCTGCACACACAGCCTCTGCAACCTCCAGGTGACACATGAGAGCAGGGCATGCTTTCCTGGTCTTTTCGGAAGCTGCAAGGCCACACAAAAGCATCTTCTGAAGGTTCCAGGTCTTGTGCAACCAGAAACTGCCTCAGATAGGCATTTTTTTCTGAGAGACAAAGACAAATAGAAAAATATTTACAAGTATGTAAATATTCATTAAATTTATATGCTGTCCATCTCAGTATCTAAAGCGAATTTGTTAAGAAACAGGGGTGTGTATATGAAAAACACCAGCAGTCATGTTTTTCTGAATTTTTGACCTGTTGAGCCCAACATGTTCACCATCACTGGACTAACTGCTGGCACTGGACAGGATCAGGCAGAATAGAACAAGGTTATAAAAGATCTCAGATCTCTTTCTTGTACATCAAGAAAGCGGATGCTACCACGGCAGAGACAACAGCAATTAATTGAAATGGCTGCAGTCCATACTTCTTTCCTGAAAAGTTAATTGCAAAATTAAACTTTTGAAAAAGATGTATTTTAAGAACTGTTCTAACGCATATTTGCAGGTAAATCTCACGTTTCCTTATAAATAGTCATGATGTTTGCAGCTAAGCGAAGCTAATGTTTTGCGAAAGAGCCAGCAACTGAGCCATGAGCTAAAGGAAGCACTGCCTAGGGAAATTTTGAGGGGCATGGGGGATTAACTAATGTTAAAAAAAAAAACTTGGTAATGTCTCCTTCATGTCAAACTAAGTCCATGTAGTTTTCTCTAGAAGAGCATAGACATAGTTTATCATTACTTTCTTCCAATATGGTTTTTCAGCTTCCCTCTCTAATTTATTGCTATAGAACAGTGGTTCTCAACCTGTGGGTCGGGACCTCATTTGGGGTCGAATGACCATTTCACGGGGGTCGCCAAACAACGCAGTCCGCCATTTTTTTCCCCTTTTCCTTAGCTGTGCTACTCCCTTTTATTCTATTGGCTTTTGAAAGCCAATAGAATAGACTCTCTTGAATAGAGTCTAATTCTATTGGCTTTCAAAAGCCAATAGGAATTGTCCAGGCTGTCTCTGCCTTGCTGAGCCCGCCAAAAGTCCCATTCTGCAAACGGTGGTGCACCAGTTGAGTAGTCCTCGACTTACGACCGGTTGAGTAGTCCTCGACTTACGACCGATTGGGGGTCGCGGCATTAAAAAGGTTGAGAACCACTGCTATAGGATTTTCTGGTGGTCTCCCTTCCAAGTACTATGTCTGACTCTGCTCAGCTTTTTAGCCCATGTTAACTACAGCTATGTAAACGGAAAGAAAATCTACACGGCACTATAATATACTGTAAAAGTTGCATTTGAAGATCCAACTAGACTACTTTCACTAAGCATACAAGACTTGAAGATGTGTGGCACTCAGACTGGATTTAAACTGACCTGAATTTTTGCAACAGCAAATTTTGACTGCATTTCTACATCTAACAGAGCTTTGAGTCAATTGGCACACAAAATTTCTTAAAACAGAATAAAGCACTTCCTTTCGACTCATGAAAGCAACTGGGTTGCTTTCCAGGACCACTGAACTATTTTGAACACTGGTCCTATCTCCACAGGTATATGCAGCGACAGTCAGGAGCAGTTTCACAAACTCTTTATGTGGGCCTGGAAAAAAGATGTTAAACAGCATAGAAGGTGCTTTGTTTATACTTCTGTATGATCCTAAGGCATTTCTTTTGAAGGATTTATGCAACATCGTGTCGGTACTGAACCCAGGGGAGAATTTCTTATATTACACCATTCCAAGTAGTCAGAAACATAATACAGAGGATTTTGTAGCTGATCTTTCTAGGGATTGTGATGTGTCATCCTTAGGAAGAGAAATGGAGACTGATTAGCTACCCTCACTCCTGTGCTCTGGACACCAGAGTTGCTTAACAGTTTTCCTTAAATAGTTCACGATATGTTATCTTCTCAGAAGGATTGTACAGATAGACATTAGCTCTTGTCATTTGCATGCAGACCTAACAAAGATGCTTGAAAGCTATCTAAGCATACAGGTCTAAGAGCTGAGTTTGACTGGTAGTATGAGATTTAAAAAAAAAAAAAAACAACTTTGTGGACAAACCCATGTGACTTTCTCTACAAACAGATATGGTGTCATTACTTTCTTCCAGGATGTCTTCTCAAGTAGTCTACAATCCTGGAATTTGTTGGTTGTTTCCCATCCATGCATTAAATAGGTCAGACACTGTTTAGTAGTTTTTAAGATCAGCCAAACTTAAGTAGGTCCTATTGTCTGTAGTGATAGGAAGAAAGAAAGGGGAGAGAACAGGGTCAAACTTTCCGGTAAGCTACATTTTTCTTTTTTAGCAGAAAAATAATCTTTTTGGGAGAGAAGGCTGAACAATGTCTTTGATTGATGGGGTGGTAGTTGTCTGCTTGAACCAACATGCATCTACGATAGCAGCTGGATGGATGTCACCCTTCTCCCACCTGGCACCTTCCAGTTGCCTTGAGTTTTTAACTCTCAGAATTCTAAGTCAGCATGTCAGAAAGTGCAAATCCAACACACCTCCAGTATCTAGAAGCTGCCAGCTGGAGAAAATCTTCCCAAATCATGCCTAGAATATACAAGGGTTATCATTTTGAGAAGCAAATAGCCCAACTGTCTCTATGCGCCTTTTGTGAAAGCAACCGCTTTTTGGCATTGTTTGCAAAACTTGAGTCATAGAAACCTGACAAGCTACTTGGGGTGTCTTTGTGATTAGAGGAATGCTAACAAGTGTAAGAAGAAACTGCAAACCATAGCCTCACCAAGCTTAGTTATTAGCTAATGGTGGGAGGGGCACTGGGGGCTTTATTGAGCTCCTTATCAGAGAAATAAACAACTTCTTCGAAGTTATTTCTTTGTGGGAGGGATTTAAAACCTTATAAAGTTTCTGATTTTTTCAATTTTTTTAGTGTGGATCTCCTTTATTCCATGTTGTCATTTATCTTGAAATTGTAGCATGGAAACCAGACAATGATATGGTTCCCAGTCTGCCCTAGATTGCCAAGGTCTTTAAGATTTGGAGATACCTATAGGAGACCCCCACACACGGTCGATATGGTAAGTTTATACTCTTTTTACTTTTTATTTTAAAAGATAGGTTCATGCTACAAATACCAATCGAAGAGAATATTTGTAGCTCAGGGTTGAACTGTAGGATCCTTGGTGCCCTCTGAGCTTGGTGGTTTTCTTGCAGACATTCCAATACCAAACTAGGTAACGTCATCAGTGCTCATGATGTTACCTAGTTTGGTAATGAAACATCTGCCAAGAAAACCATCAAACTTAGAGGGCATCAAGGATTCCACAAGCTACAAATCCTCTTAATTTCCCCTTGATTTATATCCATTTTTATTGTAATATAAGCTACACTGAATTGATAAAAGCATCAGTTAGCATTTCAAATTAATTAACCTAGTTTATTTCGCTACCTGGAAAGGTCATCTTTCCTTAGAGTGTACCAACTTCAGCTCTTTTGAGAGTTCAGAAAAAGATAAGGAGACACACTGACAGTATTAGAATTAATGTATATGTGAAAAGGACTTACATTGAGGAAACATGAACATAATATGATTCATGTTCCAAGCAACTTCACAGTGGTGCATAACTATGTTAGTGTTCTGCCTGAACTAATTAAGAGTATTGAAAAGTGAGTATTATTCCAAAATCAAAGATTCTGTCATAAATGTCATTAATTACAAAATGAAGAATTAAAACTAAATAATGGCATTTATCATCTCTAGGGCACAGGCGTCAAACTCACTGCATCACCTGACATGTCGCGACATATCGTGACTTTTTTCCCATTGCCAGAGCTGGAGTGGGCATGGCCTCCGCATGATGCAACCGGCCTGCGGGCTGGCAAGTTTGACACCCCTGATCTAAGGTGTTCAGAACTGATAAGAAATTACATTTCATGCTTTCTAGAAGATTCTGGATCTTCTCCATGCTAAATATCCAATAATTCCATTGTCCAGACACACTGTTAAATACATGTATTTGGTAAAGCTCAGTATTTCTAACTACTACACACAAAATGAAATGAATTTGTAAACAAAATCTTTCCTAAATGAAACACAGGAAGAAGGGTAGACAGATTTCTGAGCCTAGGCACTACGAATATGCCACACTGGAATTTGATCTTAGGATAGAATGATTTTGTTCCAGGGCACAGTAATTTACATACAATATTCCAAGAAAAGGAAGCAGACTTTTTTATTTTGGCAGATATAACCTCAATAACAGAGGCAGAAACGAACAAGGGACACTAAAATGCAAGGCAGGGCTTTCCACCAATGACTGTGTCCAAGGGCATGGTGCCGTCTTCATCTTCTTTGCTTTTCCTTTGCTTTAACAATACCCGGAAACATATTTCTCACAAACCTTTACTTTTTACTTAACGTAATTTGTCTGATAACTAGTAGAAATACAGGATACCCTCCTAAAGACAAACACCTTCTTCCTCATATTATACATTTCCACTGATTCCTCTTACGTTCTCCATTTGTTCTATATATTATGGAGTACCTTCCAAAGCTATTCCCTTGCTTTCTTCTCCCAAGATTATTTCTGAAGGACTTTAATTAAAACAAAACACAGAAAGTTCAAACAATAATGAAAAGACTTCACACCGTAATGACAACAAGTTCCTATTGTGCTTGTTGTTAGTGTAATTTGTATTCTTACAATCCTGATCAGAATTTGATTTTCTGGACCACTGAAGATTTTTTTATTTGAAATTAAGGTTTGACTAGGGTTTTTTTCTCCAGTTTTCTTTAATGTCTGATCAGCTTAGCAAAGCAGTTTTATCTTACAAGCTTGTGATCAGCATGGCAAAGTGTCAAGTTTCCATACTCTACCAACTAAGTAAACTAAATGAGGTGTGGCTTCACTTTATTAATTTGAGATGAATGAAATGAGGACAAAAAAGTCAAAGTTCAAGTACTGACCACAACAATGATAGCTAACATTCAGGATTGTGGAAATCAAAAGACTGATTTATGTTGAGTATTAGCAAGGATAGGCAGAAACACATGTGTTTGTATAGGAAGATGAGCACTGAGATTGATTTTTAAAAAGTGAAATCAGAAAATAAACTTCAAGCAATGGCATTGCACCTGCTTCAGAGAATAAAACCCATTCAGAACATGGAGAAACAGATTTCTGGGGAGGTGTGGTGAACTGAAGATGTCTCCGCAAAAGCAGAGCTGACTATCATGACAAAAATCAAGGGATTGATGAATAAACTGGATCTTTGGAACCTCTCTGGATAAGGAGAGGACAGAAGATTACCCACATGTGCTCCAGATGGCTGGTTTTTATGAGGCAACTACGAGACAGAGATTTTCTATGGGCCTGAGCATCAGAAGACAAGATTATCCATCTTGCTTGCACAATGTGGCTCAGCCTTTTCAAGGACACCAAGTGTAAATATCTCACTTACTACTCACTTTTAGAAATTGCCTATTAATTTTCTTAAAGGTATTAAAGATCTTTGGAAGGACAAGTTTGGAAAGTCATAGAGTGAGTTTTATCTTCAACTTTGAACAAAAGAAAAAATAATCATAAACCTAAGAACTTAGGTAAGATAGCCAAAATAAGTTTGTTTCCCATGAAAATGAATTTATTTTTCTGAACCAAATTTATCTTAATCCATTTATATTTTTCTTAGATCAAATCTTATTTAGCTTTTTGCTCAAATGCTTATAAGTGAGGGAAGGGCCGGAAACAAGATATATGTTTGTAACCTTAAAGGAGATTTAGAATTACTAAATTTGTTTATCCTTGTTGTGATGAAGGCTGAAAGTCACTTCTTTCCTGCACTTATTATTTTTTTCTTTCGATTCTCTTCTCTTTCTCCAAGTATGGTTTTTTTATTAATTTGTACTGTAATCAAAATTTGTAAAAAGAAAAAAAAGAAAAAGAAAAAAAAAGACCATGCAGAAACAAAAAAGGGCTTATAGCGTCATGCATTTTTGTTTGAAGTACAAACAGCTTATCTGGCCAAAAGGTGTTCTTTTCCAAAAACTGGACAAACATGCGCCATCAGCCTTTCGGATTTGTTGATGTAACCATGAGAGTCAAGGGCTGGAGAACTTTAAATCAAACTTTAGTCATGCCCCAATCCTTGGGGATTCTGGACAGGCCACTGCTTTCCTGTAGCTGCATGTTAAAAATATTATCTACGTTATTCCCATACAGTAGTTAGAATGCAGATTGGACAAAGCTTCAAATTCTCATTTAGCTTACTTAAGAAAGGGATAATATTACCCCAACTTCACAGGAATATTGTGAAGACAGATTGAGAGAATCAAGAGTAATGCCGCAGTAAACTTGGGGAGTGGAAGAGGAAGCAGAATATTATTCTCATAAAAAACAGTACCTATAACGCAGTGGTTCTCAACCTGTGGGTCGGGACCCCATTTGGGGTCGAATGACCATTTCACGGGGTCGCCAAACAACGCAGTCCGCCATTTTTTCCCCCTTTTCCTTAGCTGTGCTACTCCCTTTTAGTCTATTGGCTTTTGAAAGCCAATAGAATAGACTCTCTTGAATAGAGTCTAATTCTATTGGCTTTCAAAAGCCAATAGGAATTGTCCAGGCTGTCTCTGCCCTGCTGAGACCGCCAAAAGTCCCATTCTTCAAATGGTGCAGGGGGTGGCACCATGCATGCACAGCGCTCCCAGGCAGGGAAAGTCCTTGACTTACGACCGGTTGGGTAGTCCTCCACTTACGACCAGTTGGGTAGTCCTCCACTTAGAACCGGTTGAGGGTCACGGCATTAAAAAGGTTGAGAACCACTGCTATAACGTATCTTTTTATGCACAAAGGTGCTCGAGAATTATTTAATATTTTAATATACTTAATATATTTTACTTAAATATAAATATATTTAATAAAATTCAGATCCAGCAGAAATGATTTATCCTTATTCCAGTTTGGAAATTCACTTAAAGGAGCCTTCTCCTAACCTGTTGCACTCCAGATGTGATATAACAATAACAGGAGTGCTGGTTAAATCTTCTTCAGGGTACCTGATTGGAGAAACTTCATTTCAGTGTTTAGTTAAAATGTAATGTCATCCTCCTAGGCCCTCAAATCCAATGAAATGTTAAGTACATTTGCTTTTAAATGACTCTAAACATACTGTTCTAAGCTGGCATCACCTACCCATTTGGCTTCTGTCAGCTTTCTCCCAGTCTTCCAAATTTATCCGAACTGAAGAAACCAGTTGCAACCAGAATTGCAGTAAAAATGCTAATTACAGAATCTGAAACTGATTTCAATGCAAACTTCACTGAATACATTAAAACTAAGTAAACATTTATAATTGGGATAAAATGTTTAATTTAAAAGATTTATATGGCCACCCATCTTAACCAACATCTAGCTTCCAGTACGGAAAAGATAGAATTGTTATATTTAAGTTTCTTTGATATTCTGATTGCTAGAGTGCTATCCAAGTCACATTAAAAGTAAGAAATGGCTTCATTCCGGTTTTTAATTATATTTGACAGAGCTCTATGGGACCTTTAAAAATAATCAAGAATAATCTTTTAAGTATTTTATGTGTTTTTTGTTTGGTTATTACAATAAAATGGTATTTCCTCAGACTTCTTGGCCAGTTTATGTAAACACTTTAAATCTATATAGTCTTTGCTTTTCAGTCTGTTTCTACAAGTGAACCTGAAGGGAATAAAGTTTTGCTGCTGTAGAAAGTGGAAATATTGTGAATATGGATTTCTGAAGCAAACTAGCTCTGCAGTATCCTTTAAAATTTACCATTCAAGTGAATTTTAGATAGCATGCAAGAACTTCACGCACGTGGGTCGGTGAAGAAACTCACAGCAGCCATCAGTGAAACTAGCGTTAACAAGTAATTCTAATAATACAGCAAAAATCATGTTCGGGAGCCAAGAGCCCTTACAGCATGAAACAAACATTCTCCTCTTCCACACCAAAAGGAGAAAAACAGAAGAAAACTAAACTTAGAAGAGGCTAAAGCTAAATTTTAGGCTGCAAACTGCCAACTCGGAGGGGGAAGGCAGTGGCGACTTCGACTTCTGGAAATACTGCTCGCTTGCAAGCACCGCCAATCTATTGAGTCATCAATATCATCCGTTGCAACAAGGACAGCTCGGCTTCCGGGAGATTAGGAGTCTCTCTAGTGCATGTACAACAGCAGCCAGCCAACCGGCCACACACCCAAACTGGCAGAAACCTGTTCTGCCCGGATCGGCTCTAGCGGCAGCAGCGGCGGCGGCAGCACGAGCTTGAACCTGGAAAAGAAGCTCGCGCCGCCGCGAAGGCAAGAGCACGCGCTGAGGCTCGCGCCCGGGACCCTTCTGCCAAGGCGGACCGAATGCCGGTGCTGCAGGGAGGGCACGAGAAGGAAGTTCCCGCGGATGCCTTC
The DNA here is from genome assembly GCF_016545835.1 of Crotalus tigris. Taxonomy (NCBI): domain Eukaryota; kingdom Metazoa; phylum Chordata; class Lepidosauria; order Squamata; family Viperidae; genus Crotalus; species Crotalus tigris. Next base: position 3,291,773 of record NW_024100507.1, read on the forward strand.
CGCAAGGCGAAGCTTGCCGCCCCGTGCGGCAGTTTACCTTAAGTGACCTTCCTGCAAATGAAGAGCTGAGGTAGACCGTGAGAGGCTCCTCCGCCGTCGCCCGCGTCTACAATCCCCGTGTAATATTCGAAGGGAGTTTGCCCTTGTGGTCCACCCAGACGAACCCCGCAAATTCACGTACTGATGAAGACACTGGAGTGGAAACCATGCAAAGGGGGGAGGCGGGAGCTGGTACCTTTAACATTACAGAGACTGTTGAGAAAGAGCAGGTCGAAGTTGTTAGGAGAGCCTCCCCTGCTGGAGGCAGGAAAAAAAGAAAGACGGGCAAAAAAAAAAAAAAAACGTCTTGGGAAGCGGAGTCTCACGCGAGGGACTTCCTCCACTCGAGATGGGCTCTTCGGGGATGAACTAAACTATGGACTCCAATTGGCGCAGCAAAGCTTCCTTTTGCATAAAGATACTCAGCCTCTCTGAAAGGAGTGTGGGAGTTCACATAATGCCCCTTTTAGAATATACATTACTGAGGGGGGAATGGTTTTTCGAGCTTTGCCTCACCCCTGCTTCTGAGGAGGAAGTTGACAAGAAAAAACGAACAGCGAAAGTCTCTTTAATAAGAGCGTGTCTGGGTTGCGGCTTAGGCGAATTACATCAGTTTTAAGGTGTTAGGAGGAGGGGGGAAGAAGCATCGCGAAGGGAAGCAAACGTGGCAGAGCCCGGGAGCTCTCCAAACAAAACAAAACTCATCTTCCCCACCCAACCCCTTACACCCTTTCCTTGGGTTTGCCGCCTTCTCTCCCACGTTACTGGTTCAGGTCGCGGCTCCTGTGGCCGCCCGGCGCGCGCTTCCTTTTCGAGCGCGCGGAAACCCGCCCGCTTTTTAGCTGCTGTAATTGCAATTGCAAAACCGGGTTCCGGCGCGCACATGGCGCTGCTGAGTTACAGCGCGCGCCAGATCCGCCGGTAAAGACCGGCTCGAGCCGGTATATAAAAAAAGCAGAGCTACTGTGGTGAACCAGAAGAGACGGCAGCATTTGCAAAAAGGGGAGCGGGGAGAGTGTGCGTGGAAAGGCGAGAGAGATAGCTAAGTAGGGCCGAGGGCAGAAATCGCCCGAAAAAACTCAAGGAGCGAAGGAGGCGCCTGCTGGCCATGGAGCAGCCTTGGCACCAGCAACGAGAGCCTAGCGTCGGATAACGAGCGAGACTCCTGGCTACTCTTTTCTGTCGAACGGGTCTATTTTAGGCGCAGGGCAGGCTCCACCTTTTCCAAAGGGGGTCAGGAGTATAAGTCTGAGGCGACTGCAGCCCCCTTCCCGCGCCTTCTCGAGCCGGGTCTTTGGTTCGCGCTACTGAGGGCGAAGGGTCGGGTGTTCCAGCCGCCGTCTCAGCAATGTTGCTGACCAGGTCATAGGCCAAAGGTGCTCTTCTCTGCAGCTTGGGGGGATCCTTTTCTTCCACACTTTTCTCTCCCCAAGTTGCAGCAGCAACATCTTCTACTGACCTGGTAAGTGACTTTTCTTCTGGGCACAAGTTTGGGTGTCTTGCTGTCGCTTTTTTTTAAAAAAAATATTATTTTAATCGAAATAAAGGCATCCGCCTCTCTGAAAGAAAGGGAGGAGAGGATCCGATTGGAAGAAAAGTGGTGGAACTGTGCCTTGAAGAGCTGAAGATACAATCCTGGGCCTTCGTGTGAATGCTCGCTTCCCACGCTCTACATCATGTAGACTGGGAGCGTGGAACGGATGGGGGTTATTCTTCCATTTGAAAGAAAACATTTTTTAAAAAAGAAAAAACTTGTTGCTTATAAAATAGCTCTCTCTCTCTCTCCCCGTGTCTTAAAAGAAAAAAAAAGTGTTGTATGGCGTTATTTATACAAGGCGATAGAACAGAGCAGATTTGCATTCTATCGATGCGCTTTAAACCGGATTGAAGATAACTGCATGGCGCAACGTGGCCGCTAAAAATTCTGTTCCGTGCTATGTATGGAATTCTGTAGAGGTCGCATTTCCACTAAACAAAGCCCTTGGATACCTCATCTTTTTTAAGCTGCGCTTTTCTGAGCAACGACCGGGAAGGCTTAAAAGAAGTAATTTGCTGAAGCAGAAATAGAATAGACACGACCTACGATGCATATTCTCCAATAGCTAAATGAAATTATAATATTGGAGCCCATCCTGTGCTGGGCTTTAGACAGGATTTGATCAAGATCTCGTATCCGCAATGCTATGTATGGATTACTGTATTCTGTAACTCAGGTTACAGAAAGCCTCAACTCTTTTTCTGTCCCAAATTTGGAAAAATTGCAATTTTTTTAACATTTGATTTTACTCTAGGATTTGTTACACTCCTTAGCATATCAGGACATACATGTAACAATGCAAACCAAGTAGGACTATTAATACCATAGTCCTACCTGGTCTGCATTAAGTTCTACAGTAACGAAAGTTACTTTGCTCTTATTTTACACAGATTCTTGAAATATTAGATAACCTCTTGTTCTTATTCCTCCAAATCTGTCAGGACAGGCACAAACTGTCCAGTCTCATGGTTTCATAAGCACATGCGCATTGCAGGCTGGCTAAAAATAATTATTGATTCCCCTTTCTGCTTTCCGTATAATTTTTTTACCTACTATTTTAATTAACATGTTAAAAATCCCATATAACTAATTTGGTTTAAAATGGCATAGCAGTGCCTTTGGACTGAAGCATAAATGATTTGATGAATGTTTAAAAACAAAGTTTTTTTAATTTGCCTGTTGCAAACCAAATTTTAAAACTATACAACACTGAATCCTATGTTTCAGGCATTTGACAAAATAAGTTAATTTCAAAAAACATTTATTGATATAAAAACTCCTGATAAAGTTACTGATCACTATCAAATGTTTTCCTGCAAACATTTAAAACTCTTTACTGTATACTTTAAATCAATTTTTCTAACTATTTTGCTAACTTTCTCTTAACCTTATCTCACATGCAATTTGGCACACTTAAGCACTTAAATATATTTCACTACATATAATTAAGCTGGCTATAACATCCGGGAATTTGTTCCTTATGAATACAGTAGTACAATAGTGTATAAATATCAAGCATACAGAATTGCTTACTTAGGTTTGGTCAAACCTGGAACTGTTTTAACCCGGATTAAAGCGGAACTTTGCATGTATAAATGTTTCCAAGTGACTCAACAGAACTGGCAGCTAAAGAATGATTGACAATTGCAGCAGATAAGATACTTGCCCAGAGTTTTTTTGCAAATCTTTGCACTGCAAGAATCCTGGAATGAAGATGGATGGTTCAATAATTTTAAGGCAATGACTTTATTACTTTTGTCATGAACTTTAGCAAAGCTCTGCTATCTTGTTTTTCCCCGTGAAAAGTTGCTCTGCACTTCATTGAGAAAATATACTTTACTGATACAAATTCTGATTTCATCATATTGAGATACTGAATTAGAACAATTCAGTTGTTTCAGAAAGTACTGCTGTTATACTTAATTTTAGAGCACCAAGACCTTCTAATACCACTTTCCCCAATGTTCTGATGTACAGCCCAACTAAACTAGAACTCCCATATATTCCTGTACTTTCTTGGGTTTAAAATACCTATTACTACCTGGGAACTGTCTTTGGCTCCTAGTAGCGGTATAATTGAGGCATCAGCGGAGCAGAAAAAGGGGATTGCCATCTCCAAGCCGAAACAGATAATTCTCCTCAATACGCTCAGAATACTGAGTGTATTATGTATTATTTCCAAAGATTAGTCATGTGGAAAATGCTCTGAACATACTCGTATTTCTAAGAACCACTCAAAAGTTAGGTGCCATTAACCTGGGACTATACAAAGTTATCAGCATAAAGAACTTACTCAGGCATGCTTGACTCTTGTTTTAGAGTGCACTAGATAAGGAGCGTTTATTGAGTTATGAAGCACCTTGAGCATCAGCAATCACTGCCTGTGTATAGGTAGTCCTGTACACAGCATCCAACAGTCATCTGTACTGTGTACAGGTAGACCTTGACTTATGATCAAAGTTCTGATGGACATCCCCCTCCCAAATTACTTAGAATTCAGTTCCAACATCCATCTCCAGCCCCTCCCAGGCCATGTGACTGCATGTTGAGCATCAGCAGCCAGTTCACATTTGTGGCTGTTTGCAGAGTACATAATCACGTGATTGATTTATGTCATTTTTGCCAGAAACAAAAGTTTATTTCCAGTTTCCAGCAAAAACCACCCCATAGTAATGGGTGGGTTTGCTTAATGACTGCTACATTTGTTTAATGACTGACATAAAAAAAGGTAAATTTTTGTTGTAACATAAAGACTACCTGTATAGGCTGTTCTAGTGCTAAAAAAAAGGGCCAGTTTGCTGTAACAGTTAAAATACCGGGCCAAAAATTGGGGAGACCATAAAATTCTAGTTCTGCCTTAAGCACAAAAGCAGTTGGGTTTTCTTTGGCAAATTGCTCTGTATCTCAGTCTGAGGAAGAAGCAGTGACAAACCACTTTGGAAACCTTGCCAAGAAAACTGCAGGGACTTGTCCGGGCAATCACCAAGAGTCAAAACTAACTTGAAAAAGCAGAATCAGGAACATTTAAAACATGAATAGTTCAGCATTTTCAACTGTGAAGACAACATCTCTTAACAGCAAGATAGGCTTAGACTTAAATAAAATCCAGCCTAGAGAGCAGATTGCAAATTCAGGATTCTCCCCACTCTCACTAGTTTTGGGATCATTGTGGGTTCTCTCTATCTCCCCTGCCCCTCCAACTGCCCTCTATTATATTTTCATCTGCTCCTTAATTGCTTTCTGCTGAATGGCATCGGTTTGTTTTTATGATTAAATATATTTTGGGTTTAGAAATTCAACTAGCAGGTCATAGTATAATTTGTGATAATGAGATGGGAGAATTAACAGACATTTACTTCAACTCTTTATAGTCTAGGGCAGTGATGGCGAACCTTTTAGAGACCGAGTGGCCAAAACCTCACCCTCCCCCGCTCCACCCCCACCTCGCCTGCCTGCAGGGCCATTCACCACCTCCAGGGCCTGCCGCAGATCACCCAGCAGCGCCCTCTGCCCGCGTCCCGCAGCATCAACTGTGCGCAATGGGTTATGAGGGCAGAGTCTTGTCTACGCTGTCTGGCTGCCATGTCCTTGGCTGCACTGCTCCACGTGGGCCACACTCAGGGGCAACTCTCTGGGGGGCTGCTGGTGAGGGGGTCACGAGAGGAGGCAAGGCTGGGGCAACAGCACGTGTGCCCACAGAGAGGGCTCCGAGTGCCACCTCTGGCATCCGTGCCGTAGGTTCGCCACCACTGGTCTAGGGCAGTGATGGCGAACCTTTTAGAGACCGAGTGCCCAAACTGCAACCCAAAACCCACTTATGTATCGTCAGGTGCTGGGTGGGCGTGACCAATTGGGTGGGCGTGACTGCGGTGGTAACGGCAGACTGGGTGGGACTAAAAAGTTCAATCAATCAATTTCAACTTTGCGAGATCTTTTTTTCCCCACAAGAAGTTGAAATTGATTGATTGATTGAACCGTTTTTTTTTTTTTTGCACATGGCGGAGGCCTAAAGCGAAAAAGTTTTATAAAACCCAGCTGAAGGCCTAGAACTGGGGTGACGGTGCACATGCCCACAGAGAGGGTTCTGGGTGCCACGCGTGCCATAGGTTCGCCACCACGGGTCTAGGGGAAACTATATTTTTAAATATTTATTTCACACTTAATTCATGTTTTAGGAACTGAATTTATGTGCCTTGTGTTTTTAGAAGATACCCCAATCATACTAAATCTTTTCTATTCCAGATCAAAATGACTGTCAAAGCAACCAGAATGTCATGCATTACCCCAAATGTTTATACTAAAGTGCCTGATGGAGGATGGGGATGGATTGTGGCATTCGCTTTCTTCTTTGTGGAGGCCTTGACATATGGCATTATCAAGTCCTTTGGAGTCTTTTTTACTGACTTAGTGGAATGTTTTAATGAAAGCAACAGCAGGATATCATGGATAATCTCAATATGTGTATTTGTACTTACGTTTACAGGTAAGCATATACTTAGATAATTGTTATATGAAGTCTTACAATCCTGGTTTTATACATAGACACCTATGATTTAAGACCTGTGGTTTCAGTGGGCTTAAAGGGGCTATACCCCTACCAGCATAAGGCTTGGTTATATTATCGGTGGTCATTTAATGACCATTTGTTTATCAACCATTCAAACTTAGGACAACCCTGAACAATGATAATTACGATCAGTCCTGGAATTTGCAGCCATTGCAGCGTTCCCCACAGTAAAGTGATTGCGATTTGGGCATATAGCAACCAACATGCATTTATAATGGTCAGAACATCCTGTAATCACTATTTGCAATCTTCAGGGCTGGCTTCCACCAAGCAAAGTCAACGGGGAAGCCAGCAGTAAGTTGTGGTCAGAGGTTGTTTGCATTTAACAACCCATAGGGTTGTACTTAACTACTGTGGAACGGCTGTAACTACTGAACTACTGTACAGTACTTAACTACTGTGGAACGGCTGTAAATCTGGTGTGGCTGTGATGCTTCGTTTAACAACCCTGTCACTTAACAACAGATCTGCCAGTCCCAATTGCAGTCAGCAAGTAAGGACTACATATATTTATCCCAGGTGGGATTACTCAGTCAAACTTCTTGTCTTTCAAGAAGATAATTCTGAAAGAAATATTAGAACAATTAAGAATAGCATTCTGCATACACTGATTTACAATCAGGCTCTTGGAGAAAGTCTACTTTTTATGCATATTATGTTTAATAACTTCTAGATGATGGCTTAATTCAAGACAGATTTGAAGGACCATCCTGTATAGTATCTGTCCATCCTGTTTGATCCTGCAGAGTTGGCATATTTTGGTTACCTGCTAATCAAACCATGTCACTTGATGGGATCTGAGAAATAGAATTTCTATTGGAACACTTGCCCATTTGCCATTATGGAATTAATATATTAATTAAATATACATTGGGAGGGGGATGATTTATATTGGGTGTCTTCTCAACTGCCTGGACTCGGCAACTGCCTGGACTTGTCCATGCACTTTTCTTGGCAAGGTTTTTCAAAAGTGGTTTCTCACTGCGTCTTTCCTAGGGCTGAGAGAAAGTGACTGGCCCAAGTTTACCAATTGGCTTTGTGCCTAAGACAGGACTAAAACTCCCATCTCCCAGTTTCTAGCCTGGTGCTGTAATTCTTACTACCAGACTGGTTCTCATACATTATGTAAACATGTGTATGTACGACATACCACTTGGGACTGCTCTAATAAAATAAAATTAAAATAATCAGAAGTAAATCACTGGTGCCTGGTAAATTTGAATCACTGAACCCGTGACTTGTATGTTGCCACGTTCCCAGCTGATGGATACAAGGTGTTATAAGGGGAATAGAGATACGGAGGACCCTGCTAACCAAAGCACCTAGGCTGGGTTCTAGTGTTCTGGTCTGAAAAGAGATGTAAATAAACAATTAAACCTTCCTTCTTTCTGCAGCTCCTCTTTCTACAATTGTAGCTAATCGTTTTGGTCATCGTCTGGTAGTGATGATTGGAGGGCTACTGGTCTGTAGTGGAATGGTTGCCGCTTCATTTGCACATACACTGGTTGAAATGTACATCTCAATTGGCATAGTATCGGGTGAGTTTCTTTTAGAGGAATTTTGAACTATCTGCAAGAAATGTTTACGTTCAGGAGTAGAAGTAGCTCTTGTATGAAGAGGCCAAGATATCTCAGAAATAGAAAAATCTGCATAGTTCTGAGTTCTGCTAAGTGACCCTGGTTGTTAATGTCATCATAGGCAGACCTAGATTTTCAACCTCTTTACCCACTCACACAGCAAGGATACATTTTGAGAGCTTATTAGGGCAAATGTATCAACGACGCATTCTAATTATTTGAAAAACTATACCTGTTAACAAGAATGAGCAAAACACGTCAGAATTTCAAGAGAAATGATCAGTAGCAAACAGTATATCCTGAGTGAATAATTTAAAAAAAAAAAAACATGGGGAAAATAAATATTTCTGATCTTGCAGGAGCATATTAATTACTGCTTTATACTACATATTTTGCATTTATTCACAGGTTTAGGATACTGTTTTGCCTTTCTTCCAACTGTTACCATTCTCTCTCAGTACTTTGACAAAAAGCGCTCATTGGTCACTGCCGTGGCTTCTACAGGAGAATGCTTTGCTGTTTTTTCTTTTGCACCAGGTAAAAAACATGGTTTTTTTGCTTTTTCTGACATAGGGGCATCTTAATAGTGTATGCTTCTTCACCCTTTTGATATGAATATATCAAAACATAATCCTGCCAAACCTAACTTCCTTGGGGACAGGGGGACATGGTAAACTTTTATTTTCAGTTTATAAATATATTAATTGTAGAGCAATGGTCCCCAAACTTTCTGGCTCCAGGGACCGGTTTGGAAGAAAAATTTGTCTTCCACAGACCTGGGGTGGGGGTGAGGGATGGTTTCGTGTGTTCAACCTGGATCCCGTGTATGCTCAAATTAACCCGTTTGCCTGCTGCTTTCATGGCCCGGTTCCCAACAGACCGGTACCGGTCCATAGCCTGGTGGTTGAGGACCCCTCCTTAACTCCATATTAATGTTCCTCTTTGGGTTACTTTGTAATATAGCAGAAAAAGGGATTAATGATAGAGAAAAGATTTCCATCTTAATCATTTTGCAAATGCAACATTTCTAGCTAAGTTCTTAAAGATCATACAGTTCTGCCTGAAATAGTAAATAGACAATTGAGGGTTATTTTGTTTTAGTGGTAAAAGCATTAGACTAGAATCTAGGAAACCATGAGTTTTTGTTGGGCCTTAGGCATGAAGCCAGCTGGATGACGTGGGGCTAGTCAGTTTCTCTCAGCCCTAGGAAGAAGTCATTGGCAAACCACTTCTGAAAATGTTGCCAAGAAAATTGTTTGAAGTTGTCCATGTAGTCAACAGCAATCAGGACTGATTTGAAGGCACTAGTGCAAGTATTAGTCTTATAGATGCAAAATTTAGGCTATTGTCAGCATAGAAGCCTACTTGGTGGGGCCAGTCCTTTATTTTCAGTCCAACATATATCATAGGATTGCTGTGGGGAGAATTGGGAGGGAAGAGTGCAGAGGATGTACATTTAATCATATTCTCAAGTTCAAATATATTTTCTAGAAAAGCATAGCAAGTTCTTGGAAAGCATGCTGCTTTCATTAGAGTCAGAGATCGATCCATTCATTATATCCCAAGTAATCAGAACTTCTTCTTTCCAGTCTTAAGAAAAAAAACATCACACCACCTGCTAAGTAAGAGGTGGGGGAGGGAGATTTAGAAAAATAGAGGGCAGGATGGCAGAAAGGATATCCAGATCTTTACACTGGAAATATAAAGGAAGAAGGACACTGTAAAAGGGGGTTTGTGCTTACATTTGTAATTGAGGGCATGATTTGACTCCTTTGTTATTCTAGACATGAGCTTAGACTACTACAGAGCATGTTCTCATTCTTGCTATTTTTTCCAATAAGCAGAATGACATACAACCTGTGCAAAAATTCCCAAACTAAAAATAAAGCTTGAGTTGCAATTCCAACTGTGGTATTAATAGCAGAAACTCTATGTGGTTATCTGGAAGATGAACGGGGCCCCCATCATACCTGAAATTCAAATCCTGGGGTCTTAGCATGTCCAAATGGCTTGATGCAATTCTAGTAGGCTACTAGAATTCATCAGGCCTACTTGGACGTGCTAAGATGAAATGTGCTTTCAGTCCTCCTCTATGTTGGAACCTTTATTTTGGCCATATTTAGTGTCTCCCGCTTCTGTCCTAGCTTCCATATCTATTGCATGTAACTCATTCCATCATGGTGGAGGAAGACACTGTTTTTAGTTTCACAGAGTATATATAGATTTAGAAAAGTAAGAGAACTGCATTTGATTATGTTTTTCTAAGCTGACAGAAGGATATATACTTCTGTCTAGTATGTGCTAAAGTTCAGAAGCACCAAAGCTCATCTGGGCAAAGAAACACTTGGTATAATCTAACCCTAACCCTAAACCCTTTCTGTTTCTCATGCTTAAGCTATCCCAAAAGAATTAGCCAAGAATTCTATGCCTGCCCTAAACTACAGATGTGCAAACTATGGCAAAAATTTGACCTTACTGTTATAAACGTGTGTATTTTCCAAGTTCATTCATATATTTTACTTTTTCCTACGTTTACAGCTATCACTGCTTCAAAGGAATACTTTGGTTGGCGAGCCAGCCTCTTGTTTGTTGGTCTACTGCAGCTTGGAATTGTTGCCTGTGGATTGCTGCTGCGACCCATCACAATCATAGCACAAGAAGTAGTGAAAGTATCACCAGTTGAACAGCAAAGAGAGACAAAGTACATGCTTGAAAATGAACAGACACACACCTCAATAGACTCCATTGACTCGGGAGTAGAAATAACTACCTCACCTCACAACATACCTAGAGATGCCAACTTGGAACTTAAAAGTGAAGAACCAAAGGAAAACACAGAGATGTTCATAGCCAGTAGTAGCATTTCTACCAAGGAACCCAAACCCAAACTCCTAGACTTCTCTGTGTTGAAAGACTACGGCTTTATATGTTATGCACTTTTTGGTCTATTTGCTACCTTGGGGTTCTTTGCTCCCTCGCTATACATAATTCCTCTCAGCATGAGCCTTGGCATCAGCAAGGACCACTCTGCTTACATTCTCTCAGCGATGGCAATCGCTGAGGTCTTTGGTAGAATTGGCGCTGGCTGGGTCCTCAACAGAAAGCCCATCAGAAAAATTTACATTGAACTCATTTGTGTCATTCTGCTGGATGTTGCCCTTTTTGCCTTCCCTTTCACCTACGATTTTTGGGGGCTAATGATGTGTAGCATTTTCTTTGGATTCATGCTCGGGACGGTAGCAGGCACACACATTCCCATGCTGGCTGAAGACGATGTTGTTGGCATTGACAGGATAGCATCTGCTGCAGGGGTCTACGTATTTATTCAAAGCTTATCAGGGTTGGCTGGACCACCCCTTGCAGGTAACGCTAAGCAGCAGTTCAGAGATCTTTTTAGATGCTCTCTACTTACTACCCATGCTGGGGCTCCATAACAATTGCACCTGTTTCCCAAGGTTCAATGTGTCGTTATCAGGTAGGGCTGAAAAAAGCCCTTATTGAAAATGTGAAGAAATGCTGCCAGCCAACATTGACAAGATTCTGCTGAATGTGGACCTATTACATAACTCTGCATTAGGCAGCTTTCTATTGTGATGGTAATATAAATCCCAGTTGAGGAACAAGTAAAAAAAATGGAAAAAGTGCTCTTGTGTGAGCAGGGAACATTCCATTCAACGTATACAGGATATATAGGAAAGCAGAAGGAAGTTGACATACGGTACTCCTAATGAAAAGGACTGTAGGTCAATAATAGAAGACAAGAGTTTACATTAGCAGCTCATGTAGTTTTATAAGCATTGCATTTTCACCAGCCTCCCTAAAGAAGCTAGTCTGAAATTTATTCACTTTAATTGCAATGAAATTAGATCAATTTAATGGGTAAAGAGCCATAGTGGCACAGTGGTTGGAATGCAGTATTGCAGGCTAATTCTGCTGATTGCGCAGGAGTTTGATCCTGACCTGCTCCAGGTTGACTCAGCCTTCCATCCTTCCAAGGTCAGTAAAATGAGGAGCCAGATTTTTTGGGATAGTATGCTGACTCTAAACCGCTTAGAGAGGGCTGTAAAGCACTGTGAAGCGGTATGTAAGTCAAAGTGTTAGTAAACAATCTTGCTACTTTCCCCCGCTCTACCCAATATTTTAGCATTGCCCAGCAAGAACTTCTTCCACTTGCAGACATTATCATCTGCTTGGGAAGTAGTTGAACAGTAGCATCTTTACCAATCGCATTATTACCAATGGAATCTTAACTTACAGATTTAATTTCAAGATTTCTATATTGTTTTATGCCTCAAACACTAAGAAACAGATAGGTGTTTCTATTTTACAGATGGCCAACAGTGACAGAGAGTTTGCCCAGGGCTAGATTAATATTTGAACCCAGCTCTTTACAAGCCATAGAAATCTCTACTTGACTATAGCCTTGTAGATTTTTATTCTGTTTAGTAATATGCAGGCAAAGAAGGAATCAGAACAAAATTTACACATGGAAGGTAAAAAAGGAAGAAGAGACCTGTATAGCCTTCTAGATGTTATTGGACTATTAAGCCCAGGAACCATCACAGGGATGGTGAAAGGTGCAGTTCAAAACATCTGGGAGACCACAAGTTGTCCAGCCACGGCTTAAAGGACGTGGAAGTTAAATGAGACAGAAGCAGAGTGAAAGACAAATTATTAAACTTCAAGAGAGCAAATGATCTCATTTGACTTCTATGCCCAAGACATAACCGTCATAACCGTCATATTTTATCTTCAAGACTGTTTGGAAATAATTGTAGTAATGAGCTGAATGGCTGCAGTTCAAGGAGCGCCTTCAATACTATTTCTAGGATTGTTTACAATTCTGAGCTATTTGGAATGGGCCCAAACCCCAAAGCATGTGTCACAGGAACACAGTTTGGTAAAACGTCTGTTCCCTTCCTTTTAAATAATGTAATAACTGCTTAAGTACCATATTTTCCGGCGTATAAGTCGACTTTCTAAAGCATGCAAATCGGCTTCGAAGCCGAGTCGTCTTATACACTGGAAATTACGGTAGTTTCTGGCGTATGACTTTCTAAGCATGCAAATCGGTTACGAAGTGGGGGGGGGGGTGTTGTCTTATACGCTGAGTCATCTTATATGCCGGATTTGGTGTTCTATAATCATGCTCAGCAAAGAAAAATCTGAAGAAAATGTTTCAAAAGATTGTGACAAACTGATATGTATGAAGTTTTTCATGACATGCTCTTTTTTTTCCTGCTTTACAGGTGTACTAGTGGATACCACAAAAAATTACAGATCTGCATTCTATTCCTGTGCTGCTGGAATGCTGCTGGCTGCTGTATTCCTTTCATTGGTGAGGCCTTGCAAAAATTTAACATGTCAAAGAAACAAACGATCAATACAAAAGAATGTCTCAGAGTCACTGCAGCACGTACCGGATGATTTTATAGAAATTGATTTTGGGAAAACGGAAGGTTCTGTAAAGAGCTGTGATAGCATAGCTTGAATTTTAAAACATATTATTTAGAGATTGGGGAAAAATAAGTCAGCTCAAGTCCACCTTTTAAAAACTAACACATTAAAGGGAATGCAACACAATAAAGGTGAACATGTTAGCGGTCCTTTTATAAAGACTGGTTAATATTATCTACTATTTGAAAACACCTGGCATGTGAAGTTCCATTGATTTGCCATGCCCGCACTCCTACCGAGCATGAAGTTGTGATCCAAATGTTCTTATTAATGGGAAGCAGGCAAAGCATAATATTTCAATTCCAAATCATAGTGAAGAAGCAAGATGTTATGCTAAAGAAGAATCAGCTATGGCTTATCCGATTAAAAGCTAAAGTTTGCCATGTTTTTTTTTAATTGCCTGGGAGAATCTCACACCAGAAATGTACCTCTCTTAATTAACAACACAGGAATAGTGCCACAAAAAAAACCCCTAATTTGATGAAACAGTCTTGAGATGTTTCTTTTCATCAAATAACTATAACTGCTCTGTGTTTTAATTTTGGAGAAGAGGTGTTAAATTTATACTCGGAACAGATAGCCAATTCTTGTCCTGTTCAGCCTGACTTGAATTGGAATCCAGCAACACATGGGAAGGAGTTAACTTTTTTTACTCACTAGAGAATTAACGAGTAGCTTTTGTGTGCTTTTTTTTTTTTTAAAGTTGGTTAAACTCCACAAAAGTTTGGAGGTTACCAGTTCTATTTTAGGGCCAGTTAGTATAGCTCTTTCATAACAGTATTACCTTAAAATGCAGATAAAAATTATTGCCTAATCTTAAGTATGATTATTTATATATTGTGCTGTTTTTTTTTCAAAATTCACTACTGAATGTGCATAAATTTGCAACCTTGGTGAGACTTGCTTTTTGAGTATCGTAGGTATAATCACAATATCAAGCACAGAATTTCCGATTGTCCGGGAATAGGATTGTACTTTTAAAGACTTACTTGCCTTTTAACATTCAGGCAAATCACTGATTCTAGCAGTTTTAATTTTTAAAAAAAGTTATTTATTTTTATTTTGTGATTAACTGTTACTTAAAACAAACATTTGCCCCAAACTCTTTCCAAGTCTCCTTGAGGCACTTCTAGTATGCAGCTTTTTAGAGGAGTAGATAATAGTGCACCCGCCTATTTTTATGGTTACAGAAGTCTTGCAAGCCTTTTAAAGAAATGAAACACAGATACTGCATGCTGTTTTGGAGTTCATAGATTGAAACGACAGGACTATAGGCTTAGTTAATAAGACTTTAGTTAATAAAGACTTTGAGAGTCTGCTCTGATGTTACGGAGGCTGTGGTTTAAATCCAGTAAAACATTTCAAGCATGTATGGAATTGTATTAAGATTGTTTCAGTATAGTCCTCGACTTACAACTGCAACTGAGCCCAACATTTCTGTTGTTGAGACATTTGTTAAGTGCATTTTGCCCCAGTTTATCACCTTTCTTGCCGCAGTTGTTAAGTGAATGGCTGCAGTTGTTAATAACATATTTGTTAAGTGAATATGGCTTCCCTGTTGAGTTTGCTTGTCAGAAGTTTGCAAAAGGTGATCACATGACACCCCCGGGACACTGAGTCAGTTGCCAATCATCTGGATTTTGATCAGGTGACCATGGGGCTGCCGCAAACGTCATAAGTGTGGGAAAAGTCATAAGTCACTTTTTTCAGTGATGTGTTGTAACTCTGAATGGTCACTAAATGAACTGTTGTAAGTCGAGGACTTCTTGTACTAATTTCCTTAATAGGGAGAAAAACATTTTTATTCTGAAAACATTCCACTGTCTTTGGTTATACTATGGATCACCTTTCAGTTAGGTCTGTGTCTGTAGGCTTGGAGTCCTCTATGCACAAGTTTGAGAAGGTGCATGCTGTATATTTGGGACTTGTTCTTACCTTTGTTAACTTCTACCATCATTCACGTGTAGGGTTTTTTTTATGAGTTAAATAGAAACTCTGATTGTTCCATCAGTACCTTCATATGAAGGTTGTACATTTTGTCATTCCATTTGTATGACCACAGTTGTCTTTGCAGTAGAGTGCATGTGAAAGGTGAAACTATATAATCTAATGAAGCAGTCAACTACTAGTAATTCCCACTGGGCAATGTGCCTCAACACAGCCATACCTGGGACCTTAAAGGAGCCAACTGCATAAACCAAGCCTTGGAGAAGTAGGAGGGTTATCTGATCTATGTTTTTAAAATCCAGGTGACCACAGGAGGGCAGCAGACAGGTACTTAAACCTAACTATTGGCTGTCATCTAGTATAGAGGTCCCCACCCCCCAGTTCTGTGGACTGGTACCGGGCCGTGGCATGCCAGCAACTGGTCTGTACAAACAAGCAAAGCCCCATCCATGGGACGCAGACAGCACACAACCACGCACTCAAAACCTTTCTCCACGGAACCGGTCCCTGATGCCCAAAAGATTGGGGACCTCTGATCTAGTAGTCATCCAGATTTTTATAGTATACCGGTATCTGATAACCCTGGTTTTAAAGCTCCATTCATTGCAGTTATTTAGTACAATCAATGTAACAATCAGTGCAAAGAGAAAAATGCAACAAAGAGAAAGTTAGTCTTTTTAGAATGCAATTTGTGTATCTCCTGTTTTCAGTAGGTTTTGTATAAAGAAAGGGAATTCTAAGAGGTGGCAGCAACATGTTGACTATTTATTGTTCACTGAGTTTTAATAAATAATCATCAAAGGTGATACGAGCTTGTTTACCCCACTTTTATACGTCTTTTTCTCACTAGACAACTCGGGGAAAATGAGAAAATGAAAAGATTTTGTTCTGAATACACATAGTACAGATTCAAAATGTTTCTTGATAATCCATTCATAATGGCACTGTATGTCAATTATTCTACTAAGACTATACAAATTAAAATCACTGTGATTCCTGATAGGGTTTTCCTGAAGCCCCTACCAAAAAACAAACACAACCCAAAAAGAAAAAAAAAGTTCAAAATTTATACCATCGCAATGTAGGACATAAATATGTGAATGCTGGGAAATTTTTCAGAGAAATGATTTAAAGCATCCTGATTTTAAATATTCTTATAAAACAACAAAAACTTGATCTTAAGAGCTATTTACTTGCACTCTGTTCTAATAAAATCCTTTACTTTTATCAAGATGCCCTAGAAACAGGACATGGTGTCCCTGTATCTTAAGCAATCCATCTTATCTCCCTGCTGGAAAATTAAGAAGACATATGTTGCAATATGGGATCGTTTGTTTACTTTCAGCACTTTATCACATACAGTAGAGCCTCAATAAACTGCAGAGAGACTGGGAGGAGGGAATAACTAGATTTTCTGGATTTTTTTGGTAGCAAATAAAGTAATAAAATATGAGGCATATGCTAATAAACTTGGTTATTTATTTAGCAAGCATACCATATACTTGTTACATTCCTAGTAAAGCAGAAAATGTAAGGTAGGTATAGCAATGTAAATCTTAAAACCATGTTTGGAATAAAAGGCCACAGTCATGGCAAATGCTGATTTCATACTTATTTCTGGCCTAATCTATCTAAACTGTAGTTCTAATATAAAAGTACCAGAATACAGGTAGTTCTTCTTTAGCAACAAACAGTGACTGTTTGCAAATAAACAGTAATAATAAAAAAATCATATTCCAACCAATGCATTTACCACAATAAAAACCTTCAGTGTGAAACCAATTACAACCTGATCAGTTTCAGGCAACAGGTACCAGGAGGGTTATAATTAAGACTACAAAGCTGAGCTTGTGAATTTGCAATTAACACTTATGGGAGGTCAGAGGGCATAGAAAACAGTTTAGGAAGTGGTAACTTGCTTAAGCAATCTCACAGTCATGCAAAAAGGGTGTGTGTGTGGGGGGGAAAGAGATCAGGTACAGACCTTGTATAAGAACTTGATTCGAATGAGAAGGCACCACTGTGTCTCTCTCTCTCCCTCTTTCAGTCACTTGTTTCCCTTAGTGACTGTTGCTTAGTGATCATTTCACCAGAATCAGTTCCAATCACTGAACAAGGGCAATATATATGAGGAAAAGCATATTGACATGTAGTTGAAAAAATTAGTCGTCTCTGCAAGTTAACGAAGTTCTACTGTGATATTGTTACAAATATTTCCAATACTAAATAATGCAATGTATGTAACTGTCAGCATCTAAAGTTACTATGTATGTACATAACATATTGGTGTGATCAGAACGCATGCATGTGAACAAGATATTCAAAATCAGGATTAAGCATGGTTTGAAGCAGGATGCTGATTTATTCTGTACTGTAAATTAGTGGATTCTGGAAGTGCTACCAAATAATGAGTTTTGCAATAAACTTTTTTTTAATGAAAAAAGTAATTTTGGTTTAAACCTTCTTTTGTTCCAAACTTCACAACTGGTCTTTTTGTTAGTGCTGTCACCCATTCTTTGAGTTGGCAAAAAACCTATTATCAGCATGACATTTGCAGTCTCCACTATAAATTCCTACTTGGCTTCTATTTTAACTTCCCTCCAAGGTAAGGTGAGCAAAGCTTTAATAGGTTTTATATATCTGAAGCTTCAGCTGGAATGATGTCAGAAGGGAAATACCAAAAAACTGGAAATAACTAATCAGACTCTGCTGGCATCTCTCCCCCCTCCCCCCCCCTCATGAAAATGGATCATTATATATGTGGTGATCCTGGACGTTTCTCTACAATCATTCCACCCAGTGCAACTCTTTCTAAAAAGAATACGTCTGGCAAGAAAGGTATTTTGTGTCTACTACACCAAAAGCAGTTTCTGCAAGCTTTTACAAAGAACAAATATACTCACCATCATCCCCATTTCCATTACAAAATACATATGGAATGAAGGATGTCCATTAAGGAGAAAGAGTAGGTATGCATCATATTTTCCTCATAATTAACCAAATTAACCCAATGCGTGTGTACTCACAATAAATTGAACCACACGTGGCTGGGTTCATGCAACAAGCTAAGCTAAAATATGCTCATCAACTTTCTCCAATCTGCTATGCTCCAGATGATTAGGTTTACAGCTCATATTCATAATAATATACTGAATGAAAGGCAATTGGAATTGCTCTGACCTATCTGGAGGGTTTGAGATAGGGAAAGCAGGTAGAAACAGCTGGTAAGTTTGCTTTAAAAAATGATACCTAGCGCCCTCTGGAGTCCTGTTCGTATAATACACCTAGAAAATACTTTCATTTTTAAGTCAATCAGTTGTGACTGCTATACATTCATTCCTTGTTCAGAAAGAGGCCACATACATACATGATCATTAAGAATTAATGCTTAAACACCTTGTTCTCAGGGGAGTCATCAGAACTGACTCTCAATTCACTCCAAAGCATTCCAGATGGTATTAAAAGTTATACTATTTAACAAAAAGCTTCCAGACAGTAAGCAATATCCCATAGAGACTACGTTGGAGGATTTTTAAGAAGAACTGGACAGCCATCTCTCAAGGAGGATTTAATTGGTTTTCCTGCACACTGCAGTGTTGCACTAGATGGCCTTTGTGACCTTTTCCAAAAGCATAGTTCCATGATTTAGAGACCTGCCTCAAGAACAAAACTTCTCACTTGGATGCTGTTTTCATTTGACTGGCATGGAAGGACTTTATGAAACCCATTTAGCAGGAAGGGAAACATTTAAATGAGTCATCTTCCAGAAAATCCATAGGTTGCTTTTTAAACTTCAACAGGTGCCTTGGGCAAAGACCAAACAGTATTTCCATTTCCAAGTTGAAGTGTATGTCAAAAAATTTGAAATTCTTATGCATATCAAACAAAATTACAATGCAAAAACCACATTCCTTTTGATGGAAATGCTATAACTATTGAGAAAGCTTCGGAAGATAAAATAATAAAAGGGAATTGACTATTGAGACTCTAGTATAGGAGATCACCTTAAACCATTTTCAGAGATTTCAAAGCTGGCTGTGCAAGCCAGTATAATCCTCTCTCCAAGAGTTTGGGACGGAGCAGCTCCCTAAATTGCAATCATACTACAGCAACCTTAAGTAGGAAATTTCAATTTGCCGCTACAAGAAAGAAAAAGTTAAAATCCTCAGAGGTCGCCCGGGAGAGAATAGCTATGAGCTGCGCGTAGCATACAAGTCAGAAACCGTGTTTTTAAACCCACTTCTGAATTCGTTTAAGTCGGGGACGGGAGCCGATGCTTCGGGAGTAATTCTGCTTCAGCTCGAGGGTCAGGGTGCTCCCGGGTTAGATGCAAAACGTGTGAAGTTGTAAGAATTAAAAGATCTGAAGCCGGATGGCCCGTTTTAAAAGCGCCTAGTCCGGGAAGGGGCAGAGCAGAGCCGCGGCTGCAGAGCTGGCCGAGGCGAGCCGCCGCGCGCCACGCCCCCCTCCCAGCGCTGGGCGTGGGGCAAGGTTGCCAAGCGGGGCGGGGCAGGGGGCTCCTTCTCTGCCAGCCTACGCAGGGAGCGCAGCATGGAAAATTCCACCGTCCCTCGCCGGAAGCGCCACATCGGGCCTGGCCTCCGCCGTTTCCCAGCTCCAGCTAATGCCTCCAACGTGGGCAAGGCTGCACTCCCTTCTATTCACCGCCTAGAAATAGCTGCCTTCTGAGGAAACCCGCCCGACATCGGGCTGCGCGTGTCGCCAGACACCGTCTAACTTTAGCTAGCAGGGCCGATGCAACTGCACCGCATCCGCCGGAGCCACAACTGAAACCGCTTCTGCAGCCTCGTCGCCCGGGGAAGCGTACCGAAGACAGCTAGTTCGCCGACTGTCCCTCCCCAAACTAGAGGCCGTTCTGCACGCGGGTTGCAAGATTTCTGCGGCTCCGGCCCTTGCTGCGGCCGAAGACTCGCTTCTCCCAGCTTGGCATGGTTGCTCGCCCTCCTTTCAATTGATGCCCCCCCCAACCAATCATCTCAGCTAAGTCAAAGCCCTAAGTCACACCCGTGTTAAAAACCAGGCAACTGTATGGCAAAGGTGGTTTATGCACTCACACGTCCGCACAGCTCACGCACCCCGCCACCGCCGGCGACCAGGTTCCCAGATTCACGGCAAATATTAAGCGAGGTTTTGCGCCTCCCCTTTCCTTGGGTCTGAACCAATCAGGAGGCGCCGAGCCGATTCCGCCCGAAGGAGCCGAAGAGTAGAACTTCAGAATCCCGTCCGCATACAAAACCCAAAATACCTTTTGAGGCAATCGCTAAGTGGTCCCCACTCTCAGGGAGAGGACGAGTTGGTGACAGGAGTTCCCACAGGAAGGTATAGTTTCTCCCTCCTGCTTTTTGCGAGTACTAAAGAGTTCTTTGAAACATCTGCCGGCCCGTAATTATACATCAATTCTTAAATCCACACCAGGTTAATTTCCACTTCCCCTCAAATCTGTTGCCTGCCGTGGCTCAGTATATGGCAGAACAAAGTGCCCCTGGTACCTTCTTCATCAAGCAGCTTAAGTTTGACGGGAGAAGAAAAGTCTGACACACTTGAGTGATTATTGTAAAGACAGAAGCATCCTTGCACCAGATAGGTAAAACTATTGAGTAGGCTTTTCTATTCCAATTTTATTTCGAGTTTCGCCATCCTAAATGCTGGAGAAATTTACCTGCGAAAGAGACATTGATCCCATTGAATTAAATCTTCATATTTCACAGCAAATCATCTCCCTCCACAAAGCTGCAGAGGTAGAGGTGGTGAACAGTAGCAAAGCCTTAGTCTAAATTGTTCATGTTAAAAAATCCAGATTTTCTTGGCTGGGAGAAAGAATGTCTATGCTTGATAAGATACAACTGCACTTAAGAAAATATACTTGGACTTTGTAAAGTAGCAATATATCAAACCACCACCCTAATTAACCTAGGATTGAGGCAAAGGTATTGTTTCCTTAATAGCTCACAGTGGCTGTATTCACCTCAGATTAACAGAAAAACAAATGAACCATATAAGATGTAATGCAAAAGACAATGCAAATGTGATTGCAGCAAATTAAAATGAAACAGAAGGAAGACATAAGTTTCCCATTCTGTTTTGTGTCTTAATATTAACCAAAAATGTCACCAAAAAAAGGCAGATAATCTCAAGTACATTGGAAGATTTTTATTTGATCTTTTTTTCTCCTATATACATATTCAATAAATATTAGTTAATATTTATAATCTGGGTAACATGATCAATATGCCTTATGTCTGTCAGATGGAATTCTCAGCAAAAGTTAATATTCCTGCAAAAAATTATTAAATGGGAAGAAATTATTCCTGTATGCTTTCAAAATTAAAGGTGCTCTCTGGTCAAATATAATTTCTGAAAATCAGAAAGCATCCTGGAAGAAGTCAGTGCCCGTCCAACTGAAATTAACCTTGAAAATTGTACACAGTAGGAAATCCAATTCTACCTAGCTAGGAAGAAGAGAAAAAATATGCTTAAGCATTAATTAGACAAGGAAATATGCTAACTGGATTTAGATTTAAGATGAAAGCACGATTGTGCCAGAATAACAGTAATCCAAACAAAGGAAATTAAAAGATTTTTTCCTCCTAAATCTTAATAGTTTTCTCATTAAAACTGTTTCAGACCTTATGAAGAGGGATGCACTTTAATCAAATTAATCATCAACATCCAACATCAAAAAATGCCCTTGTGTTTGTTTAGTTCTTGTCTTTCCCCTTTGTTCTTTCCCAAGTCATTGCTCAATGTCATCCAGAGGACCATCAGATTAATTTCTTTTTACAATTCTGATGAAAGAGTACCATTTTTATTTATGAACTGTAAAATATGTAGCTTCATTACCTATTAGGAACACATTAAAAACTGAGCTTTTGCAGAGAGCATCCTGATGATATTTATGGACTTCAGTACACCACCTTTATTTTCTTGTTATTTAATGTCAAGAGTTTTTAATTGTAATTTTAAAGGTACTGTGAATATTTTATTTATGATCTGCTTGTAGTCAGACTCCAACTCTGCTGATCCTATGGGGATGACTGCGACATAGTTTCCTCTGGATATCTGGGCTGAATTTGACCCATTACTCCTGATGAATTTGATCTGTTACCCCTGATAAAATGGACAAGGTCTATATTGAGATTAGTGACTTCAGAAGCACAAGTACTGAAGGCTCTGGTCAATTTCATGCCCCACAAATTTCTCTGCATCAGTTTTGAATTTTGATGTGCAAGAAGGATTTATTGATATATAAAACCCATTTGCTTCATAGTGATCAATCTGGATTTATATCTGGAGGATATATGAAATATAATGTTAGACAAATTCTTAATCTAATTGAGTATTTGGACAAGAACAATCAAATCCCTGCGGCTTTGATTTTTTTAGATGCTGAAAAAGCCTTTGATCAATTAAATTGGCAATTTTTACTCAGAGTAGTAGAGGAAATGAATTTTGGGGATAAATTTTTATTTGCCCTTAAAGCAATATATCAACAGCAATCTGCACAAATTATAGTTAATGGGGGTTTAACAGAAGCATTTAAAATTGAAAAGGGTACAAGACAGGGATGTCCTTTATCCCCATTGTTATTTGTTTTAACCATGGAGATTTTACTTATTAAAATTCGGGAGTCACCTAGAATAAAGGGAATAAAAATAAATAAGAATGATTATAGGTTGAGAGCTTTTGCTGATGACTTGGTTGTGACATTATCTCAACCGACAGATTCAGTTAGGGATTTGGTTGAAATTTTACTTCAGTATGGGAAGGTTTCTGGGTTTAAGGTAAATAATAATAAGACTAAAATATTATCGAAAAATATGTCTATGAAGGAAAAGGATATTATAGTTAAATTAACAGGTTTTGAAATAGTGAGAAAGGTCAAATATTTAGGAATTTATTTAACGTCCTCTAATGTTAAATTGTATAAAAATAATTATGAGATATTATGGGTAAAAGAGCAAAAGGATTTAAATGATTGGAAAAAATTACAATTATCTTTGTTGGGGAGAATTTCGGCAGTTAAAATGAATATACTTCCAAAGTTTCTTTTTTTATTTCAGATGATACCTATTTTGAAAAAAGATGCCAATTTGGAAGAATGGCAGAAGGGGATTAATAAATTTATTTGGGCAGGGAAAAAGCCGAGAGTTAAATTTAAAATTATGCAGGATACACGGGAAAGAGGAGGATTAAAGGCACCGAATTTAAAATTGTATTATGATGCAGTGGCTTTAACCTTGATTAGTGATTGGCTCAACTTAACAAATAAGAATATCCTATCTCTTGAGGGATGGGATTTATTATATGGATGGCACGCATATTTAATTTATGATAAAAAAATGGATCAGGTTTTTAAAACCCATATTTTGAGAAGTGCCTTGCTACGTGTCTGGAAAAAGTATTACTATAGGTTAAATTATAAAATTCCAATTTGGGGGGTTCCAGGACACGTGATAGAGGGAGTATCTAGGGGAGTAAATTTGGATAAGATTTCTTATAAGGAATTACTTAGTTTGGTTGGGCAGCATTGGCAATTAAAGCCTTTAACTGAGTTGAAGCAAGAAAATATTGTATATTCTTGGTTTTATTATAATCAATTGTTATTGAGGTGGAATATAGATAAAAAGGTTGGTATTATTTTAGAGGATGTGAATTTGGTAAAACAGATTAAAGATCAAAGTCGATTTCATATAAAAAGAATTTATAGTGCTTTAATAGAATTGGACTCTGAAACGGAGTTAGTTAAAGATTGTATGATTAAATGGGCACAAAATATCCAAGAGCCAATTTTACTAGATACATGGGAGACAATTTGGGTTAGAAATGTAAAATTTACTCAAGCACAAAATTTAAGAGAAAATTTTTATAAAATGTTTTATAGATGGCATTTGGATCCCCAAAAGTTGTCCCGCATGTATCCGAAATTATAGCCCAAATGTTGGAGATGTGGAAATTTAGATGCAACTTATTTTCATATTTGGTGGACTTGTAAAGATATTAAAGCTTTTTGGATTAAGATTTGGTGGAATATTCAAAAGATTTTTAAGAAAAAGATAAAGTTTACTCCGCAATTATTTTTGTTGGGTATTATTGTAGATTTGGATGTTAAAGAAACTAATTTGATGTTGAACTTCATAATTGCTGCAAGATTATTGGTGGGGCAATATTGGAAGAAAAACTTATTGCCTACTTTGGAAGAATGGATACTTAAAGTGTCTAATTTAGCAGAAATGGCGAAAATCTCCACCTATTTGAAGGATCACTCACAAGAAAGATATATTATGGTTTGGAGAAGATGGATTGATTATATTCAGAAGTATGAAACTGAAAAGTATTATCTTGCTTTTGAATAGATTTTAGATAATTATTAATAGTATTAATGGTATTATTATTTTTGTCTTAATTTGTTAATATTTGTTTTGAGAAGGAGTTAAAGTGTATTATGGTTTTGATTGATAGTTTAGTTGGTTTATGTTAGCTAGACTATGTTTGTTTATTTGTTACCCTGTAATCAGCTCTGGGAAGTGGGGGTGGGGGGAAGGGGATGGGGTGGGTTTATATTGTAATTTGTAAAACTTTTAATAAAACAACAACAACAAAAAAAATCCATTTGCTTCCATTCCACTTCTTGTTTCTTGCAAATAAACAGGATTCATAATGAAATGCAGACATGACCGTTTGCTGAACAGGCAGAGAAAATGCTCCTTTAAGTTGCTGATGTTTGTTCCAAAGTCATGTAAGCAGATATTTTACAGACAGAAACAGGGCTCAATTTGTCAATCAATATTGTAGACAAAACAACTGATTCAGATGCCTGACAGCAGTTCCATGGACTGCACCATAGCTTAACTCCTTCAGTATAAGAAATAAATAATGTGTTATTAGGCTGTGTTAGACATTCCAAGAAAAAAGAGTAACTTAACAGAGACAAAAGAAAACAGGTAGAACAAACAGCTTAAATATTTACTGTAAGGTTTTTAGCTTTCAACTTAAAATATATTTAATTCATCGCCACACTTTAGTAGTGATTATACCATTGGAATAAGAGCATTCCCTTTGAACCTGCGTAACAAACCTATTTCTGGAGGATGTCTAAACATTTCATAAGCAACTCATAACTTTCTGTAAATGATTCCACCGGCTTTGGCAATCCTCCTCTAGCTTCACTGCTGTGCCCTTCTTCCGTTCCATTAGCTTTATCCTCTATCCATCTCTGCAGGGCCTAAAGGAATTAGAAACTTTATTCAAAATGGCCATGCACAGTAACAACATATAAGCAAGCTATTTAGTATCAAGTCAAATTTCTACACTGATGACTTCTTTTTCACAGACTGTAACACAGATCAATTTTCTTCAGAGATGCATTTCATTTCCTTAATGTCATAAAGAAAACAATGAAACAAGCCATAATTCTCTCATGTGTGTTAAATCAATCCTATACATACAAGTGGCTGGATGTGACAGATCAATGGATTAATTTTTCAGAAGTTGCTTTTTTTTTTTACAAGTCCAACTGCCCAGCAGATTTTTCTATTTATTCTGCCAAGCTGAGCTTTTGACTTTAGCCCCTAACTCTTCCTTGACCTCATCATTACCATCAACAGCGCAGAATGGAAACTGGCATGCAGTGGAGCAAAGTAATGAATCCGTCCGGCTTAATCTGGATTTCTCATTTCTGCCAGAGCTGGAAAGAGCAGCATTTAAAGCAGTTCTCACACTGTTAAAGGATCCTGAAGTGACATACCTTGTATCTTTCCAGAATGCTGAACCCAAGTACAGATTGCAGCTTGCGCAAGCAAATAGGACAAAGATCTAAAGGACGTCTGTCTGATTCCTCCAAATGATTAGATCCTTGCATAACACACTCTAACCACTGGCAGTGATGGAGCCCAAAGATGTGTCCAATCTCGTGAGTCAAAGTCTGAAACACAGATATAGCCAAATCACATCAGCCAGCTTAAAACCCACAGCAGTTGTGCTGAATAAGAGCTTGATAGTCCCTATAGCACTGCTAGCTATTTTTCAAATCAGAGTGTACACTTTGGTTGCAGGATTTGGAATACCTTAGATGGCAAAATCATTTTATAGTGGGAAAAATGATGAGCGAATTCTTGCTCTGCCACAGAATATGAATGGAAGAGTTCTACTTAAACCAGCCTTCTCATTATGTTTGACTTATAATATGTCTATTGATCATGGACTTGAATAATTGTAGTTGCAATCCTGGGTGGGTGTTTGAATCACAAGAGATTTTGTGAGAAAAGGTAGAACTGGCTAGTGGAATAGACTGGTATTGGATTACAATTGGAGATGGCCAGACACAAGGCCAATTTCAACCACAGAAATGTGCTGGATGACTTTGGGTCAGGCACTCTCACCCCAACCTCATAGCTTTGCTATCTGAACAGCTAGAGAAAAGGCAAGTGATAAATTTAACAAACAAATCAAAAGTATTTAGCCTTTTTTATTTACCTTTATACTTTTCATTCAATATAAATATTAATCAATCCATTTTAATCTTTTAGCAGAACAATATTAAAGATATGAAAAGTACAATAAAAATAGTGAGTCAAAACAGATTTCAAGCTTTAACTTCTAAAAGTTTTCTCTAAACCACAAGCCAATGATCTTCTTGTGCAAAAAAGTGTCCTCACACTTCTGCATGATTTCAATCTAACATCCAAATGATCACATGAATTAAAGTAATATTTTTGGTCTAGATTAATATTGATAAAATAATCATTGAAGGAAATATTTTATTTCTTGAAAGAATGGAGTTATGGTATTCATATCACATGCTTATCCTATGGTAGGAATGATCTTTTGGTTTTGTGTGACATATTAACACATAAACAAACAAGCTGAATTATCACAATCAGCTAGGTTAAAATGTGGTTGACCAGGTTTGTGATGCCAACCTAATCAGCTGCTCTTTCCTCACTATGTCCTTGTAACATCTAGTGGCATCTAATAATCATTCTGCTAAATTGTAATTAAAAAGATAGGATTTATAATGCTGTAATGATGATGAATAAGTGATCATAGAACAGTGGTGGCAAACCTTTTAGAGACCGAGTGCCTGAACTGCAACCCAAAACCCACTTATGTATCGCCAAGTGCCAGGTGGGCGTGGCCCAGTGGGTGGGCATGGCTGTGGTGGTCATGGCAGACTGGCTGGGTGTGGCCAAGGTAGGCATGGTCACCTTGATGTTGCTTGTGGGGAAGGATGCCTGTAGAAGCCGGGCAGGGTTAGGGAAGATCCAGGGGGTCTCTGGCAGGTGGGGCGGTGGGCAGGCTTGTCCTGCGGGGTGAGACGAGGCAAGGCGAGGCAGGGCGGGGGTGCCATTGTCGCAGGGCAAGGCGAGGCAGGGGCCAGGGTGACTGCTGCCTGACACCATCGGCCCCCGCACACAGAGGCCAGCCAGCGCATGGGGGGCTGACAGTGTCTGTCAGCAGCCACAGCCTGCCAGCCCCTCGACCAACACACTCTGGGGCTCCGCAGCCAGCCCCAGCAGTTCAGAGAAGCTGCCTCTGAGCTGGCTGGCCGACAGCTGAGGAGGCGATGCAGTGGGTCGTGCCCAGGAAAAGGAGAGCATGCGAGGCCAGGAGGGATGGGATAGGGGGAAGGAAACCAGTTGTGCTGGGATGCATCCGGCCATGTGGGACCTCGGTGAGTTAGTGGGCAGCTGATTGAAGAGGGATGGTTGCTATCTCCGGGGCATGGCGCGTGTGCCCACAGAGAGGGCTCTGAGTGCCGCCTCTGGCACGCGTGCCATAGGTTCACCACCACTCTCCTAGAAGATCTTATAAATCACTAGTGGGAGAACAGCCAGTATCCATTTCAAATCATTTCATTTTTAACGATGACAAAATAACTTAATTTTAATTATATTAACTGTTTATGATTATTTGTCATATGGCATACATTAACTATAAAATTGCAGGAATAAAGGAATCAGATTCCTTGTAATGTGAATCTGAGGAAATCTTCTCAAGAGACTTCTATGTAGCTTAAGAAAAATAAACTGCAGGATTATTACACTTCCAATCCAGTCAAGCTTCTTCCCAAGCTCTAAACGAAGTGTTTCCCAACCCGAGCAATTTCTAAATCTGTGGACTCCAACTCCCAGCAAGCGGATTATGGAATTTTGGGAGTGGAAGTCCCAGAACTTACAAGTTGCTGAGGTCAGAAAACACTACTATAAACACACGACC
The DNA here is from genome assembly GCF_016545835.1 of Crotalus tigris. Taxonomy (NCBI): domain Eukaryota; kingdom Metazoa; phylum Chordata; class Lepidosauria; order Squamata; family Viperidae; genus Crotalus; species Crotalus tigris. The sequence continues at coordinate 3,320,133 of NW_024100507.1, forward strand.
CACATGTTGAAAAATTTTAATAGGCTACTGTTCCATTAATAAAAGGAGCTGGCACTGCTTTAAAACTAAGCAAGGATATTAAAAAAGAAATTTGGTTTCAATATAATATCAATATAATATAACTCAATGTAATATAACTCTAGCAATTTAAAACACTTACTTTGCAGGATCTCAGAAGCAGTTTACTAGTGATCTCAGGTGTATAGTAACCATCAAACACAGAATAGTCAGCTGCAGGAAGCTTTTTCGTTGTTTTCAATCTGCCCTGGTAGTTTGCACTGTAGAAGTCACTATCGTATCTGGCAAAGCTGAAGATCCCCACCCCTTATCAAAACAAAAGGGAATTCAAATTAAAGTTGTACCAACAGGAGGCTGCTGTATTAACCATACATACAAACGGTATATATACTACACGAATTCAAAAGAATACTTCCAGTATAGAAACCTTGCAGCCCACTTCTAAGCCCCAAGAGTTGTCACAAAACTGCAACTTTTAAAATGACAGGAGGAAGAAATTGTTAAATATAATAGACTAATCAGGTTCCATATTTAATTCATGACTATTTATTTTAATTACATTTAAATTCAATTCAATCTTTGACATAACCACTTTTTACTGCCTAGCCCTTGGCACGATGCCAAAGCTAAGTATTATCCTTGGCTTGGAAAAAGATCAAATATCTAAGTGTGTGTGTGTGGGGGGGGGGGGGGAATCTTGCTGTTTCAGAGCAACAATCTCTTTGTGCCTTGAAGTAAAGGTGTTTTCTCTTTCACCCCATCTGGATCAATTCAGCTGCAAAACAGTCTGTTCAGCAAGTGAGTTTAGAAAGGGCAGCAAAGTCCTCCAAAACACTTCTGCGCTGGAGCTTAGCACCACCCTTTTGGAAAGGCAGATCAGAAGAAATGGGAGAGGAGAAATGGAGCCCAAGTAAAGACTGAAAGGATCCTAATGACATCTCACATATTCAGTTAATTGAAAAAAAATACTGGAATATGAGAAGTCCTTGGTGCTGTCTGAGCTTGGTTGTTTTCTTGCAGACATTTCATTACCCAAACCACTAACGTCATCACTGCACAGTGCACACCAAGAAGAGATTGGACAACCATTTGTCCGAAATGGTACAGGATTTTCCTGCATGAGCAGGGGGTTGGACTAGAAAATCTCCAAAGTCCCTTCCAACTCTGTTATTCTGTTAAACAACCAAACTCAGAGAGCACCAAGGCCCATTCGTTTCAACTCTGAGCTACAAATATTCTCCTTTACTATCACAACTTCTTTTTGTGCAAGTAACCATTTCAGAGAAGAAGGTGTCTTTGGTCAGGAAAATGAGGCTTGAGAAAGTATACCACCTCCCCGATAGTTTCATGTTCCCTTGTTTGCATAAACCAAGATAACCAATGTATGGCTATCAATACAAATGCTTTACTCCAAGATGGCAAAGTAAAGGCTCCTAGGCTTTATTATAAAAAGGCTTCAAATGTACAGTACGACCATTGCCCTCTTCTGGTCAATGGCAGTACAACATAACCCAATCCTTAAATATTCCTGAGCCTCAAGATAGAATGCCGCTGCTCATTAGAGTACCTGTCAGTTTTTATATGTGAATAAACCCTTCTAGATTGCAAAGATTGTGGAAGATGATTCATATAACCAGAGCTATATTAGAACTCAATGCACTCTTCCAGCATTCTGAGATTGAGATTACACTAACATTTAAAGTGATTTACTTGTTTGTACTTTAGCATGCTAATAAATGTGCAAACCTTGTCAAGGTCAATTAATTACATGATCCTTGGGCTTGCCAGTAAAAGACTTATTTCTGCGTGGAAGATCTCTTCCCAAGATGCTGAGCACCGGTATCAGGCCAATCACACAGGAATGAAGTGCCATGCCTGCATTTTCAGAATTCTTTCTATCCTAATTTCTTGCAAAACTGAGAAACTATGGATATACCAATGTGCAATCAAGAAAACTGCATGAATGCCTCCATGAAGCTAGCAGAAAATAAAACTGACTGTAGATGTTACTTTTACTTTTTCATAGGGACATATAACATTTGCACTACGTTGCACTCTGATGCAGCCTGAAGTTACAAAAGCAGGATCCTGTTTCCACCTATTCCTCTTCTACACTGATAAACAAGGAATGCAAAAATATTGTTATGTTAACTCAAGGCACATTAAAGTGCACCTGAGTTAAAGGGAATCAGTCCGTGATTCCTCAAGCAACAGAGTTGGCTTTTACTGAAAACTTGCAGATCCAGTTTTCTTGCAGTGCAAAGCCCTTCCCCCCCCCCACTCATTTGCACTTTCAGTATGGTCACAACAATTCTCAAGTAATTTTCTCTTTATATTCAGAGGTAATTCCATTTCATATGAACAGTGAAAAGATGATTGGCCAAGGTCATATTATAAGTCATCCTGAGAACTTAAAAGGAAGCCAGTCAGATACCTTCTGTTAAGGAGGCTTGTCCAAAGACAAAATTCCAAGAGTCCTTCGGGTAAAGATCTATCATGGTTATTCCCACAATGCAAAAAGCATCCTTTGGCTTTTTTTTCTTTAGGTAATTCAAGAGATACCCTATATGAAAAACAGGTATCAGTGTCTCTCCACAGAAGGCAGTAATTGCATAATCAAGAACTGCAGCCATAACAGTAATCCTGAAATAAGAGAGATATTAAGATGACCTCTCCAAGTTACATATCACAGAAACACAAGGAAAATAAGGACTATGAATTTAAACCTAATCATTTTGAATTTAGTTCCTTTAGAATGAATGTGAAATTTGCAGTTAAACAACAAATCTAAGCATGCTTCATTTGTTTTACGATGGGGTATTTACCATATTTACCATGAATGTACAAAAGCACCAGCAAAAAAGAACCATACAGCATTTCAACAGCAACACATTTTATATTCATCAGATTTTGGTTTCAATCCTCAGCATCTTTAAATTAAAAGAATTAGGTAAGAGATGAAATGAAAGATCTCTGCTTCTGGTCAGGAGGAAAAAATATCTCTACTCACAGGAAGACAAATAGCAATAGCAATAGCACTTAGACTTATATACCGCTTCACAGTGCTTTTCAGCCCTCTCTAAGCAGTTTACAGAGTCAGCATATTGTCTCCCACAATCTGGGTCCTCATTTCACCAACCTTGGAAGGATGGAAGGCTGAGTCAACCTTGAGCCCCATCAGGATTGAACTGCTGAACTGCTGGCAGTCAGAACTAGCCTGCAATACTGCATTCTAACCACTGTGCCACCACGGCTCAAATACACAGACTTCTAGGCTGCTTAATAAATCTCATCATAAGATAGGGCAGGGGTAGGCAATCTCGGCTCTTTTATGACTCATGGACTTCATCTCCCAGAACTCCCAAGTCAGCATGGCTGACTTGGGAATTCTGGGAGTTGAAGTCCATGAGTCATAAAAGAGCCGAGGTTGCCTACTCCTGGGATAGGGTGTAGCTCAGCATGTCTATACAAAGCAAATAAGGATACAATACTGACACAGAAGGTAGGCTTTAATAGCAACTCTAACCTATGATCAGTCAAGTTAGTCCTTCATTGAGCATCATCTTTTTTGACTTTTGATTACAATCAGTTACTCAAGATCTAAAATGTCAGCCTTTTTACTTGCCCAAGAAAATATTACAAAATTATTTATTTGTATTTATTTATTAAGTTTATATGCTGCCCATCTCACCAATAAGACAACTCTGAGCACCTGAATACACCTGAAATTTACAATCCAGTTGAGAAAAATTGATCAAAATCGCAAGAATGAATTAGTCTATCACAGTTTTGTCTATTCTTTGTACCTGCATGAATTTGCAGATTTTGTGTGTATTCATTGATTCGAAAAGCACAACCTGTGTGTGAAACAGGCATTGGGTCTAGGATCCTTACAGTCAGGTTGTAGTAAAATGCTTCACAGTAATCTCTCAGCCATTTCAAGTAGACATCTGTGCTAACTTTGGCATCTCCAAAAGAACCTAGGTTCAGAAAACATCAGTTTACAGCAGTTTTTTTTCCCTTCTACTATTTATAGGCAAATTTGTCATATAAATACAACAGTAAAATGTTAACTTTCCTTTGTAGAGTAGAAACAATTAGCTTATTTTAAAAGAGAAGAGAAAAAGCCAAAGAATATTTAGTGAACAAAAATAGCATTGCAATATAAAGAGCAGCTATCATGATCCATGGAAATGAAGGACCTTAACTACATGCCCACTTAGATATATATTTTATTACTCAAAAATAGGTTCTTTTGAATTTAAGCATGCACTGGGCTTTATGTTTTATTATCTTTGCTTTCTTAATTTCCATTAGACACAGTATAAATCTGATCTCCTACATATTGTGTTAGGAAGAGTTGGACTGCCTTAGCAACCTTCTCAAGTAGAAACTCATCCAACTCTATCACTTGTTGCCCTTGTAAGAATATGTAGGATGCATTTGTAGGAGTATGTAGGATTCTTTAGCTCAAGCTATCAGTTCAGAGAAAATTATCCTGAAAAACCAGCCTGATAATATCCAGGTTTGGATGACAATTGTGCAAGTGGAAAGCTTGAAAACGCCTTTTTAATTAATTGCTATGTAATGGTTCAATAAACATTTTCATAACTGCTTCTTTAATATTACCAATGGGCTGGATGTAAATCTTTCTCTTCTGTGGGGTTGGCAAATTTCTGCAGGGGTCATGATAAAACTGTGAAAAATCCTGGGTGGGTTCTGGATGTGAAGAGATCCAGTCTGATTCAGAATGCAGAGTTATAGGCTTAAAAAGAGCACTGCCTGGTTGAAATGCTTCATTCAGCAAATGCTTCTCCTTGGGATCAAACTTCTCATAAAGCTTCAAAAGTTGTCTGTCCTTGGAGATCAGAGCTGTTTTCAATGTCTCCTCAGAATGCTTAATTACCTTCATCTGGTAACAAGAAACAAAGATGAATATTGGTTATGAAATCTGGCTCTTACATGCATTTTTATTTTAAACAGTTCCTCTTCGCAATCAGTTAAGTCTTGCAAATTCCTCTGATTCTTATTGCAAGTAGATAAGTAAGAAGTCAAGGCCTGGGCATGCAGCATATATTCAGCAAGGATCATGTCCTACCCATGCAACAATCAACTTCTCCATTCTCTTCCTATTTCTGTACCAACTATTATTTCATAACCAACTTCTGCTTTCCAACAAGATCACCATGGGGAAGATTTGCTGTAAGCTGTCTTCAGTCTAGTTCCTGAATTAGTTCACTGATCACAACTTTTTAAAAAATCCAGTAAATGCAGTGTTGGTTTGAGGTTTATTGTTGACTAGGATCCAGATGATTCTCATATAAGGCATAATTCATAACAACTTTAATCTCTGTGGTACATAAAATTTATGTATTATTTGAGTCCCTGATTCATTGCATCTAACATTTTCTCCTCAGTTATGCTAATCTGGAACATCTGCAAACATTAAACTGTGGAAAGGATTAATGGAGCAGTTTTCCATTTTCTATCATTAGTGGACAGATCGTGTATTTTTCATTTAAAAATGATGTGGTTACATTGTGAAGTGACTGTATGGAGACTCTTTTATTCTTTTTAAGATTGTGTTCTGCCATCTTTTGATCAACCCACATCTCAAAGTACAACATTGAGTTATTAGATTTTATCCCATCTTTCCTTCAAGAATTCAAGATGGCATACATTGAACTCTGTCCTCCTACTTTTCCCCAGAACAACTTGGTAAGTTACGCTGGGCTGGGAGAAGGAGAAAAAGTGGTCTAGTCACCTAGCGAGTTTCCACTGATAACAGCAGCTTGAACTAGGTTTCCCTGGTACCAATCTACTATGAGGTATATGTAGCATACACATGTGGTTAGATGGAATTTATGAGATCCTTTAAAAGAGAAAGAATGAATTAAGGCATCTAAAAAATAGAATATCTTTCCTTTTCTTTGTCTCATTTCATACATTAATGTCTTTGGTTTACTATTTCTTATTCTTTTTCTGCACTTTGCATATCATTTCAACCTAGAACTAAGGAGAAACTTCCTGACAGTTAGAACAATTAATCAGTGGAACAGCTTGCCTCCAGAAGCAGTAAATGCTCCAACACTGGAAGTTTTTAAGAAGAGACTGGACAGCCACTTGTCCGAAATGGTGTAGGGTTTCCTGCCCAAGCAGGGGGTTGGACTAGATGACCTCCAAGGTCCCTTCCAACTTTACTACTACTACTATTATTATTATTATTATTATTATTATTATTATTATTATTATTATTATTATTATTATTATTTCTTCTTCCAAAAGAGATTATGATGAATATGAATGCATGTCTTGCATTTATATACTAATAAATCTTGAAAATAACATATTTCCACTTTTTACTGCACATCGATGGCACCCATAAACAATTTTCAACAGGCTGGGAAAGCTAGAATAATGATATTACTTGTCCAAGACTTGAGAATCTCTAATGTCTTTCTTTCTAAAAATAACACACAAATATAATACCATATTCCATACCAGATATCATACCATATTTTTGAAAGTCCTCTCGGTTTCAAAAATTACCTGTCATATGGGAACAGATTTCTAAAAAGATTGCTTTTCAATCTAATCTCATAGAGATTGGGAAGCAAATTAGATCTTTCTAATTTAACTAAGAAAATACAATTTTCTGTTCTTCAGCTAAATTTTCAGAACCTGTTTCAAAAGGTATTCTTATACAACATATTTCCAAAAATGTTTTAAAAGTTTTGAAAGAGTCACAAAAGTTTTTAGTAACTTTTATCAATAATTCTACAGAATATATATTTGCAATGCATATATACAGGGTAGCAGGCAGAATTATAATCTTTGGCTATTTTTTCTACATAACCATAAACACATTCTAGGAGATTATAATTTATTGGGAACAGGTTTCATGTTTGTACATTCACGTTTGCATATTCATAAAGTTGAGTTTGTTTTTACATTCCTTTTCCAAAATTTCACTGGATTCTGGAAAAAAAATAACAATTTAATTGGATAACCCAGCAGCCCAAAAAATTACTGAGTTTGTATTTTAGAGTTCCAAAAAGCAAAGTAGTAAGACATTTATTAAAACTTGCTTTAGCATATTCCTCTCAATTGGGCTAGTATATCAAATCCTCTCAATTCCACGATAAGCAACCCATTGTTTAAGAGGGGTAACTTGGAGATGCAGTTTAATATTAGCCCCCATTTTCCACCAACAGCCTGTTCCACTTGCACTCTCTCCTGATATATGGTGCTCCAAAAGCACCTCCCCAATCGTCAGGTGCAATTTATGGATGACAGGGTATCACAAAGGAGTTCAGCAAATAAAGGCACCTCTGCTTTGAGCTTGATTTCAGGTGAGCATCTGGACACATCCAGGTAATTATCCTGGCAATGCTGTGAAAATGATTAGCCACTGCCATATTGAAGGATTTTGCTGTTGTTCAGTTTCTCAATTTGGTCTACAGTCCTGCCAGTGGGCTAGGATTTCCCATGTCAGAAAGGGTAACTAGCTCTGATCCGGCTTACCATTATTATGTTCCTGAAATCATCTATGTTTACCAAGGTAGCTTACCACCTAAGACAAGAAAGCCTTCCACTCTCCCCATTTACTCACGTCTGTCTTACATCTCCATGTTACGTATATATATTGGTCAATTTCTGTAGTGATTTAATATAGAAACAACATACTGCGACGGGGATAATTTGATCTTCAATGTAAGCTCAAATACCGGAAGAGAGAGCCAACTTTATTCTGAAATGGCGCCCAAATCAGGCTATCCCCTGCCTGCTGCAGCTGACTAATCCCCATCTTCCAGGAAGCAGCCGCTCCCTCGCCCCCGTTGACACCGCCCAAAGTGCATGCTCCCCTCTCACTGCACGGGGCTGCTGTTATTGCTGTCACTGTTGATAACTCACGCATCGGCCGGCCTACCGCTTCCATGCCTCCGTTGCTAGGCCACCGATCCCGCCCCCCCCCCCACCCGCAGTCTCAGCGGAAGCTATGCGCGCTCTCTCCTCGAGGAGTTTCTTTCCTAACGCCCGTACTTCTCTGTCGCCAGACCACGTGTGAAGGCTCACGCGGGCTCACCTCAGGAGAGGCGCTGCCCACGCGGGAGGTTGGGGAGTCTCGGCGTCTGCGTTGTGTGCCGTAGAGGCGAAGGCGCGAGGCGGCCGGGTGTTTTAACGTGCGCGTTTGTGTTGCTTTATCTGCCACGGTGACATTGGACGTGTAGCTAGAGAACTGCGGCATGACAGCCGAAGTATTTTGTGGTCCGTAGCAGAGCATGATGGCGTGCTCTGTTGGCATGACATGCTCGCTGAAGGTTTAGTAAGTTAACCCAATTTTGTACATTTGTCACGACGCGGAATTAATAAACGAATCCTGGAAGATGGGTGTGCCCAGTGGGTTTAAAAAAAAACTAGTCCAGGGCTTCCTCTGAATCCAAAAAGTAACATGAAGTCAATAAGCTGCAACTAAAAATGTGCAAATGTAGCCAGCATCTCTATGAAGAAAGTGTCTCGACGTTACGCTCGCCACCCAAGCAGCAGCACTAGGCAGAGTCCCGCCAAAAGTTTGTGGGAGTCGGCTGCAGACTTGTATGAATAGCACTGTAAATGAAAGCTTTGCTGCAACCACACACCACTAGTTTGGGATTCCGGGAAGCCTTTGTACAGACTACACACAAATGGCTCTATATACACACATTGACAGGGATGTCTCTTGATGCCAGAATGCAACATCTGAAATGGGGCTGTTTATGCAGCGAACTGTAGCAGGTAGGAATGGGGCTGTGCTTTTACTTGCCAAAATTACTTTGGTTAGACTGCACACAGTAGCAAACAATGGCGAGTTTCTATAGTTTGTTGAGCTTAACTGTGGCTGGCTACTTTGTAGCTCAGTCTGTTGTGTGAACTAAATCTCTGGTTTTGGTTCTGTAAATTAACCCAAGCATTTGGATTAGTATTATTTAGGGCAGGGGTCTTCGAACTTGGCCCTTTTATGACTTGTGGACTTCAATTCCCAGAATTCCTCAGCCAGACTGGCTGAGGAATTCTGGGAGTTGAAGTCCACAAGTCATAAAAGGCCCAAGTTTGAAGGTCCCTGATTTAGTGCATATAGGGGTAGTCTTTGACAACCATTCATTTAGTGACCATCTGAGGTAACAACAGCACTGAAAAAAGTGACAAACTATTTTTCACACCTATGACCATTGCAGCATTCCTATGGTTGTAAGTGGGGGACTATCTGTATTTAGTGAAGAAGGGATGTTCCTTAACAGAGCTGACAGAACAGCTGACAATAGTATATATTACAATGAGCAGCTAATGTTTTGACACTCACTCACACACATACATATCAAAGCAACATAGCAAATTGATTAGAATTTTAAAAGAGAATATAATGAGGGCTCTTCCCATTACAATTGATACCAATGACATATAATTTCAATATTTTGATTGCCAAATCTGGGAATAACTGCCCCAGTTAAGTTAGTGTACAGTACAAAGATGGGAGCATATGGATAAATACTAGAGTATTCTTAATTTTATATAAGACTTCATTCATATTCATTAGAACATTAGCTTTTGGAAACAAATGAATGTATTAATATATGCTAGCTAGATAGCAGCCACATACAGTGAGGGAAAAAGGTATTTGATCCCCTGCTGATTTTGTAACATTTGCCCACTGACAGAAATGATCAGTCTATAATTTTAATGGTAGGTTTATTTTAACAATGACAGAATAACAACAAAAAAATCCAGACACATGCATTTCAAAAAAGTTATAAATTCATTTGTATGTTAATGAGTGAAATAAGTATTTGATCCCGTATCAGCAAGATTTCTGGGTCCCAGGTGTCTTTTATACTGGTAACTAGCTGAGATTAGAAGCACTCTCTTAAGGGGAGTGCTCCTAATCTCAGTTTGTTACTTGTATAAAAGACACTTGTCCACAGAAGTAATCAGATTCCAAACGCTCCATCATGGCCAAGACCAAAGAGCTGTCTAAGGATGTCAGGGACAAGATTGTAGAACTACACAAGAGTAGAATGGGCTACAAGACTGTCGCCAAGCAGTTTGGTGAGAATGTGACAACAGTTGGTACGATTATTCACAAATGGAAGAAACACAAAATAACTGTCAATCTCCCTTGGTCTGGGGCTCCATGTAAGATCTCACCTTGTGGAGTTTCAATGATCATGAGAACGGTGAGGAATCAGCCCAGAACTACATGGGAGGATCTTGTCAATAATATGAAGGCAGCTGGGACCACAGTCACCAAGAAAACAATTGGTAACACACTACGCTGTGAAGGACAAATCCTGCAGGGTCCGCAAGGTCCCCCTGCTCAAGAAAGCACATGTGCAGGCCCATCTGAAGTTTGCCAATGAACTTCTGAATGATTCAGAGGAGAGCTGGGTGAGAGTGTTGTGGTCAAATGAGACCAAAATCAAGGTCTTTGGCATCAATTCAACTCACCATGTTAAGAGGAGGAGGAATGCTGCCTGTGACCCCAAGAACACCATCCCCACTGTCAAACATGGAGGTGGAAACATTATGTTTTGGGGGTGTTTTTCTGCTAAGGGGGTGTTTTTCTGCTAAGGGGACAGGACAACTTCACTGTATCAAAAGGATGATAGACGGGGCCATGCACCATCAAATCTTGCGTGAGAACCTCCTTCCATCAGCCAGGGCATTGAAAATGGGTCGTGGATGGGTATTCCAGCATGATAATGAGCCAAAACACACAGCCAAGGCAACAAAGGCCTGACTCAAGAAGAAGCACATTAAGGTCCTGGAGTGGCCTAGCCAGTCTCTAGACCAGTGGTTCTCAACCTTTTTAATGCCGCGACCCCCAACCGGTCGTAAGTCGAGGACTACTCAACTGGTGCAGCACTGTTTGCAGAATGGGACTTTTGGTAGGCTCAGCAGGGCAGAGACAGCCTGGACAATTCCTATTGGCTTTTGAAAGCCAATAGAATTAGACTCTATTCAAGAGAGTCTATTCTATTGGCTTTCAAAAGCCAATAGAATAAAAGGGAGTAGCACAGCTAAAGAAAGGGGGAAAAAAATGGCGGACTGCGTTGTTTGGTGACCCCCGTGAAATGGTCGTTCGACCCCAAATGGGGTCCCGACCCACAGGTTGAGAACCACTGCTCTAGACCTTAATCCCATAGAAAATCTGTGGAGGGAGCTGAAGGTCCGAGCTGCCAAATGTCAGCCTCGAAACCTTAGTGACTTGGAGAGGATCTGCAAAGAGGAGTGGGACAAAATCCCTCCTGAGATGTGTGCAAACCTGATGGCCAACTACAAGAAATGTCTGACCTCTGTGATTGCCAACAAGGATTTTGCCACCAAGTACTAAGTCATGTTTTGCAAAGGGGTCAAATACTTATTTCACTCATTAAAATGCAAATCAATTTATAACTTGTTTGAAATGCATTTTTCTGCATTTTTTTGTTGTTATTCTGTCTCTCACTGTTAAAATAAACCTACCGTTAAAATTATAAACTGATTTCTTTGTCAGTGGACAAACGTATAAAATCAGCAGGGGATCAAATACTTTTTCCCCTCACTAAATATGGAACAAAGTCATTTGAAATTGTTATAGTATTCAGTAGTTTCACATGTTTATTCTTGTAACAGCTAGTATGTTGGCAAGCCTTGATGTTGTGTCCTAATTTACCTTGATTTTATATTTTATATATATTTTATACACATTTCCAGACACACCATTGTGACAATTTTTAAAGTTAAACAGACTGTGATGCAGATCCTGCCAGAATTTTACACCAATCATGTGTTGGAATATTACAAAACCACAAAATGTGTTCCATGTTTATTTTTGTTCAGACGAAGCCTTGTCTTCCTGTAAGAGTATGTAGCATCAACATTGTTCATAATGTAGTTTTAGAAATGCTATAATAATCTTATAACTTTATAATTATATATTGTATTTATACTTCATAATTTGTGATTTTATGTTTTACTTTTTTGTAATTGCTGTTATTTATTTGAAGGTTTCATGATTGTTTCTTGTCTCTGTAGGTATTTTAATATACAGTACCAAGGATGTTTTAAATGTTTTGCTATATTATATACTATGTAAGCCACCAAGGGTTGACAGATATATAATGGGCGAGTGCATATTATTTCTAACAGCAGAACAAAAATCAAATTAAATCAGCGTGTAACATTGCAAGCAATATATTCAGTATTTTAGAATGCATATTGTTAAACAAGTCTCATTAAAAAAATTGTTTCCTGTGATACATACCCAGAGAAGGAAAACAGAGATTTTATGTTATTCTCATTAAAACAATGACATTTTAAATTGAGTTTGCAGAGTTACTACAATGTGATACATAAGAAAAAAAAGACAAAATCTCCACTCTTGGAGCTACTAAAACAAGTGGTATACAACACAATACCTTTCCAGAATGGCTGAGTTTAAACCAGACTGACATTAAGAGTCAATGAAGGTATCTTAGTTCTTTTAGCCTAGGAAAAGTGGCAAAAAAGGAGCTTTTCTGTTATTTACAAGTGCTGTAGAGATTTGTTAACATGAAAGAAAGCATTAAGGGAAACAGGAATATGTTGTTCTGCTTTTGGCACTAGGGATTGGCTACTAAATTATGTTATTCATTTAAGTATCTTATAGGTAATGAATACTATTGTATTTGCATTATTTGTCTTGATTTTAAATTTTATGTGTAGATAAAAGTAGATGGATAAAAAATTAATGCAAATGAACTTAATGCCAGTAAGTTTTAAAAGTCAAAAAAGATTGGTGGATTTTTCTGTTGACTAGAGGTTGGCCTTCAAATAATTTCGCTTCAGTCATTTTGCCTGGAATTGGCGATTTTTCCATGTCTCATGTCATTGTGCAATAAGAGAAGGAAAACTTAAGAAATTTTGCTCAACACAGGCAAGACTTCTAGGTGTGTAGAAATAATTTAGGATCAATCACATAGATGGCATTGCATAAAAGATCAAAATCTCTTTCCTAATATATTCTGTTCATATTGTGCTCAAGCTCCTCTTTTTTAGGTTAAGATTGAAAACGTTTAACTTGATTCATATATGTATTTACCATAAAAAGGTGGTTTGCTTTTTGCAAGTTACCATGTGGTATAAACCAGAACAGCAATTGTTTATTCATGTCTGTTTGTGAATCGGCATTTAAAACACAAGGTTCAAAAAGAGACTGCAAACAATGACTTATTTTAAGCGGAGAAAAACTAATTGAGGAAGATTGTAGTTTTGAGGCTATTTAGTTAAACACTGAAATCCTACTTAGCACAGAAAGCGTAATTGTTGTTCTCTTTGTATGCATTTAATTTCTTTCAGTTAATGTTTCTATACATTAACACCTAAAGTGTTTTTTACTTGTGAATTATGCAAAGTTGATTCCTTAATCTTTGCAAAAGCACTAGAGCATACCACAAAACAAATTAAATTTAGTGGACAGCTTAATTAAAGTTTATTTAAATCTAGGTGGTCAAAAATGATTGTACTGAAAACTAATTAAAAACACTTCTAAAGTACAAAAATACAGGCTTCATGAGGATGTATATTGTTTATTTACTGTCAGTAATTTACTTTACACAAGGCAATATTAATGGCTTGAACACTTGCAAATTATGTACAGAGAACAATGTACAACTAAATGAAGCTTTCATCTTTTAGTAATCAAACCATTTTAAATGATGCATTTGAAGACTTTCTTTAGAAATAATTTATTGCCAACCATGGACAAAAAGGGATGGGGCAAATTTACAAAGTAGTAGATTCTCTTCTTCCCTAGAAAGTTACAGAAGATACTTATATTTCAAAACTATAGTCATAAAACATATCCCTCATTTATACAAAAGTAATACAAATCATGGTTTCATTAAAGATTCTGTGGGGTCATTACAAAATATGTTTCACAAACAACTTTATAACACATAACTTGTTGCTGCTGTTGAAGAAAGTGAAAGCAGTTTTAAATAATTGGCAATTGTCTGCTTTCAAGTATAAGATAAACAAAACTGCCAAGGACACTATTGCAGTGCTGTATATTTTAACCTGATTTTAAAATAAGACTAAGTTGTGGTACCATCAATCGGAAGTTCTTAATTGCTTTTTGAACAGATGACCATAATACACACAAAATCTAACCAACAGCTTAAGAAGAATTTTGTTATTGTTATCTCGATTTAAATTTATTCTTTAAAATAGGGCCAAACAATATATGGTTGTTTGATGTTGAACATTAGTTTTTAGCAATGCAAGCTAACATAACCAGTTAGGAAGGATAACTGCAGTTGCAGTTCAGCAACATTTGTAGAAATACAATGTCCAGTTCTGTTCAAAACTGAGCCAAATTTAAATTGAGAGAAAAGCATCTGCCAGACGATGATCACAGAGCATCAGGACGATCCTTCCAATGTCTTTCTTTTGTCAAAAGTTGTATTCAAACTATTCTTTGGCATTATCAGTACAAGAAATTGGGAATGAGGCAAAGCTCCATTCTATCCTGTATTTTCACCTATTTCACAGTGAGAAAATAGAGGGTTGCCCAAGCCTTGAGGAATGGTTCACTGTATTGAGTTTCTGCAAAATAAGGCACAAGGCTAAATACGATGTTTATTTAAAAAATGACCTGGTTAAAGTTTAAGGAAATTAAGTATGCAAGAACTTAAATACCTCTACTTTAGATTTTAAAATAGTGAATTTTATGAAAATCTAAAATACAAAAAAGGTCAGTTGTTTTGAAGTCAAAAGTAGATACTTTTTAAAAAGTCCTCATGAATTTGAAAAACTATAACACCAAATAAAAATAATTTTTTAAAAATGTTTGTAAAAAAATGTTTCTATGAAGGCCTCTGGCAACAAAGAGTTGTACTTGAGAAAAGTAAGCCACTCTTGTTAGCAAGAATGTTTTAACTTGTTTTAGTTTAGACTACAGAACACATTAAGAATGATATAAAAAAAAATACCAGATACCCAATAGGGGACATTAAAGTCTGTACCCAACAATGTTTAAAGCCCATAAACCCATTATAGTAATAGGACAAAAAGAAAAAGAAAAAACAGCAATGAACTAAGGGATCCTCAGGTTGCCAGCTGGTGATTTAACTGTTGCAACCTTGACTCAATTTCTCTCACCAAAGGTTTTACTACACCATTTCACTTATCCAAAATAGGCACAACACAGTTTATCCTTCCAATAATTTTTTTTTAAAAAATCAAAAAGTCCATGATAAATTGAGGGGAGAAACGCCTGGGAAAAGAACTATTTAACTAACTCTTTGTCTCTGGATTATTTTTCCTACCAATTCTGCCACTCTCAAAATCTATCCATATGACTGATGGGGAGAGAAGCAGATCTGCGTAAGAAGAGAAACCACCCTTTCCTATCATTACAATTGTAGTCTCTTACAGCTACTTAAAATACATGTAAGCCCATATGCATGAAATATATTGAGATTTATAATGATTGCTTATGTTAATGTGTTCCACAGTTGCTTATTTTTATTTCCAGAATAAAACATTACCTTAACAAATTTTTTCACTGTCCTCTAAGAGTCATTTTTCTGGAATACAAAGGAAAATTGATACTCTAAGCAGTATTCTGTCAGTAGAGTTATAAAATTGATCTTTCATTTTTGTATGTATAATTTTATTTACCAACTTCTGATGGTTTTAACTGCAAGATAGTAATTTAAAAAGTCTATATTTAAAAGGTCTTACAAAAAACCATTCACTTCCCTCTTTTTAACAGTGTTGGTGGTATTCTAAAATAATGCCAGTATGGAAAAAAATGACATTCCCTCATCTCATTTTGTTTCACCCTAGAAATTTGATTATATTGGCTTTGTATTCTTTAGCAAAAATGCAAAGATCATTTATTTGCACTCAGTTGTCTGTTATAATTTTGAAGCCCTTTTTCCTCCAACCAGTTAAACTGGTATTCACTGTAAGGCCACTATTAGTTTAAAAAAAAATCAAGAGGCACTTTAGATTATAAGATACTGCATCAATTAACCATTTACTGGTACTGGACTAGGCCAATTACTGTTAAAGCATTTAATTGGCACACAAACTTAATTATTCTAGTTTAATGAATGGCAAAAACATATTGTTTTTCAAAAATATAAAAACATTGGTTTCCTTTTACAAAGACTACAGAATAGTTGGGTTTCTTTTAGAACGATGACTAAGTTTGGCCTGTGTAACAAATGAAACAAAAGAGGGAAATTTGCTAATTGTTTTTGTTCTTAAGCAAAGTAAATATATTTTATTGCATTAGACATTAGAACCCAAGTGTCAATCCCTTTTATAAATATATTCTTTAAAGCTCAATATGGTAAAACCTAGGATAAAATGTATAATTAAAGATATTCAGAATTACAGGTGACACTGGCTTTTGACCAATACCAAAGCATCAACGAAGCTATTATTTTTACAGAATATTTCATTGCAAATTTGTCTTCAAAATGTGTAACTGAGCCAGAAAGTGAAATATTTTTTTAATTTTACCCTTTTTAATGTGTCATTTGTCTGATATCATTCAGCTGCTTTACATTTTAATTCAATTTTAGGGTTTTTTGGCTAATATAATGGCCACTACTGTGTCACCTATAGCTGTATATACCGAGTGTGTTAGCCTTCTTTAATAAGCTACATTTGAAATCTATAAACTGAATTATGTTTGGGAAAAATAAATCTTGTGCTTGGCTTCCACCATTATCCAATTCACAATATCTTAGTAAAAGAAAAAAAAAGGAGTGTTTTCAAACAGTGGCTTATTTATGGCAACTGAGAAGGACTCTCAAAAGCTGCAGGAAGCAGCTTTTTGGTTTAAATTAACTGAGGCCCAAATTGTAAAATCATGGGGTTCTATCAAACTGTATGATCTAGCAAAAACTAATCAAGATCAAGAATTCCTATGCATGATTCATTTTGACTGAAATACTCAGTGGCAATTTTTTTTCTGGTACCATCTAAAAGCACTCTATTGACATGGAAGCAGAAGTGCATTTGTAAACTTGAAATATAGGTTAATTATTTGACAAAGCAAAGCCATTTACCATATACAACAATTGGTAGTAGTTGTCTAAGTCAGGAAAACTCTTCAATAGCTCTCTTAAATTCCAACCAGTTCAAAGAACTTTGCATGTTTCCAAATAATTTCTTTCAAGCACATATCTACAAGTTAATAGTTCAGGCTTTATAGTTGAAAAAGACAGAATAATTTAAAACCTGGAGTTAGCTTTAAAAAAAGTCTTAAAAGTTAAAACTGATTCAAGATAATGAACAGGAAAAGATTTTGATTTTAAGAGAAATTGGCAATAAGAACAGCAGCAGCTTTTACCCACACATCATGAGGTCTGACAAGACCAGGTTTACTTTTTAAACTCCTGCTGTAAACTATTAACACAAATCAGTCTTTTCAACATCACTGTAGCATGAGCTGCTTGAGGTTGTCGTGAAGGATGGTATCTTTGACATCACGGAATACCAGACGAATATTTTCTGTATTAATAGCAGTGGTGAAATGATGGTATAAGGGCTTCTGTTGCTGGTCCCGGCGTTTGGTACGAAAACAATCCACCAGGAATTTTTGGACATCTGTTAAGTTGTGAGGATCCCCCTCAAACTCTGGGAAATAGTCTTTGATACTCACTTTTTGCACTTTTTCTTCAAGCAAGTCTGTCTTGTTTAGGAAGAGAATGATGGATACATTACTGAAAACCCGATTGTTGACTATAGTTTCAAAAATGTTCAAAGATTCTGTAAGGCGATTTGTTAGCCGGTCTTCCATAAGTACCTGATCAAATTCACTTGATGAAACCAGGAATAGTATTGAAGTGACACTATCAAAGCACTCAAACCAACGTTTTCTTTCTGACCTCTGGCCACCTACATCAACCATCTTGAAAGGAACATTTTTAATTTCAAAATCGTACTCGTGTATTCCTTTTGTAGGTCTTCGTGCTAGTAGAATATCTTGCTGGGAGGGAAGATAATCCTGGGGGGAAATAATCTGAGTTGTTAATACAACTACTGAAAAATAAAATAATCTTACAGTTGAAAAAAATATTACATTTTAAAAAACCACAGAATGATTGTATCAAATACAATATACAAAGTTAAAATAATGATAAGAGTAAGCTTTTAAGCAAACTAAGAGTGAAATTCCTTATTTTATATTCCTGCTTTATTGAGGCACGTGTTGGTACCAAGTAATATAAGAATGTAAAGCAATGCGTAACATTAAAGTCCATGAAAGCAAAAATTTAATTGTTCCTTGAAAAATGAGTAATCTACTTCAACTATGTCACCTTAACATAATACTTTTAATAAGGGTATTTTCATAAGAAAAGCATTGCATACATAAATAGCATTTTTACATGCTAAATAATGATATAGAACATATTGGATCTCTCATTTCCATGCTTTAGACCTTTGTGCCATTGATAACTGATGAAGATATAAATTTCTAAGAGCATGTGAAATATACCCAGGTATTAGATCTAACTGGATACTAGCTAAAATGAGACCATTAACCAAAGTTAATAGTTTTTTTAAATTCCTAGGTTAATAACTCTTAGGAAGTAGATGGATGGGTTTCCACTAAACTATGAGAGGTGGGTCAAGAGTTATAGTTCAAGTGGTTTTAGAACAATCAGCAAACAGACAGCATCAGTACACAATCAATATTTGACACTGGATTTTAGAACATCACAGGGTCTACAATATTAATTAAATGTAGTTATAGTTCAGAAATGATGTTACATCTTGTTATTGACATTATCTGAAGCTAAAAATAAGAGAAAACTTCTAGCATTTCATATTAATACAAATATCAAATTTAGAAATAAAACTTACTGGGTCTCCAAGTTTATCCAAATTGTCCAGAAAATATTTTATAGATTCCCCCTAAAGTGAAGGATAAATACAATTATTAATTATGTTTTGAAATAGGCTTTTAAAGAACAATTTGATATGAACTAAGCTTTTTGTGAATGAAAGTTCAGCTAAATGTTAAATATTCATCTGTAAAATATACTGAGTATTTTAGTCTTGGCACACACTACAACCATTGTTTTGATGAATTATGCAGTTAAATACATTTATTTTGAAATAAGGTGTTTTTTCACAAGGCAACTGGACTTTCTTTTTTCTCTTTGAAGATGTTTTGCTTCTCATCCAAGAAGCTTCTTCAGCTCTGACTGGATGGTGGGGAATGGAATAACCTTCTCTCAGCCTTTACTCTTTCTGGTTGAGAGAGCTGGAGAATCTTCTTGGATGAGAAGCGAAATGTCTTTAAAGAGAAGGAAAAAAAAAATCCAGTTGCCTCGTGAAAAAGCATCTTTGGGGCAACCATGACCTGGATGACTGAGAATCTCCATAAACATTTATTTCAAAGGTTACAAGCATCTATCCTTGATACTTGGGCTATGGCCAATGTATACTGGACTAGAGTATGTAAATTACCACCAGTTTGAAAAAAAACTATTTAAAAAGGGTAAATAGGAAAAATTACTTAATGGGGGGGGGCAGATTTCTACATAATTGCTCTCAGTAGTTCCCCAAAACATCTTGCTTTCTGAATAAATTACAAAATGGTTCCTCCTACTCATTCACTCCAAGTCTAGGACATTTATGTTTAAAATTTTATGTTATTTCACCGTTGTAAAAGTAGTACCTTTGACTGTTAAGACAAAAGACAAAAGAATCGCTTACATTGTGCACCATCTAGTGAGATCTTTTTCTATATTATGCTCTTAGCATGTGATATTTTAAGAGAAGTAGTCCATGTTGTCTATGATCGCAAAAATCAGGAATCTGCTAGCATCTTCTCTCACTAATGAAGATCATTAAAAGTAATGCATTTTTGTAAGCTGCAGCTTATTTGATCAGATGCACAGAGTGGGTAGATTGATGTAAGATGTAAATTGGGGGGAGGCAGGCGGGGAGAAAGGAAGAGACAAATTGGCTACGTAAACAAGTTACATGTGAGATTACAAGTATCTTATCAATTAACAGTTACATGTTTTAAAAATAACCATTGTAGTTGTTGAGACTTTCTAAGATTGCCTGAAACCTTTTAATATATGTGAATTTAGCAATTTATCACTTGATGGTGCTGTTAAAGTCCCACTTTTCTACAACAGATACTTTTAGATCTGCTACAGAGATATGAAATGATGAGGGGACTATTGCCATGTTTAATATTAGCATACATCCAAAAATGCTGGTATCTTTTAATTGATAGCATAAGTAGAAACTTGGTAAGATATATATTGTCCTTTTAACTATTGTCGTGTCTGACTTTTGGTGACTTTATATAAGATATATACAAATTCCTATTTTAATACATGGAGGGGCAATATGATATACTGGTAAGTTTAAAACCTCTCTCAAACATAGAAGCTTCATTGATAATTGGGCCAGTCAGTATCTCTGACCCGATCTATGTCCCAAAAGTTTTAAGTGGAGAAATCCTGGACGAAATAATTCTGTGTATGCTGCCCCTATCATTGTTGCCATTATCATCATCTTCCAAAATATTGTTTCAAATTCAAAACTGCCATTTCAATTCTAAACAAAACAAAACAGATTTTTGTTATTCTTTCAACGATTCTCTCAGCCTACTATGCCCCCCCCCAATCCTCCATATACACATATATTAATCAATAAAGCAGCAATCACAACTTCTAACTGCCTTATCATTGACTGGAGCCATTAAATGGAGGAGGAAGTGAGAAAAATAGCAAAAATTACATGCTTAAAGTTGAGAAATCTTACATAAACACTTGTTTAGCTGTTGCACTGTTTCCAAATAAAATGCTCTTTTTAAAAAATCATTTTCCAATCAATGTACACACAACCAAATTTTATGCTGGAGTGAAAGTAACACTGGCATAGTTGTACAAGAGAACTTTATCTAAATGAGGCAGTAAAACCAGTGATATTTGCAGCATCTCTCTTTCTCTCCCCCCCTTCTCTCATATTCGCTTAGCAACCATTTCAGATTTAAGAAATGAACTGTAGATACTAAATGAGGACATGGTGTACAGGGATTGGGACAGAAGATAGATATTACAGACACTGATTTTGGAAACAGATACCCTGGTAAACTTGTCTAAAAAGGTCTCATGCAGAACTATCCTGGGTCTTTTATTAGGGACTGCTTTAATGATGGAGATGGCTTCTGGTGCTTCCTGAATGCCATCACTATGATTTTTCAATTATAAATCATGCAAAGGCAATTATCCTCCCAGTGTTAGTTCTTATATTCAGACTGGTTCCAGGAAACCATGAACCCAACAGACTAGTCAATATTTTCTCTTTTTTCTGAGTGAGCCATCATCTTTACCAGCAGCAGCTTTTCTTTCTCATGGTATGAACTAGTGCTGCTTCTGAAACTCAGTAATGTGAAGGCTGCATCATCTTGTTCCACCTTGATGAATATATTTCTGATGCCCATCCTCCCCTTGCATTATCCTCTATTGCTTTCAATCTTGATATGTAGTACTGGAATGTTTTTAATAAAGAGAATGGATGTTAACTAAAATTTAGTAGTAAGGCTTCCTTTCAAATGGATACTTATGTATCTTGCAAAATACTAATATATATATTATTTGCATGAAGGTATGTATATTTAATTAATATAAAAGGTTAGGGTTAACCTGAGCCTTATACTATTAACATTAATTAGAAGTGCATAGTATTATTCTATAAAGAATTGGTTGTGTGGGGGAAGATGGATATCTTTTTAGACAAGTTTACCAGGGTATCTGTTTCCAAAATCAGTGTCTGTAATATCTATCTTCTGTCCACAAGTCATAAAAGAGCCAAGTTTGAAGACCCCTGACTTAAATGGTTAACAAATAGCTATTAGGACAGTGAAATCCCAACCACACTTTGTGCTTTCCGACAGTAAGACTAAAAATGATAGCCAGCAAGGGGGCATAGCTTACAAATGTTTGCTGAACAGTTTACATTCTGCAAATTATCATACAGTACAGTATGCTCTTAAGACTGGAATCTGGAATTGGCCATCAATAGAGTTAGGTAGTTTTGCACAATGAATTTTAAATTACTGCTTGCTATTAAAAAGGCTAAAATTTAACACTTTTCTAACCTGCTATTCAGTCTGGCACCATTCCAACCACTTGTACTTCTGTCTCTGTGTCTGCATGCTCAATGCAGTAAGGGTTGGGTTTTGAATGGTTTTCCCTGTTTTTTTTTTAAGGTTTTTTTTTGTAATCCTGTAAACCACTAGTCTCAAGTTCTTTCAGTGTTTCTTTTTTTGTTTGTCATTGGTCTTATTATTGCTACAATCCAGTAGATGGTTCATTACCATTAGCCCAGAAGCAGCTTGATTTACAGAACTCACCTTTGGAAGAACTTGAGTTGCATGTAAAGTTCTATTAACGCAGTGGTTCTCAACCTGTGGGTCGGGACCCCATTTGGGGTCGAATGACCATTTCACGGGGGTCACCAAACCATGCTGTCCGCCATTTTTTTCCTTTTTCCCTAGCTGTCCTACTCCCTCTTATTGGTGGCCACACCCACTTGGGGGGTCACCACAACATGGGGAATTGTATTATGGGGTCACGGCATTAGAAAGGTTGAGAATCACTGTATTAACGCTTTCAATTCATATATCTAAAAATCTTAACTTAGTGAGTTCAGGTGCTATTATATATTACTATATTACTCTTATTATTATATACTCTTTTCTACTATTACCAAACTGCCAGCCTGATAAGTCACCAAACAAACCCTTAATATAAAATTATACAGGTAGTCCTCAATTTACAACAGTTCATTTAGTGACTATTCGAAGTTACAACAGCACTGAAAAAAGTGACAAGATCAATTTTCACGCTTATGACCATTGTAGCATCCCCATGGTCATGTTATTTACATTTGGATGTTTCACAACTGGTTCATATTTATGACCGTTCCAGTGTCCCGGGGGCATGTGACCATTTTTGTGACCTTCTGACAAAATCAATGGGGAAGCCAAATTCACTTAACAACCGTGTTACTAATTAAGCAACTGCAGTGATTCACTTAACAACTGTGGCAAGAAACATTAGAAAATAGGATAAACTCACTTAACAAATTTCTCATTTAGCAACATAAATTCTGGACTCAATTGTGGTTATAAGTCAATGATTACCTGTATTACTTTTTTTGCAGCAAAAGACATCAATAACAAATTTGTTTTGTTGTTTAAAATTAATTATACCAGCTTTTATGTATCACAAACAACTTTGCTGGATACATCAAGTATAATTTGTGAGTGACATACGAGGGCTGAGTGAAATATAATGCTTTATAAATCATAAAACATGCACAAAAAGATAGCAGTAATGACACACTAGCAGCTCTGCCATGTTCTTAAGATCTGGTCCTTTCACTGTAGTTAGTAGGATGTTTCTGCGAACAAAGATGATATTGCTATTATTCCTGAAGTGGAAACTTGCTGTAAATATTTGTCAGCGTGATTCAAGTTTTGACTGATAAAGAAGTCCTTCAAACTGAAGTTCATTACTGAAATTAGTAGATGGCTGTGGAAGCATTACTTTTGCTTCAACATTTGTATATGGCCACATTTGCTTTGCAGTAGGTGAATGGGAGGGAGGGGGGAGAGGAGGAAGGGAAGTGTTTGGGAACTGATTAGAGAAGCACGTCAACTTCCCAGGACTCCGTGTCTGACCCTCAAGATGCCCATACTTGAAAAGATAAATGAGCAAGACTAGCTGTGAAACCACCAAAAAGGAATATATCAGAAGGTTTAACACAATTTATCACTAATTAAATAAATTTCCATTATACTTCTTATATTAACCAGGTATTCATTACAAATGTATCTCTCACATCTAACTTGCTGTTTGATCATTTCTAAAGCAATTTTGCTTTTCACTTTTCCTTCTACTATTTCTATGCTTACTCTTTTCCCTTCAGATGCTTTCTCTCTTACAAAACTATGCTTCATACATCCAATTACACAAATTTTGATCCACAAAATTTATGCAGCTAGTTTATTTGATAAATTGTATGTATGGGAACTTTTCCTGCTTAAATTTGCTGAAATTTCTAGTTTACACACAGACATAGCACATAGAAAAGAAATTTAAGCAAATTTAAGAAGGATGTTTCCCATGCATACACAATACCACATGCACCCTCCACAAGGCTGCTAAAAAAAATACAAAGGCCTGACTCCATCTGAAGCCCTTGAAACTGCTAAACAAAGGCTAACCAGGCTAAGGAGATATACTAGAGAAGAAGAGGCCAAGAAGATAAGTGTCCTGTTCTCCAAATAACCATTCAAGGTGTACTCCCAATTGCAGTGCTGGTTTATAAAAACAAAGAAAGAGAAGACATAATACCAGTGCAAAGTGGCTACAGGACATGAGAGTAGACAACAGCAATCTTCCAGAACAGGAACCAGTCAACATCACAGTAGTAGACAACAATGGATAAAGAACATGAAGATCTGCACAGCACCTGGCCCCGGACATGATCCACATGTACTGGCTAAAGAAACTAACAGCAATGCATGAATGCCTAGTAGCACAAATGAACCAGCTACATAGCAGTAGTCTCCCACCCAGACTGGCCAACACAAGGAAGGATAGTACTGATCGTGAAAGAAGTGCCATGTAAGTCAAGACCCTGCATGGGATGTGCCATCGATAGACAGCTGACATGGCTGACATTGGGAAAACCTATCAGTGACTGGAAAGGCTAGGCTAAAAAATAGCATTGAAGCACTGATCCTAGCAGCACAACAAGCATTATGCACCAGATCCACAGGAACAGAGACCTACCATACTAGATAGGACCCAAGGTGCAGACTATGCAGAGAGGCCTCAGAGACAGTCCAACATGTAGTGTTTGGGTATATAACGCAGGCAGTGGTTCTTAATCTGGGCGATATCGCCTCCCAGGGGGCAATTTCGTTTTTCAGGGTGGCGATGGAACGAAAAGGGGTGATGCGGGGGCGAAGGAACAAAAAGGGGATGATATGGGGGTGATGGAGCGAGAAGTTTTGGGGACACTTTTGAGACTTTTTCGTACAGTGAATCGCTATATATGTCGTACAAAAACATCAGATCGTTTGCTATTAGCAGATTGCATTGTGTTTTCAAATGTTCCTCCAGCTAGCTTCAGTACAGAACACCGTACATATGTGAATACGCATTGCTTATCTTCATGCGCGTTGCGCAGCAGCCTCTACCCATACAGTGGCGCGCCATTGGCCAGAATGGACAGTGATGGAGGGGGAAGGGCTTTGGATTTCACGTTCCAGTTTGTGTCTTTTTAATCCTTTTTAGGGTGTGCGTGACTATATATACTTTCCTCGAATCTTAATTTAGTTTCAGATTTTTCGTCTTGAAATTCTTAGTTCCTGCATTGCAGTTTGCTCTTATGCCCTTTTTATATTTCTTTTTGTGTCTTAAATTTCACTTGTAATTCAATCATTAAACGTTACTGCTTTTCTTTTCAGACATTTCACTTTCTTGCAATTGAATTTTGTTTTCAGTGGTCATTACATTTAAGTGTCTTGAATAAATAAGATAATAATGAAATATATGTATCACGAAGTTTGAAAATAAAGTGACGGGTGGCACCAAAATTTTTCACACAGTTGAGATATGGGGAAAAGACTAGAAATAAATTATTTGCATCGATATGTCCTGATGACAATTTTAAAGAAAACAAAAAAAGTGTTTGCATAAATTGAAGAATTATTTCCTATGTTGTGACTGAGAAGTTATATTGGGGGAGGGGGAGATGACAACGTCCGCATTGGCTCAAGGGGGCGATAATTTCAAAAGGAGTGTTGGCTTACCTGAACGCCTGTTCTCAGCATGATGATGAAGAATCCACCAATGGGTTATTTCAGTCCTCCTGCCCAATCAGACCAAGTTATCAAGTTGTCACACCGCCTCATTATCTGGGACTTCCCAGTTTTCATCGATGGCGTAGCCAATGACAACAGTTTGACATGATGACTCTCAAGCAGGTATTAGGAAAAAAACCTACAATAACAAGTGCCCAACCCGGACCTGACTGACTCCTAAAAGGGAGGGCGTGGATTCTTCATCATCATGCTGAGAACAGGCGTTCAGGTAAGTCAACGCTCCTTCTCCATCATGTTGACTGAAGAATACACCAAAGGGACGTACCAAAGCTTCCAGAGTCCTTAAGGGTGGGAGTCAGTTGGGGCCGGACCCCCAGATGATGTGACTACTTGTTGTAAAATACGCCTACCAAAAGCGGCCTCAGCCAACGCAAATTTGTCTAAACGGTAATGTCTAATGAAAGGTGATGGCGAAGACCATGTCGCTGCCCTGCAAATGTCCTCAATGGATGCCTGGGTTGCCCACGCCGCAGTTGTGGCAGCACTGCGGGTGGAGTGAGCCGTCACATGAGGAGGAACAGGCAAGAGAAACATAGGCGCTTGCGATACAGGTCCTGATCCACCTACCTATGGTGGAAGCTGACACCTTTTGACCCATCGAAGAAAACTGAAAGGACACAAACAGGGTTTCAAATTTATGAAAGGTGCCGTGTGCTTGATATAACAGTGTAAGGCCCTCCTTACATCAAGAGTGTGCCATTGCCGTTCCAATTCATGTGATGGATGAGGACAGAAATCTGGAAGAATGACCTCTTGTGCTCTATGGAATACTCTATTTATTTTTGGAATAAAGGAGGGGTCTAACCGGAGAACCACCCTGTCTTCATGAAACGTGCACAGGTCCTTCCTGACTGACAAGGCAGCCAATTCCGAAATGCACCTAGCCAAAGTAATTACAATCAGAAAGGAGACTTTGAGTGACAAGTGTCATAAGGAACACGATTTAAGTGGTTCAAAGGGAGGTGAGGTTAGTGCCTGAAGAACCCAAGGTAAGTTCCAAGAAGGATATCTATGAACTACGGGAGGTCTACTATTAGTGACTCCCTTGAGGAAGGACCGTATGGTCGGGTGCCGATAAGGACTCGGAGGAGTCCCACAAGAGCATAGAGGAAAGTGCCACTAACTGTCTGTGGATAGTATTGGGCACCAATCCTTTTGACATTCTCCATCAAATATTCTAGTACCCTAGGAATGGTTACCTGTGACAGACTCACGTGATTCCTGTCACACCAGCGACAGAAGCTCTTCTACATATGGTCGTAAATACGGTTAGTCGCCGGTCTCCTGGCCGCCTGGATCATATCTATCACCTTTGCCGAATATGAACCCCTGGTCAGGGTGCGGCGTTCAAGTGCCAGGCGGTCAATTGAAGCCATTGGGGGTCTGGATGCTGAAGATCCCGCTGCGTCAAATGTACCTGGTCGTCTGGAATCCTCCAAGGGAATGAGAATGAGAGACTCACCAGATCTGCAAACCATGGTCTCCTGGGCCAGTGAGTAGCTATAAAAATCACTTCTGCCTGTTCCTCCAGGATCTTCCTGATAACTGCTGGAAGTAGAGGCAGTGTGGGAAAGGCGTACAACAGGCCTTGCGGCCACCGGCTGCACAAGGCATCTGCCCCCTCTGCTCCCCGGGAGGGGAACCGAGAAAAGAATCTGGGCAGCTGGGTGTTCCCCGGAGAGGCAAATAGGTTCACTATCAGACGACCATACCTGTCCGAGATTTCCTTGAAAACATCTGGATGTAACATCCACTCCGAATGGTCCACTACTGACCTGCTGAGGAAGTCTGCCTACCGATTTGCCTCTCCCGAGATATGCTCGGTCCTGATAGAGAGCAGATGTTTCTCTGCCCAGGAGCCCAATGCTCGAGCCTCTGACATGAGGGACTTCGACCGGGTGCCCCCTTGCCGATTTATGTGAGCTTTTGCAGCCACGTTGTCCGTCAGGACCAGCACATGTTGCCTCCTGACTACTGTGTGGAAGTGTTTGAGGGCTAGGTGGATCGCTCTGAGCTCCAACCAATTTATGCTGTGCCTGAGGTCTATCTGTAACCACCAACCCTGAGCCATCTGGGGTTGGAGATGTGCACCCCAACCGAAGAGACTTGCGTCTGTGGTCACCCTGACTCGATCGGGCTCTTTGAATAGAGTCCCCTTGTGAATGGCCGATGACGTCCACAAGCCGAGAGAGTGATGCACCTGATGAGGAATACGCACCAACTGGTTGGATGTACTGGTGTGCTGTCTCTGGTACGGGAGCAGGAACCACTGAAGGTCCCGTGCATGTAACCGGGCCCACGGCACTATGGCTATACATGATATTAACTTCCCCAGGAGTTGAGAAAGTGTGGCCAATGATACAGTCCTGCTTCTGCGCACCCTGAGTACCAGGTCTCTGATGCTCCTGCTCCTCTCCTCTGATAGGTACACGTGACAAGCTTCCGTGTCTATCATCGCACCCAGATATAACAGGCAGGTAGAGAGAGTCAGTTGGCTCTTTTTGAAATTTATCAAGAACCCGTGGTTCTGCAGGGTTCTTATTATGAGGGTCAAATCCGACTGGGTGGTTGAAACTGATAGAGACTGGATCAGGATGTCGTCCAGATAGCACTGGACCCGAACAGGGACTAACCTTAAATGAGCTGCCAACACTGCCAGGATCTTGGTAAAGACTCTGGGTGCTGAGGATAGGCCGAATGGTAGAGCCCTGTATTGAAAGTGGCGGTTGAGGTAGCAGAATCACAGATACCTGCGATGGTCCGGGAAGATGCGGATGTGCAGGTAAGCCTCCTTTAGATCTATTGAAGTCAATAGATCCCCCCATCTTATGCTGAATAAGATGCAGTGTAACGTCTGCATTTTGAACCTCTGGTATTGCAGGTAGAGGTTCAGTCCCTTGAGATCGAGGATTGCCTTCCACCCCCCTGAAGATTTTGGGACCACAAATAGAATGGAGTAATACCCCCGTCCCGCCTGATTCAGGGGGACCTCTACTTCCATGAGACCTCTTTTTACAGAGTTTCTCATGGCTGGGCAAGACACGAAATGATCTACTGGCCTAGATTTGAACTCCAGGGACAGGCCCTCTCTTATGGTGCGCAGAACCCAGGAGTCTGTGGTCGTGTTTTCCCATTGGCGGATAAAGAGAGTAAGTCTGCCGCCAATGGGGGGAGTCCCCTCTGAGTCACTTGGAGCAATGGAAGGGACGACCCCCTCTGCCACGAAAGGACTGTTTGTTTTTGGGGTTGATACCGGGTTCTGTCCCTATAGTTTGTCCTGTCAAAGGAGCGCTCAATCTTAGGGGCTGGGGGTCGGTATGGTTGTGCAGACTCCGTCGCAGTCCCAGTCCAAAAGGACTGCCGGCGACTGTAAGAGAGGAAGCGTCTGTTAGTTCTCCTCCTCCTCTTTTCTATGAGATATGGTGTTAGGGCCTCCCCAAACAATCTGCCACCCGTGAAGGGGGCAATGGCCGCATGCCACTTATGTTTGCTCTCAGCCCTCCAGTTTTTGAGCCATAGAAGCCTCCTAGCGACTAGGTTGGAAGCCTTTGCTTGGGCTGAGTGCTTGGCCGAATACAGGGAGACATCCGCCATATACTCAGATGTGGCTATTAACTTAGTTAAATCTTGATGGATTCTGACCTCTTCCAAAGGAATCCTGTCCTGCAACTGGCAAAGCCAGGTAATTGAAATCCTGGCAAAGAAAGAAGTGGCCGTTGCCGCCTTTGCAGCCCATGCAGATGCCAAATGGATCTTACGTAAGGCCATCTCAGATTTTTTATCTTCCGCCTTAAAGGCGTCCGAGACATCTGCCAGGAGACTGGCAGTCGAAAAAAGTGGAGCTAGTGACTCATCTACTTTTGGTACCTCCAATAAATCTGCCAAATTCTTAGCCACGTCCACTATCTTGCACTCAGCCGTTCCCTGGGTCAGTTGAGCAGCCGGTGATTCCCACTGCCCCTGAATATTTTTGAGGAATAATAGAGGACAGGGAATTTGTAGGTGTTCGTCTACAGACACAGCAAACGGGATTAGCATCCTGATCAGAGGAAGGCTGAGGGCTTGGGACCGGATTGGAGGAAAGCTTGCCCGCTGTACAGGCCTGCACAGCAAAGGAAACAGCGAAGCGTTGAAGAGCTCCGCCATGGGCTGAGATTCATGGGTAGGTTCCTCACAATCTGACCAACCGTCCCTACCACCCTCATAATCCGAAGCATTTGAAGAGTCGGATTCAGGGGAATGGGATGGGGAGACCATACCTGACCAATCCAGTGGAGGTCGTACGGAGGTGGAGAAGAAGACCCTGGAATGGGAGAAGCCTGCTGTTGCCCCGCAGACGCCATGGCTTGGAACACAGCCTGCGATATCCACTTTGGAGCTAGCCAGAGAAGGACTGCTCTAGCAGAGGCCATAACCCTGCAGCAGATGGTGTGATGGCAGCAATGGGTGCAGTTGACGGGCCGGGCAAATCAAGGTCCTCCCCAAACAGAGGTGGTCCTCCCTGACCAAAGGTCTGAGTCGAGACCTGCTGAAGCACATTCTCAGGTGACCAAGCTCTCGATGTGGATGGTAGGGGTGCTCCCATGTCAGGTGGTATGGATGTTGACTGTATGACCTCGTTCAGCAGACAAGTGTTGGGCCCGGGAGAATTGCTTCTCCAGGGCTCTGTGTGTACGGTCGGCCTGCTTATCGCTTGCCTTGCTAGCCTTCCTGCCGTACTTCAATTTGGCTTTGGCCTTACCTCCAGGCGCCTTGGGTGCCGGCTCAACTTGGATGGGGTTGTTGTCAGTGTCCAAAGGTTGTGACTCAGTGGTTTCTGCCATATCAGTTGAGATGCAACCCAGAGGTAACTCTGGGACTGACTCGTTCTGCAAAGGACGTCAGGAGCCCCCTTGAAGAGGGACTGACTTCACGTGGATTAGTGTGAGTCGGCCCACTGGCTAACTAGAACTCACGCTTGGTGCAGCAACGCTCGTCACCCGGCAATGGACCTGAGATCAAGTTGGTGACAAAATCACACGTGTCCCACAATAGTGGCGATGGTCAGGATCTTGAAGCAACCACTAGATGCAGAGGGGCAGATATAGGCAATATGGCGAGCAGGGCCTGAAGGACCGTTGCTTCTGCTGATTCCACACTCTTGTTGATAATAGATTTCCTCAATAGGAATGATGAATTCTGAAACAATTAAGCTCAAAGGCAAGGTTAATGCAAATGATGCAAAGGCCTATGCAAAATCTATGCAATTATACCAGTGAATTATGTAGAACAATATATATAGCTGAAGCAAGCTGTTGAACAAACACAAAATGGCGTCCTGGCCAAGGTGTGAATGGGTGTTTCCCTGTGGGAATATGCCTTAAAATGGCGGACACCTAGAACTCCATGAGGAAGGGGGAGGAGGAGGAGGAGAATTTAGGCTCCTAAGATAATCAAAACATACCCAAAGGAAAAGAATCAAGTTTCTAGGCTCTTCTGTAATGAAGAGATCGGTTTGGGAAATCGTGCCTAACAGCTGTTAGGCGCAAAAATAGATCACTGCTGTAAGCGAGGCTTCCTCCTCTTCAGTTTCAGCCAGAAATCAAACAAAACAAAAGCCAGATAAATTCCCCGTCACTTGCTCCAAACAACCAAACAGCTGTGCTTCGGCCGAAATAACTTCGGCAAAGCTGTGCTACGCGAATTCAAAATGGCGGCCGCTATAGAAATCCCTGACCGAGCCCGGTCAGAGAAGAAGCCATGAGGCTTCAAAATGGTGGCCACCAGCCAGAAACATGTGCACTTGCCAGGGGAGTGTGAATATTCGAACCCCCCCCCGCACCACAATGAAGGAAAAACTCCCCCCGCTTCTATCAGAAAAGTTTTTGGAAAGTTCAGCAAAAGTTGAACTCAGGGAAGGGAACCCCCCCCCCCCTGTCCTGGAGAGGAGTGCTACTCTAGCCCTGCAGGGAAAGGGATTCAGATTTTCAAGAGAGGTAATAATCTCCGCTACATTTTCCCAATCTAAAAAAAAAAAAAGAATCCACCAATGGATTAATAAAATCTAGTCTGACCTGCTCCAAACGACTGAGAGTCAAGAAATCACGTCCTCATGGGCGAAAGACCAAGATGAAAACTGGGAAGTCCCAGATAATGAGGTGTGACAACTTGACAACTTGGTCTGACTGAGCAGGAGGACTGAAATAACCCATTGGTGGATTCTTCAGTCATCATGCTGGAGAAAGGTTAAGAACCACTGCTTTAAATGATACAACCAAGTAGTTGGTATTATGAAAGAATATCTGCACAGTGTATGGGCTAGACCAGAGGGCCCCAACCTTTTGGGGGCCAGGGACTGGTTACATGAAGAGAGGTTTTCCGCGGACCAGAAGGGGCATGGTTATGTGTGCTGCCTGCATCTTGTGGATGGGGCTTTGCTTGTTTGTGCAGACCAGTTGCTGGCATGCCGTGGATCACTACTGGTACACGGATTGGGTGTTGGGGACCTCTGGGCTAGACTGTCCGTAGTCCAAAGGGAGATTCCACAGAGAGTCATGGAGAATAACAAGGCTAAGATCCTGTGGGACTTCCAGTACAGGTAGGCAGGTACTGACCAACCAACAGATTTCATGATAGTAGACAAGGACCAAAAGACAGCAGTGGTGATAGAGGTAGCAGTGCCAAGTGACAGCAACATCAGGAAAGAATATGAGAAGTTGGCGAAGTACCAAGGCCTAAAAAAGAACTGGAGAGGATGTGAAAAGTAGAGCATTCAGGTCTGTGACTCTAAGGTTGGAATGGCTCCAATTGATCCCAGGAACAACATCAGAACTCTCTGTCCACAAGCGTGCAGTGCTAGGAACAGTTAAGAGACTGCATAGAACCCTTGAACACCCAGGCCTCTAGTAGAAACTCCAGATTTAGGAAGACACAGACCCCATAGTGTGAGAAGTAAATTTTTGTACTGCGTATCTTCCAAGTTCCCAATGAAATATTCTAGGAATTGTATCTTTCTTCCAGTACTGAGCAAAATTTATTCTCACTGCTGTAAGCATATATTTATTAAATTATGATATTGCTTATTGATTTTTGCTGAGATTATACCTAATTTAAGAAATTGTGGTTTCATTTTAAATTTAAATTCTAATTTTCTGCATTGTACATGAATACCTTTCAAATACTTTGGGGTATTGCTTTTTTTTAATGGCATTTCCAACTCTTATTACTGTATGATATGTTTAGCTTAGATAATATTAATGGAGTTGTGTAGCACGTTGTAGAACATTTTATATTAATTTTCCTTTTAAATTATAACGATGTACATTTTATAGATTTGGTCCATAATTCTTCCCATTGTCATATTGTAAGTATTTCTTTAAAATTTGCATCCATTTTATCATATAGTTTTTATGTTCTGTTTATCATATCTAACTAAAGTTTACAGATGTGCCCTAACAGATGATTTTGATTTGATCAGCTAATTTTGTCTTTTTTCTTAATAGGTCTTCTTTGTTTTGATCTAATTGTTCAATAAAACAGGCATGAATAACACTATCATTTACACTTCTGTGTTGTGTAAAGCCAGTCAGCATTATGTTCTCTATCTAATTCTAGTTCTGAAAATTGCTTGGATTTTTGTACATTTAAGTCTGTAAAGTAGTTTTCCTTGTATCTTTGGAACATTAAAATAGGTCTTTACTAAATTCTCTTGGTTGGTCTTTAGCCAACATTTCTGAATAATCATGGGACATCTGTTCTTTTGTTGAATTCATCAGTGCTATCCAGAGCCAAGTCCAGCTACAGGCCCCAATTTACCCCCCTTTTTCCAGCTGAGAGATTTGAGTAAACTACAGATGCTCACTGTTATGCAAACTAATTCATATTCAGCAAGTATGTTATTTTCAAAGAAGCTGTATAATGTGCTTTCCTCTGCAACTGTAAATGAAGAAAGCTGAACCAAATATTTTAGTTCAGTTATTCAAATGCTGGTTCCTTAAGTACAAGTGATAAAGGAGGTATTAGTTCTTTAATGGATCACAATAAATTCTAGCATTTTAATAACAACAACAACAACAACAACAACAACAACTGAAGTCAATAATGATAATAATAACTACTACTACTGATGCTGAAGTCAAGAAAAAGATTAGAGGTGAATATATCAAGAGAATAAAGAAGATCTTAAAGTCCACTTAATGGAGGAATACCACCAAAGCAATCAATATCTGGGCAATTCCAATCATTAGATACACAGCTGGAATAATGGCTTGGACTCAAGAGAACTAAAAGCAATGGATAAGAAGACCAGAAAAATAATGACAATGAATCATGCCCTCCATCCTTGCAGCAATATTGACAGACTACCTCCCAAGGCAAATAGGTGGGCATGGAATGCTGCAAGTACATCATATAGTTGAAGAAGGGCTTTGAAAGAATATCTGAAGAACACTGAAGTTAGTGTACTGGGAAGGCTTACTGACTACAGGAGAGACTATGATGCCTACAAGAAAGACCAAATGAAGAATAGAATGAAAGCATGGGAAGACAAAGCACTACATGGCCAGCACAGTAGGGAAAGCAGATAATAAGACCTGGCAATGGCTAAGTGCAGGAAAGTTGAAGAAAGAGACCAAGGGATTAATTCTGGCTGTACAAGACCAACCTTAAGAATTGAGAAGACAGCAACAGACAGTAAGTGTTGCCTATGCAAAGAAGCCAAAGATAGATAAGCTGCTACAAGAAGATGGCACAGACTAACTAAATTCTAAAGGCAACAGCATGACAAAGTAGCAACTATGGTGCACTGGAAAATCTGCAAGAAATATCATTTGCCTGCAAGCAAGAATTGGTGAACCATAAAATAGAGAAAGTCATAGAAAATGAAGAAGCTAAATTGATCTGGGACTTTAGAGTTCAAACAGACAGGCACCTGCCACATAACACCCCAGACTTAACAATTGTCATTAAGAAAGACAAAAAAGTCTGAATAATGGATGTGACAGTGCCTGGAGACAGCACAATAGAAGAGAAAGAACTGGAGAAGATAAAAAAAAAAAAATACAAAGACCTACAAATAGAAATAGAACGACTGTGGCAAAAGCAAGCAAAGGTAGTACCAATAGTCATAGGGCCTTGGGTGCAATCCCCAAACAACTGGAGCTTCACTTGAACACCATTGGCATTGCCAAATTCACCACCCGTCAATTGCAAAAGGCAGCTTTACTTGGAATAGCTCCTGAGTCAGTCCCTGCCCTTTGGAATCATTCTGCCCCAGGCATAAAGTGGACCCCAAACCTGCACCCTTTTAGGAGTATGGTTATGTCCTGACTTTTTCCCCAGATTTTGGGGTTAGAATGAACTGAGATCTAGTGGATAAAATTGTAGAGGTTTTCAGTTCTGTCTGTCATTTTATTGTTTACTATGTTTTAATGAGCTATCTATTTTATATTATCAATGCATGTCTAAATAAAGTAAGATCTTGTCAGATCAGAATAAACTCACATCAGCAACCCATTACAGAAACAGATACTTCATGAAACCAACACTATGGGAAAATGTATTTTGGGGTTTCCCCCCCCCCGAACCTTGCATCTCTGGACTAGGGAAAAAGTACCCCTGAACTTCAGAATGGAGGGATAAGATATTAAAAAGTATATGAAGAAAGAGAACTATTAGAGGAAGTTATAAATAACTACAGCAGAACATTAGCAAAATATTTATATTTATTTATATTTTGCATTTGTAGACTGCCCATTTCCCTTAAAAGGGGACTTTGTGCAGTGTATAGTACAATATCACATATAAAAGGTATATAAAATTAAAGTTAAAATATTGAAGTTAATTTAGGATTAACTTCATATAATTTTTAAAATTATAAAATTATAAAAATTTCAAAGAAAAATGGAGGGAAGACTCTCATGGTACCAATCATCCCAGGACTGTATTATCCTTTGTGCCCCCATTCAATGCTGCAAAGCCATGTTTTGAACCCTTTTCAGAAGATCAAGAGAATTGGGGCCCACCTTATCTCTGGGGGGGGGGGATATTCCATAGTGCAGGGGCAATGGCATAGAAGCTCTCTTCCTAGACTCCACCAATCAGAATACTTTGATTGATGGGGTCTGCAACATATCTTCCCTGCCTGATGAGGCCGAGCGGGTTCCACAGGTAGCCTGGCCCAATGCCATGTAGGCCATAACCAACACCTTAGATGGCCTGGAAGCAAATTGGCACCCAGTGTAAGTTCACAAACAACAGAGTGAGAATGTGCCATTCTTTGGGCACCCAGTATGGTTTGTGTGGCAGCACTCTGCACCAGTTGAAGCTTCAAGGATAGTCCCATGTAGAGCCTGTTGGAATAGTCTAGCGCACAGGTTGGCAACCTGCGGCTCCGGAGCCGCATGTGGCTCTTTGAGCCTTCCCCTGTGGCTCCCAGCCTCCTCTGCCTTTGCAGAGAGAGACAGAGACAAAGAGAGGCAATTGCGCTTCTCTCTCTCTCTCTCTCTCTCTCTCTCTCTCTCTCTCTCTCTCTCTCTCTCTGTGTGTGTGTGTGTGTGTGTGTCTGTGTAAAAGAGTGCACTCACAGTGTTCTCCGAGGAGCTGAAAAGCTTTCTGGGCGGAGCTCCTCCCTTTGCTGCGTCTCTGCAGGAAGCAGGAAGGGCAGGAGAGAGGTAGCTAGCCCAGCTAGGCTGACTCAGGAATTCTGGGAGTTGAAGTCCATGCGTCATAAAAGAGACGAGGTTGCTTATCCTGAGCTTGTTGGACAACAGTTTGAAGCTTGCCAGGTGAGCAGCAGATAGGAGGGGGGGGCAGAAAGAGAGAGAGAGAGAAAGAGAGAGAGAGAGAGGGAGGGAGGGAGGGAGAGAGAGAGAGAAAAGAGAGAGAGAAAGAAAGAGAGTGGGGAAAGAGGAGTGGCAGACCAAGGGCAGATAGAGAGGGAGGGAGGGAGAGAGACACAGAGAGAGAGAGACCCTTTTGACATCTAAAATGAAGATAACACTGCATATATCCTTTTTTTACCTGTGTGTGTATGTAATTTTATTCTCTTAAAGCATTCTCTTGGTGATCATTGTTTTAATAGTATGGATATTCCCAACAGTCATATTTTTACTTTTATTTTTAATGTGTGTGTATGTGTGTGTGTGTGTGTATATATATATATATACACACACACATATACACACACACACACACACACACACACACACCCATAATAAAGGTAAAAAAGAATATATGCAGTGTTATCTTCATTTTAGATATCAAAAGGGTTTTGCGGCTCCCGGTGTTTTGTTTTTGGTGGGAAACGGGTCCAAGTGGCTCTTTGAGTGTTTTGGGTTGCCTACCCCTGGTCTAGCGGTAGGCAACCTTGGCTCTTTTATGACTGGTGGACTTCAACTCCCAGAATTCCTGAGCCAGCTATGCTGGCTCAGGAATTCTGGGAGTTGAAGTCCACCAGTCATAAAAGAGCCAAGGTTGCCTACCCCTGGAATAGTCCATTCAGGAGATGACCAGGATATGAGTGACCAAGCTATTTTAGAACAGTGACCAAATTAATATTAGAAAAGCACATGTTTAAAGTACTATAGCTATTTGTGAGATACTTTTTTGGGGGGGGGGGGGGAAAGATTCCTTCAAATCAAGATTGATTTTTGGTGACTGCTTAGATAAATCCCTGCAGTTTTCTTGGCAAGATTTCATAAATGGTTTGCCATTGAATTCCTCCTGTGGCTGAGAGTGAGTCACTGGTCCAAGATCATTCAACTGAATTCGTGTCTAAGGTGGGACTAGACAGTTCAAAATTACAATGGCAATGAACAAGGAGAGTTCTAGTGAACAAGACTAGAGTTCAAGACAACTAGTCTTCTAAACTGTGGCCACCGCAGCATCCCCAGTCACATGAACATGATTTGGACACTTGGCAACAGACTCGCAATTATGACAGTGACAATGTCCCTTGATCACATGATTGCTATTTGTGACTTTTCTTTCTGGTTTCTTACAAGCAAAGTCAATGGAGAAGTCAGCAGGAAGTCACAAATGGAGATCATATGACATTGCACTTAACAACTGTTTAGGATTCACTTAATGATTACAATTGAAACAACCAGAACTACTATTGTAAGTCAATGCAGTCACATGGCATCATGGCCTTACAACCACGTCAATTAGAGATGTAGTTCCCAGTCCCAATTACTATTGTTAACTAAGGACTTCTTGTATTGCTATAATTCTTTCAATTTATCATTTCTGGGCTAGTTTTTTTGTGAAAATTTCTTCACATACTAATACTGCTTTGATAGAAACAACAACAGCAGACAAAGTGAATTGTCACTCATGCTTTTTTAAAACTACATAGAATAAATGGAATAAACTAGATTAGATTCCTTATATTTCTTTTATAGAGGCCATTTAAATTAACTGTTTTGTCAGATGAACAGAGTACTGTAACTATCTGCCCTGCATAAGAACTTGTACCACTGTTAAGCTTTGTATGCAGAGGTGGGAGAGAGAATATATACCAATTTACAATTTAATCTATTACCACAGTATAAGGGGGTTGTGTATGTATGTGCATATAAATTATTTCTTTTTTATTAAGAAAACTCCGGATGGCTTATAAGGAAAAAAAAAGCACTAATACAAACTCCAATAAACTCCCACCCACGGTTTATGACAACAATTGAAACAATAACTTGATGGGCTTCACATCACCCTGGTCTGTTGGCAAAACCATGTCTTCAGGGCTTGGTTTCTACATCTACAATATCTAATATATTTACAGATTAGGACATAAAATACCAAATATTTCCAAACACACAGTTCTCTTGCTTTTAACCAACATAATTACTTCTAGTAAAATTGTTTTAATTTGAATTTATTTGGCATATATATAATTTACTGTTCACCAACTTATCAATTACTTGGTTTGGCTTCTTGTATTGAATAATGTAATTCATAAAATTTATAGCATTTTATTTAGTCTTCAAACAGGATATTGAGAATACAATTCAAGGCTGAGTGCAAGACATATTATTCTCCTTCAGTACGAACATAACTAAATCATTAGCAAATGGTCATGCTATTTTTGCTTACATTGTATATTTCCTCTTTTAACATTTCCTGTGTTTGCATGACATTCTGAAAAGAAACTAAGTTATGGTAGAGAACCAAATCTTGCAAAAAAAAAAAATGGAACTAGAATCAATCTGATTGCTCTG
This sequence comes from Crotalus tigris, assembly GCF_016545835.1. Lineage (NCBI taxonomy): Eukaryota > Metazoa > Chordata > Lepidosauria > Squamata > Viperidae > Crotalus > Crotalus tigris. The sequence continues at coordinate 3,359,292 of NW_024100507.1, forward strand.
AGCTACTTTGTGACGGCAACAATCACTGAGGTTTGGTCCTATGGCAAATCTGGGGGCAAGCTGTTTCAAACTAGTATCATCTAAAATGTTAACGTTGGAAAAAGGTTATCTGAGTCACACAGTATTACAAATTGTCAAATGAAAATACGTATTATTAATTGACAACCTTTGAATTATTCTGAAATAATCCTATAATCTTATTGCACCTTTTTCTTTTTTTCCCATGTCCCAAGTTTATCTAAGTTTAAGAAAAAATTGCATCCCAAAAATACATAATGTTAAGTATATGCTGTGCTTTTTTTAACTTTCTGGTCCTAAATTTTCTGCTTTTGGCCAAATCTACCTGCATATAGTCCTTAATACATATGGGTTCTAAACCAAGAGAGTTATTTACTACTGTTTTGACCTTGTCAGTCACTATGGTTTCCTTTGAAAATATGTTCTGTTTGAGGTAGCTGTTGTGGTATTATAATTAAGTATAGCAGGACTGAAGGACAAATAGCCTTTATTTGTAAAAGTTACTCCATAATGAAATAAAGTAAAATTCCATATTTCTATATCTATTCCTCGTAATGTATTTGGTGATGAATAACAGGGAGACAACTGGCAATATCTGATTAGTCGTGTGACTGCAGTGGTTTCAGTATTTGATGTACATGTATACAATATTAAAAAAAATAAAAGCTCCTAACATCACAGCTTAAAAAAAAAAACAGAAAAAATAAAGTGATCTGGATCATAATTTCTGAGATCTCAAAGGATAAGAAATTATGTGTCTTCACATTATTATTGCCAAAGAAGATGAAGGATAACTATAAATAAAAACTAAACCCAATTTTCACCCCGACAATGTAGTGGCTAGATATTGCTGATGTTAACAGAACATGTAGTGCATTACTGCAGGGTCCCCAACCCCTGGGGCTATGGCCCATTCAGAACTGGGCCACACAAGTGACAGGCAAGCGTGTGCGTGAAGCTCCATTTGCGCAAGAGGTGGGCACTCGTGTGCGAATGAAGCTCTGTTTTGTACAAATGGAACTTCATTTGCATGCACAAGTGCCTGCCACTTGTACAAATGGAGCTTCACATGTGCCTGCCGCTCACACGGAACTATTATCCCCCCTCCCCCTTTCAGTCTGCAAAGCCATATGTTGGGGACCACTCTTTAGTTTTGCAGATCAGGTTCTACTTCAAATAAAAATGCATACCCTGTCTTGTATTAGTAATACAACTACAATTTAAGTTAATTAAATATTGAAAATCGATTTAAAAAATGATACTTTCCCTACAGTCCCTTGTAGAAACTATTAGCAGTAAAAATTACTGTAGCACAATAATATATACCAGATATGCATTTATATAAGAAAGGCCTATGTGAAAATTGTGTCAATTTTATATGCCATTTTGAAAACAATTGAATCTTACAATCTTTTTTGAAGAAGTGCTGCATTTTATGTCTTCTACCTAAAAATGTGTCATTTTAACTGAATGGCATGCACTTCCTGCTTGTAATGAAAATACAATTTATTTATATATCCTAATTTAAACCAACCTCCATGAGATGAGAATATGGTAGCTGAAAAAATGTGAACGTATTAATAATCCAATAGATAACAAGCACTTTTTCACCTGGTTTCAAACTTCTATTGCCTCAGAGTCTTGTCCCAATTGTGTACTGAGGCAGAACATAGAAATGTGTTCTATCCTATATCAATGCAACTATTTTTCCTTATGATGAAACATTTCCATCATATTTCAGAATAAACTATTAGTTTTACAATTCTTTGAAATATGTGCTTTATAATTAGGATTCAAGTGCAGTCTTACGAGTTCAGCTCTCTATACAGGAAGTAATAGTGCACCTCAGATACTAATGTTTCTACTTCTGACTTAGTAAGTAGGCATAACTTTCTGAGCTTTATGTTGAATCCATCAAGTTCTTGTTTGAGAAGTGTATGTGTGTGGATGTTGCATATACATGACATTTGCTCCAGCAAAATATCCTCATGATAAAAGGGGAATAAATTGATGTATTTATTTATGGGACTGCCCATCTCACATTAAGTGATTCAAGGCAACATACAAGGATTAAAAGTACAAACAACATAACAAACAACCTTTGGGACTGAAGGATAACACCCTGGTCACACAAACCCAAACCCCAAAACAAAAAACAAAAATCCACTAATAGTAATAGACCTCATCTAAACCTCTGACCCTGGGGAAACAGACAGGATTTCAATGCCTTACTAAAGGCTAACAGGCCATCTGAAGCTCTGATGGGATGCAGGCATTGCTATGAAGAAAGCTACAAGATGACATTGTTTAAGTGAAGGGGCCAGAAATATACCCTCTCCTAGATCTGATGGGAAGAGCAAAGGCGGTTGTCCCCCAAATAGCTTGGTCCCATACTATGTACAACTTTATAGGTCAGTGGTGGCGAACCTATGGCACGCGTGCCAAAGGTGGCACTCAGAGCCCTCTCTGTGGGCATGCGTGCTGTTGCCCCAGCCCCGCCTCCCCCCCCACGGCCCCCTCCTCACCAGCAGCCCCCTGGAGAGTCACCCCTGGGCGCGGCCTGTGCAGAGTAGTGCAGCCAAGAACATGGCAGCCAGGCAGCAGGGACAAGACTCCACTTTCGCGCCCCGACACGCGCAGATGATGCTGCTGGGTGCGGGTGGAGGGCGTGGCTACCATGGCACTACAGGGCCGCCTGGGTGATCTGCGGCGGGCTATGGAGGCGGTGGGTGATCTTGTGAGTGGGCGGAACAGAGGGCAGAGCGGGGATGGAGCAGGGGCAGGCGGCAGAGCAGGTGGGCGGGCCATGGGGCAGGGTGGTTTTTGGGCACTCAGTCTCTAAAATGTTCGCCATCACTGTTATAGATGATACCTGCACAAGAAGCCTATTAGGAGCCAAAGCAGCTTGTGGAACAGCAGTGTACATGAATGTAACAAGAAACATCCCAAATTGCCCATTCTGGACCAATTGCAACTTCTGAGTGCTCTTCAACACAGCTCCATCTAGAGCAGTGGTCCCCAATCTTTATGGCTTGGCGGCCTGGGGGAGGGGGAAGAGGGAAGTGGCCCATTGCTTAAGTGACCTGGGGGTTGGGGACCCCTGATCTAGAGCATGTTACTGTGATCCAAATGGTAGGTAACTAAGGCATAAATTATCTTGGGATCTAGAGTTTCTCTCTTCCTATCCAGGACTTCCCTCTCCTCATAGAACATCACTAGTGCTCCACTGAGATGAGAGATCCTCTTATTGAGATTTTCATAACTGATAAATGACAAGAAAATAAAGAACTGCCAAATATTGTCTTTATCCTTTTCTGGTGGCAGAAGTGTTTGGTGAGCGCAGTACCATTTAAGGAACGCTTTTATTGGGCAGGAAGGAAGATGACTGAATTGAAAATTGAACTGAACTAGCTGAAAATCTGATCTACATTATCACACTTACACTAACAGTAATATAGTCTCAAATACTGTATAGATTATTTTTTTAAAAGCTCTATTTCAGATATATCCATTTAAAAGCATCTATATCAATATAGATTGCTTTAATTTTTCTTACTGAAAAGAATGTACACAGAATGTACACTACTCAGAGTCATTTGTAATTACCACCACATATAAGCCTAATTTATTGTATGTTTGTGTGTGTGTGTGTGCGCGCGCGCATGCGTACACTAAAACAACTGGATTTCAAAAAAGCAACTGCTCAGAATGTAACTAATAAACAACCTAGAGATTTAAAATATATCGCAAAGTTAAAGGCAATTTATGTTCTGTTCACTTTCTGAAATACTGAAAATAAGAAGAACTGAATATGTAGAAGAACTACAACACTTTCTGATACTGTGTCATGCAGTTCTTATTACATATGTTTGTCAGAGACAGAGGAAGTGAAAGGGAAGGGAAAGACTATGATGCAAGAAGTTAGCGCAAAAAAGCAATTCATACTTCCAAACTTGGCTGAAAGTCACATGTGCTTTTCTGTGCTCAAGAGTACTAAATTTCTATGCAGGAAGAGGTGGTGGAGGATGTGCAAGGATGAATCTCTTTCCTCTGCTTCCTCTAACATGCTGAGAAAAGCTGTATTCAAAATACATAGTGGGTAACTAGTATATTTGCCTTCAAAACAAACAGTATATAGCTGAAATGTAGAAAGCACCTCTCTAAAACCATATATACGAATCTCTTGTGAAAATGCCCATACTGAAAAACAGTTAAATATGCTTGAATGTACCATTATAAAAAGTAATCTAAAAGGCAAATATTATCTTGAAATTGTGGAAAGTCACTTTACTTAGAAAACTGTTTTATTAACAGTAGCCTCATATAGTAGGACTAAGTGTAGGGGTTGCTCCTGTGCCATATGAATAAATCCCACTTTAAAATTTGATGCTCAATACAATTACTCATGTGCAACACTACTGCATTAGGAAACATGCAAATAAAGTATGAAGTACAGCAATGGAATAGAAGCAAAGTAAGGTCAGTAATCAAATTATACACAAATATGAAGCAAGAGTCATAGAGTTAGCTAAATAAACTAGTAAGAGATACTGCTTAGCTATTTTTGTGTGACTTAAATCAAGTCACAGCAAGAGTTCTGAAACATTAATGTTTTTATTTAAATGGGAGAGAGGAGATTTTGTACTTCTAAAACATTCATGAACCATGAAACTGTAGACCAGTGTTTCTCAACCTTGACAATTTTAAGGCTGTGGAATTCTCCGAATTAAAGTCCACATGCCTTAAAATTGTCAAGGTTGAGAAACATTGCTGTAGACCAACCTTTCCTAATTAACATTTTCCCATTATGGCTTTAACTCCCCAAAATATCAGCAATGATCAAACCCCTTGAGGAATTTTTGGGTTTAAAAACCATAAATCTGGAGGTACCAAGGTTGGAGAAAGCTGCTCCCCAGTATTCAAGCAATAATTGAAATGGCTTTGCATTATTTTTTCTCTTTATACTCCAAATCCAGTGTAAAATTGGTTAAAAGAAAAAATACAGAGGCTTCCTTTTTCCCAAATTATCTCAGAAGAGGCTCATAAAGTCATGAAATGTTTCATTTCTATTTTCACATTTATACATTAAAGGTGTGTTGTTATTGATTTATTTTGCATACTGTTGTTATTGATTTGGATCCAATAATACTCCGTGCAAGTAGAAAATCATTTTCATACATTCCGTGTCAATCAATTCTGCTCTTCTATAACATATCTCAGGTTCTAAATACTTACCCTTATACTGTATTATACCTAATTCTACACATATAAGGGAAAGGAATTAGTAGAGCAGGGGTGAGCAATTACTTTTCCCAAGGGGCCCCATGAGAAGCTGGGACTGTTGTGAAGGCCACCACTGTGGGCTGGACGGGGGGGGGGGGGGTTTAAAGAGCTGGATGAGGCCCATAACCCATAAAGTGCTCTGTAGTACAGAATATGTATAGCTAAACTGTTTGTAGTCTGTGAGCTTAGTTATTTTCTTGCAGATGTTACTTTATCCAGGTAGATAATATCATCAGTATGAGAGGGCATATATAAATGGACTTTATGTCCATGTGTCTATTGATTACTGATTTCTCTGAGTACCAAAGTTTCCAGAAATTCACTAACATTATTGGATTTGGATTGATTTATAATGTTAACAGTTTACCAGCTGAAATTGTAGCTAAGTCTGTTGCAAAACTGTTACCATAAAACATACAATCAAAAACCTAGGAAGGAAACAAACAGCTTAGTACGTATTCCCCCCTCCCCCAGCAGCCAACACCCAATAAATCAGGAAACAGCATCAGATGAACAACCAGTGAAGAAACAATTCCCTTATAAAGGAACCATCAAGGAGGTAACCATATCCCCACCAAGACTGGCAGGTTAAACCACTATATGTAAAGAGTCAAAAAAGCCCAGTCTCCTTTGCACTGATAATGTTATCTAGCTAGGTTAAGAAATGTCTGCAAAAAAAGAAAAGAAAAAAGCAGCCCAGCTCAGAAAGCACCAAGATCTGAATGGAGAGGAAATAGGAAGTTTCACTGTGTGATGTGTCTGCTGAATATTGGTTATAGGTCAACATTTAAATTCTAAACCCTGCTACAGTTCTGCATCTTGGCTTTACGGAAATTAATTTTACTGTTCTTATCCTTATGTACATCATTCCTACACAATTAAAATTAGTGTTCATGTAACAAAAAGTTCACCCAAAGTATCTCAATTTCATTTATGAAAGATTTTAAATTGTACCATCACAATAACTACAAAAACATGAAGAGCTATTGTGTCTTACCAGCTGAAATTCTCTGCGTCTGTCATAAGCATGCTGGATACCGCTATCTGCCCACAACGCTCTTACTGTTGGAAGGTACTGTAAGAAAGTATGGGTTTGCACCATCCCTTGCACCACTTCTGAACGAGTATCAAAGGCCATCATCTTGTCACCATTTGTTTGATTAGCAGGATTTCCCCATGGAATATGAAGTTTCTCACGAGCATCCACAAGGACTCTAACACCTTCAACAAAATTGAAACTATGTGTTAGATTCCAAATACAGTTACATTAATCTTAATAATTGGTTACTCTCAAAACACAAAACATGACCCATTTGTACAGACATATTCACACCAAAAATGTAAGAAACTACATGGAAAACATATATGCAGACTATAAACAGGTAACAATCCCAAATCCACTATAGTAACCTGAACCAGGTTATATACATTGATTTCCTTTTATTTCACCTGCCCTTGAACATATAATAAATACTACTAAAACTTTTTTTAATAATAAAGAATTTCTCAAAGTATGATTATGCATTTTTTCTTTAAATTATGAGTGATGGCTGCTCTAAGCCTGAGTTGAAATCTATACATTTAGCATGCTGATTCAAGCAAATTTGTAGTCACATTTTATAAATTTTAATTTTCTAGTAAAAGGTTTAGTATCAATCATTATTTATTTCCAAATATGCAATTCCAGACATTTAAAGTAGCTAAAATTAATTACATGCTTCTGGGAGTTCTACTATATTCAACCCAGCAGCTCTACATCTCATAAGCAAGCAGAGAAACAGCTGCAGCAAACCGGAGAAAATGATAAAATATAGATTAATCATTCTCATATATGTTAAAGTTTAAATGATTTTAAGATGCAACAAGAATTTGATTAAATGCATTGGATTTATTTAAAATACAAATAAATGTGATTACATTTTAAACAACTGTTTTGATGTTTAAATACCTAAGAAATATTTAAAAATAAAAATTTAAAAAGCAAAATGTGTATTAAACTGGTTCAAGACTGAATGGAATATTGATGTACTGCACAGGCTAAGAGACCAAACTATATAATTAAAAAGTTCTTGTTCCACCATTGTCATAGACTTGTTAGACGACAGTCTTATATTAGCACTTCTCTTTTGCTAAAGGTCACCATCTGTATTAGGATAATACATTATATGTATTATTATATTATTAAATATTGTATTTTTACTATATATAAAATGTATTATATATTTTATGCATGTAAATTAATATTTATTGTTATCAATATATCAGGGTTATAAAACCCAATCTAGTTTGTATAATTCACAGTACGGTATTATATAAAGGCTGATATAATCATTATCTATCATATGATACTGTCATAAAGCATAAAACATGTCTAAGAACACAACAACCAAGAACAAATTATTTTCTGGTTTGAACGTATTATCAATATTTTTTTATCCACAAGAGTAGGACGTTTCAACCAGTGGTATGGGTACCACCTGTGGTACATTGGCACCTGGCAGGTGGTACGCGACCATCTTAGAAAAGTGACAGTGAGGGAGGGGAATGGGCTGAACCAGTGGCAGCATCGCACAAGCCTGAGTGAGAGATGGCTGGAGCTGCAGGGCTGTCAGGCTCAGCGGAAGCGCCAGGATCAGTACCGCTTTCCAGCTGATCGGCGCTTCATCGGGGCTGTCAGGGCTCAGTGGAAGCACCAGGATCAGCGCCAGGCTCCAGCTGGAACTCGGCGCTGATCCTGGTGCTTCTGACCCCTGAAGAAGCACCAATCAGCTGGAAAGCAGCACTGATCCTGGCACTTTTTTCAGTGTCATTGTAACTTCGAACAGTCACTAAGCGAACTGTTGTAAGTCAAGGACTACCTGTACTTTATCACTTTTTTCCTTTTGGGGGGGGTCATCAAGTTTTTGACACCTTGGTAGGTGACTGGTGGTACTTGGATATTGCCATATTCTAAAAGTGGTACAATGGGTGAAAAGGTTGAAAAGCCCTGCACAAGACCCAGTGTTGGACAAGGCTGGAGAGATCCAGGTCCAACTCTATTTTCAATCACTAGGTAATCTGGGGTGAGTCACTCTCTTAGGCCAAACTATGTAGCACAGTTGTAGTGGGAAATTGGAAAAGGGAGTAATGTTGCCTTGAGCTCCTGGAAAGATGGATATAATTCTAAACAATAAAATTAAAGGAAATGTCTTGATTTTTATAGCAAAACATATTCTGTTTTTGTTACACATTTTACTATATTTATTAGATATACAAATTGCCCCATTATCAAAGAAGAAAGTTTGGGAATGTTTGTTTTTATTGTATCCAATAATTTAGAATAGCAATTAGCAGTTGAGGCTTTATGTATAATTTTGAAAAAGTACATGTAAAGTTATTTACCAAGAAATACCATATACTGCTGACAAGCATGAAAAATTATTTAAATTTTTTTTTGAATGGCATTCAACATTTTAGTGATGGAGTGTAAATTATAACAGATACTTTGTATTATAGTGTACTCTTCTGTTCGCAGTCTTTTGTAAGAAACTGTAACATGGCCTTAATACTCCAGTATGTATGTAACAAAACCTAAGTACTTTAGTTGCATTTCCATTGCATTCACTGAAAAATTATTTTTAGTTTATTCATTCAATATATAGACCAAACTCTATATTTAAGCTAGTTTAGATCTTAAAACAGCCACAGAATGGAAACAAATACAATTCATATATTTGAAATTGGTTTTACCTTCATTTCCTAATAACTAAATATGAAGGCAGGACAAGAAGCAATGGGTGGAAACTACAATCTTAAATTGTAGTACAATATATTATCACATATTTCCAGATTTTTAAGACATGGTGCGTATAAGAAAACAAATTAGCTGATATTCAAAGTTGTTTATATTTCTTGCATGGTATTAAAAGACAAGAAATAGATTTGCTGTTTGAAAAGTTCCAAATTTATTTCTATGAATTGTTACTGCATGACTAGAACTAAGCCTCTACTAGTGCCATGCTCACCATTCTCTCATTTGTTTAACCAGCAAGTGCTTAACCTCTACCTCTCTCTCCAAAATCCCTTTTCACAGTTTCACAACATCGTGTAAAAATAGAAACTGTTATCTCCATGATTACAACTTGCAACAAGAATTCAATTGGATTTATTTGAAAATGCAATATATCTTTGCATTCAACTAGGAATTCAACAACTCTTTTCATATGACAATGTATAAGAAATATTTTTAAAAGCAAAATGCATACTTCACACAATATTAGTTTAAAATGACATACGGGTATAGATGAATACATCCATTATATATTGCTACTATAAATTTTCATCACATTCTCTGGAAACTGACCTTCTTAACATTTCCTCATGTCCAAATTAAAGTTGCCTTAGAATTAGACTCGGTCATTTCAACAACCATCTCTCAGAGACAAATAACGTGTAGTCCACATTAGTTTTGTGATCACAATAGCAATGCCTCCAAACCTATGCATAATTTATTCCACACATATATCCCTCACTCTCTGGGCTCCCTCCATCAGCCTCAGTGCAAAATGCAAACGACTGTTGCAACTTTTACAGAAGCAAGGCTGTCTGACACAAAGGCTGTCCGAAACGCAATCCCGTTAGCCACCGAGGACGACGACGCCTTTCGGGGCACAAAGGACGATTCTGACACACACCCCGAGGCCTGCTTCAACAGCTCCCCATCTCTAGCTCAGGCAAAGGCCCCCTTCGAGGCCACATCCGCCAGACAGGACGCCAAACTGCCTCTTCCTCGTTCCTTTTTTCCGAAAACTGAGGCGAGGACGGGGGCACCTGCCCTGACTGTTGCCGCCCCTCCCTCGGACGCTACCCCAGCCCGGAGCCCATCTCCTCACAGCCCACTTTCCCCCCGTCCACCCCCTCCCAGCATCCGCCACAGGTTTCCCTCTCGAAGGTCCTTTAAAGTGCTACCGCCGAACGGAATCGAAACGAGACTAAAAGTGCGTCGGGCGGAAGGTGGCCGTCTCAGCCATGCTTTTAGGAAGGAAAAAAAGGCGTGACTTTTTTTTTGGGGGGGGGGCGGTCGTGCCCGCGCATATCTCCTTCACGCGGGGCTTCGGGCGTTGCAACGGCTTCTCTCCCAACGCCGGGGCTTCTTCGGCAGCCCCTCGCTTTTGCTCTCTCTCTCTCTCCCGAGGCCGCCTCTCTTCTCAGGGCTTCGTCGCCCGCCCGCCCGCCGCCGCGCCGCTGCCAGTTGCACCTCCGACGGAATCACCGCAGCCCGCTCGCCCGCCTCCCTCTCCTTTGCAGCCCCCCAACCGTACCCTTGATGACGTTGCTATAGATGGTGGCGCGGAATTCCTCCCGGGCTGGCCGGTCCCAGTCCTGCCCGTGAATGATGCGCATCTGCTTGAGGAAGGTACTCTTGCCGCTTTCGCCCGCGCCCAGCAAAAGGATCTTGACGAGCCGCTTGACATAGGTTTTCTCGCGACAGAGGCACTTATCGATCTCTTTAGACCGCCGCTGCTGTTCGGCTTCGGTGCTGTTCAACATGCAGCCGGGGAAGCAGCCCGACAGCGAGGACCGCGACGGCAGGAAATCCGCCATCTTAGCGAGCACTGCCAGCCAGGGAGCGGCCGCAGCGGCCCTGCACCGCTCTGCGCCTGCGTGGAACCTGGATAGTTCGCTCAGGCCGCGCCCCCTCCGATTGCCCCTATGACAGGAGACGCCGCTCAGAGAGTGTCGCGTCAAGAATGCCCAATCAAAGACTCATTCTGCTTACACGTGGTACCTGCTTCTTGTCTTCTAAGTTGGCTGGCCCCGCCCCTGGGTCTAGCACGTGACCCTATCATCTGGTCTGTGTATTCGGAATTTCCCCTTCTTCGGATTTGTCACGTGACGGTTTTTTTGGGGGGGGGACTGATTTATTAAAAAAAAATGGCTCGAACTTTTTGTTGGGGTGCATCGTATGTTTTGCCCTGTCGAGCTATTGCCTCATTATGATCCTCGACTGATCTCGCGTTTATATTTGCCCGTTAGGATGCATATCCAGAATTTATGACATATTAGCTAACAAGGTGTACCTTTCTTCCCACTTCAGTATAAAGTAACATTCCAAAACATTTGAACAACCATCATCCTAATCAGGTGCAGCAATGTCAACCAACCGGCATCAAATGGCCTGGTAAGTTAGGAATTCTGCAGTCTTTGTTCCATAATCAAGAAAGTATTCATTCATAAACGTGATCTCTTCTCATTCATGTTATTCACTTTCTTCTGGGTTGCTCCTATCAACATCCTAAAATCTGTTTTCCAATAGTCCTAAAATCTGCCTGTTGCTTTAGGTGATGGGTGGGGCGGAGAGGGGGCAAGGCCTGAATGGTGACTGCTGGTTCCCTTGGTACTTACTTCGGTTGCCTGCCTAGCCACCCACAACATCTGTGTTTCAGAAATTCCTCTGAAAATAATAATAAAAAAGTCAAGTTGTTAGCCAAGACAATGTGACCAAAGCTCAACAGTTGCACATGAAAAACAGGCAGAGCTTCATTTGCATTTGCACTGTTGTGGCTGACACACACACACACACACACACACACACACACACACACACACACACACATATATATATATATATATATATATATATATATATATTGTATCTTGTGGATTCCCTAGTTAAAGCTTTTGTAGCTTGTGGGCGAAAGGAGTAGCACTCAGAAGTACAACACACAAAACGGGAAAGCAAGCAATCCAAATTTAGGGCAGATGGGTAGGCCAAGTTAAATAGTGTATGGCAGTGTCGTCAACAGGTTGGAGGGTAGCACATTGAGGAAAGATGAGTGTATACTGTATACAAATCATTCTGATTGTATTCGTGCAAGCTTGATTAGAAATTTAGATTAGTAAATGCACACATTGGCCCATTCTATCTTTTAATTGGAATTCTCTCATAGATCATCAATGACCAGACTAAACCTGTCTAGATTATCTTGGGCTTCAACTCCTAGGATTCTAATCCTAAATGAGGGTATTTTCTGGTGCTACGGTATAGCCCAGTGGTGGCAAACCTATGGCACGGGTGCCAGAGGTGGCACTCAGAGCCCTCTCTGTGGGCACACGTGCCATCACCCCAGTCCTAGGCCTTCAGCTGGGTTTTATAAAACCTTTTTGCTTTAGGCCTCCGCCGCCGTGTGCAAAAAAAAAAAAAAAAAGGTTCAATCAGTCAATTTCAACTTCTCACGGGAAAAAAAAGATCTTGCAATGTTGGAATTGATGATTGAACTTTTTAGTCCCACCCAGTCTGCCATTACCACCACAGCCACGCCCACCCAATGGGCCACACCCACCCAGTACTCGACGATGCATAAGTGGGTTTTGGGATGCAGTTTGGGCACTCAGTCTCTAAAAGGTTCACCACCACTGGTATAGCCCCTTCAGAATGTTTTCAAATAGCAGTCAGGAGTTTCAAACACTTATATGAACATTGAGAAGAAAAAAATCATTTATATAAATTGTGTACTTTGCCTTTTATTGAATACTTAGAGTAGCATCTGAAACTCTGCTCAAAGTAATTATTTGTCTATGCAATTTTACATAGAGAAAGTCTTCTTTCTTGAAACCAGTACCTAAACAGTAGATTCCATGTAAAATAGGAAATAGATTTTTAAGAAACAGAAGATACAAATGTGGGAATAGAACTCCGGAGCAGGTGTTTGAAACCTGGTTAGTCTTGACTACCAATGGTTTCAGAGGCAATTAAAAAAAAAAAGATGACAGGTTCCCTTCTTTCTACTGTTTCTGCTCTTTCAGTGAGCCTATTGCAAAGTAACATCATTTTTCTTAAACAATCCAAATGGTCCAATGATACATTATGCCTGGAGTACTCTGTTTAAATACTATGTTGTGTCCAAATAAATAATCTAGACTATAGATTAATACGATGGCCTGATTCATATAACATTCTAAGACAATGGCTAAATTCCCCAGGATATTAAACTACAAAGTATCCAAAATAATTTTACTGTTACCTAAGTTGTTTTGTGAATTCAGCTGTTTATTATAACATATTGATTTATACCTTAATTTTCTTCATCAATTAAATGGAATATATCCTAAGAGGGGAGGATTAGGGTGGCCAGAACTGTACCTTTTTGCTGTCATTTTGAGGTTTTCCAGATTGATAACTTAATTCCCAGGTTTGGGAGAGGGGACATGGAATAGGAAAAGTCAGAAGAGAATTATATGTAGGAAGTACAAAGAACGATAATTATCTATAAAGAGTATCATCAAACCACATATAAGAATCAGTGGTATCCATAGAACAATTGAGGAAAAATGGCAACTCCTCACAATATTCTGTCACTGATCTAAATGCCAGTTCAGGAGCAAAAGCATTACAAACATCAATTTCTTTCATGAAACAGCTGTATCAGAACTTAAAACATTTTACACATATGAATTATGCATGTTAATAAACTTGTCTATGCAAAAATATGTAATATTCAGCAACTCAACTTTTTATTGAGTTTCTAGTTTTCTCCAATCTGAGTGTGTTCTTCTGTATGGCTTCCTTTGATAAATACAAAGTATAAATATAAATACAAAGTATAAATATAAATACAAATACAAATGTCTGGAAAGTTGGACTTCTTCCTAAGGAATAAAAAATAATGCATACACCAATCATCATTATTTATTAATTTTATTTGCTGCCCATCTCACCACAAGGTGACTCTGAGCAGCTTACAAGGTTAAAAGCAATAAAACTCTGTGTGTGTAATAATATTTATTAATTTATCATTATCATCTATATGAGCCCTTGGGAATACAATGACATAGAAATATTAATAAATAAATAATTCCATATATCTCTATATAATTTATTTAAAAATATTTTTCTTTGTTGGATTTACATATGCTAGACACAGAGCAGCTGATCAGTGGTTTTAGTTTTGTGTTCCCCATTACCAGTCAATAAGCCACAAGTTATATGGAGCAGAGCTAGTGGTGGTGTTATAACCGTATTTGCAAGAATCTTACTTATTTCATCATTTCCAGTTACATATGTTTATTCCAATATCTGATCAGCTAGTATAGCATGTTGATTAAAGTATCAGATTGATGGGGATAAAATTGGAGAAGACTGCTTTGAGCTTTCTAAAGAAAAGTAGGAAATAATTTTTTAAAAAGGAACAAATCTTTAATTTGGTCTCATATTCTGTGTTATTTCCACAAGTGTGAGTAAATCAAACCACAAATAAAACAGATTGTAACTAGTCACATTATATTTAAATGTGAAAAAAATGTGTCTGTGAACCTATTCAATCAAGTATCACGGAGATTTCCTCCCATAATTTTATCTTGTGCTGATGTGCATTTGGCTAACACTGTCTAACCCTAGCATTGTTTAATTTAGAACAATGCAAATTCTCTTTGCTACCAGCTCAGTCCTGTAAAAAGATGAAAGGGCTCCCCCTACTGCTGGCAGGTAGGAAGCACAACTCCGCTCATGCAAATAAAACTAGAGTGTCTCGTGTTGATTGGCTACAGCAAGACTGTGCCTGGTTCCACGGCGCTTTTATTCTGTAGCTTGCCGGGTTTCAGCACCGTAATGCAGTTCGCCTGAAATCCCTAAGCCTATCACCACCTTTTTCTCTGCAATTGGTGAAAGCCCATTTATTGCTTTTTTTTTTTTTAATTCTTTTGCTTAATAAAGTAGATCACGATGACCATCACGCAGATAGATGAAGGACAGCGGTACAGGCCGAGAATGGCATTCTTGAAAAAGGTAAAAAAGCCAGTCTTGTTTTCAATGTTTATTTTATATATCTAGGACCTACACTACCTTATAATTGGAAGAACAGGAAACCTCGGGCACAGCTCTAAAACCTCTGATTGGCATGCTGTATCACCAAGGCTTGGCTGTGAGAGAGAAGGGGATTTTGTCTCCGAGTAGGTGTGTGATTTGTTACAGTCCTCAGAAATCTTGTCATTAGTTCAGTCTTTCATAGTGATTTATTTACCTCTGTTTATTTTCTTTTCTTTGCGTGGACCTTTGCTGCGGTGTGATGTCTTTGTATTCTCTGGCATTTGAAAAGGAGAGCAACCTGTTACAGAGCCACCTTTGTAGCTATGCCAGAAGCTGTTTAAAATAACATTGACAAGTATGGGTGCCTGTAAGCTCTTGAAGGCTGTGTTATTCTCTTGTTAATTATAATCCCTGCTATTTTGCACGTCCATGCTGCCTTTATTTCTGTTTGGAACTTCTGCATTTAAATAAAACAGTTTAATTCATCATCCACCTCGAGCTATAAATAATTTAAAACATAAAAGTCACAACCCTTGAAGTTTACAGCATTACACTTATTAATCACTATAGGTTAACCTGGACCTCCCTCTGTGATAAATAAAATTAAAAATATTCCCCTTTCCTTTGCTTCCCTGTGAAACTGCTAAATAGAACCCCTTCCCTTATACCAATCTACTCATGCTCACAATCACATTTTTATTTCCAATACAGCTGGCAGTGTCATGAGGTAGGAACTTCTCTATAGCAACAGTCCTATTATAGAATGTCAAGAAGTACATCATGTTTAATCTAGGCAAGATTTACCTGGCTTTCATTCCTGGTTAGTGGCTAGTGAGTTCAGAGCTGTTTTTCTCAACACAATTTTCTACGTTTTACAGAATATTATTTGTGCTTCCATCTACATTTTATTTTTGTCCTTTATTCATGGTACCTTGATTTTCTTTTTTGAATGAACTGATATTGATTTTGAATGATTTGAATTATGATGTGAAACCCAACCAAGTTTACGCCATATCTTTTTTTTAAAAAGACCACCATTTTTTTTTAAAAAAGACCACCAATTTTGTCATCCAAAATTGGTTTTTTTTTTAATGGAGTAAACTTGGTTAGGTTGCTCAATAGGGCACTTTATTGATATCTCTGCTGCAGTGCCTATGAAACCATTTTTATAGGAGTACTGTTGGTCTGTAAGACTAAATAGATTAGCACCAATTTATTTAAGGAATTTTCTTTTTCATAAAAACCCTTCATATTTTGCAGAGGATTCATTGCCTATCATACTACAGTTTGTATTTCTTTGCCTATAGTGCAGAAAAGAGCATTTTTACCATGACATCTACCACCGGTATGTAAAATTCTCTTACTTTTGAGACTTGGCTAGTTTGGCTGGAATGTTTCAGCCAGAGATATTTGAGATTTGTTGATTTTGCCTCGTAGATTTGCCTAATATATATATAATAGATGAAACAGTAATCGTATGATATTGTTGTAAACTACTTTGGGATTTTTTATGGAAAGGAAAAGTGGTATAAAAATTAAAAAGAAAATTATTGACAGAGATCTGTTCCCTGCCTATTCATAGCTGCTTTGATGAAGCGGCTGAATACTCCTTTTATCACCTGCGGTTTGTCCAGCTTTTAAGGGTAATAGATTATAATCTTTATCACTTTCCAACAACATGGTGATGTATAACTAGTTATGAATTTATTATCTCCTTTTCCCAAAGCATCTATAGAAAACAATAGTGGTAGAATGTAGAAAAAGGTTACGCAGACAAGATATGAAGCTCACTTTTCTCCTATGAATGTTTCCCTTCTCTTGTCTGAGATTTATTGTGCTAAATGTTGAATTTACAGAGGCACAAACAACCACCCATTTTTAAGTCTATCACATCTAGGCTGTAAAAGTCCAGTCAACTAGTGGGCAACAAAGAGTTAGGTTTTCTTGTAGCTCCTCACTGTGCTGTAATGATTCTTGGGTTTCTTGTTGATAACCCTATTACTTCAGGTGTATGTACTATATAGTCTAGCACATTCACATCGCAACACTTTTTGCTGAGCAGCAGTTAAGAAAAGCTGGCAAAAATATAGGTTTAAAAAAAACTGAGAGGAAATCTAATTTTCTTCTAATATTTGTTCCACATTGCAAATATATATATTTACACGCGCAAAGTGACAATATCTTTCCTTTTTCCCAGATGCTGTCATGATTGTTATGGGTATGAAAGAATGACTGTGGGAGACAGGAAGTGGACCCGTAGCCTAGGGCAGAGGACCCCAACCTTTTGGGCACCAGGGACGGATCTGTGGAGAAAGGTTTTCCGCAGACCGAAGGGGGTGTGGTTTTGTATACTGCCTGCATCCCACGGATGGGGCTTTGCTTGTTTGTGTGGACCAGTTGCTGGCATGCCGCTGCCCGGTACTGGTCCACAGACCAGAGATTGAGACCCCTGGCCTAGGGAACAGTTTGATAAGAGATAGTTTATTCTGCAAGTGAGGGGAAAGTGGGGGAAGCATTTCAGAAGGGATCCTCTCTAGCTTTTCACAGACTAAAAACAGAGGAGAGAAATTGCAAAATTCCGCGAATGTAACCTTACAATAAAGTAGGATTAATTCATCCGGGGTGTTCTTCTTGTCTGGACTATTTCACAAGGTTGACATAATAACTTTAAAGATTCAATTTCACTGTGTCCTTTCTGCTTGGGTTATTTGAAGGGAGGAAAATAACATGTAATCCTCAAATTATGACCACAATTGAGCCCAGCTTTTCTCTTGCTAAGCGAGATAGTTGTGAGTTTTGCCCCATTTTGCAACCTTTCTTGTCACAGTTGTTAAGTGAATCACTGCAGTTATTAAGTGAATCTGGCTTCCCCACTGACTTTGCTTGTCAGAAGGTCACAAAAGATGGTTACATGACCCCAGGACACTGCAACCATCATAAATGTATTCATGAATGTATTCATTTTGAATTGTTATACTTGTTGTTTTAATTTTGTACGCCGCCCTGAATCCCTAGGGATTGGGCGGCATATAAATTTTACTAATAAATAAATAAATATGAACCAACTTCTAGGCGCCTGAATTTTGATCACATGACCACGGGGATGCTGCAATGGTTGTAAGTGTGGGAAATTGTTATAAATCACCTTTTTCAGTGCCTTTGTAACTTTGAACAGTCACTAAAGAAAAGGAGGTAAGTCAAGGACAACCTGTATCATTTTGTGAACTACAGGCCACGGTTTTATAGAAAGGTACATTTTGAGAGAAGAGAAAAACAATTTTGCCACAGAGGTTTTTTTGTGTGTATGATCTCCTGATACAAAAACACAGTACAAGAGAATAAGATTCACTGTGGGTGTTTTTTAAAACATAAGCAGCCTACCACAAGAAAATGTTCTGTTTTTCCTTTTATAGTTTTCCGTGGGCAGATTCTAGGCAGGTAGGCTTAAGAGCTCTCCAGATAACAGATTAAAGGGACGCCCCCTGACAGAGGGCAGCTGATCATAATTATCTTTTGCTGGGAGACTGTGAAATAAGGATCAGCCTGCAAAGTATTTATCATATCTGAGAATTTGCAATATTTTAGATTGTTTTGGTTATGCATACCATCTTAACAGGCCTGACACGGGAAGTTTAACTCTATAACTCTTTCACAGGAAACTTATTCTGAGTCTGTCTTGATTTATACATGACACTGACTTATAAGCCAAGTGTCAGGCACAAGCCACCAGATCCATATGCGAAGGGTTCGAGGCAGTGGTGGGATTCAGCCGGTTTGCACCAGTTCAGCAGAACCGGTAGCTAATTTTTTGTTGCCCAGGCCGAGAACGGACTTCTGGAAGCAGCATCCACAAAGAGAACTGGTTGTTCACATATTTGAATCCCACCACTGGTTCAAGGTGACTATTGTGTTCTACCTATGTACAAGAATCTCTCCAGACTACCGTATATGCCGGCGTATAAGGCGACTTCCGCAAGCACTAAAATCGGCGCCAAAGACGGGGGTCGTCTTATATGCCGAGTCGTCTTATACGCCGGAAATACTGGCAACGTTCTAGGAATGCGGCTCGGCGACAAAGACGGGGGTCGTCTTATACGCCGGGTCGCCTTGTACACCGGCATATACGGTACTTGCCTTCTCTTGGGAACAAACAGATAAGATTCCATGGAACATTTTTTAGGGGGGGGGAGAATGGGCAGGTCAGGTTTCTCGAGACTGCACAAGGATTCAAGGCTAGCTTCCTGCTTGAACCCTCCTCCTTCCTTGGCTGGGAGCTTCCCAATACCAAGCCACGAAGATGGTTAGAACAATAATGACTGAGTGCATGTGCTCTGCTAAGTTGAAAGCATGCAGACTTTGGCCTTTAGTGCAGTGGTTCTCAACCTTTCTAATGCCATGACCCCATAATACAGTTCCCCATGTTGTGGTGACCCCCAACCACTTATACATCACCGGGTGCCAGGGGCATGGCCAAAGAAAAGGGGAGCAAAATGGCGGACAGCCTTGTTTGGCGACCCCCGTGAAATGGTCGTTTGAACCCAAATGGGGTCCCGACCCACTGGTTGAGAACCACTGCTTTAGTGTAATGCATCATCATCTCAGTCTATAATTCGTAAATCTACTGTTTTTATTCCAGAAGTATAATCCTTTTTATAAAAGAGGATTAGGGATTGTTTTCCTTTTTTAAAGTCAATTAGGTAGTTATGATAGCTCATTTCAAATGCAATATTGTACAGAGTTGGATGATAAATATTCTTGGGGAAATCTAATTTATTTCTCAGGAAATGTTGCAGAAAATGTTTTATAAGCTTTGAGCCCTAGAATATCCACTTACCACTTGGATAACACCAAAAAGTCAAACTGCATGAAACCTTTCTTCAATAAATATGGAGGAAAAGACACTAAGGAGGTATCCATAATATAAACTATTTGTGGAATTCAGATTTACTTGAATGGGATTAGACTAAGATTTTTAGACCGAAAAATGAAAAAATCTTATGATTTTTTTGATGTCTTTTTCTATTATAGGAAGTCCTCGACTTAACAAGCAGAATGTAAAATGGGGCAAAACTCACTTAACAACTGTCTTGCTTAGCAACAGAAATTTTGGGTTCAATTTTGGTTGTATGTCAAACGTTACCTGTACAAGCAAGGAAAACGTGTGATTCCAAACATTGCTGAATTACAACTCCTACTATCTAAAATACTGATTATAATGGCATAGCCAGTGATTATATAGTTCAGCAGCTGCTAAAAGATGCGAGGTTCTCATTCCTTAGTCTACAGTAACTCGATGCATTTATGATAAACAACCACTGTTGGTATAACTTAAGATCGGATTCCTTGTTTATTTCTATATCTATTAATTAAATTGAACAGCTAGCATAGTGTGGTGGATCTGGTTAAAGATTTGGTCTAGGACAGTGGTTCTCAACCTTTTTAATGCTGCAACCCCCAACCAGTCATAGGTCGAGGACTTTCCCTGCCTGGGAGCGCCGTGCATGCGTGGTGCCGCCCCCTGTGCCAGCCGAGGCGTAGCTGGCAAGCGGCAGAGATGGCGCAGGCCAACCACCGGCTGGGCTACCAGCTGGCCCAGCCCAAGGGAGGTAGGGCACCCGCCGGGCCCCACGCGCACCAGCCACCCTCCCTGCGCCCGCCGGCCTCCCACCTCCCACCCCTGGCCCTCTTTTACTTACATTTTTAGTAGTTGCTCAGCAGGGAGGGATGGAAACTTCCAGACAGCTCGTCTTCACTGCAGACAAGTTGCAGCACCATTTGCAGAATGGGACTTTTGGTGGGCTCATCAGGGCAGAGACAGTCTGGACAATTCCTATTGGCTTTTGAAAGCCAATAGAATTAGACTCTATTCAAGAGAGTCTATTCTATTGGCTTTCAAAAGCCAATTGAATAAAAGGGAGTAGCACATCTAAGGAAAAGGGGGAAAAAATGGCGGACTGCGTTGTTTGACGACCCCTGTGAAATGGTCATTCGACCCCAAATGGGATCCCGACCCATAGGTTGAGAACCACTGGTCTAGGAGCAGGGAGAGCCAGGTTTTAATCCTCCTTTAGGGCTGGAAGCCTAGCAGATGACCTTCTGTCAATCACTCCCTCTCAGCTCTAATCGATGTGAGGTTCCTGTAATAAGCTTGCTGATCGACAAAACCTCTCATTGCATCATGTACTAACAGTGTTAATAACAATAAGAATTAGGCAAGTGCAGTGTAGAAACAAGCAGATCCTACAAACCAGTGGGACATAACTTAAGATCAACAGTTATTCATTCAATTGGTATCATGCCAATTTAAAAGAATTTAAAGTTTTCTGAATATAGAAATGCCTGGCTATAATGTATAGACATCTCATTTCTCTTCAGGTTTCTGGTACAATGAATGTAAGTACAGTAAAGTTTTTTTTTTTAAGGGAACTGGATTTATTGTCTTTAAGCATGAGAAAATTAAAATTGTTCACAATATGTGTGAGTTTAATTCAGAAAAATAAAAATAACCTTTGAAAAAAGGAATACGATGTTTGATATTGCAGTTTTGTACATAACTCTATTAAACAGATCCAAAACCACTGTCCAACTATTTTGAGTCAGTGTTAATTACTAATTACTAGATCTGCTTCAAAATTAAAAGCGGATTCTTTATCAGTCAGCCAAAACTTTTTAGTGGCTTTCAGAGGCCACCAGTTATCTGGTGTAGATATGGAAGCATTACATATCCATGTATTTATGATAAGCAATCACTCTCAGCATACTGTTACCGTTTAACATCTTATTAAGCTTCTTGTCTGAAATATAGATTAACTGGTGCGCTCAGCTAGTTTTGGCTATAACCTTCATAACCCCTTGCTTAACTGGACTTTAATTTGGACTCATTCACTGAGCAAGTGTTGGATTTGATGACTTCAGTGGTCCTTCCCAGTTGTGATTTGAGCTGATGGGAATTGTAGCTAATTCCTTCTATTGTTTGCCCATTTCATAAGATTCAGCAGAGTGGACTCCCTTCATATCCCGCCTCTTGAGCCATGCCATTTGATGGAGCCTTTGTCACCAAAATCACAAAACTGCATCTCACTTACTTTGACCATGTCACGACATCAAAGCTGACACCATAGAAAAACTCAAAAAAGTAGTGCATGATTGGAAGATGTGGAGAGACCCGGCCCATGGAATCTCCCAAGAATCGGACACAACTGAATGGATAACATCACCATTACATTTGTCATGGCCCTCTGGTATAATTTTCTCCTGGAAGTTTGAACAGCCCTTAGAGTTGCTATCCTTTAAACAGGGCTCAAAGACTTGACTTTTCCTCCAGGCCCTGGGGTAGGCCAGAGAACATGGAGTGAACTATCTTGGGCTTGTTTGTGGTGCATATCTATTTCCCCTATTATGGCAGGTGTCAGTTTTTATTATTATTAATTTTTTATAACATGAAAAGCATTCTTTATTTTACAAAGTATTGTTTTTAGGAGTTGGGAGATCTTAAATATTTAAAATTGGCACGACAACTTTCAAAATCAGCTTGCCAAAGGCTGGCTTAGAACAAATTTTAAAATAAATTTTAAAATAATCCGATAAGAAATGAAAAGACAACACAAATCCATATAACAAAGCAGAGTAATTCAAATGAGAATCCTAAAATTTTGTAACAGTAAAAACTACCACCTGCCAAATATATTGAAAGACAACCCACTGAGTAATCCCTGGAAAAACAAACCTCCAGAAAAAATAATAAAGTTCGTACTGTACTTAGGTGTACTTCCCTGGATGATTCCAGGATTGAGAGGAACATAGTCCAAGGTTCACTGCTCTGAGAGGACACTCAGACCAAAGCCTCCAAAAGTAATCTTCTGGTATATGTAGGAACGTATGAGAAGAAGCTTTGAGTGTATGAAGGACTGATGAATTGGGTCAAGAAATAAACTAGATCCAACGAAAACTGCAATAGGGTCATAATGTCAATTCTCATCAGTCTTCTTGGTCTGGTAAGAATTACACATTTACAAGATATCTTGTCTAGAAGGCTGATCAGATCAAGCAACAGATGCCACACAGGCCTAACTCTGTTCTTATTAACATTGGCAGTAGTAACAGAATCTTATAAGTCTGAATGTATTTGTCTTCCTTCCTCTATAAGTCATGTGAATTAAGAGGTATCTATCTGAACCATTTTCATAACCCTGCCCCAACCCCCAGGTTTAAGCAATATTTATCTACTCTTTGCCTTGGTAACAATATTTTCCTCTCTATGTCAGAGTCCTCTACTTTCTACACCCACATCGAGCTCCCTGTATAGATCTGAAGGAGAAATTAATATAGAATAGTATAGAGAGTGTTATCTTTACCCAAGTAGAGCTATAATTTCAGGGCACAAAGATTGGAACTGTCTCCAGAAGCAGTGCCCCCAGTCTCAACTGCTGCAGGCAATGATTTATTGAAATCAAACATTCATGAGATCTAAAAAGACCAAGATGGATACACTCCTCCCTTCCAAATGCCAATAACGATCATTTAGCAGAATGACAGATGCACTTTTTGCCAGTCAACCTGACTTCAAAGGATCCAGATAATCTATTTCTTCCAGGATCCTCTGAAGTTGAACCACCCCCACTTTTCTTACAGACTTTCCCAGATGTTGGAAATTGGGCTAAGTTATCAAAAATGTCTGGGTCCAGGGAAAGCTGCTTCACATTATGCACTATTTCTGTCCCTTTCAAGACAGTGAGCATTATGTCTTTCTGCAAAGGTGTGTTAATTATCTCCCAAATCAGCCACAGAAACCTTGCCTGGAATCAATCAGTCAATCAATCAATCAATTCTATAGATCAGGGGTGACAAACTCAATTTCACTGAGGGACACATCAGTATTGCGGTTGATTTCAGGGGGCCGGGTGGGTGTGGCCAGGGTGGGTGCAGCTACTGGGTGGGCGTGGATGGAGTGCGTGTGGCCTACTGGGTGGGCATGGCCAGCTCTACATCGTTCGCATCAAGGGTGCCTGTGGGGGCCTGGGCAGGAGTGGGACAGATCTGAGGGTCTCTGGCAGAAAGGGGTGGGACGAGGGCAAGTGCCAAGGCATGGTCCAGTGGAGGAGCTTCACTGTTACTATCAGGCCATGCGGGGGGGGGCTGGATAGTGGTGCAGGCTGCCCGGAGCCCTGGGCAGCAAAGGTCAAACACCCAGCCTGGACCTCGAGCATCCACGGCACCAAGCCCAGCCCCATTTGCCCAAGGGGGCGCCCAGCTGCTCTTACCTCCTCCTCAAGGCTGCTGCTGCTGTGCTTGCTCTCCTTAGCTAGGTTGCTCATGATGGGTACAAGGGCAAAGTCAGAGGGAGGCCCATTCCCTCTCCATGGGAGGAGACCCGGCTTTGTATCCAAAGCTTCCTTAGCAATGGAGGATCCCCAGGATAGGCCAGGAGGAGGGGGCAAGGGGATGGTGAAAGGGCAGCAGGGCAGGACTAAGGTAGGACTTCCCTCAGACTTTCCCTCTCCTTTCCTTCTTTCCTTCTTTCTTTCCTAAGTACAGAGTATTTGAGTATTTGAGATGAGGGAGGAAGAAAAACAGGCAAGAAATTCCAGATGGGGAGGTGTCACCCTTCGTGAGGAATGAAGAAATGCACCATCGCCTGGAAGTGGCCAGCGTGATGGTGCATTTCTTCATTCCTCACAAAGGTGACACCTCCCCAGCATGAACCCAGGGGGCGGGGCCGATGTGGCAGGGGCTGGTTCCTCGCTGTTTCCAGACGGCCTTGTGGAGCTAAGACTGAATGCGTTTCAGCATAGATGGCCACCATAAAATTGTACATTAGCTCCCGGCCAGCCTGGGCCAGGGCCAAGGCAACGGGGGCCGTTCCCTCACTGTTTCCAGGATGGCTTCGCCGCCCACATGGAACCACTTTGCGGGCTGCCTCTGGCCCCCGGGCCTTGTGTTTGACATGTTTGCTATAGATAATAGTGTTACACAGAGGTCCTGTTCATTTTCTCAGACTTACGGGCTCCAAAGAATCTCAAATAATTCCACAAGACATCACTGTAGCTCTGCTCCATTGGTATCCAAACTAAACTGAATACAAGCAAAATTATCTTTTAAAAAACACAATTTCATTCGATGTAAATGTTGAAGCTTGCCCATCCTTCCCACAAACCCAGGATCTGGGTTTCAGGAAAAGGCTTTTGATTGATAATCTATGAATGAAATGAGCAAGAAGAAGAAATTAATTCCCCCCACCCGCTCTGTATAATTCTAAACTTGATCTTTTGTGAATGCTTGGTCATGTCCATTTATGGTTTTATGCCAACATCATTTCAAGTATATTGAGTCACTTCATTTCCTTCAGCTCCTCAGTAGTAAATGGCAAATGGAGAAAGGCTGCTCTGTATAATGTAGTTTGGTTACCTCCACATTCTACTGGTTGACCAGGCATGAGATAGAACTGTCCACTAGATTGTTGGGGGAAACCCCAAGTGTCTTCTGAAAACCATCCGGATCTATTAGGCAACTGGGACAAACCAAAATAATGCTTCCCCACATCCTCATAGGTTCTGGTCCACCTTCCAATGAAAAATGATCTGACACCAGGTTAAAGTGTTCCTCAGTCACCACGTTGTGGATGGAGATGGTCTTCTTGTGTACTAACCTGTCATTAATCAGCCACAGTTAAAACCAATGACTCCAGTAATAGAACAGTTAAAACAGTGGTTAAAATAATTCCTTTTTCTTATTGGTGCATTTAATTAAGTCAAGGAATAATCTCTCTGTTTATTTTGTATACTCGTGTAATTCTTACTGTTTTTCCTTTTGTTTAATTCTTAATATGTCTCTACTACAATTTGCAGTTGGAGCTTTTGTTGGTAGAAATGCAAGATCCACAATCTGGCATCAAAACGCAAATCCAGAACCTGCCGGACAGCAGCATTCCGCATGCTGTGGTTGGTAAGTCTGACATACTGGACAATTGAAGGCAATCTCAAACATTAGGTTTTCATTATGCATTATTACTCCATATTCATCAGTCACTTTATTCCTGCCTTTGATGTTGGAAAACAGTCATAATAGCAGTTCAAGAAGATGACAACGGAAATTGCCATCCTGACACTGTAGAGGAAAAAGGATAATAAAGACATGAATATCAGATGTAAGGAATCTAGATAATCTGCTCCTTCTAGAATATTCTGCAGCTGATTCTCCACCACCCTCACAGCAACCTTCCCTATAAAAATCTTGACATTATTGTCTCCCCTTTGTAGCCTTTCTTTGATTTCCCATTTCTTCCATTATTTTAATTGTACCGAAGAATCCATTAAAGCAGGGGTGTCAAACTGCCGGCCTGCGGGCCGGTTTCATCATACCGGAGCCACGGCCACC
Source organism: Crotalus tigris (assembly GCF_016545835.1). Taxonomy (NCBI): domain Eukaryota; kingdom Metazoa; phylum Chordata; class Lepidosauria; order Squamata; family Viperidae; genus Crotalus; species Crotalus tigris. The sequence continues at coordinate 3,385,750 of NW_024100507.1, forward strand.
CCATTGCCGGCAATGGCGAAAAAGCTCCGATACGTCATGCGACGTCGCGAGTTTGACATGCCTGCATTAAGGAGACAAAGACAGACTAGCTGCGTAATAGTTTTGGTGGTAGTACTAGAAGCTATTCATTTAAAACCAATTTCAGCATCTATTTTAAGGTCAGACAATGCTAAGGAAAACTGTTCTTGTTTTGCTTCCATAGCTTATTCTTTAGCAATGGCAATTGGGATTGGAATTTCCATTGCTATAAAATGTTATAAAATGTGATGTCACATGACTGTGATGGCAATTCTAGCACTTCCTGGTTAAGTGAATTCAGCATGACTGTTAAGCAAGGAAATCATGTGGTCACCATTTGTGATCTCCTGCAGTTTTCCCAATTGACTTTGTTAATAAAATCCTGGCAAAGAAGGTCAAGTGACTGTGAAAAGTTGCAACATCATAAGGATCCAGATTGGGATTACATGACTGAAGGGACATTGTAACAGCAGGAACATAAGATTCAAAATGGTTGTAAGTACCATTTATTCAATATTGTGGCAAGTTCAAATGGTCACTGAACAAGTGGTTGTTAATCAAGGAGTACCTGTGTGTGTATTAAAAATGTACTGTCACTACTACAAAATAATAATCTCAATATAAGAACTGTAAGATTATCATGGAAGTTAGTATTTTAGGCATGGGGTAGAGATAATATTCTGTCTTCCGGTAACTCAGAGTTGATTGAAGAAAATTAAATCTGTAATAATAATTTTATATTGAGTAATATAAGATATATCTTTTTCTTTAGAGGTACAGCAGGAAAACCTCATTTGACTGTTTACTTTTCCAGAAGAGCCATCTGTATATCTCTTTTCTTTTAATTTATACAGATTTTCCCCTTTTTGTTTCCTTTGTTGTTTTCTAACACTGTCAGTTGCTTCTCTCCTCTTCCCTTCTCCTAGCTTTCTATCCCTTTCTTTATAAGGAAATATCTAATCCTTTATTTACAGCCCACTAAAGTAACAGTCTACCATCATTTCATCACTTCTGATCCTTACTGGGTAGACAACACAGGTCATGATTTTAAGAACTAGCGTTCTTTCCTGTTTTTCTTTGAGTAGTTTAAGAAGCATTCTTCAGCAACAGTCCCTCTTTCTAAAGCGCACAAGATTTTACCCAAATTATTTACAGGTTTTTCATTTCCCTCCCCCAACCCTCAGATTCCATTTAAAGCCCTCCTGAACCAGCTTGCCATCGTTTGACTGCACACATTTTTACAGGCCTTGTAAAGTGCAGCCTGCTACTCTAACTCAGGGGTCTTCAAACTTGGCCCTTTTATGACTTTTGGACTTCAACTCCCAGAATTCCTCAGCCAGCATGCCTGGCTGAGGAATTCTGGGAGTTAAGTCCACAAGTCATAAAAGGGCCAGGTTTGAAGACCCCTGCTCTAACTAGTTCAGATGCTAGTCCTAGGAAATATTTCTGTCCTATCGACACCATTTCCCTAACCAGTCATTACCTCGAAATATTCTTTCCAGTCCTTTTCTGTGGTTCATTGAACTTTGAACTTATATCATATGCATCAAATAATGGTTTTCTTAGTTCAAAGGCGATTTGATTGGTGTTGTTTTCATACAGTAATTGTCTCATAGTAGCCTCCAATTTAAACCATTTCAGTTGCCCTGCCTACTTATATTTTACTCATTTATCAATGAAAAAAATACTTGAAATTGTAGTGGTTATATCTTTTAAGAGGAAGAAAACATAGAAGGCCTCTGCATTCCTCTGAATGTAGTAACAGGTGAATTCAGGGTTCTGACAATAAACATAATCTCTTAAGGGGAAAAGCAGATGCAGATAAGGTGACCTAAGCAGGGTCTGAGGGACAGGTTAATCTTTTAATTTCCTCTATTTTGGGAAGCAGTTTCCATAATGGGGATAAGAAACCCTGAATGCTGGTGTGTGTCTATCAAGCAGCCACATGTCAGGAAAGGGTAGCATTTTGAATTGCATTTTGGCAGCGTTTAGAATTGAGCGTGGCTGAACATGCCGAGAGAAATGGATTTGTTCCCAAATTAGATATCTGGTTTTGACAGACCTGGAAGTGTGCATTACTTTTCTGATTTATAAGAAAGATTTTTTTACTTTCCATTTTTTTTTTTAAAAAAAAACCCCTCTTAGATTAGAAAACCACAAATGTGTCTTCTTCATTTTCCTCTCTACTAGCAATTTTCCATTAATTAAATGTACTTGAAGACAGCGTTAATGTTCATTTGCATTCTCTGAATACTCTTTTACTGGCTGGGATATAAGTTCTAGAACAGTGTTTCTCAACCTTGACAATTTTAAGGCATTTTAAATGCTGGCTGTGGAATTCTGGGAGTTGAAGCCCACATGCCTTAAAATTGTTAAGGTTGAGAAACACTTTTCTAGAATCTAGCCTTTAAAATCTGATGCCAGCTTTTGTGTTGCATTTTTAATTTCCAAATAACTCTTTAGTTGAAATACATGACTGCTGGCTAACCTGCTGTTTTCTTTTGTAGAGGAAATAGTGTGTTCCCAGTGAGTCACCTTGTTGAGAGAATACAGTTTAGTTCACATTTCCCCATATGTTGCTTTATAATTTAGTTTTTCAGCTGCAAACTCAAGGCAGAGTTCATCTTTTAACAATTAAATGTAGCAAAACATGTGCTTTGGAAATCAGAAGAAAAGGGTTCTTTTTGGTCAAAAAGCAAGTCGCTTTAAATCATTAGAGTCATAATAAATACTGAAGTCTTTCAAAAGACCACAGAACTCAAGTTACTATTAGGCCAAGGGATCATTTGGGGACTGGCACCGTTATTTTGGTTAGAATAAAAAACGGGACCAAGTAACAGGTGTTTTTCTTTCCTTTGTTCATACTCTTATCCTTTCACTTATATGTAGTCTTTGACTTACACAACTGAGCCCAAACTTTCTGTTGCTAAGCAAGACAGTCAAGTGACTTTTACCCCATTTTATGGCCTTTTTGCCAAAGTTGTTGAGCAAATCTCTGCAATTGTTAAGTGAATCATGTGGTTCTTAACTGAATCTGACTTCCCCCTTTGACTTGGTTTCTTGGAAGGCAGCTGGGAAGGTTACAAATGGTGATCACATGACCCTAGGACAGTCCAACTGTCATAAATACATGCTAGTTGCCCAACATCTGAATTTTGATGACTACGGGGATTGTGCAATGGTCATAAGTGTGAAAAAATGGTCATAAGCAGCTTTTTTCAGTTCTGTTGTAATTTCAAACGGTCACTAAACAAATGATTATAAGTCGAGGACTACCTGTATTTCATATCTTTCCTCAGATAACTACAATAGCTGAGATAAGGTCAGCCATTTCGAGCCCCTGAATTAATTTGGAATTATGCAAATGGCAGTTTAACAAAATGACCTTATGTCTTGCCTACTCACAAAACATCCAAAGATGACCTACCTCTCTCTAAATATGTCCATTTCCCAGAAAGCAAGTGAACAACTTACTAACATTGCTTTCTTTCTTGGCAAATAGGTTCTTTTGCAAACAAGGCCCTTAGGCTGCTGTCGCCTTCCATTTTTAATATGCAGAGATTTCTAGGTGGTGTATGTGAAGCTGAAAGGCATTTTGCAAACAAAAAGAATGCTAGAAGTGAGCCTTTTCTTTTGTAGCAGCCTTCCGTTTCTGTAAATTTAAGAAACACTAAAACAATTTAAGAGTCAGGTTAAATAAGATTGACAAGTGTTCCAGAAGATAACTATGATCATATTTTCCACTGTGCTGTGCTGTAGATTCCTGCAGTAATTTGCTTCTTTTGTGTGTGTGTTTGTTTTAAAGTAGTAAAGATTTTTAAAAGCCTTTAAAAGAACTGCAAATATTTTGTAAGCGTAATGTTTTGGTTTTATTTGCCACCAAACAGGACATGCACATGTACATTTTCGATAATCCTGCTTTCCCTTTTAGCCAAATATTATATGCAAGTTGTCTGTTCATGGTGCTGTGATTTCTAGTTTTCCCACTGCCTCTACATATAAGTATTGTTTCTACAGGTAGTCCTTGACTTACCATTTGTTTTGTGACCGTTCAAAGTTACAGTACAATAGTATTGAAAAAAGTCTTACGACCATTCTTCACACTTACAGCCATTGCAGCATCTCCATGGTCATGTGATTTACATTTGGATGCTTCACAACTGGTTCATATTTATGATGGTACCAATGTCCCAGTATCATGTGATCACCTTTTACGATCTTCTGACAAGCAAAGTCAATGGGGAAGCCAGATTCATTCAACAAGGTGTGTTATTAGCTTAACAACTGCAGTGATTCGCTTAGCAAGCATGGCAAGATATAATTATAAAATGGGGCAAAACTCACTTAAAAACTGTCTTGCTTAGCAGCAGAAATTTTGGGCTCAATTTTGCTCATAAGTTGAGGACTGCGTGTACTAACCAGGAAGAAAAGGGGGAGTGAAACTTGGGTTGCCTTAAAATTGTTCCCTGTGTTGTCTTTGTCCTTCAGGTTGTGATATACTGCAGTGGATTATGAAGCGTTTGGAGATTACCAATGAAGGTAAGGATGTACAATTATTTTTTAAATGATGTGTTTTTTCTCCCCTAAAGTGGGTACTCTCTGATTGTTCGGCTTTATTCTGTGTGTCCCATGGAAAGCAACTGATCTGTATTGTTTTTTTCTTTAAGAGGGGCTACATTTGGGAAGTATGATCATCAAGTGTGGGTACATCTATCCTCTTCAAGACCGAAGGAATTTGAATCTCAGAGGGGATACCAGTCTCTATAGATTCCAGGTAGGGGGATTGCTAATGCCGATAGGAGACAGGCAACTTGCTTTCCATCCTGGCAGGAACTAATGATGCATTTTTGTTTTTTTTCTTAAAGCATGTACTTGTTGCCTGTCAGTCACAATGGCCTGTACAGTTGCTTCCATAAAGTGTCATGCAGTAAAAATGATCTTGGAAAGCAACAGCAACAAATGATAAAAACCCTTAAAATTAAGAAAATGATGCTAAAAGAAAAAGTAGTATGGGGCAGGAGGCGAAGGTACATGTCTCCCCAACTTCTCCAGATTATACCCCCAGATTATAAAATTCAGAATTGTCAGCCAGGTTGGGCATCCTGAAAATTGTAATCCCAATACAGGCTATGCCACAGTAAAAGAGGGACAATTTTTTTTGCTTTGAATTCTATCATGGAAGTTGGAAAAGGAGTAAGGACAAAATTTCCCCACCATTTTTACCTCCAATATCTACATTTTGCTTCTATCCTACCTTGGCTTATTTTTGCATCTTTCATATTTTCCTTGTTATAAAATTTAATAATCACAAAATGAAACACAATTCTGATGCAGTAAAACAACCATACCCATTTTAACATAAAAGTGAAAAGCAGCAGCAAACTGATTATAAGTAGTCCTCGTTCAGCGACTACCTCATTTAATGACTCTCTGTAGTTACAGTGGGGATGAAAAAGTAACTTTACAATGTAACCCTCACTTTTACAAACTTTGCAGGTCTGTAAAGCAAAAGAAAGTCGAATTAAGGAAATAATGCATCCGCGGTTTTGCTTAGTGACTGCTTCACTTAACAGCCAAATTGCCAGTTCACATTGTGGTATCTAAATGAGGACTACATCGCACTACATATAACATTTTCACCATGAAATGCAAATACTAAGAGAGAATCTGCAATTTTAAAGCTTAATTAATTTTTCTAATATTATCACAGGTAGCTTTTGGCCTATGACCACAATTGGGATCAAAATTTCTGTTTTTTTTTTAGCATGGCAGTTAAGTCAATTGGGCATAATTTTATGCTTCTTTTTGCTACATGACTCTTTTGCAGTTGAATCACTGCAGTTGTTAAGTGAATCACATGGTTGTTAAGTGAATCCAGCTTCCAGCATTGACTGTTTGTTAGAAGCTGGCTGGGAAGGTCGCAAAGGGCAATCATGTTGGGATGTTGCAACCCTCACAAATATGTATCGGTTGCCAAACCTTGACCATGTGTCCATGGGGATGCTACAATGGTTGTAAGTGCAAGGACTGATTGTAAATCACCTTTTCACTGACTGTTGTAACTTTGAAGAGCCACTAAGCTCACCATCTTTTATCATCTTCGGCTTTCGTTTCACACTTTTTGGCTCCCCCACCCATTGTCAAAACATTATTCAAAGCTGTTCTAAAATAATTGGGAATAATAGGGAAGAAACATGTTGAAAAGAATTTAAAAACCTTTTAAGCTTTATTTGTCTAGTGGTGAAATATTAAATCTAAGAATGAATTAGAAGAACTTGTTAAGAGATTTATCAATAACTTGGTTCTTAGTTTTTGTCTTCCTTCCTACAGACACCCTACTTTTGGCCAACCCAGCAGTGGGGAGCAGAAGATACGGATTATGGTAAGTTTAACATATTACCTCCCTTTTCTTGGTGAAACATCAATATCGGCAAAAATTACATAAAATCAAAATGTCCTGTTCTAATAACTTTGGTAGAAGTAGTCATTTATTGAGAAAAATACGTTCTTCTCTCCCATTAATTGCTTTTTATTTAAAATGTCATTTTAAATAGCAGTTCATCTCTCTCTAATGAACATACACACAGGCTAGATTTCAGAAAATCCAATTTCAACGAATTTAAAGAAATTCTGAGTGGGATCCAAGGTAGAAACCTTCTTCTCAAAAATAAAATGCTATTCCAATGAGAAAAACAATTCTGGGCTGCTTAGGAACCCATTGTGGATTCCCGGGAAGTTTGAATGAAATAAAAGAGACTGCACTGTGTAAGAACCAATAAAATATCTATATAAAAAAGAAAAAGTATTGAGAAAGAAGTACAGCAACATGTGGAAGAACATGTACCACAAAAAGTAACTGAAATTTTAGGACTGCATTACAGTCCGAGTTTCTTTTTCCCCATGTCTCTATTTCTCTGAATGAAGGCATTGAGACAGCAAAGACAGGCTCCCTCTTACACTTATGGGTTTAAGAAGTTTAAGATATAATCTCTTGAAAAGGAAGAAGATATCCATACGTACAGGTGCTCTTCAGTCAAATAAGTTTTGGTCAACAACTCTATTGTACACAATCTTTTCAGTACTGCTTCTTGATTGCCAATTGCAGATATCCTTTTTATCTTCCAAACTGTTTCATTCAGACTTACCAAACTGGGTAATGTGTAAGAGTCTCTTAGTTCTGTGGTAAGGTACCAGCTTACTTATAAAAAGGCCTACGTTCAGTTTCTAGCCTCTACAGTTGAAAGGACCTCTAGTGAGGCAAGAGAAGGCCTTAAAAGCCATAATCAGCCATGATAACTGGGTGTGTAATAGATAGATTGGTGATCTGACTAAGGATGAAGCAGCTACTGTAAATAGGGCAGCTAATTGTCACCATCTGATAAAGCCTGTTAAGAAAATATCAAAACTCTCTCTCTCTCTCTCTCTCTCTCTCTCTCTCTCTCTTTCTCTCTCTCTCTCTCGTTTTAAAATCTTCATCTGTGCAGTTTTAATATTTGAATTATTATTCTACTTGTTTTTATAACTTGTAAGCAGTCCATAGGATAGAAGGGTAGCATAAAAATTTAATAAATGAATAAAATAAATATGCTTTAAGAGTTCCTACAGTATCTTCATTGGACACAATGCAGCAAAATTTACATTCTTAAGCAACCCTTGGTCTTTGAACAATACTGAAAGTCATTCCCATTTTAAAGTCATGAGTAAAAATATGCTGACTAGGATCTGAAAACAGCAGTTCTGATCTTTGCTGTATATATACCTTGCACATACGTTAATTCAAGGTATTTGGCTACTGTTATTTAAAGGATGCTTCCCATCTAAACTTCCCTGAACTTCTATCTGCCCCTTACTTGCTGTTGCCTCCTCCACATCTATAGTGTGGTTCAAGATGATGTGTCTGAACTAAACACCAGCACCTGTGTTCTTGTGAAGCTTGGTTCCCTGGAATTCCATCTGTCTTGGCTGGATGCCCTTGTGGGACACCCTCCCTTTGGAAAATATTGCATAACATTCAGGCTAAATGTTAACATGAATCATATTCATTTGGTTTTTGCAGCTGTGCATATAATGTATGTTCTCTTTTTTAAAAACTATCCCCAGCCATTTACCTAGCAAAGAGAAATATTAAGAAGAAAGGAGCGCTAGAAGATTATGAAAAGGTAGGAAGATATTTTTTCGTATGCAATGTTCTGTCTAAGCATCTTACCCAGTAGCATTATTCCAATACTTGGTAAGTTTGCCAAATCAGATTATTGAGATATGATAAGCAGATGAGGCTTAAGAATGTGCTAGTTCCTTCTTTTATTTATATGCCGCTTTTTCCTCAAAAGAACAAGAGTACTTTGTAAGAGAAGGAAGAAATAATCTTAAGTCCATATAATAAGAATAACAAGGTTTGAAAACAATTAAGATGAAAATGAAAAACAGTTCATTTTCAAAAAAGCAAAAGCAAAATAGATTAACTTAAAGGCAGTTTTGTTCAAAGTTGTTGTCATCCCATCTATGAATGGGTTAACAACAACCTTCTTCTTTGAAAGAATATAGTATGAACTATCTACCATGCCATAGCACACCACACCATAATATACTGTACAGTACCACACCATATAGAACTAGGAATTGAATGCTTGTAAGCACCACAGCGAAGAAACAAACTGAGTAATAGTTGTTCAAAACTTTGGCAACTTTCAAGATTGATGTCTATGGAGATTCTCAGTCATCCAGGTCGTGGTTGTCCCAAAAGTGCGTTTTCAGGAAGCAACTGGACTTTCTTATTTTTCTTTGAAGACCTTTCGCTTCTCATCCAAGAAGCTTCTTCAGCTCTGACTAGATGGTGGGAAAATGAAAGGATTTATATTCCTTGCAGACAGCTGGTCATATGCATTCTTTTAGCAAGTCGTTCAGGCTCTTTGGAGGCTTTCTTTGTCCTCGGGGTTACCTGAGTAGTGCAAATGTGTGTGGAGCCTTCGTGGCTGCAGGATGTTTTCTGCCGCGCGCATTCCTGTAGTCTGCAATGTTTTCTGGAAATCCATTCATACTCCCTCACCATTCGAAGAGTGTCCATCCCAAAGTGCATAGCTAGATGTCTATGGAGATTCTCAGTCGCCCCGGTCATGGTGCTTTTCAGGAGGCAACTGAACTTACTTGTTTTTCTTTGAAGATGTTTTGCTTCTCATCCAAGAAGCTTCTTCAGCTCTGACTAGATGGTGGGGAATGGAAGGATTTATACTCCTTGCAGACAGTTGGTCATTTGCATTTTTTAGAGAGTTGTTGAGGCCATTTGGAGGTTTTCTGTGTTCTCAGGGTCATCGGAAATGTCTTCAAAGAAAAACAAGAAAGCCCAGTTGCCGTTTTAAAAAGCACGTTGGGACAACCATGACTGGATGACTGAGAAGAATGCAAATGACCAGCTGTCTGCCAAGAATATAAATCCTTCCATTCCCCATCATCTACTCAGAGCTGAAGAAGCTTCTTGGGTGAGAAGCAAAACGTCTTCAAATAAAAAACAAGAAAGTCCAGTTGCTTTCGATGTCAGTCCTTTGAGGTAGGCCAGGTTAGGAAATAGACAAGGATTACAGGAATGCTATGTTATTATTGTAGGGTATAATAATAGAATCTTGGAAGCCTGTCAGAATTTCTATACCAAACAATATAGACTTACGACCACTATGGAGCCCAACATTTCTGTTGTTAAGCGAAACGGTTGATAAGTGAATTTTATGACTTTTCTTGCCACAATTGTTAAGTGAATTACTGCAGTTGTTAAGTTAGTAACACAATTGTTAAGCTTCCTCATTGACTTTGTTTGTCAGAAGATTACCACAGGTGCTCACATGACTCTGGGACACTGCCGTCACAAATATGAGTCAGTTATCAAGGGTCTGAATTTTGACCATCGGAATTCTGCAACAGTCGTAAGTGTGAAAAACGGTCACGAGTCACTTTTTTCAATGCCACTGTAACTTCGAACGGTCACTAAATGAACTGTTGTAAATCAAGGACTACTTTTATATAGTATTTGTTTTTTTCTTTTGGAATTGTAAGCCACTCAGAGTCATTGACTGAGGTAAGCAACTATAGAAATTGAATAAACAAGCAAATAAATAAATAATGCTAGACACAAACTGTCACAGCCATCTCCCACACAAAATAGTTTCCGGGTGAGACAGAATTTTAATCAAAGACAGCATTCCTCCCAACCCTCTGACATATGCTGATGCTGGGCAGGGGGTGGTGGTGGTCAGGCCTGTAACCACTGGCTTGTAGATGCCAGATCTCAGTAATGAAACCATAGATGAGTGCTGTCTTATTCAAGTTTGAATTGGCATTGATTAATCTCAACAGTATGCACAACGTAACTACTAAGCTGGCTCTTTTCCTGGGCTCACATACAAACTGTACGATTGCAGGAAAGAGGGCCCTTGAGTTAGGGAGGCTCTGATAGGATACAATAAGATGTTTTTGAGCAGGTGTAGTGCCCTGGCAGTGCCTTAAATCAAACATATTTTCCTGGCCACCTAATGAGAATGAAGGACTCACTGGAGAAGGGCCTAATGCTGGGAAAGATCGAAGGCAATAGAAGAAGGGGACGACAGAGAATGAGGTGGCTGGATGGAGTCACTGAAGCAGTAGGCGTGAGCTTAAAGCAGACATGTCAAACACAAGGCCCGGGGGCCAGATGCGGCCTGCAAAGTGGTTTCATGTGGCCCGTGAAGCCATCCTGAAAACAGTGAGGGAATGGCTCCTGCTGCCTTGCCCCTGGCCCAGGCTGTCCGGGAGCCAATGTACAATTTTGTGGTGGCCATCTATGCTGAAACGCATTCAGTCTTAGCTCCAGAAGGCAGTCTAGAAACAGCGAGGAACCATCCCCTGCTGTGTCAGCCCCGCCCCCTGGGTGCATGCTGGGGAGGTGTCACTCTTTGTGAGGAATGAAGAAATGGACCATGCCTTGGCGCTTGCCCCGGTCCCACCCCCTTCTGCCAGAGACCCTCAGATCTGTCCCACTCCTGCCCAGGCCCCCACAGACACCCTTGAACGATGTAGAGCTGGCCATGCCCACCCAGTAGGCCACACCCACTCCATCCATGCCCACCCAGTAGGCCGCACACACCCTGGCTGCACACACCCACCCCCCCGAGGGCAACCGCAATGCTGATGCGCCCCTCAATGAAACTGAGTTTGACACCCCTGTCTTAAAGGGACTCCAGAAGATGGTAGAGGACAGGAAGGCCTGGAGGAACATTGTCCATGGGGTCGCGATGGGTCGGACACGACTTTGCAACTAACAACAACATTTTCCTGGCTTCACTGCTTCTTAAGGAGATGGAAGGTACACGTCCATGCCAGCTCCAAAACACTGTTTAGGCTTCAGTCTGAAGTACATACTTCTCTTCTTACAATCATTATGCATTCTTTACAGGGAATCCTTGACTTGCAAACTTTCATTTAGTGATTGAAGATACAACGGCGCTGGAAAAGGGATCATTTTTCACATTTACAATTGCTGCAGCGTCCCCCATGGTCATGTGATCAAAATTTGGACACTTGGCAACTGGCATGTATTTATGTCAGTTGCAGTGTCCCAGCGTCATGTGATCACCTTTTGCGACCTTCTGACAAGCAAAGTCAGTGGGGAAGCCAGATTCACTTAACAACTGCAAGGAGTCACTTAACAACAGTGGCAAAAAAGTTGTAAAATGAGACAAAATTCATTTAATAGCTATCTTGCTTAGCAGTGGAAATTTGGGGGCTCAGTCATGCTTGTAAATTGAGGACTAGCTGTACTATATTTTGTATGTTTTAATGTTATTGCATTGTACATGCTCCAGTGCATTTTTAATTCCACCTTCCACCCGGGATCTCTTTTCAGCAAGTGAAATATACCTATGTAGAATAAAATACACAATCTTTTCCTTCTCATTATTTTGAAACATCGTCAAAATATTTATCCCTTTTAAGTACTGACCACTTCGCTATTGCCATTGTGATTAATGTTAAGAAGTTTTGTTGAAAAATGTTACCAACCTTGCTTGTTTTATGCTTGGTGCCTAAAGTCAGTGTTGCAACTGTTTATCACATCCTTTGTGGTGAGTGCATAACAATATTGCCTTTGCCTTCCTGTTTTTTTTCCAGGAACATTATAGCATGTTGAACAAACGCATCAATTATAAATGGGACTTCATTATTATGCAAGCCAAGGAACAGTACAGGTTGGAAACATTTCTTAACTGAGGTGGTGATGGGGATGGGCAGGTAGTCCTCGATTTACAACCATTCATTTAGTGACTGAAGTTACAACAGCACTGAAAAAAGTGACTTGTGATCATTTTTCACACTTAACGATCGTTGTGGTCACATGATCAAAATTCGGATGCTTGGCAACTGGCATGTATTTATGACTGTTGTAGTATCCCAGGGTCATGTGATCACCTTTTGCGACCTTCTGACAGGCAAAATCAATGGGGAAGTCATTATTTCACTCAGCAATGGTGGCAAGAAAGGTCATAAAATGGGCCAAAACTCACTTAACAATTGTCTTGCTTAGCAGTGGAAATTTTGAGCTCAATTGTGGTTATAAGTTGAGGATTACCTGCATTTTGTTTGAGCAAAGGAATAAGTAATAAAGAGCTGCAGGTATTCAATAGCAATTTTATTTCACCTTCTCCCTCCTTTTAAGAAAGGTCATCAAAAATTGACCTGCCTCTGCCTTTGCTTTGAGCCTCATCATTAATAATGGACTTGCAGTTTTGCCCATAAATAAAATATATTGACAATGGTCTGTCCATGTCCAAATTCTTGGCATAAATGTTATTTTCTTTTTCCTCTGGTAATGGGATGCTTATACTGATATCTGTCTGAGGATAATTTTTTTTAGTGACTGTACGTGGCCAATTTCATAATATGATAGTAAAGTTTGGAGTTGCTTTATCTCATTTTAATTTAGAAGTCACAGCCTTAGACCCTTGGCCGTAAAATGGGGATAACACAATTCCTTTATTGTAATTTCTTTCTTTTTCTTTTTTTAAGAAAACATCTTACTTACCATCTTCTTAGCTTATTCAAGGTTGGACTATTACTACTATTTAGAAAGAAATATACAAAGAATGATCCCTGAATCCCAAAAAAAAGGGAATATTTATACAATGAAGTGGCAGATTTTTCTTCATTGTGTGTATTAAAGATCTTGCAAGAAAATTCCATACCATGTTTATGTTATTTCCTGTTAGAGTGGATAAATAATCTGAAAAAAAAAATAGTCTCCTGTTTTGATTTATTTTTTAATAAAAGCTTCTTGGATTTGCAGCGCAGGAAAGGAACGAACAAAAAAAGACCGGCATACTTTGGATTACCAAGAGAAAGCCTACTGGCTGGTGCAACGGACTCCTGTAAGCAAGAATAGATTTACCTTTTGAATAAATATGTTTGTGCTGTAACACAAGATGATTGCAATGTACTGTAATAACTGGAGGCAACATTACAGGCATGCTGAATGTCTTGCCCCTAAGCATATTCCCTCCCCGATTTAAATCAATGGGACACTTTATTCTTTTGTGTTAAAATGACTTGGAAAATGAGAATTACTTTCCCTCATGAGTCATTGATTGTCAAGGCAGGTTGAATCCAAAGATAAAATGATGACCTAGATAGCAACACAACACATAGATCGGGGGTTCTCAACCTTGGCAACTTTAAGACTTGTGGACTTCAACTCCCAGAATTCCTCAGCCAGCAAAGCTTTGCTGGCTGAGGAATTCTGGGAGTTGAAGTCCACAAGTCTTAAAGTTGCCAAGGTTGAGAACCCCTGACATAGATGGTCTTGCTTCAAAAAGGATCGGTAGCTTTCTTTATTCCTGAAACAGATATATATGTGATGTTTAGAGTCTTTAAGTCTTCCATTAATGTTCTTCACCATATATTTTAAGGCATGTCCTTAGTCTTTTGGCATCAAAGGGGCATGGAAATTATTTCTTTTCCTCCCTACATGGGAACTACGATTGAAAAATTACGAGGCCTGAGTAGTGAATCAAACCTAATAGACAGCCTCCACTTGGAATGGGTTTCCATTTGATTGGTCTATATTCCTACATTGGCTTGCCATCTTAAATTCTGTTGGATTAGAAATTATCCAAAAGAATTTAAGATGGCAAGCCAATGTATGATACAGGTGGTCCTCAACTTACAAGAGTTCATTTAGTGACCATTTGAAGTTACAATGGCACCAAAAAAGTGACTTATGACCATTTTTCACACTTATGACCATTGCAGCATCCCCATGGTCATGTAATGTACATTTGGATGCTTGACAACTGACTCACACTTGTGACAGTTGCAGTGTCCTGAGGTCATGCAATCACTTTTTGCAATTTTCTGACAAGCAAGGTCAATGGGGGAGCCAGATGCACTTAACAGCTATGTTACTACCTTAACAGCTGCAGTGATTCACTTAATAAATATGGCAAGAAAAATTGTAAAATGGGGCAAAATTTGCTTAACAAATTTCTCGCTTGGCAACAGAAATTTTGCTTTCTGTGGTCATACGTTGAGGATTATCTGTACTGTATTTTATATCTTTAGTCATAGGCAGCCCAGAATCCTATGTAAGGTAGTCCTCGACTTAACAATCATTTTTTAGTGGCCATTCACTGAATAGCACTGAAAAAAATGACTTATGACTGTTTTTCACACTTACGACCTAGCGATATACCCTTGGCCATGTGATGTAAAATTCAGGCTAACCAACTGGCATGTATTCATGATAGTTGCAGAGTCCCTGGGTCTTGTGATCACTTTTTGCTACTTTCTGACAAGCAAAAAAAAAAATCAATGGGGAAGACAGAGTTACTTAACAACCCTTTACTAATTTAATAGTTGCAGTGATTCATTTAACAACTGTGGCAAGTAAGATCGTAAAACAGGGCAAAACAACAACTGTCTTGCTTAGCAATGGAAATTTTGTGCTCAATTGTAGTCTTAAGTGGAGGACTATTTCTAATTGGTGGTTTTATGCAGACATTCACACATAAACAATAAATAATAAATGCTAAACATGTGTGTGGGGGATTGCGGCATTACATCTGTGAGTTATTAAATTCCCACCATTTGTGTGAGCATACAATTTGGGGTCTGTTGCAGGAGTAAAAAAGGGACAATAAAGAGACAAGGAAGCAGGGGACAAGTTGGCCCAGGAAGCAGCCATGGGTTATCCCTGCATCTTCTGGCAGTTGTGCATTGTGCAAAAGTTTGCATTGTTTATATTTGATTCCACGAACAAAGCTACTGTAGTTTGATTCCTATTTCTACAGGGTTGTGATTGTAATCTCAGCTCAAAACCAATTGAAGTTATTGCCAAAAGCCCAAAATTTAAGTGCAGGTTTGTGGAATTGCTGCCTCCTGATTATCTAATTTCCCTTCATTCATCTTCCATGCCTTCAGCTGCTCCGCAGGGTGCTTTTGGCAACTTTTCCATGTTGGAAAAAGACATCAAGCTGGGCATCCAACAACAGCACGGTTTCTAGTCTTTGGGAGGCGCCTCTGGCAGATGCTGGGAGTTGTTTCCTGAGCAGTTACTACACTGATCACAGCAGGTCATAGGACTCTGACGCTTGCCAAGGAACTACATTCCCTAATCCCAAATCATAATCAAAGATCCACTTTTAATTGTGCACACAGTGTAAATGGCCACTGAGAGCCCAGCAGTTAACAGACAGAAAAGTAGAAGCCTCCAGCAAATGTCAGGCTATAATTGGAGCTTGACTTGAGGGAGGGGGGTGGGAAAGTACCATCTGTAGATAAGGTCTACACACTGCAACAGCCCCTTTGGTCCCAGTTCATCTTTCCTGCTGAAACACCTTTGATCACCTCAGGCTTGCTTTTGGATCTTTCTCTTTCTTGAACTGTTTTCCTTCCCCCCCCCTCCCCTTTTAAGATAGCACTGGTTGAGGTTTAATTATTGATGGCCCAACTTCAGCAGACATCAGATAGCAGATCCAAACTCAGCTGTGCTCAAAGCAGATGTCATAGCAGCACCAATCTGTTTATTATGTCAAAGCCTTCCTTTCTCCAATGGGCAATGCTTTCTTTCTTTTTTTTTATGAGTCAACTTCCCTTGCCCAGGTTTTGCTAGAAAAATGCTCTTGTTTATGAGTTATCTAATGCAGCAATGGATACATTTCATAGCATTGATACATAGAAAAGGGAAATGTGCTACTGCATCTTTTGTGGTCCATCTATTACTGTGGCTATATTTATTTATTTTACAAGTAGTCCTCAGTTTACAACCGCAATTGAGCCCAAAATTTTTTGTTGCTAAGCAAGACAGTTGTTAAGTGAATTTTGGCCCCAGGACACTGCAACTGAGTTTTGCCCCGTTTTATGACCTTTCTTGCCACAGTTATTAAATGAATCAGTATAGTTATTAAGTTACTAACACATTAAGTGTTAAGTGAGTCTGGCTCCTCCATTGACTTTGCTTATCAGTAGGCCCCAAAAGGTGATCACATGACCCTGGGACACTGCAACCGTCATAAATACATGTTAGTTGCAAAGCGTCTCAATTTTGATCACATGACCCTGGGGATGCTGCAAAGATCAGGTGGGGGGGGGGATGGTCCTAAGTCACTTTTTCAATGCTGTAGTAATTTTGAACTAAATGAAAGTTTGTAAGTGAAGGACTGCCTGTACACAGATCAATGTTTTAAAAAATAATATGGCATAAATACATCTTTGTTACATTTTGTTTTGTTTCTATATTATAGCCTGGAATGCAAGATACACTTGAGTATGGGTTGGACCGAGCCACAGATCCTTGTGAAAATAAGGTAAACCAGGTAAGCCTTAATGACATTCTAATTATAGTCTTATAGTCTTGTAAACTTACACAAATGGGTTCAGTAATATACAGCTACAGAACATTTATTTTTGTATATGGAATAAATGCGTTGCCTTTTTATTTTTAAAAAGATCCTTAAGAATGGCAGGAATCGGTCTTCATCAGGAAGACTAGTTGATCCCTTTTTTATGGTATTATAGTTCCAACATTTCAAATGAATTTTTTTTAGATTTTATTTATACCTTTATTCAAAGTATCTGGCCCTCCACCGAAACTCAGCAAGCTCTCCTATGACTATCAAAAATTGAAATGTAAATAAATGGGAGATCTCCCATTATAGACCACCATCATTTAATTTGGAATAATAAATAAGCAAAGGTAAGCAAAACATGCGTGCAAATTGATCGTGATGTAAACAAAGGTTTTAGCATATATATTTTTCTCTGCAAAAGGGTTTTTAGTTTTCTTTCTATCTTCCTCCCTTGCTTCTTTCTTTCCTTCTCCTCCCACTATGGGATCCATTCATAAGGCATAACAGATTTTATAGAAACAGAAATTCTATTGGTTTGATCTGGACTGCATCCAGAGCTCTGTGAGAATAAAGCCCTTCTAAGCTTGTACCTAATTTCAGCTCTATCTGATTTGTATAATACTGCTAAGCAGGCTATGCCAGTCCCATCACGGAGCTTTCCACAGACAATGAAGACATAAGAGAGATAGAAAATCTTGGCGGCTGAAGAGATATTAATAAGTCAGCGGAACTCTTGTGGAAGGTGAGGCTTGGATGATGCTTGGCTTGCATCCAACCAAAGACCCCCTCAAGACAATTCGTGCATTATTTTCATGAGATGCTTTGCAGGACTAACAGACCTCTCTTTTGGATCAAGCTCTCGACTACTGCAGTTCTCAGAGGCAGGGAATCACAGTGGCAAGTGGGCTTTGTTGCCATGGAGGACATACAAATGCAAGAGTTTAGAACTTAGCTTTTCCCGGGTAAGAGAAGGTGGTTGATAGACCTTTCTTGAAAAAAGAACCAGGCTCTATTAACCCAAGGATCTTGAAAGGAAAAAGGTCAACAAGGCAAGCTACACTTAATCCTAACCCTGGATTCATTAAGACATATATGTGGCATCATTTTCACCACACTCTCCCTTCAACTTCTCCCCCCTCCCCACTGCTTTTGGTCCTTTCAAAATCTCTGCTCCCCTTAGTAGGGAAGAACTCTTTTTTGTTCCAGTCATCACTGCACAGAAGCTGCAAACCTCTTGTAAAGTTCTGGATTCCGTTTTGGTCATTAAGAGTTTTGCTATGCTCAACTGTCAGTTCTAGGTATGTGGGGAATAACAGAAAGTTCAACAACCTGAAATCAATGATTGCATTTAGACTAATTCTAAATGAAGAATAAACAACTAATACGGTAATGCGATGATGAAAAAACTGGTAGAAAATAGAGGGATAATTGCAGTTTAAATTGGAAATATAACTTTGATTCAGTAAGTACCGAATGTATGAAAAGTATGTGCTTTTTGCTTTTTCTGGGAAAAATTTAGATAGATAAAAGATAAACATGAAAATATAGAAATTATGTATGAAATAGTTAATTAACCTTTCCCTTCTATCTTTTGTTTTCTCTCTCTCTAGTTTGTTTTTCTCTGATGTATATGATCTTCGTTCTCTATGAAGTACTTGGTTGCTTGTCCTGTAAAAGACTAATGTGCTGTCATTTCAAGATGAATCTCATCCTATTCATCCTTACTCATTGCTATATATTTAAGCCTGGGAAATGAAAATCAACTGGAATGAGGGTTGGATCTACTTTAATTCATCTATTTTATAAACATTTGTTTACAACTGTAAGCTTTTTTTTTAATTAGCCCCCATATTGTCTTTCTTGATGGGCTGGAACTCACTTGGGATTTCATTGTCATTGCAGTCTGTCCAGTGGGATAAGAAACTGTTCTAACAAATTAAATAGTTTACATAAGCAAGCCAGATGTAGTGTCCATCCTGCCACACCATTTTATTGTCTTGAGTATGACTGAACGGTTTCCTATTCTTTTGGAGACAGATCTTCCCAACAACCATTATACAATGACACAGCCTCAAGATCATTGACAGGAACCGTCAGGCAGGCTTTCCTGAAAGACTTGCCAATTTTGACTTGTGCATCCTTTTGTTTATATCCTTATTGATATGTGGCTCTTGAACAGTTGACTCATACCAAACACATCCTTTTCCAAGCATGAATCGGTAGTCTTAAAAAGATTTATTGAAGTGAAAGAGATAGATAAATTACAGAAATTTCAACAACTTAACTATTTCCCTCTAAAACTGATTTATTTTCCTAAGACATGAGGACAGAGACTTTTGTCTTTTCCTTCTAGTGGCTTTTCTGTATACAAGCAACAAGGTGGATCTTTTTATTGATAAAGGATGAACTTGCTGGTGTTTGTTTACAAAGCTGTTTCCTGAAATTCTTAACTGTCTGAGAAGTGACTCTTAAAATTGGCAAGAAAAAATAACTTCCAATAAAACCTTCATGGTTAATTGCGATACTGTATTCTTATATTATTTTTTAAACTGGCCTGCCTCAGATTTATCATACTATTCTATAATGCATTATCTACAATAATAAAATAGTACCTAACAGTATCTACAAAAATAAAATATATATTAAATAAGCAAATGTATCCAAAATACACCTGTATTTTCTTGAAGCTTGTTTCTTGTATAACAGAATTTTTCTGAAGTGCTATTTGTATCTTCACATTTGATTACCCATAGTAATCTATAGGGTTCAGTTTCAAAGACTAGTACCTCTGTTTGCTGTTTTCTCATTTCTAAGAAAAAGTGGGATGTAAATGTCTTAAATATTTTCAGTATAGATAGAAGTTAAAAAAATGGCATAGTAGCACGAAGCAACATCTGATTCTAACAATACATGAGTATAACAAGATTTCAGAAGGGCTTGGGCTTAGATACCATTAAAAGTTTAAAACCAACCCCTGGTGGCCAGATTTCAATTGGGTCTGCAAGATTGGCTAACTGGAATTAAATTTTCCTTCAGTGGCACTTTTCTGATAAAAAGTGCTCGGACCTTTACAGCTGGGATTTCTGAGCAAAATACAATATATACATATGATTCTATTGATATATGAATATTCTAGTATCCAGTCATACTGAATTAAGTAAATCTCATTATGACTAAGTTGCATGCTGTTGTACATGATAATAAGTGACCTTTTATAGATTGGACTGAAAGCATATGTTACTTATTTATTGTCTCTGAGAATTCAAGGTGACGTACACCCGCATTTTATACCCATTAGCACTCTGCAAGGTAGGCAAGGCAGAGAGAGAATGACTGGCCCAGAATCATCTTGTGGTATTAGTCTGTGAAAAATTACCTCTCCTTAAAAGAAGAGATGCATTTGAATCCCATGCAAAAAGAAAAAAGAAAGGAAAATTTTGGTGTAAAACTGGCAAAAAAAGTGAGGAAGTTTACTTGGGGCCTTCCCCCCAATTGCCTTTCTATCTGAAATGCATCCTCTTGTAAAATGATTTTGAAACAATAAAGGAAAGGAAATTAGCATCCAGACCTTATGCTGTACATTTGCATGCCTCTAATAACTGCTATGTATGTTTGCCAAATGTGATCTAATGAGTGTTTGAATGAGACTCATAGAACCAAAAGGAGCTCCACAAAACTTAGGGTTTTTCCTGAAAGTCTGTGCCTTCCCTTTCTATCATCTTATTTCAAACAAAGTCATGCATGATACTTCAAAGGGAACTGCAAGTACAAACAGCCTCCAGATAATTTCTAGCCTTCAATCCCTGGCTTGGCTGCTGGATGTCATATAACATCATCGGAGCTATTTAAATCATAGCATAACCACAGCGGATATTGTTTAATTCCAATGTTTATACATTGCAATATATTGTTTCCTGTTGCTTTCCACTAAAGTTGAACAATCTAATTTGTGTGTCCTAAATGAGTCTACTTTAGCTCCATTACAATAGATCTGTAATTAAATGCATACAGATATATATATATACCTGTGTTTCCCTGAAAATAAGGCCGGGTCTTTTTTTTTTGTCTCCAGAAGTGGCACCAGGTCTTATTTTCAGGGGATGTCTTTTATACTCACCTCCCGCACTGACAGCCCGGCCCAGATAGCCCACTTATTCTGCGACAGAAGGAGCAGCTTCATTCTGCAGCTGCATTCTGGCCTGCAATTTGCAGTCAGGCCTTTCCCGAAGGCCTCTGCAGCCGAGTGCTGAGCTATGGATTCAATCCATAGCTTAGTTCTCGGCTGCAGAGGTCTTGCAGAACCGAGCTATGGACTAAATCCATAGCTCAGTTCTCAGCTGCAGTGGCCTTCTGTGACTGAGAAATGCAGACCTGGCTGCAGAAGACACTGCAGAAGAAGTGGGCCAGCAAGGAGAGGCCTGGCTGCAAAGTAAGCGGGTGCGGAATACATGGGGCAGTTCCACCCCCCCCCCGCCCTAGCTTGATTTTTAGGTGAGTGCCTCATCCCGAAACTAGGGGTTATTTTTGGGGTAGGTCTTACTTTTGGGGATGTACACACACACACATACATACACACATACAAGCTGAGAAGAAACAGGCATTACTAGCTACTAAATAAGACTTAGTAAAATCAGTCAGTCCATGGAATTTCTTCACATTTTGTTAGATGAAGTGGATTGTTCCTAATCTAAATGTTTTAATTGTCAAACAGACTGTGATACTCTTTTCAATGCACTGTTTCTTTGTTTTACAGAAAAAAACAATTGATGTATATAGGACAGAGGTAATTCATTGTAATTTGTTGTAATGTATATTGTTAATTATAATCTGCACGAATATTTATTTTATAGCACATGTAAAAATCTTACTTAGCGAACCAGAAATTGCCAAGAATCACCTTTTGAGCACGTTAAAATCTTGGGAGTCTTTTTGCTTTTGTTTTAATCTATATCCTCCAAATTCCATTTTCAGACAGACTGAATACAGGTATTCCTCGTATTATGAATGTAATGGAGCCTGTCCATCATAGCCATAACTCATCACGGATGTAAAGTGGGTCAATTTTATAATCTTTTAAGGTGATCGTTAAGCAAATAACAATAACAGTTGTTAAATGAACCAATGGTTCATTCTGGGCTCTGGTTTGCTGAAAAACTGGAAGTAAATGTTGGTTTTCAGCAAAGCTGTCATAAAAGCAGTCACATGACCAAGGGATACTGCATCAAACAGCTATAAATGCAGTCCGGTTGCCTAGTGCCTGAAGTTTGGTCACGTGACCACAGGAGAGTAAAGGTCAGAATTTTGAATCTGGGTTGTTGAGTGACACCCAGGTAAATCTGTCAGAAATCCAAACAGTTGCAAAATGACCAGTCATAAATCGAGGACTATCTGTACTGCTGTCCTGGGATCTTCTTCCAGTTAGGGCTTCCTCCCTTGCATCCATTCAGAATGGCTTAAGACAGGGCTTTTCAACCTTTTCACCCATTGTACCACTTTTAGGATATGGCAACATCTGAGTACCACCAGTCGCCTAGCAAGGTGTCAAAAACTTGATGACCAAAAAAAAAAAAAAAGGAAAAAAGTGGTACAAGTAGTCCTCGACTTACAACAGTTCACTTAGTGACTGTTCGAAGTTACAATGGCACTGAAAAAGTGCCCCCCAAGCCACAGCCAAGCAAGACACCTGCCTGCCCACCCGGCGGCGCTCTTCCTCCTGTCCAAGGTTTTCATTGTTGTGAGCATTTCTGTTGAGGATTGGCAGAGGGGGTGGGGGGGTTGGTTTTTATTCCCCCTGTCTGCTGGGTGGTTGTAGCAGGTTTTTGTCACTTCACACGACCCTGGGACACTGTGACCGTCACAAATATGAATCAGTTGCCAAGCATCTGAATGTAAATCACCAGACCCTGGAGATGCTGCAACATTCCAGCTGATCGGCGCTTCTTCAAGGCTCAACAGAAGTTTCCAGCTGGAGCCTGTCACTGATCCTGGCACTTCCACTGAGCCCTGATAGCCTTGCAGCTCCAGCCATCTCTCACTCAGGCTTGTGCGGTGCTGCCACCGGTTCAGCTCATTCCCCTCCCTTGCTACCATTTTTCTAGGATGGTCGCGTACCATCTGCCAGTTGCTAATGTACCACAGGTGGTACCCGTACCACTGGTTGAAAAGCCCTGGTTTAAAAGATGATATGGCCTAAGGTAGAATATTCCAACTCCATCTCTGGCCATCATTTATTAATTGGTTACTAACTTCCGTGGGCATCCATAGCAAACCATGATGACATCAGAGTGATGACAAACTGTTCAGCTCTTCCAGACAGTCCAGATCAGGAAAGAGATTCCACAAATCTGGTTGGAACTCTGCCTCTTTGAGATAAGCTGTGTTAACAGAATCTTGAAAGCCTGACAGAATTCATTCTTATGCTTCCTGGGCTTAAGGCATATTTTTGCAAATATCACCTCTGCCTCCTTTCTCCAAGGTCATCACCTTAACTCCCTACACACACATGGTGACACTATATTACAAAACGTGCTGTTAACTATTTGTGCAGCAATGCCTGCACAAGTATGTAAGATACACTACAGTATTTGCATCATGATAGGATGGTGCTCGTTTCATAATCTGCACCCACATTCCGCAGATGCCCGCATTTGATTCTTATTAATCACTTTAGAGGTAGTCCTTGACTTCCAACAGCAGCTGAGTCCAAAATCCCATTGCTAAGCCAGACTGTGATTAAGTGAGTTTTGCCCCATTTTACAACCTTTCTTGCTGCCGTTGTTAAATGAATCACTACAAGTAAGTTAGTAATAGTTGTTAAGTGGCTTCCCCATCAGGTCACAAAAGGGGATCGCACGACCACTGCGACACTGCAAATGTCATAAATACTACCCATTTACCAAGTATCCAGATTTTGATTATGTGACCGCAAGTTGTAAGTGTGAAAAACGCTCATAAGTCAGTGCCATTGTAATTTCAAATGATTTGTCAGTGCCATTGTAATTTCAAATGATCACTAAACAGATGGTTGTAAGTTGAGGAGTGCCTGTATTCTGCCTGACAGTAAAACTAATCCTTTGACTTTTTTTCTTTTGACCCCCAATTTTCAAATGATTATATTGAGTGCATTTATGCTATATCATTTACACAAAGTCACTTGATCTATATAATATACCAAAATGGCTGAGGGCTGAACGTTTACCTAAGCCCCATCCTTCCTTCTCACTCACATCAGTGTGCTATTATTTGTCATTGCAATCATTTCAAAACCAAAGTGTCTTTTGAATTGGTCCCTCCACATGCGAGGCTTAAGTTAATCTTTTTGTTGTGCCTCCAAGTAGACTATACACTTCTCTAATCCTCCCATTGATTTTATGGCCATTCTTGTTTCTCTGTCTTTTAAGTGGTAGTCTTTGTAGGAATAATATGGGCCAGGGATGGCAGGTGATGGAAACGAGCTTGTAATAAAATGTCTCTTTAGTTTATCTCTCTTCTTTCCTAGACAATAAACCTCATCAAGACTTAAACTACAATTCAGGAATCTGCCTGCTGGGTATCCATTTCTTGCAAAAGTGGGTCACACAATCTTAATGGAACAATAACATTGTGTGACCCACTCTTGCAAGAATTCATTTCTTAGTGAACAAAGCTTGGAAGTCAATTATCTGCTGTTCTGCTAACATATACAATATATCTGTCTTTACAGATCATGTATCTCCAACTGGCCCTCATGAAGACTGCAACAAAGTCATCTGTCTCTCTGGGAGGGTAAGCTCTGACATCTTGTATGTCTTTTAACTAATACTTTTCATCAAGAGATTGAGCCAGAGATTGTCTTTTTAAAGCTAGAAAAGGTTTGATATGATACTTAAGCTTCATCCAGAGGAGGTTGTTTTTTTTTTAAGAATCCCCAAGGGAACAGATGTATGTATTCAATAATGAAATGTGACTGTTTAAGAAAGCCACACTAGTATTAGTGGACATAACTAAGTGAGAACTGCATAAGTTTCCATCTTTCATTTTCAGATAGTCTTTTTCTCCTTCTCTCCCCCTCTCTATGTCCCTTAGTTACAAACACACTTTATATTCGTACCTCACATGCACACATACCCTGTCTCATCATCCATCCATCTCATCCTTTTTATACAGCTTTTAATCAACTTCTCATGATTTAGGATGGATTGTACACTAAAATCAATATTAGAAACCAATACATAAAAATAAATGCATCCAGGTCTATTGTTTTTCCCAGAGCCTACCACAATATGAAGGGTTTTGTTGTTTTGGGAAACTTAACCTGAGGATAGGTGGGCTGTCCTTACTTAAGGAGGCAAGGTGATCTATAGCATGGGGGCTTCAACCAAGAAAGCACGTCTTTGGGCCCCATCCTTTTGACCTCACTCAGTTGGGGACTTGAAGTAGGCACTCTCAGAAAGAAGCGCACAGGTGAGACTTTAAAATTGGGACTGAATTGGATCTGGAGGTTTATAGTTAACTAATGTAGCAACTTCAACATAGCTGTCAATTGCTAAACCTCTCTCCATGACTCTCAGAGAGCTAATGATCCACCTTCATGGTGCTAACAGCCAGATAACTGCAAGGAATATAAATCCTTCCATTCCCCAGCATTCAGTCGGAACTAAGGATGCTTCTTGGGTGAGAAGCGAAATGTCTTCAAGGAAAAACAAGAAAGTCCAGTTGCCTTTTGAAAAACCATCTTTGGGACTCTCTCCTTTGTTAATATTCAGGACCAGCTACAGTGTCTGAATCAGTACTGAGGGTAACCCCATCTAAAATGTATGGCAGCAATGTAATTGTGAGAGGATGAGGGCGCAAGTCATGTTTTGGACGTCTTGATCCAAACAAGCTCCTAAGTGGTGCATCTCTGACACAAAAGTATACATCCCTCCTTCTCTTCACAGGTTTCCTTCCCACGTTTCCCAGCATCCATACATGTATAGTTGTAACCTTGTGAGATGCTCCTTGGGATTTTTAATAAGCAGGACAGTCTTATTAGTCTTCTGAACAGGAATTTCAGTTCCATACTTCCAATTGCCAGTTTGTGGGGAGTACATCAGAAAGCTACTTAAAAAGATTGAGATGGGGTTGGAGTTTTCAAGTTTTTCCAGGGCAGCGTCGCTTAATAGACATACAAAATCCTTTTTTCTGAGAGGGAGGAATCTTAACTAAACTTATCACTGAAAAATAAACCATGCACACTACTGAGGTTTCCATTATTTGCTTGTTTGTCTGACTCATAACTAGCATTATTTCCAATCCACCTACCTGTTGAAAGAAATAGTTATTGAATAGTATTGTACGATAATAATCCATTTTAGAGCAATTAGGATACTTTCCAAGTGTGCCTGTGAATTTTCTGTTTTAAAAGAACGAAGTTTGCATGTTGCTCTGTTCAAAAGGGTTGTGTTTGCTTGTTATATCTGTATATGAATTCTCTTTAGTGATCAATTTCTCATTTCTGCTATGATCTAAGATTCTGAGTCATACATTTGTTTAAAGCCACAACTATTATTCTTTTAGCATATCAAATGTTGGGCATTTTTTAAAAATCTGTAAATTTATTTTCCTGATTAATTGTGCTAGGAGCAATACTTGAAAATACTCGTACTGTTTATTTTTTTTCTGCAACTTCAGCATATTTCATCCTGTTTCTGAATTGTGGTAAGCTGAGAGGGACATAATTAGAGGAGCTATTCTGAATTTATTGCATATTACTTCCTAAACTAATTGTTATTTCTTCTTTATGATGTAACCTTGCAGCCCCAGGAGTTATGTGCATAAGCAGTTTATATGCACTACTGTGGATATAATCATTTTCACCTGAAACATCTATAAGCAGGAAATTACCATAGAGTTTCAGAAAAACCAAAGCTAGTGTTTGTTGCTTCTATAAGCAAGTATTGCTGGGAGGTACTTTGGAGGATTTATAGAAAATCCCAGTTGGATTCCTGAACTACAGCATATCAACGTCAGAATTCTAGCCAGGTTTTTGACTGTCTTAAAAATGTAAGGTGGACGTGAATATTTGCCAGTCCAAGCATCTGCCAATAGAAACCCAATGTCAACAGTTCAATCCTCAATGAGCTGGTTTAGGAAAATTATTTGATGTAATCAGTTCTTAGTCTTCAAACAGCAAGTGAGGGATCCCATGTTTGAATTACTTCCCATGCCAAAACAAAAATCTTCCACATAGAGAAGTGCCGTATCTGGGATAAAATTAAGATAGTTTCTTTCTTTATATCATGCAAACTTTCTATGGCTGATGTTTTGATGTTTGGGCATGCATTCAAACATCTTCTCCATTGTATCCTTCCGCAGTGGGACAGTCTAAGAATGTGCCATGTAGTATTTTGAAATGTCTCCCATCCAAATAGCAATCAGGCCCAAACATGTCTAACTTCTGAGTCCAGATAAAGTTGGCCAAGTGCTGTTACCTGCAGAGACTCAAGTGTAGTATAATTAGCCTTTGGAAGCCAGTTTCTCAAAGACCCCCCCATATCTCTTAACCCCCAACAATACAAGAATGATATCACTGGAACATCAATAAGACGCTAGCCAGGAAACTGCAAGTGTTACTGATTGCATCATATCAGCAGTGAAATGTTCTCCTGGCTGGGATGTCATTGGAAATGTGAATAATGTTAATTTCATCTGTTTATTCTGGACTAATAACTGCATGTAGATGTTTCCCTGTTTTTTGTCTCTAATATTTTCAGAATAGTGAAGTACTGTGAACAGTTCTGCTCCAATGACCCTATAATCTCAGGATGCCTGCCCAGCAACCCTTGGGTTTCTGATGATGTAGATTTTTGGGAACTCAATGCAAAACTGTACGTATTGCATTTATTTCAGCTCCTAACTTACATCGACTCTTACTTGCTTTTCCTTTTTTTCTTTTAGATTTAGAACATAGAATAATAGGGTTGGAAGAGATCTTGGAGGTCTTCTAGTTCAACCCCCAGCTCATGGCAGGAGATCCTATAACATTCCAGACTTTCTTTGGGCTTGATGGGATGGATACATGCAATCATAGAAAGAATAACAGAACAGAATAATAAAGTTGGAAGGAACTCTGGACGTCCTCCAGTCCAATTTTAGTATCAGAGCAACTTTCAGTTTATAAATTTCTGTGTGTGCCTTTGGCCTATAGCCACATGACCATGGAAATTGTTTTCGGACAACGCTGGCTCCCTCGCTCAAGAAAGAGAGATGAGCACCATGCCCTAGAGTTGGACACAACTGGACAGGGAAACCTTTACCTTTTACCTCTTCTTGCTTACTAAGGTGGAGGCAGGAGAAGTTACATTATTTTATCTAGAGACATTCCTGCTCTAGTGTTAAGGCAAAGCAAGAAGGCGCTGTTGTGCTTCTTTCTTTCATATTATGGTTTCCTATTTTTCTGCCTGCTTTAGCAAGCAGAAGGTAAGAAAAAAATTGGCAAAATAGAATAGTGGGTGCTATAGAAGTAGTCAGTTACCACTTTTTGAAACCTGGTGAAATCTTTCTTTCATTTTTCTATTTTGTCAATTGTGGCTGTGCGTTTGGAAAGGAGAGGAGACCTTTCTTAGTTGAATAAACATTCTGACAAATGTAAACTCTAAATTTGCATTATAATTTAGAATGGGTGATTTTAATGCTTATCTGTGGGAAGATCTTATCAATACACATTGCAGATGCCATCACAAAATTTACTCCATCTGTCTGCAGTGTGCATTTTCCAAAATGTATCTATAGTAGAAAAATCAAAAATAACAAACAAAGTGAAGAAATTGCCTGAATTAAAGGGAAATACATTTCTATAATGATCCTAATAAATATTACAATGCATAATCACTGGCTATTTTAGATAGCAATACCTAGCCAACTTTGGCTAGCTTGAAAAAGTTAAGCAAGGATGGGTCTAGATCAGTGGTTCTCAACCTTTTTAATGCCACGACCCCCAACCGGTCATAAGTCGAGGACTACTCAACCAGTCGTAAGTCGAGGATTACTCAACTGGTGCAGCACCATTTGCAGAATGGGACTTTTGGCGGGCTCAGCAGGGCAGAGACAGCCTGGACAATTCCTATTTGGCTTTTGAAAGCCAATAGAATTAGACTCTATTCAAGAGAGTCTATTCTATTGGCTTTCAAAAGCCAATAGAATAAAAGGGAGTAGTACAGCTAAGGAAAAGGGGGAAAAAATGGCGGACTGTGTTGTTTGGCGACCCCCGTGAAATGGTCGTTCGACCCAAATGGGGTCCCGACCCACAGGTTGAGAACCACTGGTCTAGATACTGCTTGGCTACTATCACAGAATATAGATTAGACTGGGAAGCTGGAAAAGTGTTGTCAGAAAATGATAAACATTTTTTGTTTTTTTGCTAAGAAAACAACATTTCTGGTAAGAAAATAATATTTCCGTGTCCCTGTAGTTAATTATGAGTCAAGCTTGACCTGAGGGATACTTTGACTTACTTGTAATATCCTGACTTGTCCTGATCATAATACATTAGAAGTCAGAGGAAAAATAAGTCAAAAGTAGGCAGAGTTCTCAGTTCTGTCAAAACACAAAACAAAATAGAAAATCTCAAAAGAATTGATTTCAGGGACAAACAGTTTTGTGTTTATAAATGAACATATGGGCAGGTCCATGAAATCAATCTTAATTTAAAGGAGACTTTCTCTCTTTGGGCAGGGTAGAAATCCCCACCAAGGCACGAGTGGAGAAATGGGCCTTAAACTTTAGTGAGCTGATGAAGGACCCCAAAGGACGTCAGAGTTTCCAGCTGTTCCTGAAGAAGGAATTTAGTGGTAGGTATAAAGATAAGCCTGCTTTTCCCCATGTCAAGGTGTTGTATACAATCTGAAGTCACTGATGTCACCCACAGCAAACAGAGAGGAATTTTATGTACAGAAAGTGATTTAATCCCTTAATTATTTGTAAGGTGATATGAGATTACATTGCAGCTATTCATAACAAGAATAAAGCTGTGACTTATTATAGACCTTGTCTGTGAGAGGGGAGGACATTTTATACTCAAGGCACAACAGAATCTTTGTGGTTTAGTAAAAGGGCTCAAAAACATTAATTTTTTTTTTTGTCCTTTACAAATCCCCCTGGTTTGGGACATTCATGAATAGAATAGGGCAGTGGTGGTGAACCTATGGCACGGGTGCCAAAGGCGGCACTCAAAGCCCTCTCTGTGGGCACGCGCACCATCGCCCCAATCCTAAGCCTTCAGCTGGGTTTTATAAAACCTTTTTGCTTTAGGCCTCTGCCGCCGTGTGCAAAAAAAAAAAGGGTTCAATCAATCAGTCAATTTCAATGTTTCGCGGGAAAAAAAAGATCTTGCAAAGTTGGAATTGATTGATTGAACTTTTTAATCCAACCCAGTCTGCCGTTACCACCGCAGCCATGCCCACCCCATGGGCCACACCTACCCAATTGGCCACACCCAGCCAATGGGCCACACCCACCCGGCACCCGACAATGCATAAATGGGTTTTGGGTTGCAGTTTGGGCACTCGGTCTCTAAAAGGTTTGCCATCACTGAAATAGGGTGTAATCTGATGGCCATATACCAGGGAAAATAATTATCATGTTTATAGCATTTGGGTAATGGGAAATTTTTTTGATTTGGAGAGTGGGGTCAGGAAAATTATTTCTGCTAATGTTCTAGAAGTCTGCTTATGGTCTTAGTATGGTCACTCTAGACTTACATTATTCTGTTTTTAATATTGTCTTACAAGAGTTGATATCATAAAATGTTGCCCAGAGTTGCTGCCAATAATGAGATAGGGCAGGGGTCTCCAACCCCCGGTCCATGGACCAGTACCGGGCTGTAGCATGCTAGCAATCAGGCCGCACAAACAAGCAAAGCCCCATCCTTGAGATGCAGGCAGCACACAAAACCACGCACGGAACCGGTCCCTAGTGCCCAAAAGGTTGGGGACCTCTGAGATAGGGGGTGTATAAATTTAATAAATAAAATGCTGTTTTTTGTTCCTGTTTAATTCAGGGGAGAATCTGGGATTTTGGGAAGCTTGTGAAGATTTGAAGTATGGAGATCAATCCAAAGTGAAAGAAAAAGCAGAAGAAATTTACAAGTGAGCATATTCTAGTTTGAAATCTTTCTAGTAACTTTCCTTGTTCTGTTTAGTTCCATTTCAGTATTTTGTGGTTAAGTAGTGAAAGGAATGACAGTGAGAATACATTCTAAGAATATAATCATATCATACTATAATGAAAATAAAGAACTGTGTCCAACAATAGAATCTAATAGTATCAGGCTATTATTCAGAATTCTACTATTTCCTAAACTTCTGTCTTGTTTATTTATTTGATTGTTATCCCACATTATTTTTGGTCAGCTAGCCGTAAAATTTGATATTTTTTTCATCAAAGAAGTCTACAGCCTAACAAAAATGTCAGCTGGAGATGGTGAAAATATGTTAAGGTTCCAGTGATAGTTGTTATCTTCTGTGATATTAATTCTGTATATTATTGGTTATTAACATATTTGAGATACATGAAACTGATACAATATCAGTTCATATTCAAAAAAGAAAAAAAGCATTTTATTTATAGGGAAAAAAAATCCCATCTCCCTGATTTTATTAACTATTTTTCCTCCTTATAATTTTCAATTCTAGAACCTTCTTGGCTCCAGGAGCAAGACGGTGGATTAATATCGATAGCACCACTATGGGCGTTACAGTCAGAGGCCTCAAAAACCCTCAACGTTATGTCTTAGATGCTGCACAGACTCATATTTACATGCTCATGAAAAAGGTTGGTCATTTGAATTTCCATTCCAGCTACCTAGATATTTTTGAAGGAAACAAAAAAGATATTAACACATATACTGTATACCAGCAGCCCCCAACCTTTTGGGCACCAGAGACTGGGTCTGTGGAGAGAGGTTTTTCTACGGACCGGAGGGGGCATGGTTTTGTATGCTGCCTGCATCCCACTGATGGGGCTTCGCTTGTTTGCGATGCCCAGTTTCTGGCATGTCACAGCCCAGTGCTGGTCCACGGACTGGGGGTAGGGATCCCTGCTGTATACACACACCTAGATATAGACAAATATCTCTTCCTTGTTGCTCCAAAGAAAACACATTGGAACATCTCTGTGTGAGATCCTGTGTAATTTGGGGTTGATTCCACATAATTTTCATTATATAAAGTGAATGACTTCCATACAAAGATAAGTTTTTCAAGAGGAAAATTCAGTTTTTTAGGAGATATCCTGGGCATTGAAGTGGACAAAGTCCTTATATCTATTAATCCAGCTTCTTCCTTGTTAGGACAGATGAACACAGTGTGGGTTCATGTGGTGATTTCAGCCTCTTTGACAGGTGGTGGTGGTGGTGGTGGTCCCATCGGCCTTGAAGAGGCAATGCTAAGCCCCCTCCTCAAGATGTCAGCTCTGGACCCTTCCCTGTTAGAGAATTATTGGCCAGTTTCCAATCGCCCCTTTCTGGGAAATATTGTGGAAAAGGTGCCTGATGACAGCTTCAGAGGATCTTAGAGCAAACGGATTTCTGGAAGCATTTAAGTGTGGCTTCAGGCCAGGGTATATTACAGAGACAGTGCTGGTCGCATTTGCTGTTGACCTTTCAGCAGAACCAGGATGGGCGTGGTACATCAAGTACCCCTTGATCCCTTAGCAGCTTTCAATATTATTGACCACAGAATCCTTCTGAACCAGTTGTGGGGGTTAGGAGTAGGAGGCAGTGGGTTCCAGTGGTTCATCTCCTTCCTTAGTACAGTAGTCAGTTCCAGTTGGAGACAATGAGGAGAGATTACATCTGCAGCCTCTTGTGTGGTGTGCCTCAGGACTTGATGCTCTCTCCTCTCTTCACCTTGTACATGACACCATAGATAAGGTCATCCACCAGTTGGAGGTATGGTATTATCAATATGCTGCTGATACTCATCTCTCTTTGTCAACCCCAAATGGCACAGGTGAAGCTGTCAATGCCTTAACTCAGTGTCTGAATGGGATAGAACAGACTTTAGCTCATGTCAGGTTAAGCCCAGGAACAGCATGGAATAATTCAGCCCGAGTTCAGGATTGTTGTTGTTGTTGGTTTGTTTTGTTTTTTTTTTGCTTGTATATTTCAGACTGAATCTTGCCAGACTAAATCCTTGCTAGTGTCAGCCCGGCAGATATACCTTGGGAGATTCTAGGGAATCTATCCAGATTCCTTTCTCTGTTTCCTACCTACACCTCTCGATGTGCTGCCACTTGTCCCTCCCCACCCCCTTTCTGGAATGTGCTCCTTCCTATCTGTGAAACTGCCACCTCTCTGTGGTCCTTCACACCAGCTTCCCCTCTGTGGACATTGACAAAATCACCATCCGTCAATTGCAAAAGGCAGCTTTACTTGGAACAGCTTACATTCTGCTATACCTTTCACATCATCAAACAACAATGTCTGCTATCCCAAATCCTTGGGAAGGACTCAATAGGTGGATAAAAATGCCAAATCCAAACATATGGCTGACTGTGACCAACCATAATAAGTTGTTACCCAAAAGTTTTAGTATACCATTATCATTCCTTTCTTCCATCTTATGACTACATGTTTTAGCAGCATAAGAAACAAAAATGATTTGCTCAGCATTCCAGTTGTTCAAAGGAAAAGTCTGATATATTAGTATGACTCATCCAATTATTATTACATAACCTGCTTGTAGGGTACATGTACATAGGTAGCCTGTTGGAAATGGTGATTTTGTTGATGCCGATGGTGTTCAAGTGGTGCTCTAGTTGTTTCGTGACTGCGCCCAAGGCACCTATTATAATTGGTACTACCTTTCTTTTGCCACAATTGTTCTGTTATTTACTCATTTTATTTTACTCAATTTACATGTCCACCCATTTTGCAATAGCGGCTCTGGGTTCAATGCTCAATAGAAAATAACACCAACAACAATAGACAATGTCTTTCCCAACCCCTGGTGTATATTTCAGCATCTGAGAAAACATCTTCCTTGCCTCTTTTTTTTTTTTGTTCATTTGTGTGTGTGTGAATTCTAACCATATGAGCTTTAATTTAACCAGTGGTTTTTCAGGATGCATATTTAACATTGAGAAGAGATGTTTTCCTGTGCTTCTTGGTGAGAATATTCTCTTGATGCCTCCATTCTCAGCCTCTTTGGCTCCTAAACAGCTGTATAGAGAAATGATTTTAATTAGGATGCTTGCAATCTACAACTACCAGTTTCCCTTTCTTTTCCCTAGTAGGATTCTTATGGTCGCTATTTAAAGTCTCCGGTATACAAAGAAATGTTGTCCAAGGCAATTGTACCACAAGAAGCAGTTAAAAAAAGGCAAGTCATCTGAGGTTTAATTACATTTCTTCATTGTTGGTTTAAATTAGGAACTAAAGGAAAATGATTATTATTTATACATTTGCACAATTTAAGGTGCTCTTTCCCTGAGGAAAAAATGTCTGACTTCCAGTTTGATAATCACAGACATCATGCCACTCAGAGTCGCCATGAATCGTGAGGTTGGCAGCAAATAAAGTTAATAATAAGTAAATATTTTTAAATATTAATGTTTAGTACTTACCTAACTATTTCATAAGAGGGGAAAAAAGATGAAAATTACCTAAAAGAGAGAAAATCACATATCCTTTTTACATTTCTAAGATGTCATAGAATTAGAAGTTAGATGCTTCCCTAATAGCCTTTGGAAGTGATTTCATCTCAATGAAACATAGCATGTATATATTTAACTTGCATCATTTGCATAAGACAGTATAGACATGCCTGGCCGCTTCACGTGGTAGGAGAGACAGAATTGGCTTCTGAAGGAGCCATGCAAGCCTGGAAAAGACATGCCTGTTCAAAAAGGGGTGTTTTGCATGTATTTTGAATGTATTCTTTTCAAAGACTTTGCACAGTCCCAATATGCAAGCAGTGAAAAATCATGACAGCTGCTTTCTGACAATCACGATAATTTTCCCAATATTCCTCAACATATAATAGGATGAGAAAGATCTCATTAAAGATCAGTCTAGAATTAAGTGAACTTAACTTTAACTTTCTAATTCTTAGAAAGACCGTTCTAGTTAGATCCAACTATATTGATCATGATTTTATTAATACATTTGCTGAACATATTTT
The DNA here is from genome assembly GCF_016545835.1 of Crotalus tigris. Classification (NCBI taxonomy): domain Eukaryota; kingdom Metazoa; phylum Chordata; class Lepidosauria; order Squamata; family Viperidae; genus Crotalus; species Crotalus tigris. The sequence continues at coordinate 3,420,767 of NW_024100507.1, forward strand.
GCCAAGTGTGTTACATACTAAAATAGTACAAATAGTCCTTGACCTACAATCACAATGGAGCCCAAAATTTCCATTGCTAAGCAAGGCAGTTGTTAAGTGATTTTTGCCCCACTTTACAACCTTTCTTGTCATACTTGTGAAATGAATCACTGCAGTTGTTAAGTAAGTAGCGCTTTTGTTGAGTGAATCTGGCTTCCCCATTGGCTTTGTTTGTCATAAGGTCACAAAAGGTGATCACATCACCCCGGGATACTGCAACCATCATAAATACATGCCAGTTGCCAAGCATCCAAATTTTGATCTTGTGACCATGGGGATGCTGCAAAAGTTGTAAGTATGAAAATAGCAATAGCATTTAGACTTATATACCACCTCACAGGGCTTTATAGCCCTCTCTGAGCAGTTTAAAGAGTCAGCATATAGCCACCAACAATCTGAGTCCTCATTTTACCGATGTCAGAAGGATGGAAGGCTGAGTCAACCTTGAGCCGGTCAGGATCAAGCTCCTGGCAGTTGGCAGAATTAGCCTGCAAAGAAAAACAGCCATAAGTCACTTTTTTCAGTGCTGTTGTAACTTTGAATGGTCACTAAATGAAAGTTGTAAGTCAAGGACTACCTGTTCAAAAAAGATACTTATTCATAGTTTTGCAGAATACTGAGCTTGTAGAATACTATTTGGTCAGCATCTTTCTGAAATACTTATCTATAATCCTTATGGCAGGATTGTTTATTGCAGTAAATATTTACAATGAGCAATAAAAGGGACCAACTATAGATCTGCATCAGTGTTAAATACATTTTTTGTTAACCCGAAAGGGTTTTGCTGGTTTTCTTTCTCCCTTCTATTTTAGAGCATTTCTTAATTTTCTATAATAGTGTAAAATTTAGATAGATGGAAAAGTGATGAAGTTCCCATTCTGATGCAATTCCAACATTTTTGGATGAGGGCCAGAATGTTTGTGCATTTGTTTATGCAAACCCACACAAATGCTGGATATTCTGGATAGGTTTTCATGAAAAAGGCTTTCTGAGTTTAATTGCTCTTTCCACCTTGTTTTAATTTTAGACTGGGTTGCCTCGAGACAGTGAGGCATATGCTGAATTCAGTTGGACAAATAATTCACCATTAACTTAAATCTAATTGTAGACATTGTGAGAAAAGAGAGGACTCTATGATAGGAATCCTGATACGGTAGTTCTCTTTCTGACTAACAAATGTATTAAGAGACATGAGCCTTTGTGAACTAAAATCTGTAGTAGATTGGTTTTATACCTGAAAGGCGCTTTTGCAGTTTTCCATCCCTTTATTGAAAGGCGGTAGAAATATGTTAATTAATAATGATCATAATGATTATAGTGACCCTCTGGCTTTGATTTGTTTCCTGTTCAGCTCTTACAATCCGTTTGCCCGCAAGCACCTGCGCTCCAGTCCCAGCCCCATCCTCATGAGGCAGCTGGAGGAAGAAGCCAAAGCTACAGAAGCAGCCACCAACGTGGACATCACCCAGGTTATGAGCAAGCTGGATCGCAGAAGCCAGCTCAAGCAGGAGGCCCCGCCTGCTAAATAGGGTCCCGATAGGGCTGGAGAGCCCATGGCAGGAGAAAAGCCACAGAGCCAGGAGGAGGATGCTGGCTGTATGTAGGGCTGCATTACCTCCTCCTGGCCTGCAGGTGCCACTGGGGCTTCATCATTAGCAATCTCTCTCCTTGCCTTCCTTCCATCTACAGTTGGCTGTTGCCATGGTATCCAGAACAGTGTCCCTTCATCAGCCCTTGCTGATGACAGAATCCTAGAACACAGGTGGCAAAAAAAAGTCCCCTTACGAGTGTGGCAGTGATGCTTTTCATATCAGATCAGCTCGCTTTACGCCATGTTTTCTATAAACTTCCCTCCCACTTCTACAAACACTACAAAGACTGGATGCCATGGCAACCAGCTTCCTGGCCTCTCTATGCCTGTCAATAACAAAAGAAAAAAAGGCTGAAGAATCCTATTGCAATATATCAGCCAGATCAGAATCTTCTTATCTGGTCATTGCCCTAGAGAACAACTCAGGAATTTGATAAGGAGCAGGCCCTGAGGAAGGAGATTAGTGGACACATTTAAATGATGGTGCATAATCCAGATTTACTTTATGGTATAACCGCTTAATATCATTTAATCGTCTTTTCCTATTCAGAATGGTTTTATATTGACCAACGATGGGTTGTGTTTTACTTTCACTTTAGAAAATGTTTGCAGATAATGTACAGATTCTTTTTTAGGTTTAATTAGAACGATCCACGTTAATATGCAGTAATAGGATAGCATCTTTCTTTGGGACAGATATTTCAGATTTCCTAAACAATTTAAAGATCCTAGGTGCTCAGATGCTTAATTGCTTGCATGGTTACCATTTAAAGGAAAGCCTTTAGTGGATTTTTACAATTCCACTGGACAAATGTATTTTATAGTAGACAACTCATAACCTGTTGAGTCAATATTTCAGAGATATTTCGTTACCCTAACAGAGAAACAGAATGACCCTAGGCGGGTAAAGAATCAGCAGGACAGAGAATGTCTTTTGATTTTCTGCCAACTTCACATTCCCTTCCTTGTGAGAAGCTGGCAAGGAGTGCTGAAAATTACGATCACATGGGTATAGCTGGCTGCAGCAATGCAGCAGTATGACGGTACAGCAAGGGTGTCAAACTCAATTTCATTGAGGCCACATCAGCATTGCGGTTGCCCTCGGGGGGCCAGGTGGATGTGGCCAGGGTGGGCGTGCATGGAGTGGGTGTGGCCTACTGGGTGGGCATGACCAGCTCTAAATCATTCGTGTCAAGGGTGCCTGTGGGGGCCTGGGCAGGAGTGGGACAGATCTGAGGGTCTCTGGCGAAGGGGATGGGACTGGGGCAAGCGCCAAGGATGGTCCACTTCTTTATTCCTCACAAAGGATGATACCTCCCCAACATGCACCCAGAGAGTGGGGCCGACACGGCAGGGGCTGGTTCCTTGCTGTTTCTAGACGGCCTTGTAGAGCTAAGACTGAATGCATTTCAGCATAGATGGCCACCAAAAATTGTAGATTGGCCCCCGGCCGGCCTGGGCCAGGGCCAAGGCAGCGGGGGCCATTCCCTCACTGTTTCCAGGATCGCTTCGCGGGCCACATGAAACCACTTCGCGGGCCTTGTGTTTGACATGTCTGCGATACTGAGTTAGTCACAACTCTGAAAAATTTCAATCCCAAGGGAGTTACGGGTCCTGAATTTTGGATACATTCTTTAAGTTAGCCCATTAGATGTCCATTGATTCAAAAATTATTACCTTATGATGCTCTGTTTTGTGCAATTAAAGGTTACGGTCAGACAAACAGGAGAGTTTTAATAATATAAATATATAGATAGATTAAAGGATATGCTCTCTAATGGATAAGATTAACACCTGTCACCAAATTCCACGGTTAAATACTATTGGTTGTTCAGTGCAGAAGAGTTATTTTACTTCGTCTCAAAGAATGCAATAATGGAGTATAAGAAGAAGCTTTCTAATGTACATGCAGGACAATACAGTATCTGTTGGGTTTTTTTAGACAGCAGGGTTTTTTTGTAATTTCTGAAAGTATTATATTTACATTGGTGTTCCATGTAATTAGTTTTCCTGCTTAGCAGCAGAAATTATGATCCCAAATGTCATAAAACAAGAATTATCTGTATATGCCTGTCATGGAGGTTTGACTGCCATGTGTCTCAAAGCAGGCAGAGGTTAAAAGCCCTTGAAGTGATTGGAAATGCCAGAAGAAATGTATTTTTTCCCCTTGCATTCACTATGAGCAACCTCAGCAAAACATAAATGCTTGTCCAGCAGAAAGGTGAAGATGAATTGGAGGGCTGACCTTTTGTTTAAATAATCTACAGCTATTAATCATAGTCAGTATGTGCTTGAAATATTTCAGTGGTTTATGAACAACTAAGTGGAACTGAGGCTCATACAACTTCTCAGTACGTTTCATTTATTTTCAGGAAGTTAGTTCAGTCATGCAGATACTATTTCTATCATTTGATCTAGCTGGGCTTAGGTTGACTTTCAGTTTTGACCTTTTTTGTGTGACTGCTTTTCATCATCGGTTACAAAATACAAGGAATGGCTTGGGAATCTCTGTGATATTGTCAGAACTAGAATACCATCGTCAAAAAGGCCATGAGAACATACCAAGGATGTGATCTTAAAACAATCCTCGGAGTGATAATTTCTGTTAGATCAAAGAAATCTAAATGTAGCCCAGCAGCACTGCTATAATTTAGGCAGAGCTTCATGAGATTCTCAACTTTGAAAATGCAACTATGGAGATTAATTAAAATGTTCTATCTGTTTAGAAAGGTCAACACTGTAACTATATAACACACCAAAATAATGTTTTGGAAGTCTTTGGGGGGTAACTTCAGGGCTCCTTAGAATCTTTTCAGAGATTCTTTAGTAATACATTAGGTATTTAGAAAATGTATGGTATATATCCTATGTTTGAGTATATCTTAAAGAAGACTAATAATAGATTATGGCCTCTAGCATACTATAACCATAGGAATTGCCAGCCACCCCAACAGAGATGTCTGCATTGTTCACAAGCCTTAGGCTGGAAGTCTCGGGCGCAAGGTGGGAGTCAGCTTCCCCAGCTAAGAATAATGAAGAAACCAAATTTTAGAGACGGATGCATAAATATACATTGCTCCCGAAGTAGAAGTATCAAGGAAGGAGCAATCCAGTTTGCAAAAGCTTCTTAGCAGCCTGGTCTTTTTGGCAGATTCTTTATGCTAGGTTACAGCTGGGTTTATTTGTTTGTTCATTCATTCGTTCATTCATTCATTCCATTTCTGCATCACCCATTTCACTTAAGTGCGAATTTTACAACCTCATAATGAAGCCATATAAACACATGAATAAAAAGCATAGATTAAAAACAGGATTAAGAGCAATTTAAAACTTACAAGTAAAAATATAAACCAAAGTTAAAAATTGAAAAGGCTAAAAGATTAACAAGGCAGGAAAAGTTTCTTCAAGCCAGCAGCCATCCCCAAGGTTGCATCATATTCTTAGACGTCCCCCGCCATGCTAACTAGCAAAGCCAGGTCTTAACATTCAACTGGAAATAGCAATAGTAATAGCACTTAGACTTATATACTGCTTCACAGTGCTTTATAGCCCTCTTTAAGTGTTTAGAGTCAGCCTATTGCCCCCAACAATCTGGGTCCTTATTTTACTGACCTAGGAAAAATGGAAGGCTGAGTCAACCTTGAGCTCTCAGGATCAAACTCCAGGCTGTGAGCAGAGTTAGCCTGCAATACTGCATTCTAACCATTGTACCACCAGGGCTCTATGCCATCATGGAAAACCAGAAGAGTGAGGCTTCTCCTCACGTCTGGGGGTAAGATGTTCCAAAAGGCAGGGGCAGAAGCTGAGAAGGCCCTCTTCCTGAACCCCGCCAGCTGAAATTCCTTGACTGATGGATTACATAGATGCCCACCCTGCTTGACTGGCTGGAATGGGTCAATGTAATTGGGACAGGCAGTTCCTCAAATATCGTGGCCCTATACCATGAAGGGCTTTAAAGGTAATGACCAATACCTTGAATTTAACCTGGAAGCAAACTGGCACCCAATGTGGCTCATGTTGTAGCAGAAGTGTTACATGAGCCTCCCTAAGGGCACCCCAAAGTCCCACTGTTGCATTCTGTGCCAATGCAAACTTTTGGATACTCTTCAAGGGTAGTCCCATGCAGTTGTCCAGCAAGGAGATGAACAGGGCATGAGTGACTGAAATGAGAGCTTCTCCAGTGAGAAAAGGACGTTACTGGTGCACAACTTGAAGTTGTTCAAATGCCCTCCTAGCCACAACCACCCAATTATGATAGCCCACCCAATTTTTGTGTGTGGTAATATATATATATATATAATGCATATACAGTGCTTTTTTTGTAAAAAAAAAAAAAAAGGTGCTGGAACTCACACACGTTATACAACCCACCTTGCCTACCCTACAAGGTTTACCTTTGTAGTTGAAAAAAAATCCCTTCAATTTTTAGTGTATCTAAAAGACTAGGATTTTGTTCAAGGTAAGTTAATACTATTAATGTTATCATGCACTGTGTGGCTTTAAATTACAAGAAGGCATTTTATTAATCTTTTGGGACATTTACCATTGGCATATCCATTTAGTTTAATGAGTGGAAATGTCAGCTTTCTATGTGGAATGAAATTGGCCCAATAAAACAAAATTTGGTTGCCTGTAAAAGATTGAATTATTTTTAAGAAGTTGTCAAATAAGGTGGAAAAATTTACATTTGGAGTTTAATATGGATATTGACTTGAAACACATTAAAGTTGAAACTTTGTCAGTGAACAGATTACTTTTAATTTACCTTTAATTTAATAAATAGATCTGATTAAACTTCATACTGTAGGTCCACCTTTACATCTGACCAATACAAAATTAATATATATTATTATTAATAATAATACCTGCCTGCCGCCTTTCTTTCCTCTTGCTTCGTCTCTTTTTAATCTCATACCCCACCTTCTGTAAGGGAAGGCAAAAGGCTCACTCACCCTCTCATGAAAGATAACCTCCATGTTTATGTGTCTCCCACCGCCACTGTCGGCTTCCAAACCACATGGTCTGACCCAGCCAATCAAGCCACACTCTGGCTGTGGTGCTCTGGCATCTCATGGCTCCTCCTAGAGGAGGCAGACAGCTCTGGAGGGGACCCCACTCGCACTGTACACCAGTGGGGTATTTTCAAAAGCAAATGGGGATAGGAAGAATGGTATGCTCATGATGGGTATGTTCTAGTTCAGGTGGAATGACTTTACAATTAAAATACAACATTTCCTAGGAATTAAATAAAACAGTTGAAACCATGTTGTTGTCCATGCTGTCTTCCATTGTCGCTTGGTGAGCATATACAATCCATAAGATGTATACTGTTACTGCTTTTTGTTTTCTGTTAAAAATAAAATGTGCTTTGCCTTGTTTTAATTACAAGCAATGGTTGTCTTTTTATTATTCAGACTTGTCATACTTTTTTCCCATTTTATTTCCCTTAGTGAAATAAAACTAGAACTTGAAATAATCATTGTGTGTCTTTCATTGTCTTTGTCTCCATCCATAGGGTTTTATTTTCCCCATGTGTTTACCTTTATCATTTTAATTTGAATTCTTTTTCTTTTTTAGAAATTTATCTAAGAGCAGCTTTTTCAAATCACTGCAGTCTGCTACTGAGGCATCTCCTTCTGCCACAATATTATCTGCCAGATAATTTTTTTTTCTACATAAGTATTTTGCAGCAGTTTAGAATTGCTTTGGGCCTGTCCTATCTTGGGGGTCATTGGCTTTGGGGGTCTAAACCAAGCGTTATCATTCCACCTGCACAATAATTGCAACAGTTAAATGTGAAAACAAATGGCATCTTTGCAACAGCAACACTTACATTTCTTTTCAAAATGACCAAGCAAAAATACCAGGTGAATTGAAAACATGGATGGGAAGCAGGGGAAACCACATTTTTGCTTTTCTTGAAAGGAAGTGGCATCTTTGGAACTCACAATTCACAGATATTGATTAGATGGAGGGTTCCTACCCCCTCAATTCTCTTATTTGGCAACTGAAAGGTGAACATTGAATGCCTTATGATGTTCCCTCAGTTCCCAACAGCTACCAAAAACTTCAAACTGCTTTTTGAGGAATAGCAGAGTGGAAATGGTGTAATAAATTGCAAACCTGTCTACTTATATTCTGCTACTTATATTCTGCACTATCTAACAAAATTCAATGGTGAAAAAAAGTAAGGTTCTACATTTAGGCAAGAAAAACCAAATGTACAGGTATAATATAGGGGGTACCTTGCTCAATAGTAGTAACAGTGAGAGGGACCTCAGAGTCCTAGTGGACAATCACTTAAATATGAGCCAGCAGTGTGCTGCAGCTGCCAAAAAGGCTAACACAGTACTAGGCTGCATTAACAAAGGGATAGAATCAAGATCACGTGAAGTATTAATACCACTCTACAATGCCTTGGTAAAGCCACACTTGGAATACTGCATCCAGTTTTGGTCACCACGATGTAAAAAAGATGTTGAGACTCTAGAAAGAGTACAGAGAAGAACAACCAAGATGATTAGGGGACTGGAGGCTAAAACATATAAGGAACGGTTGCTGGAATTGGGTATGTCTAGTTTAATGAAGAGAAGGACGAGGGGGGACATGATAGCAGTGTTCCAATATCTCAGGGGCTGCCACAAAGAAGAGGGAGTCAAGCTATTTTCCAAGGCGCCTGAAGGCAGGACAAGAAGCAATGGATGGAAACTAATCAAGGAGAAAAGCAACCTAGAACTAAGGAGAACCTTTCTGACAGTGAGAACAATTAATCAGTGGAACAACCTGCCTCCAGAAGTGATGAATGCTCCAACATGGGAAGTTTTTAAGAAGAGACTGGACACCCATTTGTCTGAAATGGTATAGGGTTTTCTGCTTCAGCAGGGGCTTGGACTAGATGACCTCCAAGGTCCCTTCCAACTTTATTGTTATTATTGTGGGGATAAAAGAATAACAGAGTTGGAAGGGACCTTGGAGGTCTTCTAGTCCAACCCCCTGCTCAGAGAGAAAACCTGGTACCATTTCAGACAAATGCTTGTCCAATCTTTTAAAAAAACTCCAGTGCTGGAGTGCCGATATTGGAGGTTTTTAAGAAGAGATTAGACAACCATTTGTCGGTCCAAAAGCACCACTAGCAATAGTAAGATGAGTTACTTGTTAAATATCTTTTTTTAAAAAAAATATAAAAGACAATAATTTAGCAAGGTTTACTAACCTTTAGAATACCAATCACTCTCAAACAACTAAAAGTCTAAAACTACAAGAAAGGAAAAAAATGAGAGTCTGTGAAGAGTAAAGCAGAAATGAAAGAAATTCATCAACAAAGCAGTTCTTTTTGAATGCATTCTAAACTTTATTTTAGGATCAATCTAGTTTTTCATTCTGAATATATTTGAATCAGTCTATTACCAGTTAATCCCCTATGGTTTACTTCCTCAGTCTGTTATGCCTCATTTCCAGATTAATGATGCCTTTTAAAAATAAGCCTTAAAAATGATAGTTGAAATTTAAATATTATTATCCAGGGATGAACAATGTTGCATGGTCATTTCTTAGACTATTCCATCCCCTCTACTACAAAAATGGGCTAATCTCAGAATTCCCAGAGTGCAACATTTCTGTGTACTGCCACAGCACAATATGCCATTGTCCGTTCAAGGATGGGAAATGTGTTTTTGTGGAACTCTCCTTTCCATCCACTGTAACCTGTATGGTTAGTAATAAGACATGATGTGAATTGCAACTCAACATTATGTGGAGACATCCATTGCCCTTCTTACTGCAATGGAATGGTCAGCTTGAATTTCCTATTGTATGAAGCAAACTGAGGTCGGGTGTCTCATGTTCTATGGACATATACATTGATATATAATAATAATAATAATAGTAGTAGTAGTAAAGTTGAAAGGGACCTTGGAGGTCACCGAGTCCAATCCCCTGCTCAGGCAGGAAACCCTACACCATTTTGGACTGTCCAGTCTCTGGTATCCTTCAAGCTGACAACATCAAGCACACTGAAGTCAAGAAAAAGATTAGAGGTGAATACATCAAGAGAGTGAAGAAGATCTTAAAATCCAAACTCAATGGAGGAAATACCATAAAGGCAATCAACACCTGGGCAATCCCAGTCATTAGGTACACAGCTGGAATAGTGGACTGGACTCAAGCAGAACTAAAAGCAATGGATAGGCAGACCAGAAAAATAATGACAATGAATCATGCCCTTCATCCACGCAGTGACATTGATAGACTTTATCTACCAAGGCAAATAGGTGGGCGTGGAATGCTACAAGTACATCAGATGGTTGAAGAAGAAAAAATGGCTTTGGAAGAATATCTGAAGAACAATGATGAAGATGCACTGAAATTAGTATATCAGGAAGGCTTACTAACTACTGGAGAGACCAAACTGGCCTACAAGAAAGACCAAATGAAGAACAGAATAGAGGCATGGGAAGACAAAGCACTACATGGCCAATACATGAAAAAAATAGCTGGGAAAGCAGATAATAATAAAACCTGGCAATGGCTAAGAGCAGGAAAATTGAAGAAAGAGACCGAGGGACTAATTCTGGCTGCACAAGACCAAGCCTTAAGGACAAATGCATACAAAGTCAAAATTGAGAAGACAGCAACAGACAGTAAGTGCCGCCTATGCAAAGAAGCTGAAAAAACAGTGGACCACTTGGTAAGCTGTTGCAAGAAGATTGCACAAACGGATTACAAGCAGCGGCATGACAAAGTAGCAACAATGGTGCATTGGAAGATCTGCAAAAAATATCATTTGCCTGTAAGCAAAAACTGGTGGGATCATAAAATAGAGAAAGTCATAGAAAATGATAAAATTAAACTGCTCTGGGACTTCAGAATTCAAACAGACAAGCACCTGCAACATAACACCCCAGACTTAACAATTGTCGATAAGAAAGACAAAAAAGTCTGGATAGTGGACGTGGCAGTGCCTGGAGACAGCAGAATAGAAGAGAAAGAACTGGAGAAGATAACAAAATACAAAGACCTACAAATAGAAATAGAAAGACTGTGGCAAAAGCAAGCAAGGGTAGTACCAATAGTCATAGGCTCCTTGGGTGCAATCCCAAAACAACTGGAGCACCACTTGAACACCATTGGCATTGACAAATTCGCTATTAGTCAATTGCAAAAGGCGGCCTTATTAGGAACTGCTTCCATCCTGCGACGATATCTGTAATACCATCAAACATCCACATCTGCCTATCCCAGGTCCTGGGTAAGGACTCGATAGGTAGACAAAATGCCAAATCCAGTCTGAACATCTGGCTGACTGTGCGATGATTGATAATAATAATAGTAAAGTTGGAAGGGACCTTGGAGGTCACCGAGTCCAACCCCTGCTCAGGCAGGAAACCCTACACCATTTTGGACAAATGGCTGTCCAGTCTCTTCTTAAAAACTTCCAGTGTTGGAGCATTCACCGCTTCTGGAGGCAGGCTGTTCCATTGGTTAATTGTTCTAACTATCAGGAAGTTTCTCCTTAGTTCTAGGTTCTTCTCTCCTTGATTAGTTTCCATTTGTTGCTTCTTGTCCTGCCTTTAGGTGCTCTGGAGAATAGCTTGGCTCCCTCTTCTTAGTGGCAGCCCCTGAGATACTGGAACACTGCTATCATGTCCCCCCTCGTCCTTCTCTTCATTAAACTAGACATACCCAATTTTGCACTGGAGAGTTTCGTACTGTGGTAATGTCCTTTTAAACCCTTGGATGAATGTGATAGCAAGCAAGGCTTGGATGTAGGTTCTTCCTCTCCAATATTGCAGTACAGACAAAGAAAAACTGGAAGGAAAACATTTGTACCATTATGTGCAACCACATTTGGTACCTGAAATGGCATGCTATGAGATCGGCTGTTTGGTGATATTTGAAACAAAGACGTATCATGCCAAGGGCAAAAGAAATGCACCAGGGAATTCATACTGTACAGGATGAATGATCAAGGGAGATAAATAAAAGCATGACAGACACAACAGAAAAGATACCTGCGTGACAAGATGCAGAAGTTTGATAGAAAACACCAAGAAACAGCAAATTCTTTTGAATTACATGAGACAATTTGAGGCCATCTTAGTTGACAATGTGAGGATTTCAAGGTAAGGAAAACTGGAAGTGGCATCTTTGTTTACAAACAGTGAAATAAGCCTCTCCAAATTCAATGTACAGAGATGTAGGAACTTCAGCAGGTAATACTGGCAAAGGCTGTAATCTTTATTTGGGGTGCTTTTTATGTAAACCCAAGAGACATTCCATTGATTCTGGTCATAAAACTGAATTAGGAAACAGAGCTAGGAAGATTTGAAAAGAATTACTCGCATTATCCACACAGAAGCAGATCCTGTTTTTCCATATTTTCTTTTCCCTTATAGTGCTATGAGATTTGGGAGTTCATTTATTTAACTCCAATATCTTTTTGTTGTTGGAGTAAAGTTGCTCACCATTTTGATTAAGCAACTAACCTTAAACCATTTTAGGTATCTAGAAAGTCCTAGGTAATCGATCTTATTTTTTTTAATTATAACATATTTAAATTGTGACTAGATAGCCAAAATTTATAATACATTTATTATAATACATTTATAATACATTTCATTTCTAGGAAGTTGGTATAGGACATCCTAATGTGTTTCTATGAAAAATATATTTAATATCTGGACTATGCATCTCTCAACATAGAAACTAGAACAGTGCAAAGACCTGGATTCAACAGGCAAAATATGATTTGGAGATGCATGTCTGCGCAGGAGGTACTTGTGAACTCCCTCAAAGTTGTGTTTTCTAAATGGCACCTTTGTTTTCCTTGACAGGTTCCCTTGCATGCTCCAGATAACATTTCTCCCTAACTAAAATACGAACAATATGCTTCAATATACATCATTAAGGTGTTTGTTATACAGTGTCAGAAAACAATCATTTTCACAAAAGCTAGTTTGCTATTTTCAAGGGATTTGCCCCAGCGTTTGGAGAACTAATGTTCATATATTATACCAAATGACAGCATTAGTTAAGGTGATCTTTTTTTTTTTAAAGAAAAGTCCAGATTAACCAGCTTCTGCTTCGTCTACCTCCCCTTCTGATTAACCATGTAAAAATAAATACTTTTTGTGCTATATGAGTTGAACCAAATAAAATTCAGCTCCGCTCTGCCAATATAGTTCTAGAGTATCACGCCCATACTAAAGTTAGTCCTTGGCTTATAACCATAATTGGGCCCAGAATTATAGTCATAAGTTGTTGCGATTATAAATCAAGACATCACATGGCTGTCTATTGCAACCATTTTTTACAATGGTGAAAATGAACATAGTAATTGTTAAGTAGATAGATAACCTTTATTGTCATTTTTTCTTGTGGGCACAATGGCACACATTAAAATGAAATTTAGTTGCTTCCTCTCAAACTGTACACATATATAACACACATTTAAAACAAGTGAATGCAACAGTCATTAAGCTAATCCATTTCCCCCAATGGGTGTTTTTTCCTGGAAACCAGAATGCAGGAAACTAGCAAAAAGATCACAAATTGTGGCCACATGACTGTGGAATGCTGTAAACAGCTGTAAAGGTGGGCCAATTGCCAAGCATCCAAAATGCAATTATGTGACTATGGGTGGTGTGTGTTTACGGCCATTGTATCTCAGAAAATAGTTCAGGGGAGGCCTGTGGTAACGTCAAAGGGTTGTTCAGCAACCGGTTATGAGCCGAGGACTATGAATACATATTATTAAAGGGATTTATTTAGGAATATGCAATTGTATAACATGGCCATGACAATCAGGTAATAACTTTGACAGACTGGAACCAAATTTGACTAGCTGAACTCTTACAGTTAGTTGATTGATTTGTATGGGTATCCACAGTAGATGCCAATACTATTTATCATCTTCTGGATAACCTAAAGTGTTTTTCAAAAGGCAACTGGGCTTTCTTGGTCTTTTCCTTGAAAATGTTTTGCTTCTCATCCAAGAAGCTTCTTAAGAAGCTGAAGCATCTTTGGGACAACCATGATCTGGATGACTGAGAATCTCCATAGACATCTTCTGGATAACCATAGAGTAGCCAATTAAAATGTATCAACAGGGGGAAAAAATTCCTAACATTTTAGGGCTCTAGAAAACTGCTCTAATTAGAATCCTATCAATTTATCCCAATATTTTGCTTTGATATTTTGATTTGATTTTCTTCAAATGGGAAATTTTTTCCAGCTCTGTCTGAATAGGTTGAAGCTAAACTTGGGGTGTTATACATATCAAGTATGTGCTTTACAAATGAGAGGTAGCCCTTCTGATTTTGGGGAGGAATTTATTTCGGAGAAATGGGTTTATTATTTTAAGGAATAGACTGAAAAACTTTACACACACACACACACATATACCCCCGCGAGTTCTTAACACTGCCATTTTTATGCACAATGGTGTCACACTTACTTAACAACAGTCAGGTATTTGTATTAAGAATTGTGTCAGAACTGTAATAGCAACACACAGCTCTATATAGAAAACATTATAGGATTTCTGAACTAGTTTTATTTTTCTATGTATGAACACACACATACACATACAATATATTTTGTACTGAATTGGTTAAGGACTATCCTTTGCTGCTGTACAGCTAGTGTTAGAAAATGATAGATGATAGATAGATAGATAGATAGATAGATAGATAGATAGATAGATAGATAGATAGATAGATAGATAGATAGATAGATAGATAGATAGATAGCCACATCTAGACTGGCTGGTTTCTACCTACTGGCAGAAGCCAGATCAGACTGAATGTGACATCATGCACTCTGTAATTCGTAGTAGCATTGCTTTGCTCATACTGAACTGTAAAAAAGACATGATGGAGGCTCCCCATAGAATTGTATGAATGCTGGGAAGATCATAATGTGAAGCATAGTGAAGACAGTAACAGATGACCAAGTATAATAAAGACCTCAATTTTCTATAAGAATTCTATATAATTGTCTATGCTATAACCATTCTCTCTCTCTCTCTCTCTCTCTCTCTCTCTCTCTCTCTCTCTCTCTCTCTCTCTCTCTCTCTCTCTGTATTTTCCCTGCAGTTATGTCAGTTTACCGTTCCTGTTTCGCATTTGGCCATTTATACTGGTACCTCTGATCCTCTGCCTCCTTCTCAATGCCCCAAGCAACTCCCTCTACCAAACAATGCCAGCTACTCCTCACCTCTTCGGGTAGACTTAGACAATACGTCTGTCACAGAGAAGAACTTAGAGCCTAACAGGTTTGGTTCTGACCCCTTTCCTTCCCTTCTGGAAAGGGCTCAGAACTCCATGGATTCTGAACTGGACAATGGCCACAGTTCTCCAAATGCTATCAACTCCAAGTCCAAGATGCCACCCAAGCCAAAGATGGCCTTGTCCCTAGGCAGGTTCTTGAAATGGCGATTCTTGAATTCACCAGTGTTTGCCACCCTTTCACCTAAGCTTCCTGCCAGGGCACAGGGAAAAGTGCAACCCTTAGAAGATCTGAGCCAACACCTTCAACCAAAATCCAAAAAAGCATCCACGTAAGTATCCTGTGGGTGGTTTTACTTGAGCTTAGCGGCCATGGCTTATTCTCCCAAACGACAGGGGAATACAGTAGTCCTAATAATGCTTTGTGATTATGTACCTAGCAATCTCATAGAGAGATTTTCTCCATGACAATCTGTCCTTAACCTGGCCCTTCAGGTCTTTCAACTGTATACCCAATTCCCTTGGAACTGAGTCTATCTACCTTGCTGCTGGTTGTCTTCTTCTTTCCATCTACCTTTCCCAGTACTAGGGCCTTTACCATAGAGCTACATCTGCACATAATGTGTCCAAAGTGTTTGATTCTGTTCATTTGTGCCCCTAGATGGATTGGTTTGACAATCCATTTGTTTGTTTCCTTGGCTGTCCATAGTATTCACAGGAATTTTCTCCAACGCTGTACTTTAAATGGGTCAATACTCTCTTTATCTTGCTTCTTCAAAGTTCAACTTTTGCTTCCATGAGTGTCAAGGGAATATCATTGCCTGAATGGTTCAGATCTTTGTAGGTACCACATATTGTGATATTTGAATATCTTTTCTTGACTGCTTGTTTCTTTACTGGTGATAGTTGATCTTAAAAGGCAAAAGCTCTCCACCATTTTGATACCTTCACTGTCATTGTCTTCGAGGGAGATGGGTGGTTTAGAAATATGAAATAGAAATAAAGAGAATACATAAATTGTGACATTTTGTTTTGTTTGTCTTTGGTTTAGCACCTTCTTTCAGATTTTTCTGGAGAGCAAAATCCACCCAATGGACGCTGGAGGGGAAGAAAATCACCATCCCTGGCCTTACAAGGATTCTGCCAAAGAGGTGATCTGCCCTTGGGAAGTTCTGACTGAAGGAGGACAAAGCAGATAAGAAGTCTTTGAAGCCATGAGGATATGAGCCACTTAAAAATGACTAATTTTTTCCTGAGTTGGCAGTATTAGTCACTTACCATTTGACCTATCCATAATACTACCAGTAAGTATTTTTTGGAATGACTATTTTTTTATTATTTAGTGTATGATGGGAACATGACAAAGAGAAGTAAACATAGACACACAATCCACAAAATTAAATACAAAAACTTCTATGGGGGTACAGCAGTGGCCTCATAACTGGATGTCCAGTTCACTATCCAGCTGATTGCCTCTGGCATTTACTTCGTGCAGATCTTCTAGGGAACTAGAGAACAGACGTCGTGGGCAATCTTGCATAATATGTTCAATAATTTGCATATCAGCACTACAATCGCAACAAGGGGAATTTTTCCAGCCCTGGAGATACAAGGCAGAGGCATTCCTTCCAATACCACACCTAATTCTGTCCAATTTCATCTAGACAGAGTGAGACAAGTCAAAACCAGGTGGCTTGGTAGAGGGATCACTAATAATCAAGCCACAAGAAGATACCTTGAACTATTCCTCTCTCCAGGCATTCTTGGGTTAAATTCAGGTGATGTTAAGTGAATAGCTTAATTGCATGCTGGCCTACAGGATTTCAATCTTGTGATGCACATTGTCCTAATGAATAGGAAGGGCCTGGTTATTTAGCAACTTTGCCCATAAAATCAAAAACTATTTGATTTCAAACAATTTGAGAATAAAAAATCAAATAGGGTTTTTTTTCATTTATTGGTTTTGTTTAAATAAAGTATTTTTTAATCTCACCCTCTATCCTAGAAGGTCAAGTAGATGATAGGAGTTGACAAGACCTAATACCAAAATATGCCACAAAATAGTAAAATAAAATAAAAATAATAGCAATTGACTCCCTAGGTCAAAACCACTGGGGAAATACCTTATAATCAAACAAACATCTTTATTTCCATATTTTTTTAAAAAGAGAGATCTAAGATGCCTCTTGTCCAATGTTCACTATATTGGTAAATTGCCCTGAATCATGGGCTGGGTTCTTCATGATGTATTACTGCTGAAAAGATAAATCAGGAAATTCTTATATTTGATCAGTCTTTTGGAATGTTGGCATTTTTTATCTGCATTTATTATATATTGTTTCTTTCTTTAGAAAGACCAAGAATGTAATATTCATCTCCTAAAACTCTGCTATCAAATTAGCAACTTTCTAATTTCATTAAACAACATCATTGGGTACCTGGATTAGAGCAGTGTTTGTCAACCTCAAGTTTAAGATGGGTGGACTACACCTACCAGACTGGGGAATTCTGGGAGTTGAAGTTCGTCCATCTTAAAGTTGCTGAGGTTGACAAACATTGAAGAACATTTCACAACTGCATCTCACTGTGACACCAATGCGCATCAGCAACATTGTCTTGCTTTCAGCTCTTCCCAAGTTAGGAGAGACTGGTTTAAGACAGCCTTAGCTGCATTCATATTAAAATAGTACTTTCCCTTTTATTCCAATGCTATCTAAAGGCAGCATGACAGCGTAGAAAATCCTGACGACCTTTCCTTTAGAAGACAGTTGGTGGTTGCCATGAGTTGGGGCAGAACAAATACAGGCCAGGAGGGAGGAGATAACAAATATTGGCATAGTTTTGGCTGACTAAGGAATGTTGGGAAGTGTCAGGTGTAAACAATCACACTCACACATATGAAGTTCAAGCTAAGTACTTGAACTAAGAGCTGAGGTGGCACCATGGTTAGAATGCGACTGACAGACTGGCCACAGCCTGCTCCCTAGGAAAGAATGACCCTTGATCCCATAGGTGTTAGAGAAAAGATACTTTTACTGGAGATGCTGAGTGCAAACTCTGAAGAAAAACAGTGTGAAAAACATATATTGAAAGCAATCCCCAATGTCCAAAACCCTCCCCACAGTGAGAGTAGTCCAATCAGGATCTGTTCCAATGTTTTGGGAACCTGGTGCCTCAGACGCCATTGTAAATTCCTTTCCCAGGGCCAGTGTCCTTGAAAGTAGGCACATAGCTTGGTTTAGCACCTCTGGCTCCTGTTAGTGTCCATACTCCCCAAATTCCCACAGCATTCTTTCACACCTCCAGCCCCTTTCCCCTCCCCAATGCCCCCTCCTCCCTTGCTTATGGCAGTTGCTAGCGAGCTTCAAAGAAAGCGAAGATAGGCATCTGACAGCAGTATTGCAGGCTAATTCAGCTCACTGCCGAGAGTTTGGTCCTGACCGGCTCAAGGTTGACTCAGCCTTCCATGAGGTTGGTAAAATGAGGATCCAGATTGTTGAGGGAAGTATGCTAACAATATGATTAGAGAGAGCTGTAAAGCACTGTGAAGCGGTATATATGTCTAAATGTTATTGCTATTGCTACTTTGATGTTCTCTGCCTGTTTCACAGGAATCTCCCCAGACTGGTAGTTTTCACCTGGAAAAGTCAGATAATGTTCAAAGGCATTCAGGGGAGGCCAGACCTTGTCCTCTAGTGTTTATGTAGGAGACTAGGCTGATTCTTTGTTTGAGCCCTCTTCCCAAGTGGATGGTTGATATCTAACAGGAGGCTGCTTCAACTTAGCAATGGAAGAAGACCCCTAATGGCTAAATTCCTAGATACAGATAGATACTGGTACAAATGTTTTACAATAGTGAAATTGAGAAAGTTAGTCATAATATGCTTCAAAAGGGTTTGAATTAGAGAAGACAAAGAATAGGCTTCTCAGGTATTGTGGTCTGTTTGAGTAGAAAAAGGTGAATAATCTTCAGGACCAGGTTGGCTTGTGTTTCCTGACAAAACTTTGAGTGCAGCCTCCATCCTAAAAGCACCAGTGGCTTAACAGTCAGAAGAAAAGAAGGACCTGCCCTGATTGATTGGGCAGTTAAAAGTGGTAGTGGGAAGTTTGTACTTTCAGACTTGCAAGATTCTATTAAGATTCTATTGTGGCCTTACAATAAAGTAGAATAAGCTCATCTGGTCATGATTCCTGTCTGGTTTACCTGGGAAGGCTGAAGTTCCTTAGTTATTGGGACCCACAGCATGCTCTCTCTGCTGGATCTGGTGGGAGAGGCAATCACTCAAATAATCCAGCCCCAGGCCATGTAGGACTTTAAAGTTCAATATCAGCACCTTGAATTGGATCCAGAAGCAGACTGCTAACCAAGGCAGCTCCTGGAGGAAAAAAAAGTAATGTGTATTCTTCTAGAAATACGCATAGCTGCCCACATTGCTGCATTCTGCACCAGTTGAACTTTCTGGATACTCTTCAAGGGCAGCCCCATACAGAACACACTGGGAATTCACTAGGGCAGAAATGTCAAACACAAGGCCCGGGGGCCGGATGCAGCCCATGAAGTGGTTTCATGTGGCCCGCGAAGCCATCCTGGAAACAGTGAGGGAACGGTCCCGTCTGCCTTGGCCCTGGCCCAGGCTGGCCGGGAGCCAGTGTACAATTTTGTGGTGGCCATCTATGCTGAAATGCATTCAGTCTTAGCTCCACAAGGCCATCTAGAAACAGCGAGGAACCAGCCCCTGCTGTGTCGGCCCTGCTCCCTGGGTGCATGCTGGGGAGGTATCACCCTTTGTGAGGAATGAAGAAATGGACCATGCCTTGGCACTTGCCCCAGTCCCACCCCCTTCTGCCAGAGATCCTCAGATCTGTCCCACTCCTGCCCAGGCCCCGACAGGTACCCTTGACGCAAATGATGTAGAGCTGGCCATGCCCACCCAATAGGCCACACCCACTCCATCCATGCCCACTCAGTAGGCCACAGCCACAATGCTGATGCGGCCCTCAACCACAATGCTGATGCGGCCCTCAGTGAAATTGAGTTTGACACCCCTGCACTAAGGCATGAGTGGTGATTCTGAACACACAGAAACAACTGTTTCTCCAGTGCCTGTTTTACCAAGACCTTGGTACTAGCCTCATCTCACCATTATTGCATAAACACCCATAACAAATCTATACTGCTCCAGTGTTTTCAGATACCAACCCTGCTACAACATATAACATTGCCAGGTCTGTGCTGAGAGCACTTAAAATCCATCAGATGATGATGACCTGTGCCATAGACTAGCCTTAATGAGCATCTAGTTCATCATATTAGAGTGCTCTGGAATTTGATAGACAAGTCTGCCACATACAGGTAGTCCTTAACTTACGATCACAGTTGAGCCCAAAATTTATACTGCTAAGTGAGAAATTTGTTAAGAGAGTTTTGCCCCATTTTATGATTGTTCTTGCAATATTTGTTAAGTGAATGAATGCAGTTGTTAAATTAATAACACTGTTGTTAATCTAGTTCCCCCATTGACTTTGCTAGTCAGAAGGTCACAAAAGGTGATCACATGACCCTAGGACACTGCAACTGTCATAAATATGAGCCAGTTGTCAAACATCCAAGTGTAAATCACATGACCATGAGGATGCTGCAATGGTCGTAAGTGTGAAAAATGGTCATAAGTCACTTTTTTCAGTGCTGTTGTAACTTCGAACAGTCACTAAACAAACTGTTGTATGTAGGTCTTTGGTTATTCGGGTTTTCTCCCGCATAAAATTGGAAGTGTCTTGGCGACGTTTCGACGAAGTCCCATTCATCATCTTCAGGCTGGTGTTTTCAGCTTCGTGTTTCGAGGAGCAATGTGTGGTCTTAGCTATTTCTTCCTTTTAACTGCCAGTGGAGGTATGAACTGATTGGGTGGGGGCTTGGCTGTGTTCTGATTGGGTGGAGGTGTGTTCTGATTGGTTAGGGGTATGGCTGTGCTCTGATTGGCTGGTGTATGGCTGGTGTTTTCAGCTTCGTGCTTCGAGGAGCAAGAAATATATATATATATATGTATGTATGTGTGTGTGTATGTATATATATATATATATATATATATATATATATATATATATATCGCTCCTGTTTTATATCTCTTAGCTTTTTATAACAATATTTTTTTAGACTGTATTTTATATGCTTTTTAATTGACTGTACTCCAGCCTTTTTATGCTGGTCTTTGACTGAAATAAAGATTTGATTTGGCCACCTGCTCAAGGGGAGTTATAAGTCTAAGAGGACCCCCAGATTGTGCACAGGGTCCGTTTGGGGCAGTGCAAGCCCATCCAGCACCAAAGACATAGTTCTAGAACTGTGGAGGTCCAAAACTCAAAAGCCTCTCTATCTTGCCAGTGTTCAGTTGAAGCCTGTTGATTCCAGATCTTCACAGCCTCCAGGCACCTGGATCAGACATCCTATGCTGTATGACTAATATAAATGAAGTATATTTTAGTGTGCACATATGTACTTATTTGGAAAAGGATGCCTTCAACAGACCGTTTTCCTGACAGATTTTCTAGTACAATGATTGATTTCCTATGAAATGTATTTCCTTTATCTGTTTCAAGTACGTTGGCTTTTAATGTTGCAAATAAAGATGAATTTGTCTGCAGTGAGAAAAATTTTTGTATTGTCTTTTTCCTTACTTTTTTTTTGTTCTCTGTTAGGAAAATGCCACAAGAAGGCGGAGCGAGATTCTTCACTAGGGACCTATGCGTAGATTTCTGGGAGTCTGTGAACTCGGATGGGGGAGAGAGTTATTTTCGCTATTCTATTTTATGCCCTTATTTTCCCATACTTTCACCAGACTCTCTATGGCAGAAAAAGATTAAGAACTCCAGTCACAGAGAGTTTTAATATGGAAGTTTTTCACTCCCCAGCACCTATCCAGAAATAAGCCGTCCAGAGTTGTTTCAATATGAGATGGGTGGCAAAATAAATTTAAATAAACAGACAAACAAACAAACAAACAAATAAACAAAAAAATAAGAATAGTTTCAATTGCATTTCCCCAAACTGTTGTTCTTCAAATGTATAGCATTAACATTTCTATCAATAATAACTAGTAGGCTTGTTGCTAAGTGATCACTGGTGTTGTTATCCAATTCATTTGGGGGGGGGGGAAACCAGAAGGTTGGTTAATGACACTCTGTCA
This sequence comes from Crotalus tigris, assembly GCF_016545835.1. Classification (NCBI taxonomy): domain Eukaryota; kingdom Metazoa; phylum Chordata; class Lepidosauria; order Squamata; family Viperidae; genus Crotalus; species Crotalus tigris. Next base: position 3,442,807 of record NW_024100507.1, read on the forward strand.
AATGCATTGGCAATCTCCAGCTGATAGAAGAGAATATTTGTAGCTCAGGGTTGAACACAACTCACCACAGCCAACTTGCTGCAGCCAAGTTGTTACGGCCAACTCACCATGGCCAAATCACCAAGGGACAAGAGTTACACTAATATCGAAGAAGTGATAGAATAGAATCATTAAAGAAAGGATGCCAAAGGAGGGGCAAAATGAAATGTGAATGACAAAAATTAAAATAATGTTTTAATTATTTTTAAATACTTAACATTGAATAGTTGAATTGTCCTGTGACGAGTTGCCCGGTGGCATTTTGACTATGGTGAGTTGCCGCAACAAATTGACCATGGCGAGTTGGCTGTGGCGAGTTGGCTGCAGTGAGTTGTCCCATTCTACCTTGAGCTTGTTATTGGTTGTCAAGTAACTACCAATCACCAACTCAAACAAACAAGCCAACAGTGAACAACAGCCTAATCAAGGAACCACCAAGACCATTCCCACCAACACTGATATACCAACATAACCACTAGAATATATACTGACAGCAAACCACACCCTGATGATATTATCTAGTTGGTAATGAAACATCTTCAAGAAAACAACCAGGTTCAGAGAGCACATGGACCCCACAATCTGTAGCTCCCCATAATCTGTAGCTTGGGGGGGGGGTATTTTGCAAACCCAAATTATACTGTCAAAATTTGGCAGGAAACTCAACAGTAAAGGTGGCTATGTGAAGAAAACAACTTTGGAAAACAGATTTTTTTTAGGGAAGAAACAACAAGTGCCCCTTAAAACTGTCACTAATAAACCACAAAGCAATTTACCAGTTTCTTAACAGAGAATGGTAAATTCCAGGCTTTGTTTGTTTGCATGATTTATCACATCACAGCATCAATCTTTCTTCTGCAGTTCTTAATACTAAAAGCATTTTTTAGAAAATGTGCTCCCTTACTGACAAAATTCATCCACCTGGGTTGAAAAACAACATGGGACGATTTCAGATAATATGATGAATTTTGAACTCTACAGAAATGGAAATACAAACTGATTTATATCAGATAATTATTTCATCCAGCTCAGGATTGTCTATTCTAACTCCCAATTGCTTCCGAAAGGCTGGAAACAGGTTTGTAGCAGAGACATTTTAATGTGGAATTGACTTTGAAACATTCTCTGTGCAAAGCATATAGATTGTTACCATTTCTCAAACAGATTGCCAGAGATTTCAAAGTAGGTCTGAAAAGCTTTCATCAAATAGGACATGACTTTATTTTTTTTCCCATATTATTGTGCTTTGAACCAACAGGCTTGTTTATATATACAATAAAACATGATCAAATAAATTATGATGCTTTGAAAGGCAAGATTTTAGGGTAGAGGTCTGAAGCTCAATACTCTGATTTATCATGCCTTTACATAAAAATTATAAGTTGAAGCACTCTGCTCAGATCATAAGATTATTAAATCCTGGAACCAAAATGACCTGTTTGTGATATTGTTGATTTGGGGTTTGCAGAGGAAGGACAGATGGTAATACTGACGTTAATTTGAAAACCTATCCAACAAAGTAGGGGGTTTCCTCCCCAAAGTGCATTGCAATATGTTGACGAATCCTCAAGATGACTTTGTTCTTTGTCCCATGCAGTGAAACGGAGGAGAAAGAGGTAAAAGCTGAATTGGCTTTCTGCAGAGAACTTGGTGGAATTAGATGTTCTCCAAGAAATATGAAGAAGACCAGGACTGGATAACAGTATTAATGTGGCATCCCCTCCTTTTATCCCAGGTTTCCTGTCTGGGTAATTAAGTTTTATTATAGAAACATCATCAATTTCCAAAGATTCCCCTACCAAGACATCTGAGTTTGACAAACACCAGCGCTCCTGAAACTCTTCCCTTCTCATAAGTAGGGTGCATAGGCATAATAATATTATGAGAAGCTGCTGTCTCAGGAACTCCGGACCTGTTATGCCTGGTATGCAGTGTCATTTAAAGACACAGAGATGGAAGTCTCTGTGCTATAATACAGAATAAATAGTTTTAGTCTGTCTAGAAGAAGGGCATCTGGAAATTCATTTCCAAAGCAAGGGTGCAGGCTTACTTTAGACATTGGGTTTTAAAGAATTACTCAATCATGACCTCATTGCTGAACACAATCTCATTGGTAAGCACCGTTAAAAACACACCAGAAGGTGTTTTTAGGTAGGTACTATTGCCCAGAAAGGGTACACTATTGTTGCTAAGAGAAATATGATCCCATCAGGGTTTTATGTATTCTTGTGAGCCCAACTACTCTCTTCAGGGGAGGTTGTACTGCCTTTCACTTTTTAAACTTTCACTGCCTGCCTCTGGCCAATAAGACATGCTGTTTTCAAAGGGAAAAGAATTTGGACAAGGTCTGCAACTTATTTGTCTGCTTTGTATCCAGCAGCTGATGAAGGTCAACTTGAGGTCATCCATAAAGTTCCTTTATTTTAATTCTAATATCCACCACGCCACCCTTTGCAACATCCCTTTTGCCTTTTAACTTAGGAGGAAGAGCAGCTCGGTCTCATCCTAACATGTCTATGAGTTGAAAGGATGCCACTACTGCTAAGCCCTGGAACAGGGGTCCCCAATCTACTGGGCTGTGGCATGCCAGCAACTGGGCCTCACAAACAAGCAAAGCCCCATCAGTGGGATGCAGGCAGCACATGAAACCATGCCCTCTTTGTTAGTGGAAAAACCTCTCTCCATGTAACCAGTTCCTGATGCCCAAAAGGTTGGGGACCTCTGCCCTGGAAAACCTACCCTAAAAACGAATGTCTCCATGACCATCTCTTTCGCTATGTGGAGATTTGTGCTGGAAAGCAGACTGGATACGTTTTCAAGCATCTTCTCTTGGTCTTCGTAAGCCTAAAGTGGTCTTGGGACACTAATCTTGGCAGAAGGAGTTCAGTACAGCAGCTGAATTCCCCAAGCTATTCTGATAAGGCAATGTTCTGGGGCAGAGATATGGAATGTAAGTCGCAGAGGAAAATTACTTATTTAATTATTTATTTAATTTCCACCCCACCCATCTCATCTAAATGACTCTGGGTGGTTTACAATAAAATATACAGTAGTATAGAAACCTAGTTTTTTTTTTTTTTAAAAAAAATGAAAACAGAATTGAAACCAGATTAATTCAATTCAAAGACAGATATAGCCCCAAAGACAGATACAAATAAAACACTGACTAAAAGAAGTACTACATCCGTATGTATGTATGTACGTATGATGCATATAAGAGAAAAACAATAAGTATAATGGAGAATAAGAATAATGAAGAACATAGTTACTAAAATAAATTCAAATAAAATACTATTATAAGAAGTTCTAATTATTGTAAAATGGTAGGCCAAAACTGAGTGATTTTGGGGCGGTCCTTGGTGCTCTCTCAGCTTACTTGTTTTCTTGCAGACGTTTCATTACTCAAACAAGGTAATATCATTAGTGCTAGTAAGAAGTGTGGTCTGCTGTTAGTTTACATTTTAGTGGCTTGCTCTGTCAGGGTTGGTGGGGATGGTCTTAGAGTGATTTTCAAGTTGTTGTCTGAGAGTTGTAGCATTAAATAGAAATTGCACTCTTTAGTTGGGAATTTCTTCAAGACAGGATATTTAAGAGTCTATCTAGAGTCCTTATACAGAGAACACTATTATAGCAAAAGGCCCAGAGTTTCTATTGGACCATCACCATATGGACATAACTGAAGATGCATAGGACTACCAGTAAACTTTCCAAGAAGGACTAAACAAGTTTAAAAAGAGGATATTAAAAAGTTAAAAGAGGTGAAGGGAGCAAGCCACTAACCATCATGGGTTGCAAAGCACTCTTAGCTCCCCACCTACCCCACGTGCCATTTGACAGAGCCAGGTCTTCATGCTCTTTCAGAAGGGCAGAAGAGTGGGGGCCCGGTTCACTTTTGGGGTAAAATGTTTTAAAGGGAGAGTGCAATGGCAGAGAAGGCTCTCTTCCTGGATCCTGCCAGTCAAAATTCTGAAGTCCTTGCAAACAGATCCAAAAGCAGGCAGCAACCAACATACTCTTACCTAATTCCTAGATTAGAAGTTCAGTGCTACTGACAGAAAAACCTTTGGCTGCATGGAAGCTTGCATTACCCTTGTACTCAGCTCAGGGCCCATGCATGGAAAAGTAATATCTGCAGCAGTATGACTTACAAAAGCAAACTTATTATTTGAGAGCTAAGAGTAAAGAAATATGTCCAGAAGCCAGAGATACAGTTGATGTGAGTGCTCAGAAGCATTGCCTGTGGATATGGATGTGCCCAAAGCCTTTTTTTTCAAAATGCTGCATAATCCTGATACCGATTTGGAGATGAAGACAATAGGGAAATGACAGATTAGCGTTATAAATTCCAAGGCAATTTCCAAACTTTTAACAGAATTATACAAGAAGGAATTCACTGTAAATCACAGCTTTTCTTTGATCAGATTTAGCTCCCTCCTTTACAGGCTGATGGAAAGGAGATTCAATTCTACTTTAAACAAAGATCAACAAGGCCTTGAGACTTGGACATCATCCGGGCCTTGTGGCTTGGAGGAACTTGCAAAGATCAACCAGGCCTTGCAGCTTGAAGAAACTTGCATCTGTTACCATGGTTTAGTCCAATGCCCTTTTTTAAAATTTAGCTTGGCACACAGACATAATAACCTCCTTTTCTCAAAAGTTCTGTCTAGGCCAAAAGAGAAAAAACTTAGTGCCTTTTGGCTGACTCGTTTTCTGAAACACACAGGAAACTAGCCAACCATCTTTGCCATGAGAAGATTTGACCCACTTGCCAGCTACCCCTGGATCTCCTCCAGTGGCAATATCAAGCTATTGTTTGGCTTTTATATTGAGCCAAGGAGTGGTTTGGAACTTCCTTTTTTTTTTCAGAAATTGCTCCAGTTGCAGGCAGCATATGGAGACACAACATAGATGGGGCTGAGGTACCAGCTGTGCTCCATCATTGGTCATCTGGAGGGAATGCTGCTCAACTCATGACATGCTTTTAGGATGTCCAGCTTAGCGGCAGTGAAGATGACTGCGAGGAAGATTAAAAGAATTCCTGGGAAATAAAACAGTAGCAGTCTGCTTTTCATTGACAGGTTTAGTTGTCACTGGATGGAGAAGTCTGCTAATATTCACTCGTTCCCATAGCGCACCTAAAACCAGAGCCTGCCAAGAATTAGAGAAGGTCAACCTGGATCCAATTAGCCCTTGGCCCAAGATGTCTTCCACTTGGTAGTCTACCAAAAGCAGGCGGGCGAGGAAACTAAAACCAGAATTGGAGGACCGGTTGAAGACTTTAATTTGTAAGAAAAAGAGTTAAATAATTGATGCCGCATCTGTGCCAAAAGTAATTTCGGCTTGGTGCCTGCTCTCTTTCTTTCTCTCACACAAACACATTTAGCATCGATTGAGATCAAAGTATTGAAAAACCCCTGCTGCTGAACTGCAAGGCAAAACTTTTAGCTGCCTTTCTCTACTCTAATAATATCATCTTTATGGAGTTAATAAACTGCACACTTCAGTCAAACTCTATTATTACAGAAGACTTAGGGAGCTAATAATTTAAAAGCAAAGAAGCGCCTCTGTTCTCGGCTTTGAACTAAACAACATTCTGTTGAATGAAGGGGACATCAAAGCTCTGTCACTATTACGAGTATGGCTGGAGCAGAGGGTCTCCGAGTCTCTACTTTAGTTATCTGAGGCAAAATGCGGGGAAAGAATCTGGAGATTAAACATATTGGCTTATCAAACCAGGAACAGAACCAGGTGTTTTCTTTTTCTGCTGGGCAAGCAACAGGTGGTTGGCTTATTAGCGAATTTGCTTGTTAAGTGGATGTATATATATGAATTATTCATCACCTCCTCTGAGTTCATTAGGCACCTCTCAACAACTTCTCGCTTGTTCAGAGAGATAAGTAGAAGGCCCACGTACATCTATACATTTTTTTCAGACTCTTTGAGCTTTATTAAGACAACGATAACATTTCTTAATCCAACCAGCAATAGGAGGTAACAACTGGACATGGAGAAACAAGTCCAGGTCTTAGCCATTCATGATCTGGCCAATTCCCTGGATTACTGATATACCCTCTCTGTGGTTACCCTGGAGACTTCTATTCATCCAGCTTATGATGTCCATCTGACTGTGGTCTGCCAATGGCAGAATGCACCATGTTGGTCTAATGCCAACATCACTGCTTTCTAGTTTATTCAACTTCAGCTTTAGCTTTTAACAGCCTGGGATTGGAGATCATCTCTGAATTCATCTTGTCCCAGATGAATCTGCTCATTGGCTTCCCACAGCCTCTGGGCCTTCTTGTGATCTTGCCACTGACAGACATTCAGTGGCTGGAAAAAGAGAGGTGACCTTTTTGATCATCACAGTTAAAATGTAAAGGATATTCCCACAGAAGAATACCTCTTTATAACAGAGTCTGAAGACAGTATTATCTGCATGGGCATGTTTATTTGAGGTATTTTAGAAGTTGTGGTTTTATTACTCTAATATTGGCCTCACATAGAAAGTGTTATTATAAAAAGCTCTCAACAAATCTATTTCATAATTGCATTCCTGTGTACTGTTTACTTGGAAAGAAGCCCCACTGACTCCAGAACAAAAGTAAAAATGTTTCACATTGAGTTTGACTCCTGCTTGCAACAGATACTACCACCCAATTTCTTTGGTAACAATATCAAAGTGATTTGCCACTATCTTGATAGTTTTTTTTTTTTTACTTCCCAAACTGATTACAGAATAATAGAGTAACAAAGTTGGAAAGGATCTTAGAGGTCTTCTAGTCTCACCATTTGCTCAAGCAGGAGACTCTACCATTTCAGACAAATGGTTATCCCATCTCTTCTTAAAAATCTGCAGTGTTGGAGCTTCCACAACTTCTAGAGGCAAGTTGTTCCACTGATTAATTATTCTAACTGACAAAAAATTTCTATTTAGTTCTAGGTTGGATGTCTTTTTCCATCTGTTACTTCTGATCTTGCCCTCAGGTGTTTTGAAGAATAGGTCTCTGATTCACAAAGATAGTCAGCATTATGCTCCTTTTATTGTTTTTATCTGCATTTGCTTTTATTTTTTTTTGACAAAGAAAAATAACTTCTGAAAAATCAGCCTCTGTGCAAGCTACCCCATAGGCAATCCAGACATCCTGGGGTGGAGATAATATGAAGGAATGATGGGAAGGCACTGACTTTGTTTGAGGGAAATCCCAAAGCCCAGGATGAAGGGGGAATTCCTTCCTATCTAGGACCATTCTATCTCACTTTGCTGCATTTCCTTGGAGCATTTCCTTCCTTCCTTTATGTAGTGGCAACTACATGCCACTTGAAGGAAGCCTTCTTTATCTGTAGTGAAAAAAATCTTAGTAACAAGTTGCTTACAAGTTCCAGAGAGGCTAGGGTCTTCTCCAACATTAGTACGCCAGTCCTCATGAAATACTTTTTTTATTTAAAAAACTTCAGAAACTATTTTTAGGTACTAAAATCACAAAAACACAATTTGGGCATTCTTACTGAAAGATCTTCTGGATTCCTAGAGCGAGTTCATCAAAATCTCATGACAGTTGACATTTTGCCCCTAGGACAACGATTCTCAACCTATGGGTCGCGACCTCATTTGGGGTCGATCGACCATTTTACGGGGGTCGCAAAACAACGCGATCCGCCATTTCCCCCCCCCCCCCAGGGGGCGGCGCCGCGCATGCGCGTGACGGGGTCGCCGTCACACGAAGATTGAGAACCGCTGCCCTAGGATTTCAGGCTGTGTTCCTAGATGGGGGGGGGCAAATATTCAGTGGAAGGAACAGGTTGCCTGGCCTTATTCCCCTGCCATGTGAAATTTCAGCTGGAGGTTTTCTATTAAGAGGGGCAGTCACTGTTTTTAAATACTACAGTTGAGGAAAATTATATCAGTAAATACATCTAAAGTGATAAAATCTGAGGAAATTATGCCCAGTTGTGATCCAGATGCTTTCACCATATTTATTTACATAGATTTATATGCCATTTTGGTTGTGACCAACTCTAAGTGATATTCACAGACTGGCAATAGGGCCATCAACTTGCTTTAATTGTGATTCTAAGTGCACTTTACCCTGCAGAAATTAGCCCAGTGTAATTTGTGATGTGTGTATGTGTGGAAACAGGCAAAATCGTGCATATGGAGTCATAATATCAGCCCCGTCTCTTTTGCACGGTGTTTGCCTGTCGTCTTGCCTGTTTTTATCCTTATCCTGTGGCTATCACTGGGATGGCATTTATTTCTGTCTTTTAATAAACCTCACCTGTGGATTTCTGCAGACTAAGTGGCCAGAAAGGGATTGAAAACTCTGGCAGTTCTATGGAGAGCTCTCCTTCCAACTCTGCAGTATTTCCTAGGAGACATATGCAGAAGTGGCATGTATTCATTTGGCTGTGAATTGATTCTCAGTCTTCAGAAAGACCACAAATGTTCTCTGCAGAAATGTGTGCCTAACATGCAGTCATTCCTCTTTCCCCCATTCTCTGTCCCCAATTCCATTTCTATGCCATAGAAGGGACAGAAACCTCTTTTTCTTCTATGGTTTAGATCTTGTGGACCATCTAAGAAAACAATTTTTCAAAAAATAAAAAAGTCAGAAAAAGTTCTATTTCAAAGCAACAGTTCTATAATTATTTGAAATGCCACATTTACAGTATCCAAAAATGCTTTAAATGCACATGTATTTTTTTAGATGCTTCATTATCCAGAGATGCTATACAGATTGGGACATCCAGCTCCTGATTTCTTTCATATGAACAACGGTTGCAGGAATTGGGTCTGTCTAGTTTAATGAAAAGAAGGACCAGGGGTGACATGTTGCAATATTTAAGGAGCTGCCACAGAGAAGGGGGGGGGGTGTCAGTCTATCTCCAAAGCACCTAAAGGCTGACAAGAAGCATTGGATGGAAACTAATCAAGGAGAAAAACAACCTAGAACTAAGATGAAATTTCTTGACAGAACAATTAATCAGTGGAACAACTGATCAATTAATCAGTGGAAGTTATGGGTGGTCCAGCACTGGAGGTTTTTAATAAGAGATTGGACAACCATTTGTCCAAAATGATATGGGATCTCTCACATCTGCAGGGTGTTGGACTAGAAGACCTCCAAGATCTCTTCCAACTTTTATTTAATAATAATAGTAAAGTTGGAAGGGACCTTGGAGGTCATCTAGTCCAACCCCCTGCTCAGGTAGGAAACCCTATACCATTTCGGACAAATGGCTGTCCAGTTTCTTCTTAAAAACCTCCAGTGTTGGAGCATTCACAGCTTCTGGAGGAAGGTTGTTCCACTGGTTAATTGTTCTAACTGTCAGGAAGTTTTTCCTTAGTTCTAGGTTGCTTCTCTCCTTGCTTAGTTTCCACCCATTGCTTCTTGTCGTGCCTTCAGGCGCCTTGGAAAATAGCTTGACTCTCTCTTCTTTGTGGCAGCCCCTAAGTGTTGTCCTTGATGTTTGCACTAGAATGGTGAGCTGCAATGTGAACATTTTGGATGCAAAACAAAGATAGTGAGCAATTTCTCGGGAATGACTGTTTCCCTTATTTCTCAAAATGCTGCAGTTGGTAATATCTGTTAACCTGAAGGGGGAAATGCATAAGAAATTGAATTTCAAAAGAAGAGATGTTCTTTGCTAAGACTCCAGTGGAGTCAAGTCTGAAGGATCATTTACATAATGTCCTGACACGCTGGCAATTCTCTCAGGATGCATTTGGATGATGGCTGGCTGGTGCAATACTTTTTCCCTGGGGGACAGGAGTGGAAAAATAGGAACAACTGCTTTCCCAATACCAATCCAAGATTTTGGGGGGGGGCTTGTTACCAATGCAGCAATGCAGTACCCCCCCCCCAAATCACCTTATTTAAGGTACATCATATGAAAGCCAGTTATTTTTGCACTAAAATGAAAAATCCTGCAAACGCTTGGCACAAGAGCAAAGAGAAATGGAATACCTAAGGTCTGGCTCACTTTCTATGACAAAACATATCATCCCGTATTAGATGGGGTCAGTCCTGGGTCCTGCTTTCTTCTCCCCTCCCCAGTCAATTCCTGTCGAATATTATTTTGAAACAAAATGGGTAGCTTGAATGCAGTTTGTGAACTAACAGGTATGCTTGAATGGGTAAATAAAAACACAAGATCTTGCTTGTGCAGAGTTGGCCCAAAAGATTTTGCTGCCTAAGGCAAAGCAGTGAATAGCATCCTCCTGTTGATCTGAAGTCATGGGTGGAAGAATCTATTAATGCTGGCTGATCTAAAACAAGCTAAGCATGATCAGACTTGATTGGTATTTGGATGGGAGTCCATCAGAAACTAACCAGGGATGAGGCTAAGCTGAGATGTCAGAAAAAAAGGGAGAGCCAATAGAAAATTAAAGTCTATTCTCACATGGACCTAGCCATGTATCCTTCAGGACTGGGGTTTGATTGGAAGGAAATGCTACCTTTTAACATCCATTCAAATAAAAAATGCAAAGCACCCAGATCAAGGGATGTACTTGGGTATTTCAGTGGCAAATCCTGCCCTGTTCCAAAATCTAGTAGTAGTAGTAACATCCTAGTAGTAACAACAACAAACTGAATACCGATGTGCTATCCTCCAATGATTCTTGAAGTTTGCTATCTGTCCCCAGCTAAAAGAAGGGCTGACCTTACCCTTAGCTTGAGTAATCTAATCATGAAAGTGAGTTTTGTGCAGACTGTACCCAGATGTAGACTGTTATAAAGGGAGGCAAGGAAACCATGAACAGTAGCTGCGTTCATTGGTAGTGTGTTTTCACATTCAAAGTGAGCATGAAACTAGTGTTTCTGATAAGGGCAAGGGACAGAATTTGTTCGCTACGGTGTAAAATCAGAAAGCAGCAGCATATGAGAACAGGTGTGTGTTTGCATGTGTGCGGCTACATGTGGGGATGAAGGATAATGCAGGTCTGACACTTCTTGCTTGCCCTAGGATGGACAGGGAGCAAGTTGAGTTATTTCTACAACTAAGGAGCAGAATACAACATGAACTATGGGATTACTTCAGAAGGCCACACTATGAGAGAAAGAGACATTACACCAGAGGTAGCTTTTGCTAGGACAAGACACTGTGTTTTTTCCTGTCACCTGCCGTCATTTTCCCCACCAGAATTAGATGACATGAGAAGGTCCCAGTGGAACTCATCATTAAATTTCAATGACAGAGGAGATCAAACACAGCAAATCTCCTCCTTCTTTGGGGCTGCAGATGCTGTTTTCACTCATGCCCTGTTTTCTCTCCCCCACCCACATCTCTTTCTCTCCCCCCCCCCCCAAGCTACATCCTGGCTTCTCATTTAAGTCCTCGATCTCTGGTATTACAATATTCCAGTTCTTTCCTCTGAGCCTGATTCAAAAGCACAGCTTAAAGAGAAAATGTTTAATTTGAGGCCAGATTCTATCTCCTCCCCTTTCTATATTTCTCTTTTTTCTCTCTCTTTCTTCCCCCCCTCCCCCTCGCCCACCCTCTTCTATCTGGAAGGAAAACAAAGTGATTCAAATCAGGAAGCCAAAGAACTCGGTGCCGATTTTCCACTGGGACCTCATTCCCTTTTGGTTTGGGCCTGAGCTGATTGAACTGAAAATTAATCCCCTTTTCATTTGCCACGATGCCATTTCAAGAGAAATACAAGCTCGTATCTGAATTTCAAACATGTTGCTGAGTTATTTCAGCAGGAGAAATTATTTGGTAAGCTTTGGCTAAGGGGATAGCGGGCAGAAAACCATCTGGAGTTTCAAGGACTTGTAGGTATGTTTAAAACGTAAGATATTTTTTTTAAGACTTTGTGTGATAAGAATGCACAATATGGCCCCAGTGCATAGCGATTGATGCTGTAGGTAAGAGAAAGAGAACAAGACAAATGCGATGCCCACTGACAAATTTTTAATGCAATACGTAATTTAGTGTGAGCATTCTCAGAACCTTGTTCCTATTTACTTGGAAAAATTCCATCTGAAGCCAGAGGAACTTATCTCCTTTTTCAGTTTAGGCTGAATTTAATATCCTTCTGTGTAAAAGAATCATGGAGGATGTAACCTACTTGAGGACAGTTTCTCCCAAAGATGCAGGGCACTGATATAGTTTAAAGCTTTCCCAGGTGATTTTGGTTCACTCACTCTCAGCTTAAACCTACTGTTGAGTCCTCAGCGAATGGCAGAATAATGCATGAAGCAGTTGGTAGTTCTCAGGAGCCTCTTTATTGGTATACACCATGCTGGTTACAATGCCGACAATGCCCAAGTTCCTCTGCTCCTTTTAAAGGCGATCCCCGGGCCAAATGGCAACAATTGGCGCGCTTGCACTTCGCGCATGCGCACGAGTGCTGGCGACAGCCAGTCTGGTCCCGGGCAGCTTGCAACTGCTCGGGACCGTTGCAATGTCCCGAGCCTGCCTTCACAGGCTCAGGACACAACACCCCTTCCCCCCCCCGGGTAAAACTATAATGACATAAATAGTGACACGCGACCTCAACACGAGCGTGGGAGCCACACTAGCTCCATGTACCAAGTTATCAATTTTGGCTGCCATCCCCCAGTGTTCATTATTCCCAATTTATATAGGAATACCCTCTTATTAATTCTGCTTTGCTAGCAGAGTTACAAAATCTTCTAAATATCTAGGAGATCTTCTAGCTCTCTGTGACCTCCGAATTTCCTGGTACCCTCCAAGTACCCCTTGCCCGGGGGAAGCTATATGTTTGTTTGACCCTGGTGGTCCCTGTGGACTGTGCTCCAATGCCTGGCCTGCTTGCTTGCCCACCGGGCTCGTCAGGCCAGGACTTTGTTCTCTACTTAACCTGGTTGTCCTGCCTAGTTGCAGGCTCTCTGGATTCTCGGTATTGTCCCAAAACTCAGTTGCCCCCTGAGTGATGCCAGAGGTATTGTAATCGGGATTCGGTTCCTCGACCACCTCCCTATGTGCTTGCCCCTTTCTAGGAACAGTGGCAGCGTTGGGCCAACTAGACAGAATGTGTGCCAGCTCTCTTGCAGGGTGTGAGTTGTTTGGATGCTCCTGGTTATTCTCCCTGACTGGAGTAGGCACTGGTGCCTGTGTTCTAGTTAGTTCCCACGAATTCCTGTTTGGAGCACTCGCGGAATCTTGGGATGGGCCATCTGTGACTTCCCCGTTGGTTACAGGCTGCAGCTCACACCCTTCCCCTTGCCCATAGAGGTCCCCCTCCCCCCTGGAAAAGATCCAGGTGTCTCAGTAGGAGAGTCCCGTCTTGTGCGTAGCTGGTCGATGTGTCGTCGCAGGACATGACCGTCATCCAGGGAAACCTCGTAGGACAAAGGACCTGTGACCTTGGATACTCTGGCAGGGACCCACAAGTGACCAGGCCCATAATTACGGGTCCAAACCGGGGCACCCACTAGCAGTTGTCTAGGTGCCCTGGGTTGTGTGGATTTAGAAGGCAGTCTGTCCGGGTGCAACCGGTCAAGCTTAGTAGTCAGTTTGTGCCGCCAATGAAGTTCAGCTGGGCTCCTCCCGGTAGAAATGGAAGGTGTAGTGCGGTAGGAAAGGAGGAAGTCAGCCAACCTGTGATGCCAGTCTCCATACGTCAGTCTCTTTAAAGCATCCTTGGTGATGCGTACCATGCGTTCAGCCATACCGTTGGTGGAAGGGTGGAAGGGTGCAGAGGTGGCATGATGAATCATGTTGGCCTGTAAGAAAGCTAGGAATTCGGAGGAAGTGAATTGAGGGCCATTGTCAGACACTAAAACATCAGGAAGCCCATGTGCAGCAAAAATCCCCCTCAGTACTTGAATAGTCTTTGCAGTGGTGGTGGAAGAGACAGGTACAACCTCAAGCCATTTCGAATGGCTATCAACGAGGACCAAGAAGAATTGACCCTGAAAGGGCCCAGCGTAATCAATGTGCACCCTAGACCATGGAGACTGTGTTTCCTCCCATCTATGCACAGGATCTTGGGGCATTTCTGGGCGTGAACGTTGACAAAGGTGGCATGCATGCACCTTAGCTTCAATGTCCTTGTCTAACCCAGGCCACCACAAATGGCTGCGCGCAAGCACCTTCATACGTACAATGCCAGGATGATCCTCGTGAAGGGAACCTAAGACCCTGGTCCTCATTGAAGTAGGAATGACAACTCTGCTGCCCCACAGCAGACAACCCTGGAAAGTGGACAACTCATTCCTTTTAAGCCAGAAACTCTAAAACTCAGCACCTGGACAGCTCTCTGGCCACCCAGATAAAACCCAAGACAGGACACGAGAGAGTGTGAGATCTGTGGTTGATTCACAGCCACATCCCTGGCATCTAAAGGAGACTCAGGCAAGGCCTGAATTGAAAGGATGTCGATTGTTGGTGCAGGATCAGCCTCTACTACTGGCAGGGGTAATCTACTGAGGCCATCAGCGTGGCCCATTTCTTTCCCCGGTTTGTGAATTAAAGAAAATTCATAGGCTGACAGAAAGATTGACCATCTCAGCATTCTGGGGGAGATGATTTGGGGGGGTTGTTTATGTGTGGTAAACAGTCCCAACAAAGGCTTATGGTCATGAAGACCGTGAAATGTCTGCCATACAAGAAATCATGGAACTTTTTGATTCCAGCAACAACAGCTAAAGCCTCCCTGTCTATTTGAGCATAATTTCACTCTGTAGAAGACAAGGTTCTGGAGTAATATGCAACAGGAACCTGAGTTCCATCTGGTCGGAGGTGGCTTAGTACTGCTCCTACCCCATAAGAAGAAGCATCACAAGCAATGCACACAGGAAGGGACTCAATGAAATGTGCAAGTACACTGTTAGAAGTGAGTAAGTGTACTTGCTTCATTGAAACTTGCTTCATGTTTTTGTGACCACTGCCACACTGCCTGTTTGTCCAGGAGCCTATGAAGTGGTTTGGCTACATTAGCCTTGTTTGGAAGGAAGGAGTTGTAGAAGTTCAAAAGGCCCAGAAAAGCCTGTAGTTCGGCCTTGGACTTTGGCCTAGGAGCATGCATTATAGCTTTTAATTTGGACTCAGCAGGGTGAATCCCAGTAGCATCAATTTTGAATCCCAGAAAATCTGTAGAAGGCACCCCAATTTTACATTTGTCCTTCTTGAGTTTGAGGCCCGTTTCCCAGAACCTCAGCAGAACAGCCCTTAATCTCTCAGCTAAGTTGTGTGTAGAGTCTCCAGCAATTAAGACATCATCAAAATAGGGGCAAACCCCTGGTATACCCCGTAATGTGTTTTCCATTATGCTTTGGAAAATTCCAGGAGCAACATTTACTCCAAATTGTAGCCTCTTTACCTTGAATGCCCCCCTGTGGGTTACAATGGTTTGAGCTACAGCAGCAGCATCATCAACAGGCAACTGTTGATACGCCTGAGCTAAGTAAAGCTTTGCAAAAACACGCCCCCCCTTGAGGGAGGCCAGAATATGACTGACCACAGGTACAGGATAGGCATGTTGCTGCAATGCCTTATTCAGAGTGCATTTGTAATCTGCACAGATGCGAATGTCCCCATTAGCCTTAAGAGGCGTGACAATGGGGATCTCCCAAGGACTGGAGTCAACAGGTTCTAAGACTCCTTGCTGAATCAATTTGTCTAATTCAGTCAATTTTCCCTTTTAGAGCAAAAGGGACCCTTCTTGCTTTTATTCTAATAGGAGTGACAGTGGGGTCTAGTTTTAAAGACACAGGGGGTCCTTTGTATGTGCCCAGCTGTGGGCTGAAGACATCTGCAAATTCTTTGCAGACTTCCTGTAGGTCTACTGTTTGCAAGCTATTGAGCCCTGTGACATGTATTCCCAAGGCCTCAAACCAATCGAGTCCTATGAGACTCGTTCGCTCACCCCCTACTACCAATACATCTAATGGACCTTCAAAATCCTTATACTGTACGTTAAGGGTGGCCTCCCCCTTAACACACACTCTGGAGTTTTGAAAGTCTGTTAACACAATGTCAGAAGGCCTAAGCTTGGCCTGAAATCCACTGCCAGAACAAATCTTTCTGAATGTATGTATGGAAATGATTGAAAGTGCAGACCCAGTGTCCAGTTCCATGACTAATGGAACCCCTTGTAACTTCACTTTAAGTGACAGTTTTTTCTTAATGGGCTTTTGTGTGCCTGTCCTATAGATGCTTCTTCGCGAAGCACAGAAACCCACCCTGTTTTGGCTGGGGACCCTGGTACCTTTCAGGCGCAATTCTTCTCGGGGTTGTACCTTCTGATGGCCCAGACACACAGCTGCAATGTGGCCTTGCTTTCCACATGCTCTACAGATAGCGGAGCGAAATCTGCAGTCGGTCCTCTTGTGACGACCTCCACATCCGAAGCACGTGGGGACAACTGAAGAACTTTCCTTGCCTTCCTTCTGCTTCCCTTCTTTTGTTGGGTAGAGACAGTCTACTTCTTCATCAGGATCCTCTTCTGAACTCCCTTGGACTCCTTCCTGGTGCACGGACACAGCTTCTGGAGTACTTCTGATCAGCCTCATGTTCTTAATTGCGCCACCTGCTGCCTCTTCTGCAGTAACCTCTCTCAAGGCATCTTGGAATGATAAGTCTTCTTTAGCGAAAAGTCTCTGCTGCAATTCTCTATGTCTCAGTCCACATACAAATCTGTCTCTCAGCCTTTCTTCTAAATCTTTAAACTCGCAGGGTTTAGCGGCTTTTCTCAATGCAGCAATGTACTCTTTAGCTGATTTGCCGGGCCGTTGCTCTCTCTGTTCAAAAGTGTGGCGCCAGGCGATGACAGACAACTTGGGCTGGAAGTGTTCCTTTAGCAATTTCTTTAAGTCTGTGTAGGTAACAGATTCTAGAAGTGCAGGTGCTGCTAGGTTTTCAGCGATCTCAAATGCATCTTGACCGCAAATGCACAGCAGGGTGGCGGCTTTTAAGCTATCTTCTCTCACTTGATTGACCTTAAGATAGGTTTCTACTCTGGCCACGTAAGACTCCCATCTTTCCGGATGCATGACATCAAATTTGGAAAGTCTACCTACTTTTGCCATCTTTCAGTAGTACAGGAAGGGTCTATCAGCCAGCTTACCCCAACGCTTGCTGAATTGGCAGGCAGCTGCTGAGTTTAACGCCGTTTCCTGCTGCTCAGGACTCCAGGGTAAGCTTACAACTTGTCTGCAATCGTTGTAAGGCATCCCACCTTCGTCGCCAGTGTTGAGTCCTCAGCGAATGGCAGAATAGCGCATGAAGCAGTTGGTAGTTCTCAGGAGCCTCTTTATTGGTATACAGCATGCTGTTTACAATGCCGACAACGCCCAAGTTCCTCTGCTCCTTTTAAAGGCGATCCCCGGGCCAAATGGCAACAATTGGCGTGCTTGCACTTCGCGCATGTGCGCGAGTGCTGGCGACAGCCAGTCTGGTCCCGGGCAGCTTGCAACTGCCCGGGACCATTGCAACGTCCCGAGCCTGCCTTCACAGGCTCAGGACACAACACCTACCTTGCAGGATTGTTGCTGGGGGGTGAAAAATGGGGGGAGGAAGTGCTATTTTGCTGCTTTGAGTTCCTGAAGGAAAGGCACAATATGCAAATAACCATCAAACAAACAGTTTCAGTTCAACCCAGGACATGATCTCAAACTGACAGCAAAGAGATTCAAAAGTAACGTTAGAAAATATTACTTCACAGAAAGAGTAGTTGGAAGCTTGAAACCAACTTCTAGTGGAGGTAGTGGGTCAATCATCATTAAGTGAATTTAAATACACTTGGGATAAGCACATGTCTATCATTTAACATTTAAAATAAAAAACTATAATTAAAAATAAATAAATAAAAAGAAAACAAACAAACTCACAGGGCAGACTCGGTGCACCACTAATTATTTTTCTGCCATTGGTTTTCTATGTTTCTAACAGTCTAATCAAGGAACCTCAAGAACACTCCCACCAACACTGACAGGACAAGCCACTAGTACAGTGGTGGCGAACCTTTTAGAGACCGAGTGCCTGAACTGCAACCCAAAACCCACTTATGTATCGCCAAGTGCCAAGTGGGTGTGGCCCACTGGGTGGGCATGGCTGTGGTGGGCATGGCAGACTGGGTGGGTGTGGCCAAGGTAGGCGTGGTCACCTTGATGTTGCTCGTGGGGAAGGATGCCTGTGGGGGCCAGGCAGGGTTGGGGGAGATCCACAGGATCTCTGGCAGGTGGGGCAGTGGGCAGGAGGCTTGTCCTGTGGGGTGAGACGAGGCAAGGCGAGGCAGGGTGGGGGTGCCATTGTCACAGGGCAAGGCGAGGCAGGGGCCAGGGTGGCTGCTGCCTGACACCATCGGCCCCCGCACACCGAGGCCAGCCAGTCCATGGGGGGGCTGACAGTGTCTGTCAGCAGCCACAGCCTGCCAGCCACTCAACCAACACACTCTGGGGCTCTGCAGCCCACCCCCAGCAGTTCAGAGAAGCCACCTCTGAGCTGGACAGCCAGCCGACAGCTGAGGAGGTGATGCAGTGGTTCGTGCCCAAGAAAAGGAGAGCATGCGAGGCCAGGAGGGATGGGACAGGGGGAGGGAAACCAGCCATGCTGGGATGCATCCGGCCATGTGGGACCTCAATGAGTTAGTGGACAGCTGATTGAAGAGGGATGGTTGCTATCTCTGGGGCACGGAGCATGTGCCCACAGAGAAGGCTCTGAGTGCCGCCTCTGGCACACGTGCTATAGGTTCGCCACCACTGCATTAGTATAGAAAAATAAGAGCAAACCCCGTTCCCTTCTAGCACTGATGATGTTACCTAAATTGGTGATGAAATGTCTGCAAGAAAACAACCAAGCTCAGAGAGCACCAAGGATCCCACAATTCAACTCTGAGTTACAAAAATTCTCTTCTTTCGGCATTTCAGTTCAGTTCGCCACCAGGTTTAAGTATAAATATTGCAATTTGTTCAAGGCCATCATGAGATAGCTGGGAGGCAGCAACCCAGATGTTCATGCCTATCTCCTTTGCACCCTGAATGAATGGCACAGCTTCCCGGGGCAATGTGAGTTAACCATTTTCAGGATAGGATGGGTATTAGAAGTTGGGCTCCTCCCCAACTGATGTTCTTGTCTCAACAAAGACATCCAGCAAAAGTACTTGTTGAGTGGGCTTATAAGCCAGCATTAAAATTAAATCCAATTTTCTTTGTGGCTTACCACTGGTGCCTGTTTATTTGTCAAAACATAGCTTGGCAATTTAAAGGTGAAAATTGCTCTCACTATTTGCAGTCATAAGGCTGGAATAAAATCCTGCAGCATTCACATTAGTGGTTTCTGGTAAATCCAAGAGTTAATTTGGCCAAATGCCACAGAAAACAACAACAGTAAACATATGTTCAACATCATTGTTGCAGAGGTGCAAATTTTGTTTAAAGCCACTATGAGGAAGTAAGATTTGATAGCTAAAGCTACTTTTATAAGTGGATCTATAGACATTTATTTTCTGAATATTTGGAATTAATTTGCTTTAATCCTATTGAAATGACTAAAAGCCTCTCACATCAATTCACTTAAGAAATGAAGTTTTTATGGTAGTTTAATCTGATTAACCTGATAAATGTCATAATCAGTAGTTAAGATTAGGCCTGTGGGATAGAACCTCTGTTTAGCAAGAGCAGAGCTGAAAAATTGCTTTGTCCGCCAAAGTCAGGTTATACTTACTTGTCATGTGTTCAGTTGTAATGAATCATCCCTGTAGAGTAGTGGCAGTTGAGATATATTGACACTAAGGCTTTAAAACCAATTCTTAGAAGCTTTTTGTTAATAATAAACTGCTGCAACAGGTTTGTACAGACTGATTATAAAGAAAGTTGCACAGACTGATTACAAACAATAGCATAACACAGTAGCAATGATTTCTGCAAGAAATACTACTTGCTTGCAAGCAAGAATTGGTGGGACCTCAAAACAAACAAAGTAATAGAAAAGAATAGAAAAAAAAATAGCAACTGGAGCAACTGTTGATAATAAAGACAAAAAAAAAGTCTTTGATAGTGAACACTGCAATACTTGGTGACAGCAGAACAGAAGAGAAAGAACTGGAAAAAAAATCACAAAATACAAAGACCTGCAAATAGAAATAGAACAACTGTGGCAAAAGAAAGCAAAGCTAGTGCCAATAATAATAGGCGCCTTGGGTGCAATCCCAAAACATCTGGAGCACCACTTGAACACCATCAGCATTGGAAAAATTCATTAGTCAATTGCAAAAGGCAACTTTGCTTGGAACAACTTACATCCTGTGGCAATACCTTTAATATTATTAAACAACAAGATATGCCTATCCCAGGTCCTTGGGAAGGGCTAGAAAGGGATTAAAATGTCTAAGCAACTGGTTGTGTGATCTTATGATAAATACATATAACCAGCATTCATCCATGGCACCACATATGGAGTTCCCACATTCTATTTTAGAGCAAATCAGACTACAATGACTAGCTATGCATTAATGATGGTTCTACATCAGTGGTTCTCAACCTGTGGGTCGGGACCCCATTTGGGGTCGAACGACCATTTCACGGGGGTCGCCAAACAAGTCTGTCCGCCATTTTTCCCCCCTTTTCTTTGGCCACGCCCCTGGCACCCGGTGATGTATAAGTGGTTGGGGGTCACCACAACATGGGGAACTGTATTATGGGGTTGCGGCATTAGAAGGGTTGAGAACCACTGTTCTACATGGTCTATGTATGCTGCCTGCATTCCCATATTCCATGGTTTAATAAACTTCCATTAACTGGTTCCATACTATTTACCAAGCACAATTGCTGGGTTCACACACTACCCTAAGCTAGGGAATGGCAATATAGGACTGGAATTTTCTGCCCCAATATCCCCCTAGTTCAAGTCTTTGAAATTTTGTGGTAAATCCATTCATTTTCAGCAACATGATTATCTACCTCCCCCACTTCAACTGCACTGCATCAATTTAACATGGGGGGGGGGGGCTGGAAGCATTTCAAATTGGAAGCTGGGAAGCTTAGAACAGAGTTTCTCAAACCTGGCAACTTTAAGACAAATGGACCTCAATTCCCAAAATTCCCCAGCCAAGAATGTTCTAGATTTATGCTTTTGTTCCTAGTTACTCAACCCAAGCCTTCAATTCTTTCCACGACCTGACATTTTTTAAAAAATTTTTAGAAAGTAAGAAAACTCTCCCTTTTCATCATCTGTGACCTAAACACACATGCACACTCATACTATTTTTACAAATTTGGCATTTCTGTGAAAAATCTATGAAACAGACACCAGAACAGAGAAGAGAGAAGCCCCCACCTAAGAGAACTCTGTAATTGTCGTACTTCAGAACAATGCTATCTGCTGGAGCCCCCAGCTGTTACCTTGCACCTGTGTGCAACACTCATTCAGAGGGAGCAGAAGGGGTTGTAATTTAATGTACACACAGCCAGGGGCACATCAGTTGGCTCAGGAATGAAGGGGGGGGTGTGTGTTTTTCATCTTTTTCATACTTTTTGGCTAGGTATTTCTGAAAGGCCCTGAAGCTTCCCATGTGGACATGCTTTGGGTCTTACATAAGCAGTATCAATGGAGTTATAGACCTGAGATGCAAGTAAGGCACAGAACAGTGGTGGAAGATGTTAGAACAGTTGGGGAAGGAGGAAACCCAGAGACCGAGACACATAAAACTCTGGAGAAACTGACCTAGCTGGGAGAGAAAGCCAATGAACAAAAGCCATTTTCATATTTGGATAAAGGAGAGAAATGAGTGAACGCATGATGAGGTGAGTTTGAAACGTGTTTGAGCAAAATATTTCAAGATCAGATACGTGCAAAGAAAAGGTGTTTAACTCTTTTCTCTATTTGTATGTTCTATGTTAGGATGCCAACATTTTATTTTATCACATCCACATAAAACTGGTTGCTTGTTAGTTGTTCTTTCTTTGGTGGTGGTGGGGCAAGTTTTAAAAGGATATTGAGGCAAGGAAAAATGTGTTGAAGGAGAATTGAGATGCTTGGGATATGTGTGAGGGAGGAAAGTGATCTATTGGAAAGGGAATGACATTTGTGAAAAGGCCATGTCCTCAGCAAACCACATTCATCAGGATGATTGTGAAAGGACTTGGTCATCTAAGCACTATTTGGTTTGTATGCAATTCTATCGATCAAGGCATGGAATATGTTTTAATCAGTAGTAAAGGTTAAGGTTTTCCTGTCCAGTTGTGTTCGACTCTAGGGTACAGTGCTCATCTCTGTATCTTGGCCAAGGGAGCCAATGTTGTTCGAAGACATTTTTTGTGATAATGTGGCCAAGCATGGCTATACACCAAAGATTTATGGAATGCCATTACCTTCCTTCCCACCGAAGCGGTACCTATTTGCAGGCTTTTGGAGTGGGCAGGACTGGAGCAAGTAAGGGGAGCTCACCCCATTGTGTGGAGCTTGTGTTTTGAACCTGGGCTGTCAGCTCTCCAGCTGACAAGCTCAGCGTCTTTATCCATTGAGCCATCACACCCCAGGGTTTTAATCACGAGCAATGTAGAAATATGAAGATGAGGAAGATCTTCTGGAAGATCAGCGTTGATGAATGCTTATAAAATGGTAACCCATACCAACAGTGAAAAGGAAATAGTACCATTGCTCTGAAGACTTCCTGAAATAATCCATCTGCTTCTTGCTTTTTTTCTTTGAAAAAGCTTATAATGAGTTAAGTCATGGACTGTGAAAATGGGAGAAGCTGCCCAGGTTAGGGCATTAGAGCAATTATTATGAACCATCCAACACTTTACTAGTGGAGGATGTTGTTCTATTTGTGGTTGTTCCTATTATTTTCTCTTAATGACACAGGGAGAGAATTTTAAGTACTGTAAACATTCAGGGCTCCCCAGATCTGGGCTGCAAAAGCTACATGGCAGCAAAGAAGTTTTCTGTGTAACTTTGGTGTCATCCTCAGGATTTTTGCCCCCCAGATTTGGTAGCTGTAGTAAAATGAGCACTTTTTGTGCTTATCACAATCAGGATGGAACAATGTAAGGAAACAGCTTGGCTGAGGTAACATGCTATGTATACATGAGGCTCATAGGAAAGAATGACAGTTGGGAGAGAGAATGTTTAAATTCTCCTGTGATCTTTAATTCTTCTTTTTTTTTTTTTTGCCAATGCTTAGTTCCCAGAAGTTCACTTATTCTACAAAATATGTGGACTTTTTCTATAAGTATCCATAAGCCTTTACATTAATATTGCTGTTTAAGGAAACCCGGAAGAGAAAATTGTATAAATAATGTGTAAGATGATCACTGAGACTTTTAAGAAGCTTTCTTCTCCTTTTTTTCCCCATAGAGCCCAGGGCAGTGTTTAAAAACAGGATAATAATGCAATCAATGTCTTTGTGTGTGTGTTTTTGTGTGTAGGTATGTGTAGTAGAAAGAGTAATCGTCATGAGCCTAGTTTAATTTTTAATATTTATCAGATTTTATAAACAGGATCTTATCTCCCAGCCTGAGTCTCACCCAGACTATAATACTTCTGCATCTTCATTCTAAAGAAAAAAACTAATAGTCTTTGTACAATTAACCCAAGGCAGTCCAACTTACAACCATTTGGTTAGTCATCAAAGTTACAATGGCACTGAAAAAAGTGATTTATGACTATTTACCACACCATCATGGTCGTATCCCCATGGTCATGTGATCGAAATTTGGATGCTTGGCAACTGGCATGTATATGACAGTTGCAATGTCCAGGGGTCACATGATCACCTTTTGTGATCTTCTGACAAACAAAGTCAATGGCAACCATCTTACTAACTTAACTGGGCTGATTCACTTAACAGAGGTGGCAAGGAAGGTCATAAAATGGGGCAAAATTCAATTAACAACTCTCTTGTATAGCAGTGGAAATTGTGGGCTCAGTTGTGTTCGTAAATTGAGGACTTCCAGTACTGTGGGCAACTGTGCTTCTTATATTTCTTTCTCTTCTGGTAGGAACCATACATAGATCTCTCCCTCTGTCAAATTGCAATGGTCAAATCCGGTGTTTAAAAGGCATTTGGTCAGCTTTGCAGATATCCTTTCTCTCTTTATGTCTCTCTCATCGCTATTATCAACTGGAAAGTCATAAATCACTGCCTGTGTAAGAGGTAAAAAGACATCTGTCTTTTTTTTAAATATAAAAGGGGGCTCAAACCAAGAATCTGTTCAGTGTGAGGGTGGTCTATGAAAAGTTAAGCGGCACTTGCTTGCAGATCGAAGAGACTTTAGCATCTGTGTCAACTTGCTCCCTCACAACTGCAAATCCTTATAAAGGTGTTGAATGAATGGGACTTAAGAAAAAGGCTTTGCTTGAAAAACCCCAGCAACTTTCTAACGTAAGCAAAACGGAAGTTGTTCTGTTTTGCCATGGATGCTCAGAAACTGCAGGAAAATTTATTAATTTTGGTGACAAGCTGATCTGTTTGTTGACTTGTGGACTGAGTGTGCAAGCTTACATACAAATCCAGAAAGTGACTTGAAGCATCTTGTCATATTTACCCAGCAATCCTGGTTAAATAATTTAACAATAGAATTTTTAGCTGAGCACAGGATAGAACATGTCTAAATAAACTGTAACTGTATTAATTGTATTAATGGCTTGAGAATACAATGTTAGAAATACTTCAAGTCAGCTCAAACAAGAGGAGCTGCCAGCATACGGAATAAAAGGGCGAGTGTTTATTTTATTCATAACTGGCACTCAGGATAGTCTAAAGTAATTTATCCCTGTTTTGTGACCTCCAGATGGCATGCAGGGCCATTACTTACAAAGGCAAATATAGAAACTGAAGATGTTTTGATATTGGCAGACCAGCGCTATGCCCATTATTTGCATATATTTCTGCCCAGCAAACCAGAGATTTCTGGCAAGTTATGAAAAAACAGATTGTGCGGTCCTTGGTGCTTGCTTGGTGGTTTTCTTGCAGACATTTCATTACCAAAGTAAGTAATAAAACATCTGCAAGAGACCCCACAGTTCAGCCCTGACTTACAAATATTCTCTTCTGATAGTTGTAGCTGTTATGGGCAAAGAAGGGTTTTACCAGGGATAGGCCATCTGCGGCCCCTAGTGCTATCTGAGCTTCTATATACCATTTTGATTTAATGGCTACATTGCCGTTCCTTTAGAGGTAGGAAATATAAAAACATTGAAATCCGATATAACAGAGAGCGTACAAAAAGCCTCATCCAAGTCAGAAAACATAAACTCTACAAATCCAGCACCTTTTATCAAAGTCCATGGGGAAGCCAGATTCACTTAGCAACCATGTTACTAACTGAACAACTGCAATGACTCATTTAACAACTTAACAATATATATGTATTGTTATATAGGGGTTGCTGTATATATTTTGGAGTTCATACAAGTGCAGCATTGCTCTGCTTTTTGTTAAATCATCCAAACATTTCCAGACTTCTGTTTGAACCTGGGGAAAATAATGCTTCTGCTTTAAGGAATCTATTTGTTAAAGTTAATGTGATTGTTAAAACAACAGGACCTATTTTTTTTTTCAGGCTCATGCAGAAACCTGAAAAAAGTCAGGAATCCTCTGCCCTTCAAATCCATATATCTAAAATGGTGGCTATTTTAGATGGTACCATAAGATTCCAATTGCTTTTTCTGTGGAATGAACATCTTTAATTTATAGAACTGTCAGTATTGTATAATTGGGTCTCTGAATGTGAGACCTTAAAATGTCGCAGTTCAAGAGGACTTGCTGCTAGCTAAATGGTGCAGCAATGTAAACCAGGAGGCAGATGGATGGCCCAAATTGTTTGAACAGAAGAGAAAAATGCCCCAAGCTAGTCAACCAATGTGGATTTTTTTTTTTTTTTTTAGCTAGACTGCTTCTTTCAGTAGCTCTTTCTCTTCTTGAGAGAGATGTAACTTTCTATTCTGACCTTAGAAAGGCATTCTCTGGACTCTTAAAAAAACCCACACTATCTTAAACTCTTTATTTGTTCAGGTATATACAAACAGTTCTCAACTTACAACCACAGTTGAGCCAAAAATTTATATTGTAAAGTGAAAAATATGTTAAGGGAGCTTTGCCCCATTTTATGACTTTTCTTGTCCCATTTAGGCAAGAAAAACCAAATACACAAGTACAGCATAGGTGGCACCTTGCTCAATAGTAGCAACTGTGAGAGGGACCTCGGAGTCCTAGTAGACAATTACTTAAATATGAGCCAGCAATGTGCTGCAGCTGGCAAAAAAGCCAACACAGTGCTGGGCTGCATTAACAGAGGGATAGAATCAAGATCACATGAAGTGTTAATACCACTTTACAATGCCTTGGTAAGGCCACACCTGGAATACTGCATCCAGTTTTGGTCACCACGATGTAAAAAAGATGTTGAGACTCTAGAAAGAGTACAGAGAAGAGCAACAAAGATGATTAGGGGACTGGAGGCTAAAACATATAAGGCACGGTTGCGAGAATTGGGTATGTCTAGTTTAACGAAGAGAAGGACAAGGGGGGACATGATAGCAGTATTCCAATATCTCAGGGGCTGCCATAAAGAAGAGGGAATTAAGCTATTTTCCAAAGCACCTGAAGGCAGGACAAGAAGCAACGGGTGGAAACTAATCAAGGAGAGAAGCAACCTAGAACGAAGGAGAAACTTCCTGACAGTTAGAACAATTAACCAGTGGAACAACCTGCCTCCAGAAGTGGTGAATGCTCCAACACTGGACGTTTTTAAGAAGAGACTGGACAGCCATTTGTCCGAAATGGTATAGGGTTTCTTGCCTGAGCAGGGGGTTGGACTAGATGACCTCCAAGGTCTCTTCCAACTTTACTATTATTATTATTATTATTATTATTATTATTATTATTATTATTATTATTATTATTATTTGTTAAGTGAATCACTGCAGTTGTTAAATTAGGAACACAGTTGTTAAGTGAATCTGGTTTCCCCTTTGACCTTGCTTGTCAGAAGTTCATAGAAAGAGGTCACATGATTCTGGGATATTTGCAACCGTCATAAATATGAGTCAGTTGTCAAGCATCTGAATGTAAATCATGTGACCATGGGAATGCTACAACGGTCATAAGTGTGAAAAATGGCCATAAGTCACTTTTTTCAGTGCCGTGATAACTCTGAACAGTCACTAAATGAATTTGTTGTAAGCCGAGGACTACCTATGTATTTGAATATATGCAAAACTAGTTTTCATGTCGCTTTTATCCCCATCCCCTGATACAAAGGAGGCTAAAGGCAAAGTTCTCCCCACCTGTCCTGGCCCTCCAAAAATTCATTTCCTGGGAAGACTCAGATTGCAAAAAGCTCTCTCTGTCTGCAGCCCAACAATAAGTCTATAATCGCAACTTTAAGACAAGGCTGTAAATAATGGAGTTGATATCCTAGGGGATAATTTTGTAAAGGGAAAAAGAGAGAGAATTCCTTGATTACTTTAGAAATAAAGACAGCACTTTACTTGGAGAACAGCAGAGTAATAGGCTGAAGAAGACGTGCATAAATTGTCTGAGCAAAAGACAGAGCTATCCTCAGGAGGTTGACTATGATTCCCCCCCTCTCTCTTTTGGTCTTTCTTTAATGATTGCATTTCTTGAAGTCATAAATACACAGCCAGTCCTATTTCTTTCACAGACTGGCTTGGAGCCTTCTGCAGCTGAGCGAGCATCTTTGATGTGTAAATAATCAGTGACTGCCTGTAATCAGAGGGTTATTTTGATAGCCGTGATTTAGTTTCCTCTGCATAGCCATGTAGGGTGATTTTGGGCCCATTTAGAGGAGCTGGTCTTAATTGCTAGGGACCTTCACTTTTTAACCAACCAAAACCTTTAATGCTATAGAGCTTGAGATGTCGTTTCTTGGTGACTGTTGTGGCTCCCCACGAGGAGGAAAAAAAAATCAGTAACAAGCTGATTTTGTTGCTCTTCCATCACTGGTGTTCAAAGGCATCTGGCGTTGGTTCTGGAGGAAATTAATTTATAGCCATCAGGCCTTCAAGCAGGGGTTCTCAACCCCCAGTCTGTGGACCGGCACTGGGCTGCTTCACGCCAGAAACTGGGCTGCACAAACAATTGAAGCCCAATTTTCAGCATGGGAAACCACAATCCCTCTGGTCCATGGAAAAACCACAGAATTGGTCCCTGGTGCCCAAAAGGTTGAGGGCCGCTGCCTTAGAGACACCAGTAGCTTTAACCTCCATGAATTTGTCTGAATTCCTTTCATGGCCATCTAAGGTAGGACTATCAGTCATAATTTTGGCATCGGTTCCACAATTTGTGAACAAGGCTCGATAACCATGTCAAATGTATGGTGACATTTGAGTTCTGATCATCCAGATCAACCTTGTGGTAAAATTCTCTGCATCTGGGTTTGTGTAGAAAGTAAGGATGATGACCTTGAAGGAGATATACAAGAAATATTACCTAGGCAAAGGGACTGAAACATTATGAAATCCCAAAGAACTAGATAATATTGGGAAACAGCATCCAGGCATAAACTGTCCTGATTTACTGCAGTATAGGAAGATGGAGGAGAACTTGCTAGATTCTGT
Source organism: Crotalus tigris (assembly GCF_016545835.1). NCBI lineage: Eukaryota > Metazoa > Chordata > Lepidosauria > Squamata > Viperidae > Crotalus > Crotalus tigris. Next base: position 3,471,340 of record NW_024100507.1, read on the forward strand.
TATAGCCAATCACAATAAAGGCAGTTTTAGCCTTTCTGGAGAGTTGATTTCTTGATCTGGTCTACCCGATGAGGCTGACAGAATGGGAATGACAGTTTGCAAGACATTTTGCAAATCTGAAGAACACATTCAGGAAGACCCTAATTCTAACCCAGTTGACTGTTCTTGTGATGGTTCTCCTTTCCTTTCTCCTTCTATAATTCCGTAGTCCAAACATAGAGCATGAAGGTAGGTCTGTACCATTTCCAAAGATACAACAGCTACAACATTTAAATCTGGTGTATCCAACTCATGGCCTGTGGGCTGCATAAGGCCCTGGATAGCAAGCTAGTAATGTAGCCACACAAGATCTTAAACTTTTAACGTAAACTTTTATGTACATGAGCTATATTATATATTTTATATTTGGCACAAGACAATTTCTCTTCACTCGATGCAGCCCAAATAAACCATAAAAGTTAGACACCCATGATTTAAATGCTTCATAAGTAACAATGGGCTGGTTTCAAACAGTCCTCCATGCCTTTATTGCAACTTACTTATGTCCCAGTCTTACCAATTGGGCTCTTAATTAATGAATGTAGTTCCCACTGAACTACAAATAAACTACAAATAAATTGTTTTTATGGGTTGCAGATTTAAGCAGCACAAATCTTGAAATATTGAGAACAGAGCTATATCTGTATTTTTTAAATGTACAATTCTGAAAAATAGAATTTGGAACATTGCAAGAAAAGCTGTGATTCATTGAAATATCGCCCATTCTGCAATAAGAATTTATTTTGACATGAAACCATGAGATTTCCCTCCTCCTAGATTCCTTGAAGTTAGCCAGCACATTGATGACTAGGGTTATGGAAAAGAATGAGGTTTCAGAATGAGGTCACTATGAAATGCTATGAATGGATCATCTACTGATAGAAGAGAATATTTATAGCTTGGGGTTCAATTCTGAGGTCCTGGGTGCTCCCTGACTTTGGTAGTTTTCTTGTAGATGTTTCATTACCAAAATAGGTAACATCATCAGTGCTGGAATCAAGAGAATAAGTATTCTCCCGTGCCACCTTTTTTGTAGCATCAAGCTTTATTTCTAGAAATAAATGGGAGAAACAGGTGGTAGATTACTGATGGGCAGTGAAAATAGTATCATATTCATATTGGGTAGAGTCTGCTTTAGCAGTAGCACTGAAGTTGCCTAGTTTGGTAATGAAACATCTGCTAGAAAACCACCAAACTCAGATTCCATCAAGGATCCCATGGATCATCTACTGTTTGTCTTAGCTTATTGCTGAAGCTATGGTAGTGATGTGGGCAGAAGAATACAATGGTACCACTTTTCTATTTTTAATCAATCAATCAGGTACTCAGTCAGTCAATCAGAATAGAGCTGGAAGGGACCTTGGAGGTCTTCTAGTCCAACCCAATGCTCAAGCAGAAGACCCTATATAATTTCAGACCTTAAAAACCTCCTGTGATGGTAGCATCCACAACTTCTGGAGACAAGCTGTTGCACTGGTTAATTGTCCTCACTGTTAGGAGGTTTCTCCTTAATTCCAGGTTGCTTTTCTCCGTGATTACTTTCCATCCATTGTTTCTTGTCCTGCCCTCTGGTGCTTTGGAAAATAAATTGACCCTCTCCTCATTGTGGCAGCCTCTCAAATACTGGAATACTGCTATCATGTCATACTGAGTCCTTCTTTTCTTTAGACTAGCCATAGATAACAAATATACATAATTTACTTTTCAGTTCACTACCTATGTTGTATTTACTAACACTTGTCAGAGAATTATGCTGAGTACAAATTATATATGTTCCACTGTTATTCACTCATCTTGCCTGAGACACGTGTATCTTTCTGAGGAACTGTTTGGACACTGATGGAATTTGCCTAGAATGGTACAGAACATCGGTGATAAAAAATGTACAGCAAAGATATGAAGATTTGAGATGAAGCTTCCACTGGTTTCAAACTTTCTTTTAATTGGACAGAAATTCACAGTTGGGTTGATGGTTATGACTACAGCATAGATCTGGATACTCTGGTTGGTTAATTATCTTTTTCTAATACAACGAACAATATTGAAGTCAATAACAGAGAAGGTCCTTTCTACAACACGCCATCTGCACTCTTAAAATATTTTCTCTATTGCAATCTGTCATTTGGGATGCAGAAAATGCAATATGAAAACTTGCTTTTTGTCTACGTGGGCTGCACGGGATCATTAAACAACAACTTGCAAATCTCCATGGGGTGACAGTAATTGACCCAGGATTTTTTTTTAGTACAAGGGCCGTACTTTTTTTTTCTTCTTTTTTATTGTAATAACCATGCAGAGATGTAGACATGGATCTCCATTGGGGGATACACCCCCATTGTTCTTCTTAGCCCTGATGTTTGCCTTCACCCTTTGAGGTTTTCAGAAGCTTGAGATTATTTCGTTTCTTTGAAGAACAAAGTACAAAAGAGTGGGGGGGAAGCATTTTTTTTTTAAAAAAAGATGACTGGCTATTTTGATCTACCAAGTCTGCTCACAGTATGATGGAACAAACATCAGCAATCATTAAGGATAAAGCAGAGGAGGAAACATAATCAAAAGAGTGTTGCAGGAGGCTGTGCTCTGCTCTGCCTAGCAATCAAGGGTCTGATCCTATGATGAAACTTCCACCCATACAGCTCAATATCTATAGACACACCTCCTCTTTTTGCCATCCTACCCAAAATATGGAAAATGAATTATGTAAGTTCAAATGGATAGGAACCAGCATAATTAAAACAGTGTCCTGGAAATCAGTGGGGTTTTTTTATCCCTAAGTCATGGTGTACCTGGACTACATGATTTTAAAAAAAAAACGTATAGGAGCTATTCTATTGCATTAACCTTTCCTTTTTAAGGGCTACACTCTGGATGCTTTTCTTCAATGAAAATTCAGCTACAATCCTTCTAAACAGTAGCAGTAATCAGGATTTTTTTTGTGTGTGTTTTGTTTTGCAGAAGCAATTAGTAAAAAAATCATGCCTGGATTTTTGAGAAGTTCTGGTAGAAGCTCACAATCCACTGAGGTTTTACCCTTAGCTGAAACATAGTGTTCCATCACTCCACAAATGTGTACTGTATAAATTACAGGCAAAGTTTGTATAACTTCATGCACCTGATGAAGAAGCCTCTAGTCCGTGACTTATTTACTGTAACAGATTTGTTAGTCCTTAAGATGCCACAAATTAATTATTTCTCCATCTCTGAGCCATTCAATAGAAGCATTTAGTATAGTGATGAAGGTGCTGTCCTAGAAACCAGGAAACTGAGTTCTAATCCTGCCTTAGGCACAAAAGCCAATGGGGTGACTTTGGACCACTCACCCTCTCTCAGCCCAACTATCCTCACAAGGTTGTTGTTGTGGGACAAATAGGAGAAGGAAAAAGTATTAACTATATTAACTGCCTTTTGTTTATAAAAATAAAGGTAGGAAATTAAATAAAGTCAGTAAGTAAGTAAGTACCTGGAGATTCCACCTCAAACTCTTAAACTCTATTTACATACAAATTTGTCCTAATCAGCTAGGCAGCATTCCCCCATAATCCCCTACTCCAGGGTTTCTCAACCTTGACAATTTTAAGGCATGTGGACTTCAACTCCCAGAATTCCACAGCCAGCAATGCTGGCTGTGGAATTCTGGAAATTGAAGTCCACATGCCTTAAAATTGTCAAGGTTGAGAAACACTGCCCTACTCCATTGCAGAGAATTGAGTCCAGGCTGGGTATCACTACTCAGCAAACATACTATTATTATGTTAAGTATCGTATTAAAAAGCACACATTTCACAGAATAGCAAAAGAGGCATGCACATGAAAATATGGCTTGATAAATCAAATACAAATATAAATACAAACATAACAGGGGAGGTCTATGGAGATTCTCAGTCATCCAGGTCATGGTTGTCCCAAAGGTGCTTTTTCAAGAGGCAATTGGACTTTCTTGTTTTTCTTTGAAGAAATTTTGCTTTTGTTTCTTTGGAGATAACAGGAGAGGACAGTGATTTCTGAATAACTAGCCCGCACGGTTTCTAAGTTTAAATCAGGTAGAGGTGACTTGATGTCGGAATTTGTATTTTAGTAATAATTAAAAAAAGAAATGCAATCTTTTCATTCTTTACTTTCAATTTCTTTTCTGGGCTTTACATGCACAAGGAAGATGCTTTCTCCATTTAAAAACTGATGCCAGCCATTTACCACAAGGTCCCGTGTTTACTTTCCTTACTCAGTTTTGTATTTTGAAAAAAGTACAGTAGAGCTAAAAAAAGAAAGGTATGGCCATCTCTTGACAAGTTGCACATGTCTGTTGGAGATACATTGCTGAGCCTGCAATAGAGAGTCTCATAACAGAGTTTAAAAGGTACACTGAACTGGGTAATTAACGTATCTCAATTAACATATTGTCATGTAACTAAAAAGTAATTGGATTTCTCCCCCCCCCCACGACAACGTTTTTCTTCTGCAATTTTGGAAGCCAGCACTACATGATGCCTCCACAAGATGGCCCTATTTCACATCCCCAGAGTGAGAGTTACTAATACTGGCAGTGGATCAACAGCGATGCCAAGTATTTCACATGGAGGTTGAAATGAATTTGGGAGGTGAAAAAGTCAAGCAACTTTTTCCAAGTCAGATGTGCATAAGTCAAAATCTCCTTCAAGTCGAGCCCAAATCCTGCTGTCTTTCTGCCTTGCCAGTAGAGTTTCTTACCATCAATGAAAAAATGATTTGCTGTTGCTTTCTTTATATTTCTGTTTCTTCGTCCAGCTTGCAGCTGGGGTATTTCCTGTGGGTCTTCCATCCAAGTACTTAGTACTTCCCAGCCTAGACATTTTCATCTGCTGAGTTTAACTTTGCTTAGAAGAATCACAATATTAATTAAAATCTTCTTCCATGTTCAAATAATTGATACCAAATACTGAGATTTTAAAAGTAAGCGACAGTCTCTACATTTTATTGTATGTATATGCATGTGGATTTGTGGATTTCAATTATTATTAATTATTATTATTATTTATTCAATCAAATTAGCCAGTATTTTAGTCTGTATATAATTTCAGTTCTGTGCTATGATATCTAGCTCTGTCAGTTCTAGTTACATTTCCTGTGGTATAATAAGTAAGAACATACCAAAGACTACACTGCAGAATATATGGCAGATAATCAGATGCTTTGAATGCTAACCAAATGTTATTTCCAGGCTTGCCAAAATATAGACATGACACTTAGACATGTAGTTATTACTTTCTTCCTAAGAATCACAGATTAGTGTAATTTGCCTAAGACTCAGGGAAAGCATGATGAGAAAGTAATGCATACCCCCTATCCCGTTAATGTAAATGATAATGTAATTTAACATTGTAACTTGTATTTATTATTCTAGTTTATTATGTTATATTTTTTTGAATATTTTGTGCAGTTTGGGACATTGGCAGAAATTCTGTACGAAATAGAATAGAGCTGGAAAGGACCTTGGAGGTCTTCTAGTCCAGCCCCCCCCCCCAAGCAGGAGAACCTATACCATCTCAGACAAGTGACTGTCCAGTCTCTTTCTAAAAACCTCCAGTCATGGAGCGCCCATGATTTCTGGAGGCAAGCTGTTTCACTGGTTAATTGTCCTCACTGTTAGGAACTTTCTCCTTAATTCCAGGTTGCTTCTCTCTTTGATCAGTTTCCAACCATTGTTTCTTGTCCTGCCCTCTGGCGCTTTGGAGAATAATTTGATCTCCTCTTCTTTGTGGCCTGAAGATGCATGAAGATGCATAAATATGACCTCCAAGGTCCCTTCCAACTTAATAACAACAACAACAACAACAACATAACATCCCAGACTTAACAATTGTCGATAAGAAAGACAAAAAAGTCTGGATAGTGGACGTGGCAGTGCCTGGAGACAGCAGAATAGACGAAAAGAACTGGAGAAGATAACAACATACAAAGACCTACAAATAGAAATAGAAAGACTGTGGCAAAAGCAAGCAAGGGTAGTACCAATAGTAATAGGTGCCTTGGGTGCAATCCCAAAACAACTGGAGCACCACTTGAACACCATTGGCATTGACAAATTCGCTATTAATCAATTGCAAAAGGCGGCCTTACTAGGAACTGCTTCCATCCTGCGACGATACTGTAATACCATCAAACATCCACATCTGCCTATCCCAGGTCCTGGGTAAGGACTCGATAGGTAGACAAAATGCCAAATCCAGTCTGAACATCTGGCTGACTGTGCGATGATCCATAATAATAATATATTAAGATACATTATTGGAAACGATCAGCGCTAAGGCTATGGGAACAAGAATGGCAATATTTAAATAAGATTGTACAGAGGGCAGGACAAGAAACAATTTAAAAATCTACTTGTGCAGCTGGCAGAGATTAGGAGAGGTTAACAGCCCACTCCAGCCACAAAGAGAAACTCAGGCAGATTTTCTCAGTGGCACGGAAGGTGTTCCTACTGATGAGGGATCCTGAAAGAAGGAATTTCAGAACAAGGAAGAAATAACATTGGATCCACTGAATCCTAAACCATACTAATTTCAATTGGAAAATTATTTTATAAATAATGGGCTAAAGCCCTCCAGGAAAGCTTCTCTGATCAGCTAACATAGCCAGACCAAGCCTAGACTTCTTTTCCCATTTCAAAGCTGGTATTCCTACAATAAGGTAAGATTTCATATCTTATAATTAGATATCATATAATAATACGGGTAGTCCTTGACTTATAACCACAATTGAGAGAATCATTTTATACAAATTATGTTTAAGATGACAACATGTAAATCTCAATTATTTCATCAACATATTCTCCCATCGTTCCATTTGTATGTTACAGCCATTTTTTTTTTTTTAGCTCATTGATAACCATTTCCTTCTGCTTTCCTGATGGTCTCTTAGGCTCTGTTAGGAGTATAACTAATTTTAGAAGCAGTAGCCAAGCATCATTTTTTTTCAGGCCTGGTATAAATTTGAAGAATAGATTTATCATATTCTAAGTTTGATTGATTGATTAGTGTCTTTTAGATTCCTTAAAACAAGTACTTGTGATTCTGGCTTCTTTATTTGTGCTTATAATTAAATTATGAGTTCTGCAAGACTTGAACTCTCATCCTCTGTCTGTTTCGCTTCAACCTGGTTTGGGAGGAAGACCTTTAATGGATCCCAGCTACAGGGTAAAGTGGGATACCTAGCTGACCTTGGCTGATCTCAGAAAACTAAGCAAGCATGGCCATGCTTAAGATTTGGATGGGTAATTCCAGGGCTCTGGTTAGATTTGGAAGTTGAAAAGGCATCCCAGAAGAAAACAGCCGCAATCCAGTTCCATAACACTGACAAGACAAAGGCATGGGACAGTCAGTCAGAACTGAGCTTGGCCTGAAGATGTCTTCACCCTTTTAATGTGTGTTTCTTGGCTACGTTTTTGAAGAGTAAATATTTCCCAGCTAGATGGCAGCACCTACAGTATCTGACCTTGGCCAGTCTAGAAATCTAACTAAGGTTGTGAGTACTTGAATGGAGCTCATTGGGAAGTTCAAGATGCTAGCTTGGATTGTATACTCAAACAAGCACCATAGAAGACAATGGCAAACCATTTCCATATTAAACTACTTGCCTGCATGGATGTGTACTAAAGGCTTGATTTACCAATTAGGCCTAATCTTGAATTATTTAAATTGAGGAGTTAAAGACTGTATTTACTCTCACATTTTATGAATATGTGTACCTCCTTACCTTTTTTTTGCGTACATTTGAATATGTACCTTATAAAATACCCCAAAGCAGAATAAAATATAAATCAAGAGCTTCACATATGAAAGAAGTATTCCAACGGAATGTTCCTTTGCCATTGGAGCTGCTTTCCTTTCTACTAAAATATTCAACAAATAAGACATCGCTTCATTTCCCAAGAATGTTAAACCAGGCTATGAACTAATTATGCTACTCATTGGTCATTTAATGGAAACCAAATTTCAAACAACTTGCCTTCAAATAAGTCATGCTTAGAAATTTAATTTTAATGATGAAAGCACTGCATATTATGTGAATAATGAAAAAGGGAAGTATCTAAAAGCATGCATGTGCAGTGAAAGACTGGTCCAACCCTTTACTTAGGGGAAATTGCTGACAGAGGAGAATGAGAATAAAAAGTATAAAAGGAGAAAAGAAATAATCTTATAGTAACTTCTGATCTTAAGGACAAATGCAGACTAAATAATTCATTTATTTATAATGTTACAAGCATTTATCTCTTCTTCCCATAGCATATCCCATTGTATGTTTTATTTGTATATTATTTCCTAATGTAGATTTCTATATTTTTGAATCTGTTTTTATATCTTCAACTACCCAGAGTCACTTTTAATGAGATTGGTGGTTATCCAAATTCGATTAATAAATCTATAAAAATAAAATTGCTTGTACATATGCACATCAATATATTATTAACATTTCAATCCTAGTATTAGCAAAAATTCCATAAAGGGATCCCAGATTTATACAAAAAGTCTTACTTTAATATTGATCAAACTAACAGACTTTGAACTCCTTCCGTTTGCTTCTAACAATCTTAATCGTTATTAAGATGCAATGTTATAGGATTTGATTGCTCTTCTACTTTTCTTTTTCCCATCTCAAAGGTATCTTCTAGGCTTTAACCAACTTCTTTTGTAAATCTAGTAAAGAGCTTTATTCAGATCAATTTCTTGTGTTATTTGCGTTTCCATCTTATTTCATTTCTGTGTCTTATAGTCCATATTTTAAAATGTTCTAATACTTCTGCAAATTTGCAGTAATGGCGAATATCTGTAGCTTAAGGATGTAGGATAAGGGTGAAGGTTTGTTCTCCAAGCTTGAGGGTTGATATCCAAATATTTCGTTACCAGGCTACATAACATCCTTAGCAGAGTTTAGGGGATGTCAGTGTCTGCAAAATTTGTTTCATCTCCTTATCTTATAAACCTTCCCAATTGTTCTCTTTTGCATCGATAATTTTTCTTTAATATTTTTGGGACATAAGCTAGAAGCCTGCACCATTGCTGAGACTGAAGCTGCTATGTTTGGACCCCATTCTTCAAAACTCTCCTGAAGTATTTTAAACGCTTTCGGTCATTTTGCAAGCTCCAATGCTAATAATAGACGAGAGACAGGCTTGTCACATTTCTGCCCCCCCTTTTTTCCCTCCCTGTTATTTTTTTGCCTGATATCATTAATCTCCTCTAGTGTCCAACCAAATCTTTATTATGGACACAGACCAGCTCAAGGAGGGTGGGGTACAGTCAATTAAAAAGCATAGAAGATACATCAGAGTAAAAAAAAAAATACTATGAAAAGCTAAAAAATATAAAACAAAAAAACCTATATATGTCTAAAAGAATTTAAAAGGAGAGGTGGGAGCATTAGAGGAATGTAGAGGAGCATGACGCTTAGTACGTGGCAGCATGTATCAGTCACTGAATACTCTAGTATGATGAACCAGATACTCATTAAGACTAGTTTATGGCACAGGTTATCATCATCATCTGCTGGATTTTAAATGCTACCATCCAGAACCTGGAAATATTACATATTGTAGCAAACGTGGTATCTGAAAGCAGCCCATATCGACAGATTTCCTATATTTTGGCTAGGGGATCCACTTTCAACACCTTTCAACAAAGGTGTTCATGTTGAATTCCTAAAAGTATTCCTTCTAGGTCCCTTGGGGGATATGACAATCCATCATGGATGGACCATTGCTTTAGGAGCTGGATGTGATATGCCAGGATGATGCTGAGTCATTGAATGTGACTACCTGCATGAGTCATATCCAGTTGTTTTTCATGACTTCCTTGTTCTTGCATGCCAGGAGTGTTTGTAGTAGCTCTTCTGCTGAGGAGATCCTATGTAGCTGTCAGTGTAGTATTAGATATATAAGCCTGATAAGTGGTAGCAAGAGCTTTTTTGGCATTAACACAGCCTTTGTCAAACTGTGGCTTGAGGTGATACTGTTGCCTCAAGGGTACAATGTTCTTACAGTTTAGCTGCTGCTGGAGCTCTTGGATAAGGGTGTCATAGTTCCCCAGGAAACATCAGGAGAGTCAGCTGGTATCAGGGAAAGACTAAAGGCACTGTAGGAGATCTGAGGCATTTATCATTTGAGGGGCCTGCAAAGTTTGATTTCTGATATTGTGAGCAACAGGTGAGGAAGAATCCATCAACTACAGGAATGCCAATGTAGCCAGCTTCTGCTGCCATTTTAATCCCCTAATTGCCATGGAGGATTCGCAGATCACGGGCATATGAAAGCGGTCCACCTTCACTGCAATGTCATTTGACCATAGCAGTGGTAAAGAACAGAGTTTCTGCAAACAAAAAGCAGACTTCATAAAAAGGTTGAATAATTTGGTTAGGGAGGGTGCAGAAGCCTTGGTCTCCTCTTCCTGCCTGTTCTGGGGAGTGATTTGGGCTGGAGCTTTGGGAGTGTGTGTGTGTGTGTGTGTGTGTGTGTGTGTGTGTGTGTGTAAAGGGGATTCTGAACCTGTTACTCACTTTTCCTGAGACTTATAAAAAGAAATTATAAGATTATTTCTGGAACTGGGACTTGATAAGCACTAGCTGTTAAAGGTTTCCTGCCTTAAAAATAATGCACCCATCTTATGTTATGCATAGTATTGGAGAGATGAGATCATCAAAGTTACTCCCAAATGTTTTATGTGTGTTCAGTTATTAGCAAATTATGAAATCACTAGAAAGATTTGTGAGACTAAAACCATGGGACAAGATTAATTTTCAAAAACTTGATCAGATATTTTTTTTAAAGTTACAAGATACGTACATGCTGTACTATGTTTTGGCCCAATTGGCTCATCTGTTGAATGATTTCCTGTGAAGCAGGAGCCTAGAAATCCAATTCTTTGGAATAACAAAAAAATCAGTTCTGAAGCCTTCACAAACAACTGAGACTTTGTTCTAAAGTAATCTAGTGATTAGTTTCCTTTTCAAGCTGGCTTCAGAGAAATGGTCTTACATTGTCTTCTGTCTGCTTAGCCATCCCTGAGCTAAGAAATAGGAGCTTGAAATCCATAACTGAATTCTGGGCCTGTTTTCAGGAGAGGAGAAATTTCGGTACATGGATGAGTTCGTTTGTTTGTTGTTCTGCCACGCTGGCAACGATGCAATTGATTGCTGTAAAAAGGTCCACTTTGTTTAGCCCAGAATGGTTTCACTTCCACACCATTTTTCATATAAATGTTCTCAGCTTATCTATGTCAATCTGTAATTTTTCTACCTTTTATCTGCTTTCTTTTTCAGTCAAACTGTATGGTAATTGCTAACTAGCATTCAGCCTTAAGCTTTGAAAGAGGGCTAGGGTTAAGGTTATTTATCTGCAGTCAAGGCTTTGAAAGAAGCAGGGACTGTGACTGTGTGTCCTGTTTATATTATTCCACCTTCAAAATGGCTTCTGCTAGCTTCAAGGGCATTCTTTCATCTATAAAAGAAGGTTGTGAAAGAGGAAGTGTAAGAGGCACATAGTTCCCTGTTTTGGACTTCAGCACGTGTAATGTGGCATAAGGGAATGTACACATGGATTCCACACAGCCCTGTGTGTGTTCCAGGTAGAGCAACAATCTGTGTATGGCCCATGAGGGAGATGTGCAAATTTACTTCAGTGGAGGAAAAGAAAGCCCAAGTCGCTCTTAAATCATTTGTTATGTTTCCTATAATTTAATTTCCTGCCTTAAAATACCATGTCCTCTGATCTTCCAGGCTATTAGAATAAGATATCCTTCCTCTTCTGCTTGCAGGTCCAGTTTAACATGATATTTCCTGCTTTCTCGGGCTTGCTGTAATATTCAAATCAAGTCAGAACTGCAAATATGGATCAGGTAGTGGTTTGTAATCCTGATTTACAAAAATTGCTCAAACCACATTTTGCCTATTCAAATCTCCAGCAACATGGGTTTTGTCAAAGGCTTCTATAAAGCATGATGTGCATTTAAATATCTAGGAAAAGAATAGGTGCTTAGGCACATAGGGATTTCTAGTGGGATCAGACCATGTGCGGTCTGAAACAGCTCAGATCTGAAAAAAGTTGGAGTTCTCTCTACTTATTAAATGTGCAGGATTAAATTTAAGCACAACTTCAGCAGAACTTTGTCACAACAGGCAATATGCTAACAGAAAAAAAAATAAAGTAATATGTCTTAGAAAAAAAGGGCACCTTTTCCATGGTCTCAAGGATAGAGTTATTATGGCTGTGTTCACACAACATGCTGTTCCATGGTTTATTTAACCATAGCACATTGAATTAATCCATTTGGCTGGGTTCACACGACAAACTAAACCATCCATCAACTTCATTGGCCAGGTTTGCACAACAAACTGAGCTGCTAAATAGTCTACAATTGTTTTGTACACTGTGTGTGCTTTTACAATGCATCCGTTATGTCGGCCTTTCTTTTGAAGTAGGGTTGGGTAACTGCAACACTGGGGCCTTCCAGTGTTTCTCCCGAGGCTTTTACAAAGTCCCAGAGCCCTCTCGTTTGCCACTCAAGCTTGCAACACTATCCAATTTTGAGAGGGTTGTAGTTGACTTCCAAGTTTCAGGAACCCAGCCATTCGGTAAGTGAAGCCACATTCTTTTGAAAAAAAAATGTCTGTTGTGGAGATAGACAATCCAGTTTCTAAGTGGCATGTCATCCCTCCAAAACCATTTTTGCTACTTCTGAAAATCATGCCATCTAATTTTAGAAGAGCAATGAAAAAAATTGCTGGTTTTCCACAGGAAACATCGGTGAAAATGCATATAATCCCAAAACAAAAGTGACATCCATTACCCTGAAAAAAAAAAAGATTTCTTCCCGGTATTGTACTCCTACCCAAAGATGTTTGTTTGTTCATTATCCCGCCTTTACTATTTTTCATAAATAACTCAAGGAAGAAAACATATCTAACGCTCCTTTCTCCTCTTATTTTCCCCACAACAACAACTCTATGAGGTGAGTTGGGCTGAGAGAAATGACTGGCCTAAAGACACCAGCCAGCTTTTCATGCCTAAAGTTGGGTTAGAACTCATGGTCTCCTGTTTTCTAATCTGGTGCCTTAACCATTTTGTTATGTTAATATTATGACAACCTAACGTTATGACACTCTGTCTGCTTTGTTCTGCAGGCTACTTCTGCTGATTGCCAGCTGAGAACAGTTTGGCAGCTAGAATCTCACCAGGCTCAAGGTTGACTCAGCCTTCCATCCTTCTGAGGTCGGTGAAAATGAGGACCCAGTTTGTTGGGGGCCATTGGCTGACTCTGTAAACCACTTACGAGAGGGCCGTAAAGCACTGTGAAGCTGTATATAAGTCTAAGTGCTATTGCTCTTCTTTGGGGTTTGCAGTGGCATGATTTAGGGTGGTATGAAAGCAATAAGTGTTACTAAATGGGTTATTATTGTACTCCCAGCAAGACAATAAATATGTGTGCATGTATGTGTGAAATCTTTAATATTTCATACATGTGGTTCACATTGGCCAATGTAAGATAATGTATGTAATTCCTAGGAATGTGCAATGTATGTCAACTAAAAGTGGCATTTTGGATGATGATGATGATGATTACAAACCTATGGCCAGGATTAAGCCTTCACCCACCCTGGTGTATGTCTTTTAGCTGGAGACATTAACTATAATCATATTTGTCATATTCTGTAGCAACATTTCTCAACCTTTGCACACTTTAAGATAGATGGATTTCAATTCCCAGAATTCCCTAGCCAGCATATACTGAGAGTTGAAGTCCATCTGCTTTAAAGTCACTAAGGTTGAGAAACGCTGCTCTATAGCTTCAGAATATATAGGTTTTCACTTAATTTGGTCAGGAACTAAGTTGAAATGGATTCCTCCTGTTCTAAATGAAGTATATCAACATATCAATAAGGCAAAGGCTATTCCTCAAAGACTTTGCCAGCAATGTAAACAGAATGAAAGGATTAGCTGAAGGACATGGCAACATCCCTGTTTTACAGCTGGGGAAGTGAGGCTCTGGTAGATTAAGTGACTCAGTCAAGGTCACGTACGAAGTCTGTAACAGAGACAGGAACTGCATTCAGAGCTGAAAGGCAGTCCATTTGCTTTGAAGGCTGCAGCCAGCTTCCTTAGACCAAAGATTAGCGTGGAGTCAGGAGAGGGTGGCACAATTCTACCAGGGTGGAGAAAAGAATTTTACGAGGATTCTGTCTGGGAAGCTTCTAAGAGACCAAAAGACCCCATTTACGCAATCCGTCCTTGATCAGCTCCATAGATTGTGTATTTTGAAGCTGCAGGCTATCTGGATAAACCAGAATAGATCTCAATTTCTGTAAAGTCAAGTGCATAAGAGAACTTCAAAGCAAAGTGGAAAGTTGAACTTTGCTTCCAGCTACATCGGCTTATATCAGCAAGATTTGTTTTAGATGTTGGCCTTTGTCTTACGTAGATGTCCTCATGATTCATCTTGACTAATTCATGGAAGCCTGGCTCTTTATTAAAAAGAGACGGAGGCAAGCTGTTTCAGGTGAAATATTTACCACATCAAAAAAGCAGAGGGGTGCTTTGTTGGCTAGAATTGATCTTCATTAGGACATTATTACCAGGAATATCGAAAGTACCACAGAATCAAAATCAACATATAAGAACAAATCAAAAGGCCGTAACTTAAAACACTCCAGTCTGTACAGGGGACCTATGCAGAAAAAGGCCTTCTGTGCACATATCCATTATTTCACGGAGAATTATGGGAGCACAGGCTGCTCCAATTAGTTGTGGTAAAGTCACTTTTAGCAGGAAGTTGATTCCTTTAACTCATGCATTTGATGAAAATAAGATCGAAGCTTTAGCCTTAACACATATACAGCTTTCATCAAGGTAGAATTTGTAGCATTCCCACTACCATGACCACACAAAAAGGTGAAACAACATTGAGATCAAGTGTTATGTAAAGAGGTTAAAGAAAGCATGCAGAGTATAATTTTTAGAACTCTTCTAGAACTCTTTCTATTCTCTTTACCAACAGTGGATATAAGAGGCGTATGGTTTTCCTTCTACATTATGAACAATGTGTCCCAAAGGTGCTTTTTCAAGAGGCAACTGGACTTTCTTGGTTTTTTTTGAAGATGTTTCACTTTTCATCCAAGAAACTTCTTCAGCTCTGACTGGATGGTGGGAAATGGAAGGATTTATATTCCTTGCATATTCCTTGAAAGGACTGTGTTTCGCCATCACAAACTGAGCAACATGGTATATGCTGTAAAATGCAGTGAGACATGTGCAGATCTGGCAAAACAAAACAACCCAATGGCACAACATAGGAGAACAACATAAACCCAATGGCACAACATAGGAGAACAAACCCATCAGATCAAGACTCAGTAGTCCATCTGCATTTAAAAGACAAAGGCCGCTCTTTCGAAAACAGCAAAATCCACATTTTGGACAGAGAGGACTGCTGGTTTGAAAGAGGGGTCAAAGAGGCCATCTATGTCAAAATTGAACAGCCTTCTACAGTTCCAAGAAGGCTCCACACCAGTGGTGGGATTCAAATTTAAATTCTCCGTGTAGATGCTGCTTCCGGAAATCCATTCTGGGCCTGAGCAACAAAAAAATTAACTACAGGTTCTGCCAAAGTGGTGTGAACCGGCTGAATCCCACCACTCCTCCACACCCATTTGCACTACTCAGATGACCCTGTGGACACAGATAAACCTCCAAGTGGCTTCAACGACTCTCTAAAAGAATGCAAATGATCAGCTGTCTGCAAGGAGTATAAATCCTTCCATTTCCCCACCATCACATGATCAAAATTTGGAAACTTGGCAACTGACATATATTTATGATGATTGCAGTTTCCCGGGGTCAGGTAATCACCTTTTGTGACATTCTGACAAGCGAAGTCAATGGGAAAAGCAGATTCACTTAACATTCATGTTTCTAATTTAACAAGGGCAGTGATTCACTTAACAGCTGTGTCAAGAAAAGTCGTAAAAACGGTGCAAAACTCACTTAACAACTGTCTTGCTTAGCAATGGAAATTTGGGGCTCAATTGTGCTTATAAGTTGAGGACTATCTGTATACTCGATAGAAAGATGTCTGAAATAAAGCACTGCCTCAGTTTTTTTTTAGCAAAGCAGAACTCTGAGCAGCTTTTAGACTTTTAAAATGCCTTTGACAAAGTTCTCCATCAAAGGCTTTTGAGCAAACTTAGCAGTCATGGGGAAAAAAAGGACTTGGCCTTTCATGTGTGCTCCTGCTTTCCTCTCATGTTGCATCTGCCCTTTTATGAGTTACTAACTGGTTAAAAAGCAGAAAGCAAAGAGGAGGAATAAATGGACAATTTCCTCCACGGAGAGAAGAAGAGTCCTGCAAGGAAAGGTGTCATGATCAGTGCTTTCCAGCTTGTTCATCAATAATCTTGATTAAGGGATTCATTTCCAAAGATTTTGTCTCCTGTGCATATCCTAATTGTGCAACAGATTACAGTAGTCCTCAACTTACAACTATTTGTTTAGTGACCGTTCAAAGTTACAAAGGCACTGAAAAAAGTGACAGTTGCGGCATTCCCATGGTCACATGATCAAAATTCAGACACTTGGCTATTGAATCATATTTATGACGGTTGCAGTGTCCCGGGCTCATGTGATCACCTTTTGCCACCATCTGATGAGTGGGGAAGCCAGATTCCATTTTTCAACTGTGTTACTAACTTAACAAGTGCAGTGATTCACTTAACAACTGTGGCAAGAAAGGTCATAAAATGGGGCAAAAGCAATTTAACAACTGCCTTGCTTAGCAAAGAAATTTTGGCTCAGTTGTGATCGTAAGCCGAGAACTACCTCTATTCTATTTGAGAAGGTTTAGTATTAAATATATAGTACCGCCAACCTTGTGCTAAGTTAACACAACTGTCCTTACTGCTGACATACTTTTCACTTGCTGTGCTGAAACTGGAAATGGATGGAAAGGAACCAAGTGGGAAAGCTGAGAATCATCCAGTTTCTAGTAAATCCACTGTTTCTGCTGAAAGCAGATCCTGGGCTCTTTTGCTATCAGGAGATTTATCACTGTAAACTCAACACCAGAGTCTTTCCAAGTATAGGGAGAGCAGGGGGCAAACATGTTTTCCTGTTAAAAGTGTATTGTGTTACTGTTTACATCTTCCTCCAAGCAATCAATTCAAATTAGGGAAAAGCCCAGCCACAGCTATTCCGTGAAAGTCCTACTCTTAACCAAACACATTTACTTGTTACATAGAATTTAATGCTGATATAAATGAAATAAACAGTAAATAAAAATATAACACCTATAATCACCTTTAAAATGGTTAAAACATTGATTTCGAAGGATGCTTACCAATTGGACAAGCAATGCAATTCCATGGTTAACATGTATTTAAATCTGGCAATTATAGCTTTAGAAGACCATCCCAAATGTCTGCCCCATACCACAGGCAAAGAAATAACTTTTACTGAAAGGATTGGCCATCATTCTGATTTTAAAAAATAAAATAAAATAAAGAATTTGAGCAAGTAGATTTTTCCAAGAAAAAACAATATCAACATTGAAGCCCAAATACCTAAAGAAATAAAATTGTTACTGAGACTGACTAACTAGTAGCGATCTAAAAAATTGGGATTTTTCCCCCCAAAAAATATGATTCCTTTGGTTTTGGAATATTTGAGAAAAAAAATCTCCATAAAGTGATTAACAAGTTAACATGTTCAGGACTCTCTCCTACCTTATTTGGAGGTTATCAAACCTTGTCATTATGTCTTGCCATGTGCTTGGCATATTCATAACTATATGGAGAGAACGAGGAAAGTTTCATCTTGTGAAGTATTATGCTAACATATATGCTGAATAGAAAGTGTGCTATCATATAATCTTATTTAATTTCTCTGTGCATATATTTTCTCCCCCCATGGAAGTATCACCCAAGCTGACTATTATATGCCAAAGATATCACAGTCACTGAATAAACATTTCTCCAGCAAAGCTAACTGAAACTAAAAAAAAAATCTATAAAAGTAATAAAGACCTCTTTTCTCTTGTATGTACTTCAAAAATAACGTGAAAATCCTTATAAATATTGCATCAACTTCTATGGTAAAGTCATTTGGATAACACATAGCTACAACTATTACATTCTGGAATCATTTAGATCAGTGGTTCTCAACCTTTTTAATGCTGTGACTCCCAACCGGTCGTAAGTCGAGGACTACTCAACTGGTGCAGCACCGTTTGCAGAATGGGACTTTTGGCGGGCTCAGCAGGGCAGAGACAGCCTGGACAATTCCTATTGGCTTTTGAAAGCCAATAGAATTAGACTCTATTCAAGAGAGTCTATTCTATTGGCTTTCAAAAGCCAATAAAATAAAAGGGAGTAGCACAGCTAAGGAAAAGGGGGAAAAATGGCAGACTGAATTGTTTGGTGACCCCCGTGAAATGGTCATTCGACCCCAAATGGGGTCCGGACCCAAAGGTTGAGAACCACTGATTTAGATTATATAATTTCTGTAGCGCATTGCTTAGCTAAGGTGGCAGGGAATTATACAAGTTAAAATTCAATATATATTCCCAATATGGGTAAAACTGCTTCAAATGAGTACGAAGAATCAACCTGTCATACTAAGTCTATAACTCCCAAATCAGGTGCAATGAACTATATTGTTAGGATGTACGTTACCAGACAGGTCTCTCATGATGGACAAGTCATAAACCAGGAATCAGACTAACTATGATCCACTGGAGAACAAACTGGCAACCCATTGCAAATGAGCAAAAATTAACACTAAGGTTAATGCTAGAATAACACTCAAGATATAAACAATATCCTAGTCAAGGAACTACTCACTCAGACTAACAAACTGACAATAAACAACAACCCAATCAAGGAACCACCAAGAACTTGCCCACTGACAGGGCAAACCACTAGTATATAAAAAGAGACCAAATTCCATTCCCTTCAGGCACTGATGAGGTTACCTAGTTTGGTAATGAAATGTCTGCAAGAAAATAGCCAAGCTTAGAGAGCAGCAAGGACCCCACAATCCACTTCAACATTCTGCCAAGTAAACCAGATGAACACCCACAATGTTAACACAATGCTGGATGGCAAGATCTTTAGATTAGAAGAATTCTAATGAGGATGAGGACAAACACTAATTGCCCTGGTGCTTATGACTGGTTGCATGAAAGACAAAAGATGCCCAACTGCTCATATACCCATGAGGGAAAGGAAAGCTTGATGAGGGAAAGGAAAGTGGAAAGTCAGAACCATGAACCAAAGCAAACCTGATATTCCCAGAGCCTTAAGTCATATAATTTATACTAATTGCAGTTGCCTTTGCACCACAATTTCAATATGATCCTTAATAATATTTGGAAAGATCAGTCTAGTCACATCTGACAACAGAATTCTTTTCCCTGCTTCACCAAAATTATTTGACTTCTATGAGGAGTGCAAATTGCTACAATAATATTTAAATACAACTTCAAATAAACAGCCAGTATGTTTAACCCATGAACTGGACTGACTGGAATATTAAACTGCATGCGTCCCAATACAATTAACAGCCTTTGGACTAAGATAGAATTTTAATCACATGAATTATCGCCAACTCCACTGGCTTTAACAGGATTTTTGTCTAGATAAATCTCCTGTTCCTCCCAGAACTCTGACACCTATAATAACAAAAAGAATTTAACAAGTAAGAAATTTCCATTATAAATCTAATTCTCCATACAATATGATCATGTTAAATAATGTATCTTACTGATATCTTTTGGAGTTATTAGATAATGGCTGGTTAAATTTGGTCCTTCGTCCTTCTCTGGTTCAGAAATAAAACATTGGAAACGGATGGTGCACGTAATAAGTTTTGGTGTGTTCAGTATCTCTCAAGTGAGCATCTGAATTTGATACTGTGGGTTGTGTTAAGCCCATCTTCCTTTTTGGAAAAGCTCCATAAAGTTGATGCTGTCTTGGCTATAATTAGCAAGTGCATATCTGCTACAAAATTTCCTCATTAGAAATTCATTTTATAAAAGACAATACTCGGCACGCATATTTAGTTTTTGATAAGAAAGTAGATTGGGTGTTTAAGTCACATATTTTAAGAAATGCCATACTCCATGTCTGGAGGAAGTATTATTATAAATTGAACTATAAAATACCCATTTGGGGGATTCCTGGACAGGCAATTCAAGGGGTTTCTAAAGGGGTGAATTTTGACAATATTTCCTACAAAGAGTTGCTCATTTGGTCAGGTACAGATTGGCAATTAAAGTCTTTTGATTTGTTAAGGCAAGAAAATATTTTACAATCATGGTTTCAATATTTACAAATAACGGAGAGATGGAGGGTAGATAAGAAGGTGGGAATTACTTTAACAGATGAAAATTTGGTAATTCAGATTAAAGATCAGAAATTTGCTCATATTAAAAGAATTTATAATGAGTTGATAAAATTGGATTCAGAAACAGAGTTAGTAAAAGATTGTACGATCAAATGGGCCCAGAATATACAGGAACCAATCTTAATGGATTCTTGGGAGATAATCTGGGTTAGAAAAGTTAAATTTACTCAAGCACAACATTTGAGGGAAAACTCTTATAAAATGTTTTATAGATGGCATTTGGATCCTAAAAAGTTATCTTGTATGTATCCGAATTTGCAACCCAAATGTTGGAGATGAGGTTCCTTGGATGCAACTTATTTTCATGTTTGGTGGACTTGCAAAAATATTAAAGCTTTTTGGATTATGATTTGGTGGAACATTCAAAAGGTTTTTAAAAGGAAAATAAAATTTACTCCCCAATTATTTCTTTTGGGTATTTTTGTGGATTTTTGATGTTAAAGAAACTATTTTAATGCTGAATTTAATAACAGCAGCAAGACTATTGGTGGGTCAGTATTGGAAAAAAGATTCTCTGCCTTCTTTGGAAGAATGGGTGTTCAAGGTTTCTAACTTAGCAGAAATGGCTAAAATTTCTGCTTACTTAAAGGACCATTCACAAAAGAGATATGTTTCTGTATGGAGAAGATGGATAGAATATATTCAGAAGAAGTATGGAACAACAAAGTTTCATTTATTTTATGAATAATGGATTATTATTAAATTATGAATTCAAGTTTGCAGAGAGTTAAGGGTTATTAGGATTTCGGTTATTGTATAAGTAGTAAACTTAAGTTGACTATGTTTAGTTTTCTTTTTTCTTTTTCTTCTTCTTTTTTTTGTAACCCTGTACTGAGCTCTGGGAAGTCGGGGGGGGGGAGGGAAGGGGGTGGGGGGAGGGGAGAGTATGGGTAGTATGTTCAATAGTTCAGATTTTGGTGATAGAGGATTGCTCGGGCATTTTCCCTCAGACCGCATCCGATTGAGAAGAAGAGGAGAGGGATAAGTAAGTAGAAAGATGGAGGAGAGAGGGAGGGGAGGAGAGGAGGAGGAGGTAGAAGGAAGGGGGAAGTGAAGAGATGAGAGGGGGATGCGGTCTGGGGGGAAATGGGTGAGCAATGTCGGAATTTGTGTGTTGTATTTTAACTTCTTATGTATCTGAATTTTTTTTTCTTATGATTGTAATGAAAATAAAATAATAAAAATTGATTAAAAAAAAGACAATACTCGGCAATTCTCACTGGAAACTACTAAAAAGAGAATAATTTTTGAGACATTCCATTTTTCTCAGCTCAGTCACTTGGGTGGTCCTTCCCTCCCCCTCCCATTACAATACTTGAAAGATGTGCTTGTGTTTGTGTTGGAGAAAAAGAACATGTAAGGAACCGCAGTAGGAGAAAAAGTGAACAAACACAGTATGATGACCTTCTTGCCCTCAATAACATTGGGTTCTAAAATTAAAATATGAAAAAGAAGGCATCTGTGAGGGCTATCCAGTGTTTTGCTTTTTTCATGTTACATAATTAGTATTTGAGAGATTCCTATTTAATAGTTTGAAGGTAGCTGTCTTGGCCATTAAAATATCTATGTTGAATTTTCCTGTCCTTCAAGTAAAAAAATAAGATTCAGGTTGATGGAATTTTAAGAATAGACTGCCTGCTTTTGATCTAGATTTCATGATAGTCTACAATTTTGGGATGTAGCTCAGATTCTTTTGGGGGCTGCTGGAATGAATAAAAAAGATTTAATATAGGGATGCATGGAATTCTCTCCTTGCCCCACACAAAATCCTCAGACAAAAATTCCTTTCGATTCTACTGGCAGAATCCTTTTTTTATCCCTTCTACCAATATTAGAACTAAAACTTGACAAAAGGATGAGTAGAGGACTTGGTGTCTTAGAGATCAAGATAGCAACAAGAGGACCAATCAGAACTAATCAGCTGGCACATATTTCAACTAGACTATGTACACTCTTCAAGCAAAATAAGAAAATATTGGGTTTTTCTCATCTGTCCATTAAGCCTTTATAAAACTATAACAAACTGCTGAAAATGTAAGGAAGGCTTTGTTCACATTCACATGTAAACATGTGCAGGACTGAGCTACTAACATATATCAGTAGTGGGCAATCTGAGTTCCTCCTGATATTTTGGTCTACTATAGTAAAAGCTAAGAGAGAAACATTAAATAACCCAGGCCTATACAGACTGAAAGAATAATGGAAATTATTGAAGAAAAGACTTGAACAATCATGGATAATGCCATTATGAAGGACTTCACCGGAGAATAAGATTTGGTAGTTTATTTATTTATTTATTTATTTATGAGACTTATATACCGCTTTAAGTGCAAGCACTCTCTAAGCGGTGTACACCAGTAAGCAATGTATATATATATTTACATTGCCCCCAACAATCTGGGTCCTCATTTTACCTACCTCGGAAGGATGGAAGGCTGAGCCAACCTTGAGCCGGTGAGATTTGAACCGCTGACCTGCTGAACACTGTCAGCTAAAGTGGCCTGCAGTACTGCACTCTAACTGCTGCGCCACCTCGGCTCATTCCACATTAACACAAAAGTGTTCAGGAAACAAAATTTTTGTTGCTCAGTGTTATTTACTGAAATCCACAATAGTTCTGGCCAAACCTGTTCCAAGACTTGGTTCTACCATATCCTTGGTTGCTTACCTTCTAAAGTCTGTCACTATTGGAACAATTTTACATTAAGGCAAGCTTCCAATTTGAGGGGAGTGGGGGTGCATGAACTGGCATTTTTAAAAAGTGTAGCAGATGCGACTCCTTTTGTGGGGTCATGGCTAAATGCAAATCGACTCTCCTGGGCGATAAAACTAATGGCAGAAAGTTCACAAAATCTACTCTTTCTATAATTGGCCTTTACTTTTATAAGGTCAGAACACATATACATAGAGGTCAGTGAGAGCAGACATAGAGGCAGATGAGCCAAGATGAACACCTAAAAATGGGAGACAAATGTGCAGATTTAGAAATAGAAAAGAAAGATACAGAAGGGGGGAGGCAGGCATTGGGCCGACAAATTCCTTGTGTGTTTAATCATTCTATTCTATAAAGAAAATGGGACTACAAAGAGGAGAACAGACCCATACAGAGTTAGACAGAGAGAAGGGTGGATAGAAAGATTGAGCAAGAAAAGTTCAGAAAGTCACAAACAGTGCTTGAAGTCAACCAGTTTATCTTGAAAAGTAGGGTAGCATAACATAGAATATCTGACTGGTGATTGATATGGCTGTTTATGATTCTAACCCACTTCAGATTATCTTTCAGCCATATTCATCTAATACATGAAGTTGGTGAGCGTTGCCCAGAATGCTTGCTGAAGGCCTTAGTTGAGATGGAAGCATTCTGATCATAAATATCTGCGTGTCGCTGGCAAAACAATTTAGAGAGTTTGTTTGAAAGAAAAAAACTTCCATTTCTTTCAGTTGTGCTTCTTCCTCTGGCTGGAAGAAGCATTTATCAAAATGTGCAACAGTGTTGGGGGAAAAACATTTAAAAATTGCAAAAAAGCAATGCATTTTATGGGATGATGTAAATACTGATTTTTATTAGCAACAAAAATCCTTTGTGTTTATATAGCCTTTTACAAACTTCGAAACATTTATGTACAATTTATCTTTATAATCATTATGGTTGTCTAGTAAAGTAAGCCAATATTTTCATATATATCAACAGTGTAGGTGAGGAACTGCACAAAGACATCATTTGGGGTTTGAATTCGGCAATGTGATTTTAAAAAAGTGGAATGGAAAAATCTTCATGGCTGGTCTTTTAGGCATTCCTCCCTCTCTGATGGAATGCATCACACACACACACACACACACACACACACACACACACACAATAAAAATGATAAAAGTCATTTAGCAAGTAGTGATGTAAATGCTTTGGAGAAACAACCATATCTTAGCTGAAGTAGAGGAATGCAGTGAGCATAGTTGCAATGGTAACTTTAAAGCCAAGTAGCTTTTTTTTTTTTTTAATTGAAATTTTTCAAAAATTTTACAAATAAACATCCCCCCCCTCCCAAACCACCCCACCCTCCCCCCCGACTTCCCAGAACTGAATATAGGATTATTTAACAAATTTTAAAAAATAACGTTTACAATTTATAAGATAATTAATAAAAATAATAAAAGTCATAATAATAATATATATAATAATATATATAATAATAATATGCATAACATAAGCTTTAAAATGAATAATATATACTAAAAAAGAAAAAAAAAGGGAAAAGAAAAGAGAGAGAGAAAGAAAAAAGAAAAAAGTAGACGAAAAATAGAACATATATATAAAAAAATATATATATAAGTAATAATACGTAAAGAAAAAAGGAAGAAAGAAAGAAGGAAAAAACAATCATTACAAGTTATAAAAAAGCTAAATGGTATTTTTCCATATCCAAATTATATTGTATGAAATTTATCCATTTTTCCCATACTGCAAAGAATTTCTCTTGAGATTGCTCCTTTAAAAAAGCCGAAATCTTTGCCATTTCTGCCAGATACGAAACTTTGTGAAACCACTCTTGCAAAGTAGGCAAGGATTCCTTCTTCCAATATTGCCCTATTAACAGCCTAGCGGCTGTAATCAAATTTAACATCAATATAACCTCCTTAGCATCACAATCAGTAACAATACCTAGTAAAAATAATTGCGGAGTAAATTTTACCCTCCGTTTAAAAATTCTTTGGATATTCCACCATATCTTAATCCAAAAAGCTTTTATATGCTTACACGTCCACCAAGTATGATAATAAGTAGCATCCAAATGTCCACATCTCCAGCATTTCGGCTGCAGATTAGGGTACATAATGGACATTTTCTTTGGATCAAGGTGCCATCTATAAAACATCTTATAAAAATTCTCTCTTAAATTTTGCGCTTGTGTGAATTTAACATTTCTTATCCAAATAAGTTCCCAGGTATCCATTGAAATCGTTTCACCAATATTCTGTGCCCATTTAATCATACAATCTTTAACTAATTCAGGTTCTGAGTCCAATTCCACTAAAACCCCATAAACTCTCTTAATATGGGTTGGCCTTTGATCTCTTACTTGTTTTAAAAGAGCTTCATCTTCTCTAAGCCAGCCCATTTTACAATCCATCTTCCATCTGTCCACTATTTGTCTGTATTGGAACCATGAATAAGTTAAATTTTCATGCGTTAATTCTTCCAAAGATTTTAACTGCCAATCTTGGCCATCCCATCTAAGTAACTGTGCATAAGAGACCATATCCATATTAACCCCTTTCCTTATGCCTTCTATGGCATGCCGAGGTATAGCCCATAATGGTATTTTGAAGTCACTTTTATAATACTTTCTCCACACTCTAAGCAAAGAGATTCTTATAATATGAGACTTAAAAACCCAATCCACTTTTTTATTAAATATTAAATAGGCATGCCATCCAAAAAGTAAGTCCCAACCTTCCAAATGAAGTATTTCTATATTTGTTAAATTCACCCAGTCGCTGATCAATGTTAATACTACAGCATCATAATACAATTTCATATTTGGTACCTTGAGTCCTCCTCTCTCACGAAAATCTTGCATTATTTTAAGTTTCACCCTTGGTTTTTTCCCTGCCCAAACAAATTTATTAATACCTTTTTGCCATTCATCTAAATTACGTTCATTCTTTAAA
Organism: Crotalus tigris; assembly: GCF_016545835.1. Classification (NCBI taxonomy): domain Eukaryota; kingdom Metazoa; phylum Chordata; class Lepidosauria; order Squamata; family Viperidae; genus Crotalus; species Crotalus tigris. Next base: position 3,497,465 of record NW_024100507.1, read on the forward strand.
ATAGGTAACATTTGAAACAAAAAAATAAACTTTGGCAGGACATTCATTTTGATAACTGCAATTCTACCCATAAGGGATAACTGTAGATTGTTCCAGTTTTTTAAATCCTTCTGTACCTCCATCCACAGCTTTTCATAATTATTTTTATACAGTTTTGCATTAGAAGCAGATAATGTGACCCCCAAATATTTTACCTTATCAACAATTTCAAAATCTGTTAAGTTAACTAAAACCTGTTTATCACCATTAGTCATATTTTTAGCTAATATTTTGGTCTTATTATTATTAATTTTAAAACCAGAAACACATCCATATTGTTGAATCAATTGTAATAATTTTACCACCGAACAGGTAGGTTGAGACAGAGTAACAACCAAGTCATCTGCAAAGGCTCTTAATTTATATTCTTTTTTATTAATTTCTATTCCTTTTATTTCTTGAGACTCCCGAATTTTAATCAACAAAATTTCCAATGTTAAAACAAACAATAACGGAGATAACGGGCATCCCTGTCTTGTTCCTTTTTCTATTACAAAAGCCTCTGACAAACCCCCATTTACAATAAGTTGAGCAGTCTGTTTTTGATATATATTAGATAATACTTGTAATATATTTTGTCCAAAATTCATCTCCTTAATTAAACATAACATAAACTGCCAATTCACTTGGTCAAAGGCTTTTTCAGCATCCAAAAATATCAGGCCTGCAGAGACTTAGCCAAGTAGCTTTTAACAACCTATATTAATACATGTGTCTTTCTAATCTTGCTGAACAGCCTAACTGTGATGGTGTGAAAGAAAGGAGGGTAGAATGCTGGGAGTGTATATAATCTCAACAGGATCACCCAAAATATGAAGACCATCCTAGCTAAAAGAAACAGGTGCCTATGTATGGAGCAGCAATAATATAGGAAGAAGTTGGAGGTGGAAGATCCCTTGAATGACAATGGCATAGACTTTATTTCACACTGTGTGAGAGTGTAGGAGATGACCCAGGTGACCCTGAGGGCAGAGTCAAACACATCATCAGTTTGGCGTTGCTGTGCCCATATAAAAGACCTAAATCCCTCTTCTCTTGAAGTCTGTTGACTCTTATCTGGCGCCAATTTACCTTGACCATTAGTAGATCAGCTTCTTGTGCATTGGCTGCATGGAATAAACTTGTAATGCTTTTGAACTCTGTCCTGGCTCCTGATTTTCTATGCCTGATAGGGAGAAGGTAATGGTAAACCATTCCTGATCTTGAGAAAGAAAGAAAATTTAAGGCTTGGTTAATGCTTGGAAATCCCAACGTTGAAGGACAGATAGTGGGATCATTAATAAAATCATCACAGAAAAGAGCCATAGCAAGTCCCTTTCATATTGCTGCTAGGAATACAACATACAGTAGACTTCTCCATGTACTCACCATGAACTGAGCTTGACTGATTTTACATTTTTTACTTCTTTATTCTGTTTCCATGGAAATGCACGATGACTTTATTCATTGGATAGCTTTGTTTGAAGGATGATTAACTTAAGGATGAAGCTTTTGTTATTGGGAACTGGGAAAGGGAAAAACAGCAAAGAATAGGCATGAAAATATAAGGGAATCTTGACAAGCTCTATGTATTTACCTGACATCCTGAGAGTTCCTGAAGTAGCAAGCAACATGAGGAAGAAAGAATGCAAGCTAGTCTAAGAGAAGAAACTGGAAAAATCAAGATAAACTTTGCAGAAATGACCCATTTTCAGACAAATATGCTGCTGTCCAGGATACTCTCTTGAGGGAATGCATTTGAGGAGACGGAGATGAAACCAACATGGTCCCCAAAAATAAAAAAGTGTGGGTGTGGAACAAAAGTAAGCTAGATGTTTGTAATCTGGGGGGCAATTGGAGTGGGGGCCATTATCACACCAGATGTTTTTCTTACCAGAGGAGTTTAATAGCTGTGGATACAATCACACACTCTGAAGAGATTCAGAAATGTGGGACAGTCAGAGCATCTATTAATCGAAATAGTGTTAGACTAACTAGTAATTTATCAGAAAAAGGCTACTTGGTAATGTATGAAAGGAAAAAACAATATTGGGGGCTGAGTTCCACTTCTCATTTTCCTGGGGAATTGACGTCTGCTAATTGGATTGATATCTAATTACAAAGGCATGTAACTGATTTCTTTCTTTGATTAAATTGCCATAAGATTATTTTACAGTTCATACTCTTTTTTTTTAAATTTCCCACCTCAAATACTGTACAGCAGTGTGCTGTCAGTTTTCATCAATCATGGGGAATCTGAAGCTGACAAAAAGGGGGACATGGAGCTATCTCTGGGCCATAGGACGTGACAATTCCATTGCTGAGTGACAGATATGCAACATGTAGAGGAAACTAATGAAGGGGGGGGGCATAGTTTAATACTTAAAAAATTATGTAGATATGAAGGGATACTTGGCTACAGCTGTGCAAATTACCAAGACAACTAATATATGCTTGCCTTCATGAAATATTGTTAAGGGTAAATCTAAGCAGACCTAGGACGTACCACTGCATTCTTGACCAGTTGAAGCTTCCCCCCCCCATTTTTTTTAGGAGCAGTTCTATGAGGAGTGCATTGCAATAATCCACACAGAAAGTGACTAAGATAGATGTGACCATGTGCAGAGCGTCCCTTTAATTACCTTGAGCCAAAGTGGGGCATTGGTTAGAATGCATTACTGCAGCTACTGCAGTACTGCAGCTACTTCTGCTGACAGGCGGCTGCCAGCAGTTCGACAGTTCGAGTCTCACTGGCTCAAGGTTGATTTAGCCTTCCATCCTTCCGAGGTTGGTAAAATGAGGACCCAGATTGTTGTGGATCACATGCTGACTCTGTAAACCACTTAAAGAGGGCCGTAAAGCAGTGTGAAGCGGTATATAAGTCTAAGTGCTATTGCTATTAACCAGGAAGTAAAAGAATGTGTACAATATTAACTGACAATTAGAGATTATTAGTCAACCTTGTAGCTTTAAATATTGCTAAGATGGATCCAATTGTACTCATTTCATAACATGCAGAGTAAGTATTGAATAAAATGCATTGGCCAGAGAATCTGGTCCTCATTTATGGGGTACTATTGTTTCTTTCTGTAATACAGTATTTATGGCCTCGATCACCAAATTGTCCAGCTTTGCTTGGCATTTCTAGGGATTTCTGGTTATTTGTTTGTTTATTTATTTACTTTAAATACTTATATAGCCACCCATCTTATAACAAACTCTTGGTGGCTTCAAAGAGTTTTCCCCTGTTTTCTTCTTGCTAATCTATTGTGGCCATAGTCTTTTTCTTCACGGTTCTTTTCCTTTCCCTTTACCATGAATATGCCACAGAGATGGGTTTTGTTCTTCTCTTCTCTTTCTATATTGTTTCAGTAGATGGTAAGCCATTTAACCTCTCTTTGTTATTGTTGTTTGAAGAGATTTGGGCTTTTATGTTGAAATACCATAAATATGGCTCCAGGTATGTCCAAGCACCATCTGAAGTTGACTATGAATATGTAAATCTGATTCTTCAACCAGATTACCTCTCAAAACTATCTCCTGGTCCAATTCTCATGGTTGCAAAGTGTTTCTAGTAATTTGAGATCTGGGAATTCTACCTCATCAGACAATTTATTAAACCTAGGTCAACCCAAGTCATTTTCATCTGATCGGGATCTGCTGGATTCATTCTGACTCCCCAAATACCTGTAAATAAACTGTTTGTTTATGCTCTGGTGATCGCATGTATGGATAATTTAGGACCGGAATATCTAGGCTACAAAAATTGGGGTTTTCCATATCTTTTGGCTAATCTCAAGATACGATCTGGATACTTAGAGTCCGGATATAGTAGGGCTAATGCTTTTTTAATAGCTTCTCTCTCTGTCTTTAATCTTAGTCCGGAACATTGAAAAGATCAGTAGGTGTCATTTCTTTTACAGTATTTATCACCACTTCTTTGTGTAAGGAAGTAGAGTGGTGGTTTACAGCTTCATATTGCTTATTGTGTATTTAATCAAAATACTATATCAGATAATAAATCGTTCCCCTGGGTATTAAATGGACTTGTGGGAAACTCACCATTCTTTTGTTTTGTATCATTGTCAGGAATATCAACCCAGATTTGTGAATACTGTAATTAATTATCTTGTAGTGTATTATATTTTGGAGACCAGAAGAATGGGCTAGACTAGGATCCTATCTGAGTTCATAAACGCTTCTGATGCATTTCAAAGATTAATGGGAAAGTGTCTGAACCTATTTCACAGGGTGGTTGCTATGGGGAAAAATAGAAGGAGGGAGTGCTAAGTATGTTGCCTTGAGCTACCGAATGAAGGATGGTGTATACTTCCAAATATACGCATACATGCATATGTATGTATGTATGTATGTATGTATGTATGTATGTATGTGTGTATGTGTGTGTATGTCCTCAGAGTGGGGCTTAGGGGGTGGGAAGTTCTTTTTATCCCCTTGCTGATCCAATTGCCTACTCATTGCCCTCGTGACTTCCCACCCCCTAAGTCCCCTAAGAACTTCCCACCCCCTAAGCCCCACTCTGAGGATGCTGGCAGAGGACCAGCGAAAGCTAAGTTGTTTTAATTCTTGTATATAACTGTTTTTATTGTTTTAAATGTTGTTTTAACAATAAATAACTGGAGTATACTCTTCCCGGAGATCGAAGATTTCATCATTGAACAATATGCCCGGGATTCGTATTTGGATTGCTAGCAAAGAATTAAGGGAGAACTGGAATAGCTATTTCGAACTCTTTAGCTCTTTTCAACCAGACATACCCTTCTGAGATTCGACCCTGGGCTGTCTGCATGTTAGGCAGGTATAAGATATAATGATCATTATACATTTTGCTCTCTGCCTTGGAGTAGGTTGTTGCTAGCAGTCATGCTAAAAGACAAAGAGTGTGTTGTGTTCTTAAATAAACAGATAAACTTTCTGAATCTAGTAGCAATGAACTCCATAAACGGAATGGCAGCTTTAGAATGGAATCAGACAGATGAAATCACCTTACAGCTTACTGTGTAGTAATATGTACATAAAATGTAATGGGTGGTAGCTTGTCAAAAGGAGATCCAACTTGGAACCAAGGAGGAATTTCCTGACAGTGAGAACAATTAATCAAAGGGATTGTTGGGCAGGGAATTGGACTAGAAGTCTTCCAAGATCCCTTCCAGCCCTATAATTCTATGGCTTCTATGTGCCCTTGGTCATGTTCATAGGCTACAGTGGATGGTCTATTCTGCATCATGATAAGATGAGATGAGATGAGATAACCTTTATTGTCATTTTTTTACTGTGAGCACACTGGCCCACATTAAAAATGACATTCTGTTGCCTGCTCTCAAAAGAATATATATCTACCCATACCCACACATAACACACATGTACACATTATATATACATATACATACAAGGCTGATGCTATACAGAACAAAACTGTGACTGGATCTGGATGTTCTGTTTCGGATACCATGAAGCCTCCTCCCAGAAAGTAACAACAAAAATAGGTCATGAAGAGGATCTGCAGTGTCCCAGACAATCCTGCGGACCCTGCTCAAGCAACACTTATGTGCTATGTCCTGGATAGAAGGAACTGAACTACCGATAATCTTTTCTGCCATCCTCACCACTCTCTGCACTGCCTTCCTGTCTGAAGCAGTAATGCTACCAAACCAGACTGTGATGCTGTATGACTGGATGCTCTTGATTGTCCCTCTATAGAAAGTATTAAGGATAGAGGAAGGAAGGTGTACTTTTCTCATGCAATGCAGAAAATGCGGTGCTACTGTGCCTGCTTCACCAACATCTCACTTTTGAGTGACCAAAAGAGACAGAGACAGAAGACAGAGAGACCGAAAAAGGATGGTAGAATAATGGGGCTAAGAACAAAGAAGAGACAAATGGTATATACCAGTGGTGGCGAACCTTTTAGAGACCAAGTGCCCAAACTGCAACCCAAAACCCACTTATGCATCGCCGGGTGCCGGGTGGGCGTGGCCACCAAGTGGGCATGGCCCCTGAGCTGTCAGTTTGTGCTCGCTCACTCGCTGTCCGCTCCAATGTGTGCTCGCTCGCTCGCTCACTGTCTGCAGCAAATGCTGCTTCCACCGAAAGTTGCTCCTTTTATAGCCTCTCACCTATTCCCAGACTGCGCATGTGCGGAGAGCTGCGCATGCACGGAAAGGAGGAGGGAACAGCTCGGCCCAGCAATGGCTTGCATGCCACCAGAGACGGCTCCGTGTGCCACCTGTGGCACGTGTGCCATAGGTTCTCCACCATGGGTATATAGAGATAGATCTGCAACTCCCTATAACACTGAAAGAAATGATGTTTTGAGACTACACAATATGTCTTTTACTGTGGGAAAATGAGCAAAGAGAAGCAGTGTGTGAGATCTAATTTCTTGGGAGTGGGGTGTGTGAAGGAAAAAAAGGCTGTAATTTTTAACTGCATGAGCTGCATTTCAGAAACTTCCTCCTGTGAGAAAAAAAGTATCCGTGACCTCTCTCTCTCTCTCTCTTACCACAATGAGCCTGTACTTAAGTGTGATTATAGAAAACTCTACTGCAAAGGAAACACTTTGTTGTTTAAAGCCCAGTGAGGGAACATCCTTTCTCCCTCAGACTGATGTCATGGTGGTTTATGTGGTAGCGGGTGTTTTCCTAGGGAGACTGAATCAAGACAATCAGATCCGTTGGAATGCATTCTCCCATGCATATAACCAGTTTTGCCCTAGAATCGGAGAAGGTGGTGATGGCAGTGTGGGGTGATATGGTGATATTGGAGCAGAAGAAATAGCTGGAGCTCACTCTAGGATTAAAGTTTTAGCAAACCGTAAACACAGGTCAGGGCCTCACTGGGTAAATCAAACCATTTTCAAATCAGGAAAATTCAGTGGTCATTTCACAGTGGAATAAGTGTGATACCGTGACACGTTGTCTTCTGTGACCATTCGCAGGTTAATCTCTATCGATATTCCTCTTCCATATCTAAAAATCAATCTGAACTCCATCCATTTTGAATTTCCCATTAAAGTCAGCCTTGGCAGCTCATGTGATGAAGGCAGTTGGTTGTATGCAGCCAGGATTTAAAAATGAAAAATAAATAATAACCGACAGCAATATCCTAAATCCAGGTAGCAGAAAAAAAAAATCTATTACAGGATGATTAACCCTTCAAAAAAAGCAATGGACAATACATTCTTTTTAAGAGGGGCTCCATTGTTAGAGCTATAGAGTGCTTCTTAAACTTCATCTCTCCTAGGAAAACTGCCCTTCTACCTACAATCAGCGTATGGCAGAACTTGTCTGAAAAATTGTGGATAGCCACAGTGCAAAGCTAGTCTTTGAGACCTCTATTACATAGAGCCCAGATTATATTACAGATACTTCTTCAAAATGAACTAAAGGAGGAAAGCGCTTTATAAGAAATATCCCTTTCTCACCGAGTAAAAGAACTAAGTGAGAGATTTTGTCGCATACAGTAAAAGTCTGTTTAGAAGACTTATCTCTGTTCTGGCTGAAAGGTCATACCCACCCCAAAATCCCACTGGCTCAAGAGACCAACACAACATGTTCCCACAGGGGTGGGGATATGGAAGTAGCTAGCCATCCCTTCTTTATCCTCATGTCCCCCCATAGCCTGTTTTTGCCTGCCCCTTTGCTTAGAGGGCTTCCCCCCTCCCCCTTTTATTCCCATTGGAGCCCAGATGCATGATGAGCTGCCAGCTCCCCTTTAAAGTAGTGGAGCCCAATGCATGCATGAGCTGGCTCCTTTAAAGTAGTCCTGAATATGGAGACGAACTCGTTTAAAAAAAAATGCAAGGAAAGGTTTAATTGTAGATAAATTAGAATACGGATGAAAGCATGGGTGTGTGTGTGTGTGTGTGTATTTGTGTGTGTGCACACGCACACGGATATCTCTTGCCACTGATTTTTTTTTTTTTGTACCAACAGCTGACAGCTCAATTTAATTTCTTTCTTTATAAAAGAGATCTTTGAACCTCCCAAGTGTGATGCTTTCTGCAGATTAGGAGAGCTGGTTTGCCTGCTTTGGAGAAATTTGTTCCATCTGCCAACGGTCCTCCCTCCCAACCACCCTCCCTCCCTCCCAGGACTGATAAGGCATCTGTAAACACTCTCTGGAACTCTTAACACAGCTTCCTCTGTATGTTGCTTTGAAGGAGATCTGCACGAAGATCTCTGTATCGGCCTGAAATATCTTGCAAACTGATGAAGAAGTGAAGATACAGCAAGCCACTACTGTGTAATAAGGATTAAGCAACCCAAGGATGCCTGCTTGGCTTTGAGGTTGAATCCCAGACTTCCATCCATTTCAAGCCAATCAAAACTAATTTGATTTCTTCTGATAATGCCTAGTCTGAGTCCCCCCTCCCCATGACACATATTCTGGGATAAATACCCAGCCCTTGAAATTAAAACAGAATAGCAGTTTAGCAGTTTGGAGTATTTAAAATGCCGATCCTTCATTAAGACATCAAATGGCTTAGTGCAAACATCTGCCTAGATAATATAACTAGGACATCTGTTGGAAGGAGAGGGGGAACTTTCAGATCTGATGTTGGTTAGTCAGGAAGGGCCAAAATATTACTTTGAATTTCCAAATAACCTTAGGTATGTCCATGGAGGTGATTAGTTGGCCTAGGAAAATCCAGAAGGGTTGGATTTGATTTGACTGATGATAAAACAGCCACACACCCACTGGGCCTAATTGTACCATGGATGTAAAGTGCATCCTAGTTAATGGAGGAGAAAAGGAGGCAACTACCTGGTCAAAACCTATTTGAAATAATGGCATATTTTAAAAGCTGAATTGACTTGAAACAGAATTGTATAAGTTCCTTGCTAAACCACTTTCAGGATATATTAGGCATAACAATACTTTTTAACATGAAAATAGCTTTGAACAATCTCCAAAGAAAAGTATTTTAAAAGAAAAAGGTTTTTTTTTTTAGTAGCACATTAAATTGGATGTGAATTTGACAGATTTCAAAGACCATCAAAATAACGAATTTACATCATAAATGTGCAGGCTTTCTTTCTAAAGGCACTTCAACAACTCAGGAAGGCATTTAATGGTGAGCAAGTTCAAAGTATCATGGACTCCCACTGGTATAAAAAGGAAGCAATACCTACCATCGTCTCTCTGTTTCAGATAATGTATCTGTCTCTTTTCAAGTTAATAAACTGCACTCCTGTCAAATTGCAGATAAATGAAAGCGACCAAGACATTGTTTTTCTCACATATTGCTAAGAAAGATATCGCCCAGTATTTCTGAACAACTGGTATGCTAAAGAGAACTTGAAATGAATCCACCCTGCAGTTATTTTACAGCATCAAAGACAATGAAATTTCCACAGAGGCATTTTCTGAACTTTTAAATGCTTTCTTTCCAATAGCTGCTCATTAAGAAGTTTCCAGGGTTTTTTTTTTAAAACGGTTTCAAAGGCAGCCATCTAAATTTTTAATCATTCATTAGTGCTCTATTATTCTCTATCTTGTATATCATAAGGATATGATTGCCTTTTTTTTTTTTTAAAAAAAAGAAGCTACATCCTAATATCACTCTGTTGTTCTTCCTCATTAGTACTTAAGGTGCTTTGGCTTATCACCCCCCCCCCCCAAATAAACCCTTTGGAAAAAAATCTCATTTTTCCTTTCTTAAGGAAAAGGGAACAATATCTATTTACTGGAAGATCAATATTGATCATTGTTGGGGCTCAAACCGTCCAGTGTAAGGATGCTGACCTTGCATAGGGAGCAGTAAGATGATGCCTTCCATTGACACAGGATTTCACTTTATCTTCCTCAATGTTGTTGACATTGACTTTCAAGAGTTACTCTGGGTTGTAGGACAGGAGCCCCCAATGCTTTTCTCTACAGGTGCCAGGAATCCAACTTTCCATAGTTGGCATGCATTGCCATTAAGCTATAGCCTAATCACACAACGCTAAACATTTTGCCAGCTTTCCTGCCTCCTTCCATGTGCCCCAATGGCACCACTACACTAGGACAGCCTTAAACTTTATTACTGCTGAAGATCAGTGTGGAACAATACAGAATAGAAAATAAAATAAAATATAATAAAGAAGGGTAAATGTACTGAGGAGAAAACACTTACTGCTAACATTTTGTAAAACCAACATCTCCCTTATCTTACATGCTTCTCCCACAGAATTTATGTAGAGGGATATTTTTATATCTCATCTTTTTTATTATTTCAACTCAAGGTAGTGAACATATCTAATACTCCTTCCCCTTCCTATTTTCCCCACAACAATATCCCTGGAATGGGAAAGAGCAGGGCTTTTTTTTTTGTCATAGAACGCCCAGAACGGAATTCTGGCGCCTTTTTTGGATGGAACCTTATAGGGTAGGCAAGGCAGATTGTATGACGTGTGTGAGTTCCAGCACCATTTTTTTTTAACAAAAAAAGCACTGAGAAAGAATAACTGGCTGGGGTCACCCAGGCTGGTTTTCATATTTAAGGTGGGAATAGAACTCACAGTATCTCTGCCATAACCACAAGACCAGACTGGCTTTTCATACATAGAATGCCTGGGGTGAGCTTAGAAGTCCACTAGCCATGGTATAATATAACTGTTACTTACAGGAGTATAACATTGTAGTGGGGAGAAGGCATAACCTTGAGGAACAGAAGGAAGAGCTGAAACCAAGGCAACAATCAGAAAATGAAATCTGAGTTCAGGGTAGAAACGTAATTTGAGTAAGCATTTCAGACATGATCTTTCCTCCTTCTCACAAAGGTAAAAGAAGGGGGGTGGGAAATGCATTCAAACTTGCAAGATTCTATTCCAGTAACCTTATAAAAAAAGTAGTATGAGCATTCATGTCACTGGCATCCTAATCTGGTCTGCCTTGAAGGGCTGACAAATATTAACAAGCAAAGAAAACATGCTCTGTTATTTCTACCTTCCTATTCACATTTTTAACCAGAGGATCTTTTTATATTTCCTTCCTATATCTAGGACTGCTGAGGAGAAAAGAAAAAAACACTGCTCCTTGCCAGGGTAAAAGCTCTTCTATGCCCTGTATAAGTTAACTCTGTGAAATACAAGTTTCATGAGGAGCTTCGTGAATTGGTCCACTGGCAATTTAAGGACTCTGGGTAAGTCAGTTTGCCTCCACATCACATAGGATGGCCCTAGAAAGCTCTCTCTGTGATGTGGAGAAGCTCAGGTTTCAACACTGGAGGACCCAATAACACCAGAACAGTTCAGGAGATGTGTCCATTGAAACTTGCCAGCTTGAACCAATGTTCTAGGACTTCATTAAATAGAATGTTCTCGCTTGCTGTTTTAGATAGCTAGGGTCCTACATGCACGTACATACACAACACACTCACAAATCAATGGAGTGCTAGATTGGGTTCTGGGAAATAGGCAGACAGTCTAGTAGTTCCTGAGGGTTTAGCAAACTGGTTTAGAGCAGAGGTCCCCAACTGTGGCAACTTTAAGACTTGTGGACTTCAATTCCCAGAATTCCTCAGCCAGCCAAGCTGGCTGAGGAATTCTGGGAGTTGAAGTCCACAAGTCTTAAAGTTGCCACAGTTGGAGACTCCTGGTTTAGAGAAACACTGAGCTAGGATGAGGCCAAGCCTGTTGAGTTCTTCTATAAACAGATGTAGAGTCTGCTTAGAAAAGAACCATGCCTGCAGAATTGACATAGCAATTGTCTTACATTTTCACGGCACATCTATAGTGTAATCAATATTACTTTCTGCCGTTATTCACGGAAGCTGAAAGTTTCTAACCTAACTGATTGTGAAAGATCCTCGCAGATTCACCATCCATCGTTTTAACCCATGCACCAGCCTGGCTCTGTAATCAATTAAAACCAGGAAAAAAGAGGCAGCTGGTAATTTCCTACTGATGATTATTTTTGATGTACCTAGTACAGGGTTCCATCAGGAAACCCTTCTGTATTGTAATTATAATTAAATCCATATGGACTTTCTTTCTACTTAGAAAGGAAGAAGGTTTGGAAGGAAGAACGTTCATAGACACTTGAAGAAATGATAATCTTTCTCTCACCAGTTGCATCTTACATGAGAGTCTCTTTTTCAATTTATATTATCTGCATGAGATTCCAAACAATGTGCGTTATGTTAAGCAAACGTAAGTGAAGAGTACTTACAGAGGAAGGAAGGAAGCAAAATAGAAAGAAAGAGAAAGAAAGAAAGAAAGAAAGAAAGAAAGAAAGAAAGAAAGAAAGAAAGAAAGAAAGAAAGAAAGAGAAAGAGAAAGAGAAAGAGAGAAAGAGAAAACTCACTTCAGGAGCTGTCTAGCAAACTTTTTCTCTTGCAAAACTTATCTTGCTAAGATGTTAAAATGTGTGAAATAGCCACAGGAAAAACAACTGTTCAGATGAAGTGGATTAGACCATTAGCCAGAGTGCAAGGGCATGTAAAAAGAGAACATATCATACAGTAGCAGAATTCCAGTGAGATGGAATTCAGTTGCTCGGCTGTCAGAACCTCTTCCACTCTATCTGCGATGTGAATCTAACTGTAAACAATTTACTTATCTGTAATTTGGATTAATATATATATAACTAGCCTCTGGAAACACAATTTATCAATTCCAGTTTATTTTTGTGCACTGGCAGCCTAGAATTAAGTTTTAATATGGCAGAGCCACTCACTTTAATCAGAGCCTGTTGGAAGAAAGTAATTGTGGATTACATTAGGGACATGCCAGAGAAGCTAAGGCTCTGTGCAGAGGCCCAGCCCATTGAACTGACAGCCAGCCTACTCCAGAAGCTGGATGACTGCAGTGATGGAATTACAGATGGTTTGGCTTCCCTCATTCTTCTCTTTCCCACACAAGTGATGTCTCTTTGAAAGACAGGCTGGGTTTCTTTCTCAGCCACAATGGCTGTTGATTCTCACATTCAAGCACTAAGGGGAAAAAAAACAACTGAGCTACAAGCCTGCATCAAATTTCCTCCCCCAGAAACCACAAACCATTGCCTCATCTCATCAGGGACAATTTTCCATTCTTGGGAACATATACAGTATATGACTGAGACCTTGTTACTAAGCTGAGCATCCTTCCCCTTTATCAGACATAAAAGCATAAGCAGAGGCATTTTCAAGGCCACTCAGTTCAGATCAAGATGATGGGAAATACTCAAGAAACATTTTTCTCCCCTCCCAGCCCATAACTGCTATTGGCTGCAGACAGCAGATGGTCCCAGACAGTTTCATGGTTTGATCCAAACAAAAACTAATTACTGAGTCTTAAACATCAAGTTGATTTTGAGTTCTGGAAGAAAATCTGACTGGAATTGAAGTTGGTCATCTGGCTTTGGTTTTTTTGGGGGGGGGGGATGAATATTGAAGAAAAATATGTCTTTGGGATGATTGGAAAGCTGCTTTTCTGAGGGGGGGAAATGTTCATTTATTAATCTGCACGGTACCTTTTCTTAATTGCTCTCAGTTTTATTCAGTGAACCCTGTCTGACTTTGAGGTATCAATTATTTGATTCACAATTTCATTCCTGGTTGGATGGGATCATAGGCATGACCAGGAAACTGCATACATGGGGATGTGTATGTTGTGTTTGTGCGTTACGAAATGACTTTTCTTCTTGCACCTCAAACCACTGTTTCACCTCTAAATCTACGAATCACCTTAGGCCCAATCTAGGTCATTGTGTTCCTAACATTTGTAAGTATTACATTATCTGTACAGATAGTTTTGAAGAAAGAAATCAGACTAGCTAGAAGATATCTTACAATATTTAAAATGCAATATTTTATTTAGTGCACATCTGCTCACATGGCAAACCTCTTTTTAATGGGAGCCTTAATTTTTGAGATGGGGACCTGAGAATTCATTCAATTTTCCCTCTGAGTTCAGGAATGAGTGGGAACAGAAGGCACATTTTTACAATTAGAATGAAGCCAAAGCAAGACAAGCACGGGTTCATATGTATCCATTTCCCTCAAGTGTACAGACTCTTCATCTTTTTAGCATAAATGTCTTCACTCAGATCAGGTTGTCCTTTTCATTTTGGGCCATATACAACATTTCTCCTCCTAAGAAGAGGTGGCCCTCTATAGGTGCACCATATATACTTAATTCCAAATTGCAAAAGATCAATAAACAGGAAAATCTGATGAAATGAAAGGAAGACTCCCTGTGCATTCTTTTCTCTCCCCCCCCCCCTTTCTCTCTTCCCCAGTCAGTTTTTTTCCCTGCACCCCATCCTGCCATGGCTTTTCTGTCCCTCAATATGATTGACAGAGAGAGGGAGAAGGAGTGGTAGAGCAATTTGTCTGATTTCAGAAGTTTCGAAAGCAAACAGTGTCAAGTGCAGGTTGACTGTTATTAAAACAGAGGCAAGCGAGGCCAGCAGGTAATACAGTCTCTGGACTAGCTGTCACTTTCTAAGGCAGATGGATGACTTGACAAGGAAGCAAAAGTAAAACTGCTGGTTGCAATTAATGCAAGTTATCCTGGGAAAGAAAATAAACAAAGGCTATGGCCCTGCTAAGTGCCTTAGCCTTGGGAAAAGAATGAATCCTTAACCAGCTATTTTGTGTGGGAAGTAAAACAGGAGCAGCTGCTTGGGTATACTTGCCTACAAGTATGAAGGCAAGATGTAGATTTCAAAAGCATGTTCTTTGGGGCCTAGGCTTATGGGTTATCCTTTGTTTGGTGTTGATGTGTGATCTGAGACAAGTTTTAGCATGGTGAATAGAATAGAATAGAATAGAATAGAATAGAATAGAATAGAATAGAATTCTTTACTGGCCAAGTGTGATTGGGCACACAAAGAATTTGTTTCCGGTGCATAAGCTCTCAGTGTAAATACAACAACAAGTGATAGGTCATATATCATAATCAGGGGTCTTCAAACTTGGCCCTTTCATGACTTGTGGACTTCAATTCCCAGAATTCCTCAGCCAGTGTGCCTGGCTGAGGAATTCTGGGAGTTGGTCCACAAGTCATAAAAGGGCCAAGTTTGAAGACCCCTGTCATAGATCATAGTTAATAATAATAATAATAATAATAATAATAATAATAATAATAATAATAATAATAAAGTTGGAAGGGACCTTGGAGGTCATCGAGTCCAACCACCTGCTCAGGCAGGAACCCTACACCATTTCAGACAAATGGCTGTCCACTCTCTTCTTAAAAACTTCCAGTGTTGGAGCATTCACCGCTTCTGGAGGCAGGTTGTTCCATTGGTTAATTGTTCTAACTGTCAGGAAGTTTCTCCTTAGTTCTAAGTTGCTTCCCTCCTTGATCAGTTTCCATCCATTGCTTCTCGTCCTTCCTTCAGGCGCCTTGGAGAATAGCTTGACTCCCTCTTCTTTGTGGCAGCCCCTGAGATATTGGAACACTGCTATCATGTCCCCCCTTGTCCTTCTCTTCATTAAACTAGATATACCCAATTCCAGCAACCATTCCTTATATGTTTTAGCCTCCACTCCCCTAATCATCTTTGTTGCTCTTCTCTGTACTCTTTCTAGAGTCTCAGCATCTTTTTTACATCATGGTGACCAAAACTGGATGCAGTATTCCAAGTGTGGCCCTACCAAGGCATTGTAAAGTGTATTAATACTTCACGTGATCTTGATTCTATCCCTCTGTTAATGCAGCCCAGCACTGTGTTGGCTTTTTTGGCAGCTGCAGCATACTGCTGGCTCATATTTAAGTAATTGTCTACTAGGACTCCGAGATCCCTCTCACAGTTACTACTATTGAGCAAGGTACCCCCTATATTATACCTGTACATTTGGTTTTTCTTGCCTAAATGTAGAATCTTACTTTTTTCACCATTGAATTTCATTTTGTTAGATAGCACCCGTGTTCAAGTCTGTCCAGGTCCTCCTGTATCTTAAGCCTGTCTTCTGGAGTGTTGGCTATTCCTGTCAGCTTGGTGTCATCTGCAAATTTGATGAGTTCCCCATCTATCCCCTCATCCAAATCATTGATGAAGATGTTGAAGAGCACTGGGCTTAGAACAGAGCCCTGGGGCACCCCACTACAGACTTCCCTCCATGTAGATGCAGTTCCATTGAGGACCACATGCTGAGTACTGCCGGTCAGCCAGCTATGAATCCATCTGGTGGTGATGCTGTCTAACCCACATTTTTCTATCTTATCGAATAGTAGGTTGTGATCTACTTTATCAAATGCCTTACTGAAGTCCAAATAAATTATATCCACAGGATTCCTCTGATCCACTAATTTTGTCACTTGGTCAAAGAATGCAATAAGATTAATCATAAGATACAACAACAAATGATAAATCATAGCTGTCAATAGGACAAAATAGTAGGAAAGATGAGAAGATGAGAAAGATGATGATGATGATGATATCCATTTAGTCGAGTCCAACTCTTGATGATTTCATGTTTCAGGTCTCCCCACATCCTCTGATCTTGCACTACTTCTTTGAATTTTTCTATGCTCTGGCTAGTGTCAGTTTTGATGGTGTTAGCATCTTTATATAATCCAGGATACTTGGTGTGTGATCTAAGTATCTTTATCTTGGTCCATATATTTTTAGTCCTCAAGCTTACCTAGACATTCTCTATATTTGGTTACTTTTTTTCACCCTGCACATGAAAAATAATCTCCAATTTGGTTATGAGGATAATGAAGATCAACGACTATTAGCCTTGATGGCAGGTTGACTGCTTCTGAAGGTCTTCTGCTGGGAGACTTCTGCCCACTAGTTGGTTGGGCCCTATAAGAATGGACTGCTAAAATTGATGGGCCAAGAGGCTAATCCAGCATGGCACCACTTGTGCTCTTAAATTCTTCCCCATAAATGACTTACAGCTTCATGCAGGGTCACCCAGCCATTAATAAAGAAACATGATGTTATGGTACAGTGATGTTGGATAAGTCTAGAAGGTAGACGATTCTACCTGAGCCTTATCCTGAGCCTTACCTGAGCTTTATCCTACCCAAAACAAACAAACAAACAAACAAACACCCAGAGTCAACAATCTGCTTTTGTATGGAGTGCCTTATTACTCTATGCTGTTTCCAGATGAGGAAGTTACTAGGGCTGAACAACTGAATACAAGTCTGGAGTCCTACATCTCATGGAGTTAATGCAGTTTAAATGGTTCTGGGTTTTGATATAATCAGACGGTACACTCTTTCTCTTGCCAACATTCTTTAGGATTTTTTTTCCTTCACTTTTCCAAAGCACATCTCAGTAGTCCTAATCTGGAGCCAAGGAAAAACCATTGGTGCTTCATTTGGAATATTTAAATAGCTAAAACTGAGTTATCTTTGTTGTTTAAATTAGAACACGTTCTCTCTCTCTCTCTCTCTCTCTCTCTCTCTCTCTCTCTCTCTCTTCCCCCCCCCACACATTCACATTCACATGGAAATTTTGTAAAAGAAAGTGTATCAAGCTGCTTTTTCTCTTTGATACTATAATTCCCACATGTGGGCTTTTTTTTTAAAAAAAGAATTCAGCAGTATAAGTCCCTTTTTAAACATTACTATTAGTGTATACATAGAACTTCAGAATGTACTTCCACACACATTTTTGGTTAAGGTTTGATGGGAAAAAAGACTTTGTAGACTTTGATGCTAGATTCATCCCACTACAATTCCCATGGGAATGGAAAAGCCATTGGCTTTTAATAGAAGTTGGCTTTCAATAGAATTTGGGAAAACATTTCATCCCATTTTGCCCAGCCTCTCTTGAAGTTTGGCACTGCCACTGTTTACAAAATGTGCAGGTGCAGTTGAGAGGGTCCTCTTCTACTTATTGACTTAAGCTTGTGGCTTCACAGCATTGATCTTCCACTGATCCTCAAAGACTCAAACACATATTAATCCTCAACCCCATGCTGTTTTTCCTCCTTTGTTTAAGGTTTTTTTTTTAATCATAACAAGGATAAAGAAGAGAGAAAGGGAGAGAAAAAGATTAGAAGTGAGGGAAAAAGATAAAGAGGAGCAAAGCAAAAAGTAACAGAAGCAGAAGCAATACAAAAGATGTTAAAATAGAAGCATTTTTTTTTTTAAAAGAAGGGGTTATCATGAGTTGGGGGTGAGACTATGTGCCAGTTCTTGAGGAGAAGGAGGAGGAGGAGGAGGAGGAAGAAAGAACACTGGTAGGGCTCAAATGCTGATAGAGCAACTTCTTTGTTTGCATAGGATCCTGGGATCAGTTCCTGGCATGTCCAAATAAGAAGTTTAACCTCTTCTTAAAACCTTACAACTACTAATCAAGATTGATTAACCTTACAACTACTAATCAAGATTCAAGGAGAAGATGTACAGCAACTGACTGCTACCGTCATTGTTTTACAGCTTTTAATTGAGCTAAACTCGGCCTTCCTAAAGTATGTGAGTCAACTCTGGAAATGTTCTAATGTACGGTATATCAGGCTGGCTGGAAAGCAGAAGGATTTTTCCTGCGAACCGATTCCTTGTAAAAGAAAACTTCTAGAGGGATAACAATATTTGTGTATGCAGAAAAAACCCATTAAAATATTGAATGGCATCTTCAAGACTAATGGATTTATTGCAGGCTGAGTTTCCATGCATCTTAGCCAGGATTTTATGCAGGGAAGTAGCTCTGGGCTAGTAAAGCTTTTTATTATGCCCTCAAGAATCTGTTTCCTTTTTAAGGAGTCACCAGACTCTATTTGTTCTGCTACACTGAAAATATGAATAGAGATGAATTTTTAACTCAATGTCATAAAGATAGCTGTATGTCCAGGCCCAACCTTGCAGGTTTTCCTTTGATTTCCCAGGGGGATTTCTTCCTGTCCCCTTAATTGTTCCAGTGGGGCACGTATAGCCTTGCAAAAACTATATATTTGATTGGTCCATGTTTTGAAAAGATGGATTTTATCTTTGTGAGTCATCTTTGCTAGTGCAAAGTATCTGAGCTGCAAGGATTTGGGCAACCACCAGATGGCAGCACAAAGATAAAGACATCTCTCATCTCTGCATCCTTCTAGCACAGGGGTCGTCAACCTAAAACGGTGAAAGAGCCACTTGGACCTGTTTCCCTCACAAAAGAAAAAACTGGGAGCTGCAAAATCTGCGCGTGCGCGTGCGCATGCATGTGCATGCGCACATACGTAACAGGGGGCTTGATTGAAGAATGGAGCCTAAGGCGACACATGCACCGGCCCTGCTCTCGTCCAGCTCTGGTATGGACAGCTCTGCTGTCCTGGCTTCTCCTCCCCTCCCCCCTTTGCTGAAGTGGAGATCGGGGGGGCTTGCCTTGGGCACGGCGGGGCTGCTGGAGGCTGAGGCCCCCAAACCGGGCTATCTTCCATAGCGGCGGGAAGGCGACCGTGAGAGCAACAGCCTGCTCATCTCCCCCCAGCGGTGGCGGCAGCAACTGCGGAGCCATCTGGTGTGGTTTACATGGCCCTTCCTCCATGTGACTGAGATAGGCAGCACTGCCCCGCTCCGCCCCACCCTCATTTCCCCGGAGCAGGAGAAAGGAGCCGGCTGAAAGTGGTGCCTTGGACTACCCCTCCGAGGACGGTGCTTTGGAGGAAGGCCGGAGCGCGGCACCCTTGCCAGAGAACTAGAGTCAGCCCAACTAACTAACATGTGAACCCCATGTTAAGAATGGCCCTACCTAAACTGAGCTCAATCAGACAGGAAAGTTCCAATCTGATGGAGGCTCCTGTGAAGTCAGCTCGGTCATTGGGATCATGCAGTTCAGTGGACTTGGCACCCCCCCAAGCTATTAATCCAGAACCAGGCAGCGATTGGCTTGCAATCGGTTGGATAAAACAGGTGGATAGGATTGCAGCAAACGATAGTAGGACATTAGAACCGCCAACTCTGGTCTCCACCCGGGTGGGCAGGCGAGCGAAACCCCGAAACCTTTTGCATTCATTTGCAAAGAGAAGACGCCGGTGGTGCATGGCCCGGGGGGGGGGGGGAAGACAGCTCTGGAGGGAGGCAGCCACGTAGCCAGAAGCCGGCGGTCCCAGTGGAGCAGCATGGAAGACCTACTGGTTGGTGTGGGAGGCTCCAGCATTGTCAATGATCAAGGCCTGGCATCCACAGTCCAGTTCTGCACCCTGATGACTGGCTTTCACTGCTTCTTTGCAAACAAACACAAAAGGTTTCAGGGTTTGCTCGCCTGCCCGCCCGAGTGGAGACCCTGCATCTCCCCTTCTCCTGTGGCCGGGGAAAGACGGCCAGCCCCAAGCCTGTCCTGGAGGACTTTTTAGGCCCTGGATACCCCCTACCCCCTCCCCGTCAGCCCAGGCACTGCGGCTCCGCAGCAGGAGGGAAACCTCTGGACCTTTGGTTTTCCCAGCTTGCTGGTGAAGCTTGCAAACTTGGCTCCTGCCAGGGCAGAAGCACATTTTGGGACGGGCTTTGAGCAATTGCACACTTCGGGGTAGGAGCACGGAGGCCTGCAAGCAGGTAGGCAGGCAGACGCTGGGCAGCAGGAACTAAGTGGTGGCAGGAGGGACGCGGGGCCTTGGCTTGTTGCTTATCAAGACTGTGCTCAGTTTGTGCTGCCCAGCATCTTGTTCCGCCGTTGCTCAGGCCCCCTTTTCACCGCTGGAAGCACGCCGCAATAGCTGGCACCACAGGGGGTGGTCCCATGGCAATGCTGATAGTCCGGGCTGTGCGCCACCAGTGTCTCCGGTCCCAAGCTGTGAGCTGCAGGAAATATCCGGGTCCGAGTTGTCTGCTGCAAGGACACCCCGCCGACGGCAGCGCCGCCAAACTGCCTTCTATGCTGCTGGCGTCCCCAGGCTGGAGCAGTGAAAGCCGGTCCAGCTGGTTGTCGGGGTGCAGAACTGGGCCGCGGACGCCAGGCCTTGCTCACCGGCAATGCTGGAGCTTCCCATGCCGACCGGTAGGTCTTCTGTGCCACTCCGCTCGGACTTCCGGCTTCTGGCTACAGGGCTGCCTCCCTCCGGAGCTGTCTTTCCTCCCTCCCATCTATGTCGAGCCCATGGCGAACAGCGTCCCACAAACCAAAGAAGCTGAACCAATCATTCAAACTTCTTTCATGAGAAGTTTGAATTGATTGGTTCAACTTTTTTAGTCCTATTTTTTTTTAGGCACTGCACTGCACGGCACTGTGGCTGGGAGCCACAGGAGACAGCTGAAAGAGCCGCATGCAGCTCCGGAGCCGTGGATTGCCGATCCGTGTTCTAGCAGTTGTCCTAATTTTTGGAAGCCAGATTCGGTAGCTTTTGCTTTTCTTTCTTTGCTTTTCTCTTTCTCTTATTGGGCAGTTCGTATTTCTGGATGTGTTTTGATAAGCTGCGTCATAAACTCTTGGCCACTAGGGGCAGCAATAGTCCCAACAAGGGAAAAGCCAAAACCAGGCCCAAATAACTTCAATCAGCACTCATTTGCTTCTCCAAAATAAGATTTGGTAAATTTTTATTTCAGCAAATAAATGTGGCTTTCCTCACTATCACAGATGTCCATACTCCTAATTCTCATGCTGGATTGATCTTTCTCACTTGTCTGTGTTTTTTATTCTTGTGTTCTTCAAACTTTTGAATACCTCAAGATATCAGCGTTAAGTACCTTAGTATATTTATAGATTGTAAATGTTATTAGTTTATTTGGTGACTTTGTAAGAAAAAGAAGAATTGGATTTAAAAAAAACTTGAAAAAAAATAGGATTCCTAGTGACTTCATTAGTGGTGGGTTACTAGCATGTGCAAAATTAGCATCTGAGGTGATTCTGGCTAAGTAGTTTCTCAGCGCAAGAGTATGAAAATTTGAAAAATGAAAAATAACAGAATTATCATGAAATTATGATTATTATTAGTATTAGCTCAAAGCAGTTACAATTTAGGAAATAAGATCCTTGCATAGTACCATTAACTCCTTAACTTTTAACATCCTACCAAACGTGAGAACCAGTTTGGTGCAGTGGTAAAAGCAACAGTCTAGAAACCGAGAGACTATGAGTTCTAGGCCTACCTTAGGCACAAAGCCAACTGAGTGATTTTGAGCCAGTCACAAACTTTTAGCCCTAGGAAGAAGGCAATGGCAAACCACTTCTGAAAAACCTTGCCAGGAAAACTGTGGTGGCTTGTTGAGACAGTTGTCAAGATTCAACATTGACTGGAAGACACACACATATATGTGTATACACAAAAAGACAGAGAGAGAGAAAGAATGTCCTCCTTAATACAGAGCAGAGCACACAGGACATAAGCGGCATCTGTAGGTAGCTGTAGTCTAAAAAGGCAACATGGAGAAGGGGTGTCAGAATGCAAGCCCCACTCCTTTTGTATGTGTATGGGTTCATAGAAACTCACTTTTCTGTAAAGAGGATCTTCAGCTGCTTTGCTCCCAAGTTCTGGAGCACATTCTTTGAGGAGCTGCATTTTCTATCCTGTTAGGAAAAAGTGGGATATATCTCTTCTGCTCAGCCTTGAAGTATCAGATTGATCACAGTACTTCAATATTCAAGATGTCTGTTTGTGGCTACTTATATTCTATTTTACATCCAAGCTCTATGATCTGTTCCTCATTATGGTCTGAAAAATGACCTTGAACGCGAGGTGTACAGATTCAGATCCAGCATGGCTGCCCTTGAACTGACTACTGTGGTCAACTGACTATTGGTCATGCTTGACATACTTGTTAAGAGCTGAAATCAGGCTGAATTTCATCCTGACTCTTATGTCAGCCTTCTCCAACTCAGAGCCTCCAAATTAATTGGCTTATAGCTCTAGTTATTTGAGAAATCCTACCTTTTCTTACAAAGTTTCTTGGAAAAGCTTTGATAACTTTGATAACCTAGTTTTATTGCGCAGATCTGCAGCCTATCCTATATTGAAACTCTTCAGCCATTCTTTTCATTTCTTTCTATACAAGCCTGGCCTCTACTGCAGCAACTCCTGCTGGGATTAATTTGACTGTGCATCATTTCATATGGACACTACAGTGAGCGCCTGTTTCTTTGTGTTGGTTTGTGTAGAATCAGAAGAAAGTCACCAGGCTGAAAAAACTACTTTTGCAGGACTTTCTGTCCAAGAGAGAGCCTATGAGATCATGGAAACTGAGTGTGGAAAAAAAAGTATGTATGTAAAATACAATTTTTGTACGTGGCTTCACATTTTGGAAAATACGGATGTGCACCGAAGCATATGATAATATTCTCATTGCAAATGTAAATTGAGTTTATGTCATTTCACTATCAGGATTTCCAGATATCACTATTCCCATCAAGAAAAGATTACTGGTGATTTTAGTGATACATAATAGCTAAGAAATTAATATTGAAAGAGATCCTGATCTTCCTTCATGGCAGCCTTTGAGAAGTTGGCATATTGGAAAGAAAAGTGCCATTTTCGAGTATCATATTTGTTTCCATAAATGTCTCGGTTCCCTAGGAGAGCCCGGGGCATACATAGAAATAAAAAAATAACTGAGATGATTTCATTTTTTTTCTTTTTTGAAATGTGCCTAGCCAATTGGGGAATCTGTGTGCTGGTTCCATTGGATTAGCTTCAAGTCGATCATCAGTCACTTTCTGGTTAATCTCCTTTGTGGTAAAGCAGTGTTTCCCAAACTTGACAATTTTAAGGCATGTGGACTTCAACTCCCAGAATTCCACAGCCAGTGTTGCTGGCTGTGGAATTCTGGGAGTTGAAGTCCTCATGCCTTAAAATTGTCAAGTTTGGGAAACACTGTGGTAAAGGATCATGAGCTTCTAGAGAAAAGATAAAATTCTAATACACAATAATCATAAAATGTCCTGGTGTAGTAGGCAAGAGTGGCACGGTGATTAGAATGCAGTATTGCAGTCTTTACTCTGCCCACAGCCTGGAGTTCGATCCAGACAGACTCAAGGTTGACTCAGCCTTCCATCCATCTGAGGTCGGTAAAATGAG
Source organism: Crotalus tigris (assembly GCF_016545835.1). Taxonomy (NCBI): domain Eukaryota; kingdom Metazoa; phylum Chordata; class Lepidosauria; order Squamata; family Viperidae; genus Crotalus; species Crotalus tigris. The sequence goes on from NW_024100507.1 coordinate 3,521,367, forward strand.
GATCCAGATTGTTGGGGTCAATAGGCTGACTCTGTAAACCACTTAGGGAGGGCTGTAAAGCATTAGGAAGCTGTATATAAGTTAAGTGCAATTGCTAGTGCTATGCTGAAAGCTTAAGTGAAGGATTGTTTTTTTTGTCAGTGTTATACAGGTAGTCCTCTATTTGCAACCAGTAATATAGTGACTGCTCAAAGTTACAACAGTACTGAAAATGTGACTTATGACTGGTCTTCATACTTACAACCATCACAGCATGCCTACGGTCGTGTGATCAAAATTTGAGAAAGAAACTCAAAACAATGCCACCTTGATAGGGTTGGGCATGAGTTGACGTAGACAGGGGCTTTGTCAGGCTTTCAAGATTCAGTTTCCATATCTTACTATATGGAGATACTTTCGAAGATGTCTATAACTCCAGTTTCCATGGTATGTGTTTTGCCCAGATGCTATTCAAGTGATGTGTGTGTTTTGACTAGCTTTGTATGTATATTTGTGGTATGGATGAATGTTTGTCTCCATATATGCTTTCCTGAGTATCACCAGTGTATGTATGTATGTATGTATGTATGTATGTATGTGAGTGATATGGTTTTGATTGTTTTAAACCTCCACTTCTACTTTTGTTTAGTTATCTGTCTTTGGGTCACATCAGCTTGCCTTTTATGGAATGGGTGCTGGAATGTGAAATTAGAATTTAGAAGAGTGGTACAAAGGCATCCATGGAAGACAAGAGTGGCGTATGGATTGTCAGGCCCCAAGAACCAAGAATGACATGGGGAATTATTTCTGAATAGTTTCTTTATTATTGTTCACCTGCAGACAAAAATCTTGCCAGACTAAAGCATAACTGTAGATATATTCTGTGAGCTGCTGGGGAGGGGCAGTCTTAGCCTTCTTTTGCCTACCAGATTTTCTAAGCATCTCTGCCTCTTTGCTGTCTGGGAAGCAGCCCTTCCATCCTGGGACTCCAGACATACATTCTACTACATGGATAATATGTATGCAGTAACATCATCATGTAAATGTTCAAGGCCAAGATGCAAGTATGAAATGGTGGCATTTGCATGATGCCATCACACAGAGATCATCCCTTTGGTACCATTGAGATTTGCTACAGTGCTTGCTGGAATGAACCAGTGTTCTAGAACACAGTTTCTCATCTTTGTCTTGTGTAGTTAGATTCCTGGACAAGTTATTTTTCTTTCAGCTCCACATGATTGCATTTTGGGAAATTGGTGCTTTCTTCTACAATAAGGTAGCAAATTTTGGGTGGCACCCCCACCATTTGCCTTCTGACTGCTTGTGAGAATGCCCATGAGAGATGTTCAGAATTTCAGTTTGTGGAAACCAAAATGGGTGCCCTAGCTGAAGCTGATTCATTTAAAAACCTCAGCAGTTGCTTAGTCTTTAGACAAGAAGCTACCAGGAAATTTGAGAACTGCAGGCTAAACCAGAATGTGAAAAAGGCTTCCCAGAATAATGAAGTTGCAGGCAGCTTCCATGTTCTTGCAAAAGGCAAACAAAATTGCAAAAGGCAAACAAAATTATAGCACAGGTGTGTGAATAGCAATAGCAATAGCAATAGCACTTAGACTTATATACCACTTCCTAGTGCTTACAGCTCTTTCTAAACAGTTTACAAAGTCAACATGTTGCCCCCAACAATCCGGGTCCTCATTTTACTGACCTCAGAAGAATGGAAGTCTGAATCAACCTCGAGGCAGTTGGCAGAATTAGCCTGCAATATTGTATTTTAACCACTGCACCACCACGGCTCTATCCTCGGGATTCTTTTCCTTTATTTTAGAGAGTGTCATTGAATGATCATTAGTATAATAGTTTTTGTTTTTTAGTACAGTGACTAAGAATCTTGTAAGATAGTTCAATTTTTGTTCAGTTATAAGGAAATATGTGCAAGCTTTTGGGAAGAATAAACATTCTCTTTCTTGTTTTACACTGTAAAGTTTACAGTAATTGTCTGTGCTTTAGATTTTTGGTTCAGCAGATTTTTGGATGCCAGGAAATAAAAAAATTTCAAGTAACTTATTTCACACAAGGCAACAGAGTTCATTGTTTGGTGCATACATTTTACATGCATCATTAATATTTTACACATGCATAAAACTCCATTTGCCATTTAATGGACATTGTCTTATTTGCATAACAGCATTCCATTGTCTGTGAAGCATCTCAACTTATATTTGTCTGCCAAAACTTTAAAGCAATTTCTAATAAGATAAAAAGAGGGCAATTTAAGCAAGGGTGGCTCCTGTATGTACTACACATTACACAAGAGGACAAGTTTAGAAATTTGGAACATGGTTTTTTTTTTAGAAATAAAAGTTATGAGACAGCAACAAATAACAGACGGAAGCATTTAAATAGATACTGGCAATAATCTATAATGTTTAATGTAAATATTAAAAGGAAAGTTCTGCTTTGGTTTGAGAATCTCAACTGCCGTCATTAAGCAAATAACAGTGAGTCATTAAGCAAGGACTTCATGTGGTCACCATCTGTGTCCTCCTGCCGACTTCCCTATTGATGTTGCTTGAAGGAAGCCAGTAAGGAAGGTCACAAGTGGCGTTCATGTGACCATAAAAAGCTGTGACTTTGCATTGTGAGCTGGGTGCCAAGTGTCTGGATCATGATTAAATGACCATAAGGATACTTTGGCCGATGTAAGTATGAGGACTAGTCATAACTAACCCTCGTTCAGCACCGTCATAAGCTTGAACAGTTATTGAACGAGGGATTGTTAACTGGGAAACCACCTGTAAAAATTCTATGTCTTTAATCAGAAATTAAAAGTGACCTTAAGTGGGAAAAACTGTATGGCAAGATTTCTAATCAGTGGCCATTTAGGTTCAGCACAGCAGCTGGCAATCATAAGCAAAATATTTGTGAGGATGCTGAAACTATCTCTCATTGCATTAGCACGTTTCTTCCAGCGTTTCGTGATACATAGTGCCAGATCGACTCTCCATTTCCGGCAACAAACTTCACATTTTTCAATCACTGTATAATATAAGTGGAATAGCAAGTTGTTTCCTTCTTTCATCCTATCCCCCAAACCACTAAGCTTGGCTTCCAAAAAAAGAAAGAAAGAAAGAAAGAAAGAAAGAAAGAAAGAAAGAAAGAAAGAAAGAAAGAAAGAAAGAAAGAAAAAAAAAAAGTGGCTTCAAAGTATTACAAGCAAAACTGTGCCTACTCTGGTCTAGCCAAGCAACCAGCCAACCCCTCTTAAGTTACCTTTTGTGGCTGTCTGATCATTTTGAAGCTGCGATCCCAATTTCCTTCTCTTCGCTAAACCAACGCCATCGCTCCATACATTGAAGAGAAAAGCATTGTAGAGATCACTGCATGCTTGAGATGCTGTCCAAGATGGCTGGTCTTCATTTTTGAAGCTCATAAGCTATTACATACAGTTTTACAATTGCACAAGGATATATATATATATATATATATATATATATATATATATATATATATATATATATATTTAGAATCATCTGCTTGAGGATAGGGCGGAGAGCAATAGTTGAAGTCAGTGATCTGGTCATTTGGTCTAGTTCAGGGCTCTCCATACTTGGCAACTTTAAGACATGTGGACTTCAATTCCTAGAATTCTGGCTGGCTGGGGAATGCTGGGACTTGAAGTCCACAAGTCTTAAAGTTGCCAAGTTTGGAGAGCCCTGGTCTAGTTAAAGAAACAGCATTGATTCCTTTCCTTGCTATCTATACGCTTGAGACAGAAGATGACCAGAAGTTCTTGGTACCTGTGTTATGTTCCCTGTTCGTCTTTATTTATAATATTCAATATTTGTTGTATTTGTAATATTGGTGTCCTACAACTCCTGCAAGGAGTTCAAGCTACACACACAAAGTCCCTCCCTCCCATTTTATTTCTGTCAGAATCATGAGAAGATTCAGTAATGGAAGATAACAGGCCTAATAACTCCCAGCAAATTTAACTGCCAAGCTATCAGGCACAAGGAACAAGGCCCACCCCATGAATTGATCAGTGTTACTTCTTTATTGTTGCAATGTCTGTTTACAACAATCTCACCAGACTAACTGCATTCTCTGGAAATAATCAGATAAAGCTTCAAGGACTCTGGGGGACTTAGGACCTGTGGTGCTTTCTGCAGGGTGAAGACTCTAAGCCAGAGAGTCTCTTAACACCTCCCTTCCCAACACTAGCTGGAAATTCCACTGTACAAACATGGTTTAAACTTTGATTCCCTGTTTCAGCTGCAATATCCTGAAACTTATATGATGTAATATATCAACTGGTTTTGCAGAACAAAATTTAGTCCTGTGTAACAGAACAGTAATATTCAGAGTGATGAAACAAAACCTGGGCTAAGTAGGAAGAGGTACACTAATTAACATTTGACTATTTATGAATTGTAGGTTTCATGTGAGAACAAAGAGACATGAATATATTTATTGACAGTAACCAACAGCACCTTGGATCGGACACTTTCACTTGCATCTAAACCAGTGGTTCTCAACCTTTTTAATGCCGCGACCCCCCAACCGGTCGTAAGTCAAGGACTACTCAATTGGTGCAGCACCGTTTGCAGAATGGGACTTTTGGCGGGCTCAGCAGGGCAAAGACAGCCTGGACAATTCCTATTGGCTTTTGAAAGCCAATAGAATTAGACTCTATTCAAGAGAGTCTATTCTATTGGCCTTCAAAAGCCAATAGAATAAAAGGGAGTAGCACAACTAAGGAAAAGGGGGAAAAAATGGTGGACTGCGTTGTTCGACCCCCGTGAAATGGTCGTTCGACCCCAAATGGGGTCCCGACCCACAGGTTGAGAACCACTGATCTAAATGCAATACAAATAGAGCTGACTGCTTTTTTCCTTGTTTGCCACAATCCCACGATTTGACCTCTTCTTGCTTTTACCCCTTGAGAGGGACAGGCTTAAATCTTCCTTAGCTATATGGCTACTAAAATAATATTTTCCCCTTATTTTGATATTATCCGAAGACAGCCTCAACTTGTTAGGTCATCCATTATTTTGGAGAGAAGTTAAGTAAACACAAGGGAATAGGAATGGAGGCAGCATTTAATAACCATTGTAAAGTTTATGCTGTATTCATTAATTAGTTAACTCAGCAATGGGAAAAGACCAAGATGAGAGACTAATAAATACTTTGACATGGAAGAAACATGTGGAAAGTAAAAGCAGTACAGGTAGTCCTTGACTTCTAACCATTCATTTAATGACCGTTCGAAGTTACAACAGCACTGAAAAAAGTGACATGATAATTTTTCATACTTATGACCATTGCTACATCCTCATGGTTACTTAATCAAAATTTGGATGTTTGGCAACTGGCATGTATGGTTGCAGTGTCCCAAGATCATGTGATCAACTTTTGTGACCTTCTGACAAGCAAAGTCTATGGGGAAGCCAGTTACTTAACAACCGTGTTACTAACTTAACAACTGCTGTGATTCACTTGACAACTGTGGCAAGAAAGATTGTACAATGGGGCAAACTTCACTTGACAACTATGTTGCTTAGCAACAGAAATGTTGTGCTCAGTTGTGGTTATAAGTCGAGGAATACCCATAAATGAAAAAAGAGTAAAAGCAAAAGGAGTAAAAGCGACAGGCGAACCAAGAAAGTTGTGATTAAATGGAGTTGATCCTCCAAATGAAAGAAGTGAGAAGTTTAAAACAATATATGAAGATATGGAACGAAGAAGCAAGAATGAAGGGTAGAAAGGTATCTAGAGGCATAATGAGCGATGTTGGTAAATGATGAATTAGATTCAGTAAAGTTTCCTTTCCTTTCATCTTTTGCTTTCATATTATTCTCCTCACTACCATCATATTGCTTTTTCTGCTTTGCATACCATTGTTTCTGCCAAAGGAAATAACAGTATGACAGGTATGTATGTATGCAAGGTTTACTAAACAAAGCATTGCTCTCTCATTACCTTGACTAAAACTCTTGCTTCAAGTGGAGATTTGTCATTTCAGATGTCATGAGGAAAACACATAAGATGATATGTGAAGTCATAATGGTGTTCTTATTGACAGCTTCTAATAGCAAACAAAGGTATGACAATTTTCTGGAAGGTGATAATGGCCTGTCTTTATGAGAATGACTTGCATTCAATTACACATCTCGGAAACAACCTGTTGGAATATTAAGTATATTTGAAAAATCAACACCATCTCTTTCAGCAAACATAGTAGGTAGACCAATTAGGAGTGACACAGAGATGTCTGTTATTCATGAGTTTATTGCCAAGTACAGACAGACAACTACAGGGAACTTAAAATTATGACTGATAGTGGAAGGATGAGAAAATCAGCCATTTTAATATAAATCCACATTTATTACAGTATTTTTTCGTCCTTATAAAGAAAAGGAGCTGAAATTGAAAGAAGAAGAAATAAGCCTTTCAGTACAAAATAAGTATGTTTTTTGTAGATTTCCTTATCATCCCATGCCTTATTAATGTGATTAATCCAAGCTCCATGTTCCTTACAATCACCCACAATCCACCTGTCTTTTTCTCTGAATTGGTTCTTCCATTGATTTCTGAGCTACAAATGTTGTCTTCTATTAGCAATACTTTCTATGTATCTATATGTCTAGTGTTAGCTTGGTAATCAGGAGAAGTTCTGGTTATATCTGCAGTGCACAGAAAGCATCAAACTTCAGTAAGAAAGAAAATTAATTTAATGACGGCACTTGGCTACAGAATCCTGTCCTCTTGAAGTGGCACCAACTAAGAAATTACAGTTTAAGATAGCCCCAAATCCTTTCTTCATAGTCAGGTATTCCAGTGGGATGAGTTGATTTTGCCTTTGGCTATGCTTCATTTTTATAATAGAATTTAATTTTAATCTTTTCATTGAATGGTGTATTGTTTTAATCACATTCGGGCACTGTCATACTATGTGCTAGTCTCACGGTCAGGATAAAAACTGTTGACTAAAATAAAATAAATCTTTTGCTATAGGCAGCCCAATACTTTATAGGTTTCCTAAACAACAATGGCGTTGCATTCTGTACAGCTCAATATGTCATTTCAAGACTATATTTCTGCTATATCTCTGTCACTATTCCACAGAATTGGCACCAAACTTTGGCCAAAGAGATGTTGCATTTGAGAATCACAGCTATAATACATTTTGCCATTGCCAGTCAGTAGTTCCAAAGATCTGGAGGACTAAATTTTGGGGAGGGAAAAATAAGATACAATTTTGTGTGTTTTGATCACCATCTCTTCTGGCACATGGTGAGTATATGGTCGTGACTACCAGCACCAGCCATCTTTTGATGTACTAACTGCTGGAAGCTGTATGTGGGTAACTATGCACAGAGGCAGCTCCTAGCAATGTGTTGAATTTTTGGACTTGGATCATTGACAATTCAGGTAATGAGAACAAGTAGTTGGAGAGAGCAGGGAAAACCAATTTTTTAGATGCTCCAGATAATACAAAGAAGACAATAACTAAGTTAGTTAAGTGCCACTGAGTCGGGTCCAACCCCTGACAACCGTAGGGAGAAATGCCTGCCATCTCGATCTATTCCAGGTGATGGTCTGCAAATTTTCTAAAAACATCTCAGTCATCTCCTTGATCCCCTCCATAGATATTTTCCTTTTCTTTTTTCTTTCTTTTCCAAGCATGGTAGTTTTTCTAGTCCATCTTTTGCTTATCTTGCATGCGTCATATATGCATGTTTCTACTTGCTGATCATCACTTCAAGAGAGCAGTCAATGTTTATTTTATTGGGAACCAGCTGAGTGGCACTTCCTGCAGTTCATGGTATTCATAGCAACCATCTCCAACCCCATAGTTCAAAAGCATCTGTATATATTTTTTTCTCCCATTCTTTTTCACTGTCCAACTTCTATAGCCATACATTAACACTGGCAGAAACGATTACTGCTGTCATGGAAGTATTTTAATCCTTCATCTTCTTGTCTATATTTGCTGTTGCCTTGTGCCTTAGAATTCACCTCCTCTTTTCTTTCCCAGCATTTTGTTCATCTTTGTTACTGAGCCCAAGGAAACTAGGTTCTCTTTACTTGAAGCTAACAAGGTGTTGTTGTCTGCATAACTAAAATGCATAATTAACATTCTGATTTCCAGTTTTGATTCTAGCCATCATCTCTTCCAATCCTGTCATTCTTATAACAAATTCTCTGTACAATATATGGTAGCAGTATAGCTCCTTACCTCACTGTTTTCCCTATTCTGAACCATTCTTTTCCCCAAAACTTGGATCCCAGATAGCTTCTTATCCACTGAAAATGTTCCTCAGAAGGATGATCAGGTGTTCTTGGATACCAGTTTGCCTTAATATATTCCACATGTACCATCAAAAGCCTTGCAAAGATAGATCTTCTCCTTAAATGCTCATGCTATTATCCATCTTACGTTAGCTATCTGATCTTATGTCTCACTTTTCTAAATCCTGCCTCTTCATCTGACATATTCTATCTCCCTCTCCTCTATCTCTCCCTCTCCCTCTCCCCCTCCCCCTCTCTCCTCTCTCTTCCATGGATCTTAAGCCAAACTTTACCTGTGTGATGAATTAGTACAATATTTCAATCATTTGCACACTGTCTGTAATTCCAAGTTCCTTTCTTTGTCCATCCTTGGCATTCTAATCAGTTATTAAGAGCATTATATCCTTTGTAAATAGTGCATTTTGTCACCTCTTGTAGTAGTAGTAGTAATAACAACAACAACAACCAACTAATTCACTGCAAGAAACAAACCAACTAATTCACTGCAAGAAACAAAACAAACCAACTAATATACAGCACAGCTATAGTTATAACTGAATACCTGGGATGCAAAATCAACAAAGAAGAAAAACAAACAAACAGTGCACCACAAAAATGGAAGGTTAGACTAGAAAATAAGATCAGCAAGTTAAGATCACATGCAAGCAAGCTAGAACAGATGAAAGAAAAGAAGCTGAAGAACAAGAAGACCAAAGAATACCTAATCAAGAAATACCACTTAGAAACAAGGAAGATCAAGGAAGCACTGGAAATAATAAAGCAACAAATAACAGCTATAGCCAGGAAAATCAGTAGATATGAAGCTCGAATTGCAAACTATAGGCAGAACCTCCAATTTCAATCCAATCAGAAACATTTCTACCGATCCATCAATGGAGAAACTGCAATGAATGAATCAGTACCTGACAAGGAAGAAACAGTGCAGTTCTGGAAGCAGATATGGGATAACCCAAAGAAATACAGCAAGGATGTGGCTTGGTTAAAAGAGGTGGATGAAAATAAAACAGAAGTTGAAATGAAAGAACTAGTAATAACAACAAAAAATGGTAGAAAAAAGAGCAAAGAAAATCAAAAATTGGTCAGGTGAAGATGAACTGCATGGGTTTTGATTGAAATATCTAACTGTTATACACCCACTCATTGCCAAGCAGTTCAACAATAGACTACAAGGAGGAGAAATTGAAAAGTGGCTAACAACTGGGAAAACCTACCTAATAATGAAAAATCCAGCAAAAGGGGCAACACCAGGCAACTACAGGCCAATTACCTGCTTACCAACAACTTTCAAATTACTAACTGGTGTGGTAGCTGATGCAGTACAACAGCATCTAGTTGAAAACAATCTCTTTCCACCTGAGCAGAAAGGAAACCGCCCCAATAGCAGAGGAACAAAAGATCAACTCCTAATAGATAAAATGATCTTGGAAAACTGCAAGAGAAGGAAGACCAACCTGAATGTGGCATGGATTGACTACAAAAAGGCATTTGACTCTCTGCCACATGACTGGATAATCAAGTGCCTAGAAATAACAGGAGTCAGTAGAAACATCAGAAAATTTGTGCAAAGATCGATGGCACAATGGAAGACACAGTTGCAGATCAATGGTGAGAGGCTGGGAGAGGTTAATATCAAGAGAGGAATATTTCAAGGAGATTCATTATCACCATTACTATTTGTTATTGCACTGTTTCCTCTGTCAACAATACTGAATAACTCAGGACATGGCTATCAAACATCAAAACATCTGCCAGACTATCCCATCTTCTTTACACGGATGATCTGAAGTTGTATGGAAAAACATCATCTGAAATAGAATCGCTGCTCAACACTGTCCGTATATATAGCCAAGATATTGTAATGGAGTTTGGCTTGGACAAATGTGCCACACTTGCTATCAAACAAGGAAAAATAGTGAAAACTGAAGGAATCAAGATGCCCCACGAAAATAACATTAAGAGTCTGGATGAGGAAGAGTACTACAAATACTTGGGTATCCTTCAAGCTGACAACATCAAGCACACTGAAGTCAAGAAAAAGATTAGAGGTGAATACATCAAGAGAGTGAAGAAGATCTTAAAGTCCAAACTCAATGGAGGAAATACCATAAAGGCAATCAACACCTGGGCAATTCCAGTTATTAGGTACACAGCTGGAATAGTGGACTGGACTCAAGCAGAACTAAAAGCAATGGATAGGAAGACCAGAAAAATAATGACAATGAATCATGCCCTTCATCCACGCAGTGATATTGACAGACTTTATCTACCAAGGCAAATAGGTGGGCGTGGAATGCTACAAGTACATCAGATGGTTGAAGAAGAAAAAATGGCTTTGGAAGAATATCTGAAGAACAATGATGAAGATGCACTGAAATTAGTATATCAGGAAGGCTTACTGACTACTGGAGAGACCAAACTGGCCTACAAGAAAGACCAAATGAAGAACAGAATAGAGGCATGGGAAGACAAAGCACTACATGGCCAATACATTAAAAAAATAGCTGGGAAAGCAGATAATAACAAGACCTGGCAATGGCTAAGAGCAGGAAAATTGAAGAAAGAGACCGAGGGACTAATTCTGGCTGCACAAGACCAAGCCTTAAGGACAAATGCATACAAAGTCAAAATTGAGAAGACAGCAACAGACAGTAAGTGCCGCCTATGCAAAGAAGCTGAAGAAACAGTGGACCACCTGGTAAGCTGTTGCAAGAACTGATTGCAGCGGCATGACAAAGTAGCAACAATGGTGCATTGGAAGATCTGCAAAAAATATCATTTGCCTGTAAGCAAAAACTGGTGGGATCATAAAATAGAGAAAGTCATAGAAAATGATAAAATTAAACTGCTCTGGGACTTCAGAATTCAAACAGACAAGCACCTGCAACATAACACCCCAGACTTAACAATTGTCGATAAGAAAGACAAAAAAGTCTGGATAGTGGACGTGGCAGTGCCTGGAGACAGCAGAATAGAGAGAAAGAACTGGAGAAGATAACAAAATACAAAGACCTACAAATAGAAATAGAAAGACTGTGGCAAAAGCAAGCAAGGGTAGTACCAATAGTAATAGGCCTGTGGTAGTCCCATAGGCTCCTTGGGTGCAATCCCAAAACAACTGGAGCACCACTTGAACACCATTGGCATTGACAAATTCGCTATTAGTCAATTGCAAAAGGCGGCCTTATTAGGAACTGCTTCCATCCTGCGACGATATCTGTAATACCATCAAACATCCACATCTGCCTATCCCAGGTCCTGGGTAAGGACTCGATAGGTAGACAAAATGCCAAATCCAGTCTGAACATCTGGCTGACTGTGCGATGATCCACTAATAATAATAATAGTAAAGTTGGAAGGGACCTTGGAGGTCCATCTAGTCCTGCTCAGGCAGAGGAACCCTATACCATTTCGGACAAAATGGCTCTATCCAGTCTTTCTTAAAAACTTCCAGTGTTGGTGCATTCCACCGCTTCTGGAAGCAGGTTGTTCTACTGGTTAATTGTTCTAACTGTCAGGAAGTTTCTCCTTAGTTCTAAGTTGCTTCTCTCCTTGATTAGTTTCCATCTGTTGCTTCTTGTCCTGCCTTCAGGTGCTTTGGAGAATAGCTTGACTCCCTCTTCTTTGTGGCAGCCCCTGAGATATTGGAACACTGCTATCATGTCCCCCCTCGTCCTTCTCTTCATTAAACTAGACATACCCAATTCCAGCAGCTGTTCCTTATATGCTTTAGCCTCCAGTCCCCTAATCATCTTTGTTGCTCTTCTCTGTACTCTTTCTAGAGTCTCAGCATCTTTTTTACATCATGGGGACCAAAATTGGATGCAGTATTCCAAGTATGGCCTTACCAAGGCATTGTAAAGTGGTATTAATACTTCACGTGATCTTGATTCTATTCCTCTGTTAATGCAGCCTAGCACTGTGTTGGCTTTTTTGGCAGCTGCAGCACACTGCTGGCTCATATTTAAATGATTGTCCCTCTCACAGTTACCACTATTGAGCAAGGTACCCCCTATATTATACCTGTACATTTGGTTTTTCTTGCCTAAATGCTTTTTTCACCATTGAATTTCATTTTGTTAGTTAGTGCCCAGTGTTCAAGTCTGTCCTGATCCTCCTGTATCCTAAGCCTGTCTTCTGGAGTGTTGGCTATTACTGCCAACTTGGTGTCATCTGCAAATTTGATGAGTTCCCCATCTATCCCCTCGTCCAGATTGTTTATGAAGATGTTGAAGAACACTGGGCCCGGAACAGAGCCCTGGGGCACCCCACTACATACTTCCCTCATGTAGATGCGGTTCCATTGAGGACTACATGCTGAGTATGGTCGGTCAGCCAGCTATGGATCCATCTGGTGGTGATGCTGTCTAACCCGCATTTTTCTATCTTCTCATGTAGTAGGTTGTGGTCTACTTTGTCAAATGCCTTACTGAAATCCAAATAAATTATATTCACAGCATTCCTCTGGTCCACTAATTTTGTCACTTGGTCAAAGAATGCAATAAGATTTGTCTGGCATGATCTATTTTTGACAAACCCGTGTTGGCTTTTAGTAATGACTTTGTTTGCCTGTAGATATTCGCTGATTCGTTGTTTGATTATCTTTTCCAGAATCTTCCCAGGTATTGAGGTCAGGCTGATAGGTCTGTAATTTCCTGTGTCCTTTTTCCCCCCATTTTTGAAGATGGGAACTACATCAGCTCTTTTCCAGTCCTCTGGTAGTTCCCCGGTGCTCCAGGATCTCTGAAAAATATAGTTCAATGGTTCTGAGATCACATCTGCCAGTTCCTTAAGAACCCTGGGGTGTAATCCATCTGGTCCTGGTGATTTGAACTCGTCTAGGCTGGACAGGTGTTCACTTACCATTTTCTTGCCTATCTTAACTTGTATTTCTATTTTGTTTTTTATGGCACTATTTTTGATAGGTTGGTCTGTTTTTTTCCTTTTGTGTAAAGACAGATGCGAAAAACGAGTTAAATAGTTCTGCTTTCTCCTTGTTGCTTGTCACCTTCTTGCCACTTTCACCCACTAATGGACCAATCATTTCCTTCACTTTTTTCTTGTTTTTTACATGTTGAAAGAACCTTTTTTTGTTGTTTTTGACTTTGGTTGCAAGACATAGTTCATTTTGAGCCTTAGATTTCCTCACTTCGTATTTGCAGGCTCGGCCTATTTGCTGATATTCTGACTTAGTTATGTGTCCCTGTTTCCACTTTCTATACTTGTCCTTTTTATCTTTTAATTGATCAGAGAGTTCTTTCTGCAGCCATGCTGGTTTCTTTTGAGAGCTGTTATTTTTCCTCTTTGTTGGTATTGTGCTAGACTGGGCCTTTATTATCTCAGTTTTCAAAAATTCCCAAGCCTCTTGAGTTGTTTTCCCCTGGAGGATTCTCATCCATGGAATCCTTCCCAAACCCTCTCTAAATTTATTGAAATTAGCTCTCTTGAAGTCCAAGACTCTAGTTTGACTATGTTCTATTGCTTGTGCTTCCATAATGTTGAATTCCAATATTGCATGATCACTTCCTCCCAAGGTTCCTATGGCTCCAACACCTTCTATCATTTCATCTCTGTTAGTGAGAATTAGGTCCAAAACGGCAAATCCCCTAGTTCCCTTCTCTACTTTTTGGGAGACAAAGTTGTCTGCTAGGTTTGTCAGGAATCTGTTTGATCTTCCACTTGGTGCAGAGTTTGTCTCCCAGTTGATGTCAGGGTAGTTAAAGTCCCCCATTACTATTGTGATGTGCTTTCTACATACCTTAGTTAGCTGACTAGCAAAAAGTTAATCTATTTCCTGTATTTGGTTGGGTGGCCTATAGTATACACCTGTGGCAATGTCGTTTTGCCCCCCTTTTATATTGACCCATATGATAGAAGTCTTCAGTGTTTTACACCATGGTGTCTGAAGTAAGGCATATCATTATATAACACTGACGTCCATCAGACAGGATAGTCACAGTACTAATATTTACCATTCTGAGGTTTATAAGTTATAGCTGAGCGTATAGTTAACACTGTCCTTTTTAATTGTCCTTTTTATTGCACTTCATTTCTTCATACAGATTCATTCACTGAATAGTTTATCAAGCAATATCAGATTTAAAATGGCTCATTATGCTCCACTTAAGTTCAATGATTCCTAAAACATCTATTTTAGTACATTTTATTTCAACTTTAATGATTTCAAGTTCACTGTTTGTGCTTCTCTAATCCCATGTTCTAGTATGCACCAGACAAAATTCAGAACACCTCTTTTAATTTTAGCATCATCAATAACCAGCTTTGTCACTTTGGACCAGCTGTCTTGAGAAAATGGCCATTATTGCCATCAGAATTACTTGTTTGATGTTCTTATTGAGTAAATTAGATGAATTATTGAATTAGATGAATAACTCCTCACATACCTAAGTTTGTCTAACTATTTCAGCAATGTTCGAAGTTGTTGGGATTTTTTTTTTTTTGTAATCCTGAACTTACAACCATTCGCTTAGTGACTGTTCAATGTTACAAAGGCATGGAAAATGTGACTTATGACCGTTTTTCACAGTTACGACCTTTGCAGCATCTTCATGGCCACGTGATCAAAATTCAGACACCAGACAACTGACTCGTATTTATGACGGTTGAAGTGTCCCAGAGTCATGTGATCACATTTTGTGACCTTCTGACAATCAAGAGTCAATTGGAAAACCAGATTCACTTAATAACCATGTTACTAACAACTGCAGTGATTCACTGTGGCGAGAAAGGACTACTGGTAATGCAGAAATGTTTAGCCAATGCCTTCTTCAGAGTTTGATTCTACTTGGGTTGTTTTTCTCATGCTTGCAGAGATTCACTGCCCTTTGCAGCTTCAACCTTTCCTTTCTCACTTTACCAACAGGGACCTACTGAGTCTTACCACTACATCAAGGTGGTAGGTAATTTGATGGAAGGAAGCAATAGGTAGTGAATAGGCAAATATATAAAAATAGCCTTGCAATGCCTAGCAATGGCCAAGCCAAGTACATTTTATATTACTGTCAGTGGCCTGCCCCATCTCATTATGACTTTCTTCTGTTGCAAACAAACAAATAAACAAAGGCGTTGCGGGTCTCAGCTTGCACATGAAAAATTTACATGGTGGGTTTTCAAAGAATAGTTTTTATAAAATAGTGAATATCAAAACTGCCATTAAAAATTTATAAAGAAAGTTTACAAAATTAAGGGAGGGAAAAGTGGCTGGAAGTCTTCTAAGTTCATTAAAATTTTATGCTGTTGTTCTCCGGAATGCCTAAACAAAAAACACACACACAAAAAAAAACCCCACAATAGTGTGAAACAAAGTACATTCAATGGGGAATATCTGGTTGAATTTTTAGCCGTTCCTGAACAGAGTGTGCATATTCATACCCAAGGCATAGTGAGTATAAATGAACTGGGTGAAAGAAGGTGAGGAAGCTATTTTCCTTTGCTGAAGCATGGAGCCCCTATGTGATTTGAGCCAATAAGGGGAAAAAATGCTTTATTTTCCTCTTTTAAAGAGAAGAATCTAGCGGCATCTTGGCATTAGAAAGGGGTTAGATATCGATAGTATCTTCATATCAGGCTTCAGTTAAATTGACAGGCATCCCCTTATAGTTCAGTGAAGAACTCTTCAACAGCAATGCCAGATTTAATCTCTGCACAGGATGGAGTAAAAACAAAATGTATGCATCCCCCCCCCCCACACACACACATTTATCCTCAGGACTGAACCCTGGGGTTTGATTTTTGATCAGCACAGGTAGAAAAATAGAAAACTGATGGCAGAAAAAGACGTAGTGATCCATAGACTCTGCCCTTTGAGTTTATTTTTTTTATTTTTTTTTAATGTTTGTTGGATGAAGATGAAGACTAGGCAAATTTGGGAGGTTGATGGCATCTAAAATTTTGAGGTTACTTTGCAGGACCGAAAATGGCTATCATGGTGGGACCAACTAGTTGCCCAATAGCCATTTATCAGAAAATAGACCTGGGAAGGTGCTCTCTGACCTCTGTCCTCCATGATTAGGGTATTCTCCACTATCTCAACTTATCAATGCCTTTTCTGGACAGGTGGGCACTAAGTCCTATATGAGTTGATATATAGAAACCATTCAGCAGGCCTCTGGAGCTGTAGCAGAATCCCTGCAACAGTTTCAGATCTTCCCAAAGCACGTAGCTAAACGTCTATGGAGATTCTCAGTCATCCAGGTCATGGTTGTCCCAAAGTTGCTTTTTCAAAAACTTTGTTTTTCCTTGAAGACGTTTCGCTTCTCATCCGAGAAGCTTCTCCAGTTTATTCAGTTCATTCATTCAGTTCTTCAATGTTGCTGTTGTTAGTTGCGAAGTCCAACCCATCACGACCCCATGGATAACGTTCCTCCAGGCCTTCCTGTCTACTACCATCTTCTGGAGTCCATTTAAGCTCACGCCTACTGCTTCAGTGAGAAGCAAAATGTCTTCAAGGAAAAACCAAGTCCACTTGCCTTTTGAAAAAGCACCTTTGGGACACTTTCAGTACTTATATCTGAATGTATTCAATTTGTATGGCCACCTATAGAACTATGGGTGACTAACATCTACTCAAAGCAACAACAAAATCAGCACCAAAAATTAAAATACATATGTGCCTGAGGTAGCCCATCTTTCTACATCCTGTAAATAACCCCCTGGAAACAGACTCCAATGCATAAGGAGAAAACACAGATCTTTGGGATCTTATGAAAGGCTGGCAGGGTCTAGGCCAGCGGTTCTCAACCTATGGGTCGTGACCCCATTTGGGGTTGATTGACCATTTCATGGAGGTTGCCAAGCAAGGCTGCCCGCCATTTTTTCCCCCTTTTCTGGCGGGTGCCTTACCTCCCTTGGGCTGGGCCAGCTGGTGGCCCAGCCGGTGGTCGGCCTGCTCCGTCTCTGCTGCTTGCCAGCTACGCCTCGGCCAGCGCAGGGGGCAGCACCACGCATGCGCGGTGCTCCCGGGCAGGGAAAGTCCTCGACTTACGATCGGTTTAGTCCCCGATTTATGACTGATTGGGTGTTGCGGCATTAAAAAGGTTGAGAACCACTGGTATGTTGTTCCACTGGGCAGTTAGAATGATAGGGAAGGCACAGCTCCTAGGTCCAATCAGAAGTCTTTTAAAAAGATAGGACCCAAAGCAAGCCCACTTTTCTTATCTTGATTTTTGTGGGATGGGCAGAGATAATTGAAGGCCAGTGTTCCTTCATTTTATGTTTGCAGGTTCGAGGCATTAAGCGGAGACACATTGTGTGAACAAACTTCCTTTATTGATCTCTTCTCACAACCAGCAACCAGCAAAAGGTGCGCAGGCCTTTTATAGTGTCCAAAACTCGGACAGTGTCAGCCAATAGAAATCAGGCTGTTTTCGTGCCTCATGCATGCGCGCAGGGCTGGCGACACCTAGTCTGGTCCCGGGCAGCTTTTGGTTTGCCCGGGACCATTTGCAACATTTCATGCTTCAGCAGGCTCAGGACACAACACTTCACATAACCAATCATTGTGCTATGAAGGGCTTTATATGTGACAAATGCTCCTTAAATTGCACCTGGAACGTTCTTGGAAGTCCATGCAGTGACTGTTACATAGGCATATCAAGGTGTATCTGGTGATATAAGATAGAGACATCAAGATGCATCCATATCTATCTGCACCACCTTATTCTGGATCAGCTGCACCCTCTAAAGCAGTGGCCCCCAACTTTTTGGGCACCAGGAACCAGTTCCATGGAGAAAGATTTTTCTGGGGGCTGGAGAGAGTGTGGTTTTGTATGCTGCCTGCATCCCACAGATGGGGCTTCGCTTATTTGCACGGCCCAGTTTCTGGCATGCCATAGATAGGTGCTGGTCCATGGACCAGGGGTTGGGGACCCCTGTTCTAAGTGATCTTCAAGAGTAGTCCTATGTGGGACATGATGCAATAATCCAACTGGAAGGCAACCAAAACAGAAGTGATTTTGGAATGGGGATAATAGGTGCACAATTTGGATTTGTACGAAGGTAAGGAATAGTATGGAGACAACCTTGAAGAAAAAATAATGAATAAACAACCTCAGTTCTGGGAGAGAAGAAGACATGAGAAAGAAATTCAGGCTAGTCCCACCAGTTTGGTATAAGAAGGGACAGAGGCACAATCTGGCAGACTTTCCAGATTCTTTTATTATTTGCTATGCTAATAAAGTAATTCCAATAAAATAAAAACAAGAACACCTGATGCCCTGGAAAGAGAAGAGGAACATGAAGTGGAATGTATTCTGGATTCTAAATGCTGGAAAAAATTTCCTGAATCTGAGATACTGTGGGAGAGTGCAACAGATGCTCATGTACAGTGATTCCACCTGAAATTCTCACATAAATCCTATCCCTGTGACATGCTGACTTTATCAATGAGATCAGGGATGAAGAGGACCCCTTACTTCCCACCATGGTAGAATCTTCTATGCAGGTTGCTGTGCAACAGGAAAGGAGGGAGTGCTGCCTGCTCTGCAGAGCAAGTTTTGTCTTTTGACCTTGCAGAACTGCCATGTGAGGCTGGGTGGAAGTGAATGTGTAGTTGTTTCCTATAGCAACTTGCCAGGGCCTTCTAATTCATTAGGGAGCAGGGATTGAGTCGGATGGGGAGGTAGTGTAAAAGAGTATAGAGATAGCCTTATAGAAGGAATATAAAAAATCATGTAATATGTTATGTCCTGAGCCTGTGAAGGCAGGCTCGGGGCATTGCAACGGTCCCGGGCAGGTGCAAGTTGCCCGGGACCAGACTGGCTGTCACCAGCACTCGCGCGCATGCGCAGAGTGCAAGCGCGCCAAATGTTGCAGTTTGGCCCGAGGATCGCCTACAAAAGGGACAGGGAGACTTGGGTGTTGTCGGCATCTTGTAACCAGTATTCTGAACAGAAATAAAGAAGCTCCTGAGAACTACAACTGCTTCTCGCGTCATTGCCATTTCGCTGAGGACGTAACACTGGCGACGAAGGTGGGATGCCTTACAACGGCTGCAGACAAGTTGTAAGCTTACTCTAGAGTCCTGAGCAGTAGGAAACGGCGTTAAACTCAGCAGCTGCCCACCAATTCAGCAAACATCGGGAGTAAGCTGGCTGATACACCCTTCCTGTTCTACAAAAATGGCAAAAGTTGGAAGACTTTCAGAATTCGATGTCTCGCATCTGGAAAGATGGGAGTCCTACGTAGCCAGGGTAGAAAACTATCTTAAAGTCAATCAAGTAAGAGAAGATAGTCTAAAAGCCGCCACCCTGCTGTGCGTTTGCAGTCAAGACGCATTCGAGATCGCTGAAAACATAGCAGCACCTGCACCTCTAGAATCTGTTAACTACACAGATCTCAAAAAACTACTAAAGGAACACTTCCAGCCCAAGTTGTCCGTCATCGCTTGGCGCCACATCTTCGAACAGAGGGATCAGCGGCCCGGAGAATCAGCCAAAGAGTACATTGCTGCGCTGAGAAAAGCCGCTAAACACTGCGAGTTCAATGGCTGAGAGACAGATTTGTATGCGGACTGAGACATAGAGAATTGCAGCAGAGACTTTTCACTAAAGAAGATTTATCATTCCAAGATGCCTTGAGAGAGGTTACTGCAGAAGAGGCAGCGGGTGGCACCATCAAGAACATGAGGCCGATCAGAAGTACTCCAGAAGCTGTGTCCGTGCACCAGGAAGGAGTCCAAAGGAATCCAGAGGAGGATCCTGACGATGAAGTAGACCGTCTCTACCCCACAAAAGAAGGGAAGCAGAAGGAAGGCTCTTCAGCTGTCCCCAAGTGCCTCGGTTGTGGAGGTCGTCATAAGAGGACCGACTGCAGATTTCGCTCCGCTATCTGTAGAGCATGCGGAAAAGAGGGCCACATTGCAGCTGTGTGTCTGGGCCGTCAGAAGGTACAACCTCGAGAAGAATTGCGCCTGAAAGGTACCAGGGTCCCCAGCCAAAACAGGGTGGGTTTCTGTGCTTCGCAAAGAAGCATTTATAGGACAGGCACACACAAGCCCATTAAGAAAAAGCTGTCACTTAAAGTGAAGTTACAAGGGGTTCCATTGGCTATGGAACTGGATACGGGGTCTGCACTTTCAATCATTTCCATGCACACGTTCAGGAAGATTTGTTCTGGTAGCGGATTTCAAGTCAAACTGAGGCCTTCCGACATTGTGTTAACAGACTTTCAAAACTCCAGAGTGTGTGTTAAGGGGGAGGCCACCCTTAACATGCAGTACAAGGATTTTGAAGGTCCATTAGATGTAATAGTAGTAGGGGGTGAGCGAATGAGTCTCATAGGGCTCGATTGGTTTGAGGCCTTGGGAATACACGTCACCGGGCTCAATAGCTTGCAAACAGTAGATCTACAGGAAGTCTGCAAAGAATTTGCAGATGTTTTCAGCCGCCAACTGGGCACGTACAAAGGACCCCCTGTGTCATTAAAACTAGACCCCACTGTCATCCCTATTAGAATTAAAGCAAGAAGGGTTCCTTTTGCTTTGAAAGGTAAAATTGACACCGAATTGGACAAATTGATTCAGCAAGGAGTCTTAGAACCTGTCGACTCCAGTCCTTGGGAGACCCCCATTGTCACGCCTCTTAAGGCAAATGGGGACATTCGCATCTGTGCAGATTACAAATGCACTCTGAATAAGGCATTGCAGCAACATGCCTATCCTGTCCCCGTGGTCAGTCATATTCTGGCCTCCCTCAAGGGGAGGGTGTGTTTTTGCAAAGCTTGACCTAGCTCAGGCATATCAACAGTTGCCTGTTGATGCTGCTGCTGCTGTAGCTCAAACCATTGTGACCCACGGGGGGGGGGGGCATTCAAGGTAAAGAGATTACAATTTGGAGTAAATGTTGCTCCTGGAATTTTCCAAAGCATAATGGAAAACACACTACGGGGTATACCAGGGGTTTGCCCCTATTTTGATGATGTCTTAATTGCTGGAGACTCTACACACAACTTAGTTGAGAGACTAAGGGCTGTCCTGCTGAGGTTCAGGGAAACAGGCCTCAAACTCAAGAAGGATAAATGTAAAATTGGGGTGCCTTCTACAGATTTTCTGGGATTCAAAATTGATGCTACTGGGATCCACCCTGCTGAGTCCAAATTAAAAGCTATTATGCATGCTCCTAGGCCAAAGTCCAAGGCCGAACTACAGGCCTTCCTGGGCCTTTTGAACTTTTACAAGTTTTACAAGACTAGACTAACAGAGTTAGAAGGGATCTTGTAGGTCATCTAGTCCAACCCCCACCCAAGCAGGAGACTCTACACCATTTCTGACAGATGGCAGTCCAGTCTCTTCTTAAAAGCTTCCAGTGATGAAGCTTCCACATGTTCCATTGGTTTATTGTTCTCACTGTCAGAAAATTTCTCCTTATTTCTAGGTTGAATCCCTCCTTGATTAGTTTCCATCTGTTATTCCTTATCTGGTTTTCAGGTGCTTTGGAAAATACCGGTAGGTTAACCCCTTCCTCTCTGTGACAGCCCCTCAAATATTGGAATATTGCTATCACGTCTCCCCTGGTCCTTCTCTTCACTAGACTAGACTAGCCATGCCCAGTTCCTGTAATCCTTCTTCATATGTTTTAGCTTTCAGTTCCCTAATCAGGGCTTTTTTTCTCATAGAATGCCCAGAACAGAGTTCCGGCACCTTTTTTGGATGGAACCTTGTAGGATAGGCAAGATGGGTTGCATGACATGTGTGAGTACCAGCACTTTTTTGTTTTTAGAAAAAAAGCACTGCCCCTAATCATCTTTGTTGCTCTTCTCTGCACTTTTTCTAGAGTCTCAACATCTTTTTTATAGTGTGGTGACCAAAACTGGTTGCAGTATTCTAGGTGTGGTCTCTAGGTGTGGATGTAAGACACAGTTGGCCATACTTAAAGTCCCAAGCATATATCTACTTCCTTGTGATCAACAGATTCAGGTTCCTCTTAGATAATCAACTCCACAGGCTCTGCATACCTGGAATCTAGCTCAGAGTGGATCAGAATGGTTTTAATCAACAGGTGCCTCAAATTGTTCTCAAAGAGACTCTGCAGATATTCCTCTACACACACGCACATACAAACACCAAGAAGGGCTGAATCTCCTTGAATAGAGCTGTTGGATGGCAATCCATGAACATCACCAGGGTGGAACAATAGTTACATGTTGTCATTGTTACCACAAGATAATACTTAACAAAGGCTCTTACCTGAATTTAATGGATTCACTCATCATCTTCTGTTCTGGGTATCTCTTTTGCCATTTCAAACCCTCAGATTAGTGAAGAGGCCACCCAGGGACAATCCATTTCATCTTCTCACTCTCATTCCAAGCAGTGGCCAAGACCTCCATCAAAGTGGGCATTAGAGCCTCAAGAAAAATCCAACAGTGTCTCTCAGGTCCCTGGGGGAAGACCAATTGGTAATGGTCCATCAAAGACCTGCAGATGGATCCTGGTGTCAAAATCAAAGTTACATTTTAATAAGGTGACCAACTTTTTTACAATGAAAAGGAGGACACAAATAAATTGAAGAGAAAAATAAAAGAAACATTGTATTCATTGTAACAATAATACAGAATACACTATAATATGATAAATGCAGAGTGGGCCCCGCGGCTCCCAAAGCACCAGCCATGATGGTTCCGGCCCTCGGGGGCAGCCCACCGTCGACACACCCCACCTGCAGCCGCCCTGCCAGCACCACCGCCCACCCTGCGCAGCCCCATGTAGAGCAGGCCCTGTGGCTCCCACAGAATGGGGGGCAGCCGGCCACTGCCACCCCTTACATGCCTGCCAGCAGCAGCCCCGCCAATTCGCCTTTGCTGCAGACAACTTGCATGTGCAAAGTTTGCCGGCCGCTATCAGCAGCAATTTGGCATGCTCAGCAGCAATTCCTATTGGCTTTCGAAAGCCAATAGGGGGAGTAGCACAGCTCATGCAAAAGTTGAAAAAAAAACATCAAAAAAAGGTGCCAGAACACCATTCTGAATGTTGTATGAGGGGAAAAAAAGCCCTGAAGATTAGTTTTCAAATATCAAAAAGGAGGACATGTAGGAGGACACTTTTCGAGGGACAACAGAACTTACAAAAGGAGGACTGTCCTCCTTAAAGGAGGACGGTTGGTCACCTTAATTTTAAATGATTTTTGTAATAGAATATTTCATAGATTTTTTTTTAAAGTTAGACAGTTGTGAAATCCATTCCCTTATCCTGTGCAGGAACCCAATGAATGACGTCCCAAGAGATGTCTTTTTAATCTTTGCTTGAAACATCTCCAGCTAAGGGAGATGAGACTACCCACCTCAATAATTGGTTCCACCATTAAACAACCTTCTAATGTTAGGCTCCCCCTCCCACCAACATTTAACAAGGATCTACTTTTCTGTAACATAAAGCCATTATTCCATGCCTTGAACTTACGAATGATATGAGAAGTTGGCTTTCTTTGTACAATAATTCTTCAGAACATTCGTTGTCCTCTTTTCATTTTTCTTTTCTCAAAACAGATTGATAAGATTTGGGAGTCTTGTGCAATTTGAGCTATTGTTTTTTTTAAAAAAATAATTAACTGGGGCATGGAAATGCATTTATAGCTTGAGGCCTGAAGGCACTAAACAGCAATGATTGGCTTATGGCAGGGGTCCCCAATCTTGGCAACTTTAAGACCTGTAGACTTCAACTCCCAGAATTCCCCAGCCAGCATGGCTGGTTGGGGAATTCTGGGAGTTGAAGTCCACAGGTCTTAAAGTTGCCAAGATTGGGGACCCCTGGCTTATGGGATGTCATCAACTCCCCCATTGACTTTGCTTGTCAGAAGGTTGCGAAAGGGGATCACATGACCCCGGGACACTGCAACTGTTATAAACATGTGCCAGTTGCCAGGTGTCTTAATTTTGAACATGTGACCATGGGGAGGCTGCAACGGTTGTTAAATGTGCAAGACGGTCACTTTTTTCAGTGCCACTGTAACTTTGAACAGCCACTAAATGAACGGTTATAAGTTAAGGACTACTGTAAAGGTGAGATGATTATACACATGGGACTGAGCCTGTGTGCCTCTGTGTTTGTGTCTCAACAGACCAATATTGGTCTGATATGTATATAAAACTGTGTCTTGATCATTTTGCTCCTTACTTTGAGGGCAGAAACCTGGAAGTTAATGTCAGTCTCTCAGCAACCTTTTCCAGGTTAGAAATCAAGTCATTTAGAGTCATTATCATTTGGAACAGGAATGATGGTGTTCTGTTAACCACTACAGATAATTCTATATCCTGACAATACTAAAGGGAGGGTGTCACCTGCATCAAATGTTTGTCCCTTCTACCTAAGTCTTGGGGGGGGGGTTAAGGAACTGCTGCAGATTACCACCCACACAATCACATGTAGTTGCACTTCTGGATAGAAGTGGGAATTTGAACCTGAATAAGCAAAAGCAGGAAGAGAAAGAAAGGTTTAGCAGCAGATCCTGAACCAAATGCAATAAACCTGGGCATAGAAGGAAAGGCTCACCTCGGCAAAATCTAGATCAGTTGTGTGGTCCTCAGTGCCCTCTGAGCTTGGATTTTGTTTCATTTTTGCAGACATTTTCACACAGACATGCAAGATACCAGAATATAAACTGAGAGCAAACTACACTCCTTACTAGCACTGATGATTGTTGCCTAGTCAGGGTAATGAACCGTCTGCAAGAAAACAAGCAAGCCCAGAGAGCACCAAGGACCCCTCATTTCAACCATGAGCTACAAATATTCTCCTTCGTTGGCAGATATTTCATTATCAAACCAGGTAACATCATCAGTGCTAGAAGGCAGTGGGATTTCCTCTCTTTTTATGCACAAATGGCTGGCCCCATCAGTGTTAGTGGGAGTAATTCTTGTTTAGGCTGTGGTTTACCGTTAGCTTGTTTGTCTGAATTGGCAATTCCTTGATTGGAGCATTCTTTACTTCTTGAATAATAATAATAATAATAATAATAGTAATAGTAATAATAATAATAATAATAAAGTTGGAAGGGGCCTTGGAGGTCATCTAGTCCAACCCCCTGCTCAGGCAGGAAACCTTATACCATTTCGGACAAGTGGCTGTCCAGTCTCTTCTTAAAAACTTCCAGTGTTGGAGCATTTACTGCTTCTGGAGGCAGGTTGTTCCACTGATTAATTGTTCTCACTGTCAGGAAGTTTCTCCTTAGTTCTAGGTTGCTTCTCTCCTTGATTAGTTTCCATCCATTGCTTCTTGTCCTGCCTTCAGGTGCCTTGGAAAATAGCTTGTTATCTAATGTTATTCTCTGCTCATCTGGGTGTTGATTGATCATCTGGATCAATTACTTTATCAGAATCTCATAGTGCTCAATTATGATTTCACAGGTTAAAAATAGTGGGAATATTTCCTGTGTTATTCCTGCAATAATATTCAAATAAATCCATCTCTCTGCTCATCACTACACTACCAAGATTGTCAATTTGCTTCTTTTGGGGGCTAATTAATTGGGGAGGGCCTGGCATAATTAAAGGATACCTTCACCTAAGATTGATGAATCCAGCTCCAAAATGTTACGTGTAGAAGTTTGGAGGATTTTTTGCGCAATCACTGGCAAATCGAAGGCCTATTTTTGAAATTCTGCATCTTTGCTTGCTGCAGTCCACAGAGCTGTGGGGCACCTTTCCCTGTGTTTTGTTGGTTAGTAATTACATTATTCATATTTTATTCATTTCCTCAAAAGAAACAAGTCACCGTTGCGCAATTCATCTCTTTCTTTATCTTCTTCCTGCCCAAAATTCTATTTTGGAGGAATAATTATTTCTAATGTAGGAGATTGTCCACAAGATCAACTTCAATGTATCTCATTACAGGTTGTTTTTTTTTTTTAGAAAAAAAAAGGAAATATGGTTAAAAAAAAAAAAAGACACCAAAGAACCGCTGTGCTGTTGTCTTTTGCTTCTCTTTAATGTCAGTTCAGAAGTAATGATGGTGGGAACAATCAGCCTTCAAGTCTCTGTTTTCCTGTGTTTACTCATTAAACATGAGAACCAGGTGCTCTCATGGGGAAAAAAGCTCATTGTAACATTGGCTTTAGATATCAAAAAAGCCTTTCACCTTTCACTAACAAGCATTGCTTCACAGGCAAGGAACTGAGATAAACAGAGGAATAAATAAAGGAAAGGCCCGCTTTAAAATGAAACGGCCGGGCCCAATCCCCTAAACAAATATATCTAAGGAAGCTTTTCTTCCCTGGCAGAGGAGTCTGACTGTAGTGAAAAGGCTCTGCTGACTGATACATTTTCCTGTATTTTATTCTAATGTTTTCTACTCTATTCTATTTTCTTCCACCAGAACTTGGAGTGGAAAGGAGAACATGGGCTCGTGGTTTAGTCCTCAAAAACTGTTTCGTTAAGGTGACCAACTTTTTTACAACGAAAAGGAGGACACAAATAAATTGAAGAAAAAATATCGTAAATAAAAGAAATATTTTATTCATTGCAACAATAATACAGAATACACTATAATATGATAAATCATAATAAAAACATTTGTAACAATAACATTTTATATTGTAATTATGTTTACATGCCGCACCCCGCCCACAGCCACCCCGCCAGCACTGCTGCCCCGCCGTGTAGAGCGAGCCCCACGGCTCCCAAAGCACCAGCTGCACTGGGTCTGGCTCTGAGGGGAAGCCCGCCATCGACACATCCCTCCTGCAGCCGCCCCACCAGCACCACTGCCCACCCTGCACAGCCCTATGTAAAGCAGGCCCCATGGCTCCCATAGCAGAGGGGCAGCTGGCCACCACCGCCCCTCACACCCCCGCCCGCAGCAGCCCCGCCACCCCTGCCTCTTGTGCCTGCAGCCATTATTGCCCTTGCAGGGCTGAAGATCAAGAGAAAGTTACCGTGGCGTCGCTGCTCCAGTCTCCTCCAGGTAGGAGATGGTGTAGTTGGGTAGCAGGGAGGGGTGCAAAGTTCCTGCCAATTTGCCTTCGCTGCAGACAATTTACATGTGCAAAGTTTGTCAGCCGGGTGTTTTGGCGCACTCAGCAGCAATTCTTATTGGCTTTCGAAAGCCAATAGGGGGAGTAGCACAGCTCATGCAAAAACTGAAAAAAAAACCTTCAAAAAAAGTGCCGGAACACCGTTCTGAGCGTTCTATGAGAAAAAAAAGCCATGCAGATTAGTCTTCAAATATCGAAAAGGAGGACATGTAGGAGAACACTTTTCGAGGGAGGACAGAACTTACAAAAGGAGGACTATCCTCCCTAAAGGAGGACGGTTGGTCACCTTAGTTTCGTGCCAGGAACATGTGATACCGCAAGAGAAAAATCGAATGCCTTAGAGCAGAAACAGAGTGACTCTCTTTTCATACCTAAAGATGGGTGGCTTTGCACGGATCCAGCCTAACGTTCCCATATTTTTAACCAATGATGTAGAATAGCCATCTCCAGCCTAGGACCCTCTGGCTGGTGCTGATGTGCTAAGATTTCCCAGCCAGCGGAACTGTGGCTTGAATACAGTATACAGGTAGTCCTTGTCTTACAACTGTAACGGAGACGGCCCTTTACGGTTGTAAGTTGTGACCATTATAAAGTGTGTCCCTACGTGACCAAGCCCATTTTTATTACCTTTTTTGCAGTAGTCATAAAGTGAACACCGTGGCTGTAAAGAGAACAACAACTTCTCACTATGGCTGTTTTTCGTCAAACCCCAAAGTAAATGCTGCATTGTAAAACCTAATCACCTGACTGCAGGATCCTGCAAATGGTCATAACTGGGGGTGACTGCTGAGCACCTGACATGTGGTCACATGACTGCAAGGGGTGTGTGTGCTGGCCATCACAGTTTTGGAACTGGTTCGTATATATAGGCTGTTCTCGACTTATGATCATAGCTGAGCCCAAAATTTCTGTTCTTCAAGAGGCAATGGTTAAGTAAATTTGGGGCCATTTTAGACCTTTCTTGCCATTGTTGTTAAGTGAGTTATTGCAGCTGTTAAGTTAATAACACAGTTGTTAAGTGAATCTGGCTTCCCCATTGACTCTGCTTTCAGAAGGTTGCAAAAGGTGATCACATAGGATACTACAACGGTCATAAATACATGCCAGTTGCCAAGCATCTGAATTTTGATCATGTGACCATGGGGATGCTCCAACAGTCTCTTTTTTCAGTGCTGTTGTAACTTCAAATGGTCACCAAACAAACTGTTGTAGGTTGAGGACAACCTGTACTATTTGTGGTGGTGGGGGTCTAGTGCAACTTTGAATGGTTGCTAGGAGACTGGTCATAAGCTGAGGACTACCTGTTAGATGTAGGGATACTGGCAGATGCAGCTTATTCTAAAGGATAAGACAAGTTCAACATCTGAAAATGCATAGTTTTGCACTATTATTAAAATTAGACAAGCCTGCAAAGAAATCTAATTCTACTCTAGGTCAATTTTGCTTTCGTTCATTGATACATCTATTTTGTCCCATTCCCATAGCAGTCTGGAATTATTCTGCCTTTACATCATCTTATTTCAAAATTATACATTTCTAAACGTGTTTTGATTTCCATTTTGAATTGCGACTCGGTAGTTAGAGACATGCCAAACTGTGAATATGCATCTGTGGAAATTATAAGTCTTTGCGATAATTGTGGGTTTACTTATCCATAGAATTTTCTAATCCTCTTCTCCAATCCCTCCCTGGATACTGATATATTTGCCAGCTAAGAAATATATACAGGGCAAGGCCCTTCTTAGTCAATAATTTATTACCCAGTGACTTGGCGTACTTCGGTATTGCTTGCTTTGTTGCCCATGAAACATCATAATCTCTTGCAGGGATTGTCAACATGTCAGTCAAGAGAATCCTTTTCACATGGATATGTTCACTGAAAAATGCCTACTTTGGTGAGGCTGCATGTTCTAGAATTTCTCCAAGACGGATGTGTAGATCACATGAGACTGCATCACCCTTTGAGGCCTTGTGATAACTCCTTAGGAACAGACTGGTGAAAAGGCAGAAGATTGCTCCAGAACAGGGGTGTCCAACCTTGGCAACTTTAAGATGTGTAGATTTCAACTCCCAGAATTGCCAGCCCGAATGGTTGGCTGAGAAATTCTGTGAGGTGAAGTCCAAAGGTCTTAAAGTTGCCAATGTTGGAGACAACTGTTTTAAACCATTGCAAAGTGGAGGCCATCCAAATCCTGGAGGGTGGAGGGAAGAGGGGGACACCTCATTTCCTCCTACTTTTTTGGACAACATTTGACATAAGCGGATGAGACAAAATGATGCAGTCATTTTGTATCATTTTGTACCAAAAGGACAAGTATATGAGAATAACGATCCATGTGGGAATCGCACAATTTCAATATCCAAAATGTAGTCTAGAAGTGTGTATTCCTGTGTAGAATATACACTCTGCAGGAAAGGAATATACCGTAAATGCCGGCGTACAAGGCGACCCGGCGTATAAGACGACCCCCGTCTTTATAGCCAGGCCGCATTCCTAGAACGTAGTCTTATACGCCGGAAACTACCAGTATTTCCGGCGTATAAGATGACCCCCGTCTTTGGCGCCAATTTCAGCACTCGCGGAAGTCGCCTTATACGCCGGCATTTACAGCATATTCCAGAACAATGTTTTACCTTTGCCCACCATGTCTCATTACTGACTACTTAGCACTTTCCCTCTCAAGCCTTTTCTTATGTCTATTATTATTGTTATTGCTATTTCTGTTACTTCTGAAACTGCTCTAGTCCTGGTATCATTCATTTATCTTCTGGTTCTCTCCAGGAACCTTGAGAGGGGGAAGCAAGGGGGGGGGCTCAGTAATGGGATTCAAATATGTGAACAACCGGTTCTCTCTGTGGATGCTACTTCCGGAAGTCCATTCTGGGCCTGGGCAACAAAAAATTAGCTACTGGTTCTGCTGAACTGGTGAGAATTGGCTGAATCCCGCCACTGGGGGCCCTCCTTAATTTATATCTTCAATAAGAAACTGTGGTGAGCAGAGCAGAAAACAGTGACTGCCCTCAGCTTCATGGTCAATGGGTGACTTGAATCTAGGTTTCCCCGGCCCACATCTTAATTACTACATCAATTTAGTTTTTTGACTAAGCCCTGGGAAGATGAGATCAGGTGGTGCTAGTTGCAGATATACTGCAGGAGCAGTGGTCGGATTCAGTCAGTTCACACCAGTTCAGCAGAACTGGTAACTAATTTTTTGTTGCCCAGGCCCAGAACGGACTTCCAGAAGTGGCATCCATGCAGAGAACCGATTGTTCATATATTTGAATCCCACCACTGTCCAGCAGTTTTTGATTTCTTTGAGGATTGTAATTAGGAGCCAATTGCTCTCTGCTCTGAACTTGTGTTTTCACTTAATTTATTTTGAGAACAATTCTTCCTTTAATACTATTGTGGTTTGTCAGTCAGTCAGCCAGATGTTCAGACTGGATTTGGCAGTTTTGTCCACCTATGGAGTCCTTCCCAAAGACCTGGGATAGGCAGATGTGGATGTCTGATGGTGTTATAGATATTGCCGCAGGATGGAAGCAGTTCCAAGTAAAGCTGCCTTTTGCAATTGTCTGATGGTGAATTTGTCAATGCCGATGGTGTTCAAGTGGGGCTCCAGTTATTTTGGTTTGTACCCAAGGCACCTATTATTATTTGTTCTAGTTGTTCTATTCTATTTAGTGTTTTGCCACAAGTTCCTTCTATTCACAGGTCTTCACATTTTGTTACCTTCTCTAATTCTTTCTCTTCTATATTGCTTCTCTAGGTACTGCCACGTCCACTATCCAGACTATTTCTCTTCCTTATCATCAGCTGTTAAATCTGGGGTGTTATGTGGATGATGTCTATAGGATTGCATTGAATTGCATTGCATTGGATACAATATTAATACGAATACAAATACAAATACTAATACTATACTATTATTAATATTTTCTGCTTCCTACTAATCATCATGGTATTTGGGCCTATTCCTAGTCCATTTTCTTTGGTTTTCCTTCTTCTCTTTGTAAGTTTTTCTTTCTTCCTCCAAAATAAAGCCAAAGAACGCCAAAAACAAACCTCTCTAAATGGGAGCAAATATTAGGAAAGGGACATATCTGTTTGACATGCTTGGTGTTGTTGGCTTTGCTTTCTGGAGACTGCAGACTGTTCTGTTTCAATTTGACGCCCGTTTCATGGCTGACCTTGTTCCTGTTAGTACAGAGGGCTTTCCCTCCCTCCCTCTTTTTTCTTTTTTTCCTTTTTCCTCCTCCAGTGTGGCACTTCTGTAATGTTTTTGTTCTTTGTTCTAGTTCCCTCTCCCTTTGAGGTTCTCTCTGATGTTGAATCGGCGGTGTGCTTTTGATACATTCTTTCTCTGTCATGTGCATCCTCACTCCAGGTATCCAAGCTCAGAGCAGTGGTTATTGGAAAAGGCCGCGTTGGAGCGACAGTGTCTGGGTTGCTCTGCCACCACGTGCAGTGACCACCTGAGTCAACAAATGACCAGGGTTTGAACAAAGAAACAACAGACCTGGCCTTTCAGGCTTGGGGTTTTCAGCTTTGCTGCGGCACAGAGAAGGACTCTGGTGGGCCATGGACTTTGAGGAGCAGGTGCCTGGCCAGAAGAGATCTTCAAAGGCAAGCCGGCGTGTGTCACTTGGATAGCACCTATCACTTAGGCCAGCAGTCAAAAAGGAATTGTGACATTGTCTTTAAGGTCAGGATGATAAGAACAGACTTAAGAAGAGTAGCACTGCTGGATAAAACTAGTGGCCCCTCTATTCCAGCTTCCTGTTTCCCACAGAGACCAGGCAGGCTTCTCTGGAAAGCCCACACACAGCCTGATGGTTTTGCTTTGCTTGGCCCAGGTCCCTGGTGGATCACAGCATTCAGGACCCAAAGACTCCCTGAAGCTCCCATTGCAGGTAGTATAGCAGTAGTAGCTGTTGTGTCCTGAGCCTGCAAATACAGGCTCGGAACATTGCAAGGGTCCAGGGCTTTGCAAAAGCTGCCCGGGACCAGACTGAGTGGCGCCGGCTTTGCGCGCGTGCACAAGGCGTGAAAAGTTCCTCATTATGTAACCATGTTGTCCGGGGATCTGGGCATATAAAAGGAGGCCTGCGTGCCTCTGTGGTTGTTGGAGTTTTGAAGGAAGTACAATAAAGAGAGTTGCTTTACAAGAGATGTGTCCTCTTCATTCACCCTCATTTCACGGACTTAACAGTAGCAGCAGCAGTAGTAGTTGCAGATCTTTGCAAAATCTGCCTAATTTTCTTCTCACGTCATGTAAACCAGGAGCCAGACCCATATCTTGTGGCAACATTCCTGTAATTATAGTACAGGAAGCAATCTTTTCTGAATTTACTACCATTGATGAGTTGTCTGCCCTTGAGTTTTAATGTTATAGAAAAGAAAGAGAAAGAGAATCAGCTTGATTACATTTCCTCCCACCACTTACATCTATGAAGTCACTGACCACCAGTTCAAGGAACTGGCAATCCACAGGAAAGTCTCACAAGAGTCCAGACCAAACTATGTAATAGCACTGAGGCTACATTGCTTTATTCTGATGCCTGGTAGGAAGCACATATATCTTACATTCATGGCACAAATGTCAATGTTCTCCAGGAATCCAGGATTGGTGTGATAGCTAACTCAGGTTAATTGTGCTAATTGTCTAATCATGCTGCTAACAAAAGAGTCTGAGATTCCAGAAACTCTGAAAAAAAGACTAATCTACTGTTCAGCTTCTCAACTGATGCCAAGTTTTGCTGATGGTCGCTGGAGAACAATGTGTCCCACTGTGCTGCCTGGTTTAAGGCACTTTGCCTCATGTAATTTTTAGTTCTAAATTCTGATTTCTACGAGATACCTGTCCTGTCTCATGGAAGATATGGCAGTACATCCTGGAGCCTGGGGAGGAATAAAGGTACATTGGCCACCTATGCCTCATTGGAAACAATCTCTTGGAATGGCTCTTGGACTTTCATAAGGACATGTGGGTTCATACACATATGGACTTTTGGCCTCAGTTAGCTCTTAATCCTGCTCCCTAAGAGTTTAAATAGGCAAGCAGCTAAGGACTGAATCTGAGAGATTCTGTGTCAAGGATAAATAGTCTTTGGGCTGATGGCTGCATTAAATCTGTAGTGTCTGGCCAAAGACTTATTTTCAAAGCTGGATATGGCTAAGAAAAATTGGTCAAGCCGAAAAGAGAATTGTTTGGGGCTAATTTAAAAGAAAGAAAGAAAGAAAGAAAGAAAGAAAGAAAGAAAGAAAGAAAGAAAGAAAGAAAGAAAGAAAGAAAGAGGGAGGGAGAATAAATTGAATAAAGATTCTGTATACAGCCGCTACCAACTGCATCAGGAGTCTTGAATTAAAGCAGGGAAGCTTCGGGAGATCTCTCAACCCATTTGTCTTCAAGTGTAACATTCAGATCTTGAGAAAAATGCACCTTACCAAAAAAAAAAAAAAAAAAAAACAGAACAATTTCAAAATCTTTCTGAAATTGAATTTAACATCAAGCTAATTATGTTTTAAGTCCTATCACTCTGGATATTTTTGACCCATTACTTTTTTTTTCTTTTTGCTTCATGACATAGACAAAAATAGAGTGAGGAAAAGAAAACAGAAAGTCTTTCAGAAATTTTGGAGCAAATAAAAGAAGGCTGCAATGGCCACAGGTTGCAATCCCTGCTTCTGTATGACTAACATGTGCCATATCACCAGACCTGCCTTCTCTGATTTCTTTAATAGAGAAGGTTTATTGCAAGGGCCTAGCCATCAAATGTGCAATTTCTCCACAATTAGTGTGAAATGGCAGTTAAGAACTCTGCCATATGATTTTCTTGAATATATAGATCAGCCATCCATGCATTTTAGGCAGCAGCAGCAGCGACAGCAGCAACAACAACAACAACAATAATAATAATAATAGTTGGAAGGGACCTTGGAGGTCTTCTAGTCCAATCTCCTACTAAGGCAGAAAATTCTATATTATTTCAGATAAATGTTCGTCCAGTCTCTTCTTTAAAACTTCCAATGTTGGAGCATTCACAACTTCTGGAGGCAGGTTGTTCCACTGGTTAATTGTTCTAACTGTCAGGAAGTTTCTCCTTAGTTCTAGGTTGCTTCTCTCCTTGATTAGTTTCCACCCGTTGCTTCTTGTTCTGCCTTCTGGCACTTTGGAGAATAGCTTGACTCCCTCTTCTTTGTGGCAGCCCCTGAGATATTGGAACACTGCTATCATGTCCCCCCTTGTCCTTCTCTTCATTAAACTAGACATACCCAATTCCATGTCACATGATTTTTGAAGTGGAGGAAAAGAAACCAAAGAAGTTGATTCACTGCTGTCTCCTCTGTAATGCTCTAATGACATGTCCTCAATCTAAAATGGTACAGATGCCTGGCAGTGAAATTATTAAAAAGAGGGGACAGGGATGCAAAGGAAAACCTAACATTAGCCCATTAATAACCAGACTTGTTTATGACACGATCTGACAAATCCAGACTCCTTGCTGCAAACATTCGGCACACTGCAGCAAGCCACAGCTTGACAGAACAAACATACCATGTGGAACATGCTTGACCTCTTTAAATTGCTGGTAGCCTCTGAGTTAATTGAACGCACGTAGCCCTTGTGGCATGGGACTCCTGGCCCTGTTGCTTTAAGAGCAGGTTGGCACGTCTAAATGTCATGCAAAAGAGCATATTCCTCCCACTCTCTCCTCTTCTCTGCCCTGCCCCTCCTCTGCCTGCCTTTGAAAAGCAATGCAAAATAGGAGGTTTGGCCCCACTGTAGTAAGAATCTTCAAAGCAGGACTTCCCCCTCTGTGATCTGAAGGATTTTCAAGAAGGAATCCCCTCCAGCACTAGCAACTCTCAGAAGGGATGCCAGCACCAAGGCTTTGAAGATGGGGCCTCCCCTTTGATAGAAGTCTTTGCAGAAGCTCCATCCCTACCTTCCCTGTTGGAAAGACTTTCAAGTGTCAGGAAGTTAGAGGCTTTCAAAGGCTGCAGACAGAAAAAAGTAAGAAAAGAAAAGAAGAAGAACCCTTTCTTTGGATCCCAGATTGGGAAGTCGGCTCTATTGGAAAGTGCCAAAGCCAACCTCTACCAGCCTACTTGATCAGATTCAGAGAGAACTTTCTTCTGCAAGGTTTTCAGCAGAAGATGAGATAATCTGGTCAGGTTTATTGTAAGGCAAAAAGCAAAAGGAAACATGCCTATCATTCGGTCATCATCTTCGGAGATTAAAATGCAGGTGGCCAAGCACTGCCTCCTACAGCAGGGAATGAGCTAACTGCAGTCTATGTGGAAGACCCTCTTCCTCCAAAGTCTTGGGGAGCTCTAAGATTCTGCTGTATTGTTGGTCTCTGAGAATAATCAGCAGCGCCCTTGGCTCCCGTATTTTTACAGCCAACTGCCTTGCTGAAGCCCTATCTGAGTGACTATCCACTCAGAAACAGGCTCTGCAATTTTATTTTATTTTTAGAAAGTAATATCTTTGAGTTGCCTGAACTCTTGGAGATCTTACCTGGACATGTGTTCATGCATTTTGCCTGGCTTGAAGCAGAAATGGTTTACCATTTGTCTGCTTCCTTACATTGGGAGCAGTTTAAAACATCAAGAAATGTAAGAGTATAAACAAACAGGAACTGCAGAAATATTTTCCAGTTGATCTGTTTATCGTTTAAATTGAATCTTTTCATTTTTCAAATGCCATACTTGATGACCACAGGGATTGGGGGCATTTGGGTGCACTCAAATAAATAAAGCTGATTATTAAGAAGTAAACATTTCTGTTTCTTTTTAAAGATAATTATCGGTCTTCCTCCTCACCCTTTATAACTCTGTTCTAATGGTTCTTTGCTTTGATTGCCCAATTGTATTTCTGCATTGCCTGCTTGGGCCAAAAAAAGGTTAGCAGAGACTGGCAATTCTTGTGGCAGATACCTTCTTTCAGGTTGAAAATTAACCCCAACTATGCAACTATCCCTTATTCAGAGGCTATGCTGGATTGAAAAATGATGGCTAAATGCATTATGAGTCTTTCGCGTTACTACACGTTACTATATGTGCAACTTGACATGCAGGTAAACCCACCTATCTTCCAATAAAACAGACCGTGTATGTAGATCTGAATGCTTTATGAAAGGAACAGAATGGGTGAAACTGGAAAAAATAGAAATACATATAATAAAAATACAAATACAAAATAAGCAGTATTGAGTTACTGGTGGACATAGCAATTAACAAATATAGTTAAATCTAAATCTCACCAGCGATGCTGTGTGTATGGGATGGGGGTTTTGTCCTCTGATGACCATGTGCCACAGATTAGGCTGGATTCTTCTGCTTTCCTCCAAATGCTAAAGGAAATGGAGTCTTATATATATATATAAAATTGGAAGTGTCTTGGCAACGTTTCGACGAAGTCCCATTCGTCATCTTCAAGCTGGTGTTTTCAGCTTCGTGCTTCGAAGTGTCGCCAAGACACTTCCAATTTTACGCGGGATATATATATATATTAAGAATATTAAAAACAAAACAGTGATTCCTGGGTAGACTCATATTAAACAATAAAATATATGAACACCAGGAAGTTATAAAACTATAAAAAGTTTTAATAAAACCAGAATAAAACCAAGCTTTCGCTGGCATCTGCCAGCATCATCAGGGCAATCCCCACAACCTGTGGTTGATATTAAATATTGGTTGGTACAATTCCCCCGCAGAAAAAATGCGGACTTGATAGGATTCTAATTTAACTCTTGCCTAAATATCATAATTTAAGAGGCAACGGGTAAAGTAGGGAAAACTGGGGTAAGGAAACCTGATGCGATAAAAAACATCTTACTTTGTGGAACAAAAGAGTAGAGCATATGCCATGTAACAGACTGACAACCTCATCAATTGTGTTCTGCCATGGAAGGCACTGACCTTTGGTATTGAACTACAACGTAAGATACAAATAGACTTTATATATGGAATGCAAAAGGCCAGAAGACCACTAGATGGCAGGAAAGAGTTTTATGGATCTCTGTACTGCTCTGCAGTAGTCCCTCTGAAACCTTGCAGTCTAGATTTGATACTTGTAGACATCAGTATCCACAGCCAGTCTAAGATGAGTTGGCCATCTCTAAAACAGACGATAAACCCAACTGAAAGAAAAGTGTTTTATGAACTTTGAAGAAATTTGGACAAGAAGAACCATCATTTTCTTCCTGACTACATTTTCTCATTATTCGTGGCCCAAATAATATGCTACTGCATGGCACTGTCTTCTTCTAACTATTTGTTAGTAATTAGATCTTCATATCTGTTGCTGTATCATTATATTAAAACTTGTTTAATACCTTTCAATTACTCTTTACGCTACCATGCCAAACTGTGATATGAAGTGGGACTGGATAAAAGGATGGGATGAGTTCTTTGGAAGATGGAATGTTAAAGTCAGAATGAGGTACTTTGTGTATGTTGCAAAGTTGGGGATTTGTAAATAAGAATCCTAAAGTTGGATCATTTAAATCATTGAGTTTGGTCCCTACTCAGTAAAAGAATCCAAATAAAAACACACTAACCAGTTAGCTGCTTAGCTTTCATGTCGATGGAGATGCTCAGGCTTCCAGGTCATGGTTGTCCCAAAGGTGCTTTTGCAAAAGGCAGTTTGACTTCCTTTGTTTTTCCTCGAAAGCATTTCGCTTCTCATCCAAGAAGCTTCTTCAGTTCCGACTGACTGGTGGAGAATGGAAAGATTTATATTTCTTGCAGTCATCTGGCCATTTAGCTTTCACTTGAATACAAGGAAGAGGAACCCATCATTATTCTGGATAACTGGTTTTCATATTGAGCTGCTCTTAATGTTAGGAGGTTAGTCAGCCAGATTATGATCGTGTTTGGTGTTAGAGCCTTCAAAATCCCAGTCATGTTTGCTTCATCCCTCAAGTTTTTTTAAAGCTAAACTTATTTCTTCCTACTCCTTTTATAGGAACTTTCTAGTCCCCTAATCATCTTGATTGTTCTTCTCTAAAACTATTCCATTTCTCTGAATTCTTAAAGGAGATTTCTAGAACTAGATATTATAATTAAAGTGGGATGTGATGAGCACATGACAGAACAATGACTGATATGATAGCAGTGTTCCAATATCTCAGGGGCTGCCACAAAGAAGGGAGAAGGGAACAACCTATTCTCCAAAGGACCAGAAGGCAGGACAGGAAGCAACGGATGGAAACTAATCAAAGAGAGAAGCAACCTAGAACTAAGGAGAAATTTCCTGGCAGTTAGAACAATTAATCAGTGGAACAACTTGCTTTCAGAAGCTGTGAATGCTCCAATACTGGAGATTTTAAAGAAGAAATTGGACAACTATTTGTCTGAAATGGTATAGAGTTTCTTGCCTAGGGCTTAGACTAGAAGACCTCCAAGGTCCCTTCCAACTCTGTTATTCTGTTACTTCATTTGTTTTGGAAATTATATCTCTATTGAATCATCCCAATTTCCATTTGCCTTTTTTTAATATACTGTAGTTCATACATTGGGTCTTATTCAGTATACACCTGCTATCCCAACTTCTCTTTCTCGTGTGCCATTATCAATTAAATGAGCTATAACTACTGGTGCTGTGGTGGAGTCTGCAGTTAAAGTGGGGACAGGCGTTAAAAGAATGGCTTAGCTGGAATCATTGACGGGAAGGAAGTGGCGGAAAGCAGACCCCCTTAACCTTGGGATACTTATCTTGTTCTGTAGTCAGGGCAGTCAGTTTAGTGAGATTCTTGTAAATAGGTGAGGAGCAATAAACATACTGCTCTGATCAACTTCCAGTGTCATACTTGTTCCTTGTTCCTGACAGGTACCTTATCCCAAATTGCTGCCCTCATGGCCAAGGTAGATGGTCCTGTCCACACGGTGCCTTCAGTAAGAGGCAGCGGCTGCATGGGTTGTTCTATCACTTTCTGCCATTTTTTGAACTCTCAGTGCTATATGAATGAAGACTACAAACTGATCCGGGATGAGGGTAGTTGTCAGATTGTATTCTTGGGCTTGACATAGTTGTGTTACTTTAGAGTTCCCATGTAAAAATAGTAAATCATATGAGAGAGAGAGAGAGAGAGAGAGAGAGAGAGAGAGAGAGAGAGAGAGAGAGAGAGAGAGAGCGAGCAATGCTGCACTCAGCACAAAATTAATTTGATATAAATATAAATGGCAGAGATATATAGATATAGACAATATAGATATATAGATACAGATATATGTCTTACATTCTGTCACAAATTACATTTGCTAATTGATTATTCCATGTCTAATTCCATTCATCTTTTGAAGGTCTGAACATCCATAAAGCTAATAGCTTTGTTGAACAGAGCAGTTTAGCAGTTTCAAATATTATGACTTTATTGCTTGAAAATTGTCTTTGCCCCTTAGCTGAAAAAACAATAATTCATACATTGGCAAATAATACATGAAAGGCATTCCTTACTACAACCAGGAGTCCATTTTTCCTTTCAGTACTGTAAAGAATAATAATTATAGATTGCTTAATGCAATCTTCCACTGGTTTACTAGGACAGGACATTTAGGCTCATTAAATGTAAATATTTGTTACATTTGTAAATAATATCAATTATATCAACTTCTTATAAAGAAGGAAGGAAGGAACTAAAAATGATTCTTCCAAAACCTTTAACCACTGTAGAGCTTTGGAAGACAAGCCAAATAATAAATCCTCAAATGGACTATTCCATCAAGAAATACTCTGAGATAAATCAAATTCATTTTAATCCTGTAAACATTTTGTTAATGGCTTCCTTAGAACTGAGTTTATCCAAAATAATACTGTTGTAAGAGGCCTAGTTTTAAATGGATGAATATGCATTTGCTTCATGTATAAACAGGTCAGAGTTCTATCTGTGACCCAGTATTTTCCATGTAGGCTTTGCAGCATTCAGTGCAAGTGATCCCCACACAAACAAGGGTCACGGGACTAAAATTCAGTGGGGTCTGATAACTGGGCATGTTTAGCCTGGAGAGGAGAAGACCGAAGGAAGACATAGTTGCCTTCAAGTATGTGAAGGGTTGTCATGTAGAAGATAGAGGAGAATTGTTCAGGCTTTTGTCAGAAGACACCACAAGAAGCACTGAATTTACATTTCAAGGAAGTGAATGTTGGGTGGAGATTAGAGAAAAATTCTTCATATAGGAGCTGTTCAACAATAGAACAAATGTCTTGGAAGATATTGGAACACTGCTATCATGTCCCCCCTCATCCTTCTCTTTGTTAAACTAGACATACCCAATTCCAGTAGCCTTTCTCTCCTGTCAGGCCTTCTGGAAGGCTTTTAAAAGTTGGTCTGGAGTGATTGTGATGTTTATATATTAGGAAATGTTGTTTAGGGCACCGGGAATTGGTTTTTGGAGGCTGGCTTTTATTGCTTATGTTTTTATTGCTATTGGTGTGAGCTGCCCAGAATTATGGCATATGCAGTAAGAGAGACAGCCATATAAGTCTTTTAGATGGATGGATGGATGCATTCATGCAATATGTACATAAATGTGCTCGATATCCTATAACTATATTAAAAACAATACAATAGGAAGTAAGTTTTCTGTGTGGAAAGAATATGAGATAGATGCATTCTCTTGGCAGTAATATGTAAACATCAGCCGTATGGAATTTGGCAGTGAATACAATTTCACTCGAGTTTGTTTAATCCATTTTTATTGAGCATCACTGCTATTATGGCTCATCTAGTAGAAGCTGCAAATTGCATCGTGCGATGACCCAAATTCCATACAATTTTCCTCTCTTTGTGGTGATGGTATTGTTCATGTGCATGAAGTATTGACTATGTTATACCTCTCTGTGCATTTTTTAGGATGTTTCTTTGCCATTCCTCCCATCCCCCATTCATATTTCTTTTGTTTCCATCTTACATTTAGGATATTGTAAAGCTGAGGAAAAATATCATTTTGATAGATTTTAAGCCTATCTTATCCCCACTTCTTTGATCTTGTCATATCATCTGTCATATCAACAGATGTCTTCAAATACTTATTAACATGATAATGTTTCATCGCATTTGCTGCTTAGTCCTTGTTAACAAAACACGTTAAATGTCCACGTCTTTATCTGGATGGGGCATGGATTCTGCTACTGGTTTGTCAACACTGGGTCATGCAGACCTCTGTGTTGTGTAATTACCATTTCATAACTGCTTTCCCCTTCACAACCATTCCAGGTAAAATCTGACCAATCTCACTAATCAAAGAATAACACCAATGATTTGCTGACCTTCCCCAGCTACTAATTATATAGCAATGGTTATGTCCCAGCTAAAAGTTCCAAATCAGGGAGAAACTGTGTTTTCATGCTTATATGAAAAGCATGTGCTGAAAAACAATCTTCAGAGACACTCATGAAAGAATAATAAAATAAAATCAGCATAATACCCAAACAAAAGATTCATAAAACACTCTTCCATTCCAAATTACAGCAAAGGAAGGAGGCATTGTTCAATTAATTGATTAATTGTACAATATTTAATCATACCAAAAGCATCTGGGGGTGGGAGTGGAGGAACAAGAAAGGATAGACAGATGGAGAGCGAAGATTATAAGAACAGAATTTCTGTTTTATATGCTGTTGTTGTGTATCTGTGATGCCCAAAATGCTTATATGAACCCCCAAAAGAAGGGGTTGTTTTCAAAAAGTGTGTAATACCCACAGAAGATGTGTGCAGAGTACTTCTTTAAAGTGAGAGACTGTTACTTCATTGGTGCAGAAGGGAAGCTCAACTATCCAGTAAGATTCCAAAATTACAGGTTTATTTTTAAAATATGCTTTGTAGACAAAGACATTAATGAACATTGACCATATTGACAACAATCATAACAACAGTGGGAGAGGATAATGAGCAAGCAAAACAATTGCAAATAAAGAATAGAAGAGTGTAAGATTCAGATAGATTGTATGTATTT
The DNA here is from genome assembly GCF_016545835.1 of Crotalus tigris. Classification (NCBI taxonomy): domain Eukaryota; kingdom Metazoa; phylum Chordata; class Lepidosauria; order Squamata; family Viperidae; genus Crotalus; species Crotalus tigris. The sequence goes on from NW_024100507.1 coordinate 3,563,610, forward strand.
TTTAAGAAAAAAAATAGGCAACTTTATGTAGAAAACAAAATCCCAGAAGTTCCATAGCTACATTATGATTATTGTTATAGCTGCCTCTGTTTCTGCTTGAACTTAATAACAAGGAGGAGAGGGAATTTCTGTTGGATATTACAGAAAGGATTAAATTCAGTGGTCAAAGTTCTTGGCTGATCTTCAGGCTAATCACCAAACACATTTTGGCCTTCAACAATCAAGTTTAGGGTGATTTGCTTGTTCATTATTTTGCATTCAACAACTTTTCCTATTCCTATCGAGGAAACAAGCAAAGGAAAGAAAACATGTGTACTTGGCATGGGAGTACTATGGCACCTTGTTTGCATATGATAGATTTAATTTTTTGTAATCTTGATTTTTTCCTTGGCTAACTACGCAGGGTTATGTACGTGATATAAATCTGGTAGATGATAGGTAGGTAGGTAGGAAGGAAGATAGGTAGGTAGGTAGATAGATAGATATGGATATAGATTTATTATTTATTCATGTCAGAAGCAGCACAATTAAAATAAGACATACTATATTACATAAAACTTAAAATATAAAATACAAGATTAAAATATGTGCAAAGTGAGCAGAGCATACCCAGAAACTAACAACATTAATTGCATTCTGCCACGCTGCCATGAGGTTCTCAAGTGTACACTGATTGGGATACAAAGGGCAGGTATACATATAGATAGATATAGATACAGATTGATGATAGATAGTTGATAGCTATCTAGATAGATAGATAACCTTACAATCATTTCTGACTATTTGAATAACATTTAATAGAATAATAGAGTTGGCAGGACCTTCTTGTCAACATCTAGTTCGAGAATCCAAATAAAAATCCAGGTTTGTTCCATCTCTGAAAATCTTACTGTTTATTGAATACACAGAATGGTTATGTTGAAGCAAAACTAATTCTGAGGTTCCATCACCAATTCACAGACTTAAACAATAATTTTCCCGACTAAACCCCCAATGTCTTATGTAGTCCATATAAACAAGTTCACTTTGTTATGGGAACTGTCTGCTTTAACTCCACACCTGTTCTGGTGTCCTTGAAAAGGCTTCAGGTTCTCACGGTCTTCAGCTGAATCATAGACGTTTCATTTCTCCATCTAACCCACTTGAAAGTAACACCTCTCCCCCTTAATCTAAAGGCAAGTTGAAACACAGAGGCACGTAGCTGCCATAGTTTCATCCTTGACACTTCTAGTCCAACCCCCTGCTCAAGCAGGACACCCCATACCTTTTCAGACAAATGGCTGTCCAGTCTCTTTTTAAAAGCCTCCAGTGATGGAGCACCCAAAACTTCTGAAGGCAAACCATTCCAGTGGTTTATTGGTCTCACTGTTAGGAAATTTCTCCTTAGTTCTAGGTTGCTTCTTTCCTTGATTAGTTTCTATCCATTGCTTCTTGTTTTGCCTTCTGGTGCTTTGGAAAATAGGTTAACCCCCTCTTCTTTGTTGCAGCCGCTCAACTATTGGAACACTTTTAATAAATGGAATGCATGGAGATTACTCATGAGTTCTCTGACTATTTTACCTCTGTTAGAGCTGTGATTGCTTCAACATTGTGCTATTCCAGATTGGTCAATTTTCTGAGGCTGGCTTGTGACTTGGCATTCAGTAGCATGTGCATATAAAGCTATTAATAGGAGTGATTCCTATTCAGCAGTTCCAGAATCATATTATGTTTTCAATTTACTTGCTAGGAGAAATATATTTTTACATTTTTATAAATAATTCAAGGCGATGAACATATCTATAACTCCTTCTTCCTCCTATTTTTCCCACCACAATTTTGTGGAGATGAGTTGCGATGAGAGAGATTGTCCCAAAATCGCTCAGCTGACTTTCATACCTAAGACAAGACTAGAACTCTCAGTCTCCCAGTTTCTAATCTGGTGCCTTAACCACTAGACCAGGAGTAGGCAACCTTGACTCTTTTATGACTCGTGGACTTCAATTCCCAGAATTCCTGAGCCAGCCAGGACTTGAAGTCCACAAGTCATAAAAGAGCCAAGGTTGCCTACCTCTGCACTAGACCAAATTTGCCCTCTGTTTTCCAGAGAACATTGTCTACCCTAACTATTCTTGAGGATGGTAAAAAAATCCTCCCACATGCCATGTTAATATCATAGCTTAGAATCGAAATGCCTAGGTTAAAAAGCTGGTTTTATTTTTTATGTCAGTGATTCTGATTCTTTGTAGTTGGAGAGGTGATAAGTGAGAACAGAGCTGATCTGATTTCTCACTCTCTCCTACATGGTCTATCCTTTCCCCTCAAGATTTGCACTGCATCAGCTTTAAGGTTACTTCAACTTTAGAGGAAGTTGTAATTTGCCAGAGCATTGGGACAATAAGTATAATTCAACTTGGCAATGTTTTTTATCCATTCTGCTAAATTTCAGGCTTCGTTTTAATTGCTGCTTCTGCTGATTTATTTTTGTGTGTTTTAAAAATATTTCCCTTTTAAGTTTTTTTTTTTCTCGCTCATTGCATTTTTGATGAAGAGTAGGGCAGAAACCGAATGAGAAAGAGAAGCCACATATTAACTTTGGGTAAATGTACCCTGTTGATTTAGCAGAATTTATCTTTCTTGGTGATTCTTGAAGTTCAGTAAAGAAACCTTATATGTTCTCCATAAAGGAATGGTAGTGCTAGCCTTGAGTGGTGATGGCAATTAACAACCAGAAATATCCTATAGAGTATGCAATAGAGGAAAATCCCAAAGTAACAAAAACCATAAAATGTATGGCTGCACAAAAGCTCTTCTGGCAGAAAATCTATGATTGACTTGGTGACAAAACTGATAATACGCAACTGGCACAGTCCAGCTCTTTTTCCTGGCTTAAAACAATTTTTCATACACCTTAATTATAAAAAGAATAGAGATGGGATACAAATAAATAAATAGATAAAAATACAGATTTTTAACAAAGTCCTTGATCTAGGATCTGGCCAGCAGTTTGGAACAGAACAGAGCTGGAAGGGACCTTGGAAGTCTTCTAGTCCAGCCCCCTGCTCAAGTGTCAGGCAGATATGTGCTCCTCAGTCTAAAATTCCCAGGGTTCTTTGAGGGGGCCTTGACAATTACAATCAATACAGGTAGTCCTCGACTTACAACAGTTCATTCAGTGACCGTTCGAAGTTACAACGGCACTGAAAAAAGTGACTTATGACCATTTTTCACACTTATGATCATGGCAAGCATCCTCATGATCATGTAATTTACATTCAGATGCTTGAAAACTGGTTCATATTTATGAAAGTGACAGTGTCCCGGGGCCATGTGATCCCCTTTTGCAACCTTCTGACAAGCCAAGCCAATGGGGAAGCCAGACTCACTTAACAACTGTGTTACTAACTTAACAACTGCAGTGATTCACTTAACAACTGTGGCAAGGAAAGTTGTAAAATGGGGCAAAGCTCACTTAACAAATTTCTCACTTAGCAACATAAATTTTGGGCTCAATTGTGGCCATATGTTGTATAAAAGCCAATGCCCGCTGCCGCACAGAAGTGTTATCCATCCATCTTTCCTCTGGAAGAAAAGGATACTTGCATGAAATCGATTTCCCTATGGGTCTACTTCTACTCTTTCTAGTCATTTCTGACACCTGGTGTCTCTCCAAGATGAAAGGTGATATAAGCCTAATACTTTTTATGCACTTTGTTTCCTCAATAAGGGGGCGAAATGGACAAAATTAGAAAAGAAAACCTGCCCAGATGAAAGCCACTCCTTTGCCCCTACAAAGCTGCCTCACAACTTGCTTCCATTCTAGTAAAGAAAGGCCTCCAGCGTCCTAGAGAGCAATCCATCTCATAATCTAATATGGTCCTCATATATTTAGCAAGATTTTTCAATATCATCAAAGAGCTGACATTGATTTCTGTGGCCCTAATAATGTTGGCTGTAAAAGTATCATCCAAAACTCAACTTCTAGCCACCTCGGCGTGACTCCACCAGCCTTCTTTTATATCCTGCAAAGTCATGAATGTTCCAGAAGGGACTCCTTACTTCTGGTGCAGTCTCCAAAGGGCTAGTTCAGAATAAGTGGCTTGAATTTTGAGCTTTAATTTCTTTTCATCTGAAATCTTTGTTGACCTACAGTGCTTGTAATGCTATGTGGCAGAATCAAAGCTCTTTGATGTTAAAGACTCTCTCTCTCTCTCTCTCTCTCTCTCTCTCTCTCTCTCTCTCTCTCTCTCTCTCTCTCTCTCTCTCTCTCTCTCTCTCTCTCTCTCTCTCTCTCGAGAGAGAGAGAGAGAGAGAGAGAGAGAGAGAGAGAGAGAGAGAGAGAGATTCTTTTTCTTCCCTCAGGATGACATCTCATTTATCTAAAGAGCTTCTGGTGTCTCAGACTAGAAGCCTGGAAGATCCCACACACACTTAGATGACACACATTCTTTTCTTACCAGTGGTCTTCTGATGTTGGATTTCAATGGTTGATTGAGGGGGAGTTTCTTTGTCACACACTCAGTGCCAGAAAATGAATATTCAGATTAAGAGGCATGGTGGCCCAATGCTTCATCCAGACATCTTTTATTTACTTCAGTGGTTTTAACACAGACTAACACAATCACCGAAGGACACAGAGAATGAACATTCTCTAATTTTCCAAAGGGAACTTTTAAGCCTCTATTGAACCATATTTTGTTTTAAATATCTAGGAAGAAGCAGGATCAAACACACGCAGGGCCATGAAAGCAAACAGATCCAGCAATGATTGATCACCCATTATAAAAGAACAGGCATTTGAAATGCTGCATTTTAACTGAAAGGGGCTTTGTGTTACCTTTTTTTTTAAAAAAATAGCAATTTAAATATACGTGGCATACTTTCCATCCAAGTAGATCTCTCCTGCAAACTTCAGAAGTCAAATGACAAAAGATTGCTATATTTCTTTCTCTTTTTTTGCAAGACATTTTTTTCTTACAAAAAGGGTGAACTTTTTTTATTTTATTAAAAACCTCATCTCAGTGAAATATTCCCCATTCCTTTTTCTTGCTGAAGCTGCAGATGTACATTATGCTGGTGTGAAAAAAAAAAAGCTAATTAAACTGCATAGGCTCTGCAGGAGGCAGGGAAGGCCTGCAGTGCGGAGGGAGTGATTGATTTGGACTGTCACACGGCTCTGCTGGGTGTCATAACTTGGTGACAAATAAAGGATTAGAGTGTCCCAGAGCAGCTCTCTCCCTTTTATTGTTCACCAGACATCAAAGCACAAAAGCATATTAGCATTTTTAATAAGTAGTTAGGTCAGTCTGTGGCTTACAGTTTGGAATTACTTTATGGAAAGCTAAGAGGAGGAAGGGGAAAAAAAAAAAAACCTTAACTCAAACTTCTTGGTAGATTAAAATACTAAATGCCCACAAGGCATTAAGGATCCTTTCCATGGCTTTAAGCTGAGACTGTATTATTTGTCTAAAGCGCTCAGGGAGGGGACCTTTTTCAGTGCATTGTCTAGATCACTCGCTGTTAAAAATAGAAACAATACCCACACACACACACACACACACACACACACAGGAGGAGGCAGACAGAAAAGTTGAAAGAGTAGCATCAAAGGAGCAGTAAGTGACACAGAAGTTAGTGTGGAATGTTGCACATTTTGTTGGGAGCAGATTGTTTCTCTTCATACAATTAGTGCATTAGATATCTATTCAAAAGAGGGAGAAGAGAGGAGAGTTTAGTTCCAATAAACATACATCCACACCCCCCCCAAAACCCCTCTTGGTTCATGTCATGAAAAAATGGAAGGTGAAAAAAAGTGTGTTTACCTACTGAAAGTAAACAGAAATAGGCTATGGAAATCTGAAGTGAGGGGGGGAAATAATGAAGTTTGCTTTCTTATCAGCAATAGTATTAGCTCAAAGAACTGTTAACATTTCTCTTTGAAGTGGGCACAGTCCCATTTTTTTGATCATGCGCCTCTGTAATGACAGAACCGTAGGAAATGACACGATTGCAACTTTATTTGCATATCAGATGTCAAATCTATATTGCTCTTTTGAAGCTCAGAGATCTCTCTGCATTCGTATGCAGGGATGCCACTGTTCAGCATTATGGAGGGTGTAAAACTCATCTCTCCACATAATGTATCTGACAACAGCAAAGCCCTAGCTGAAACGGAATTAGCACTTCAATTCCCGTATACAGGTGATCGCACTTCTCAGCTCAGTGGCTAAAAATTGTATTCTCCCCTTTTTACTTTTGGCTATGAACACCACTTCTAATTATTCATATGACGTGATCAAAAAATAAAATAAAACTCCTTCTGACCTGAATCCAGTGTCTAAAATCAACATGATACTGTGGAGAAGGGCTGCAAGGCAAAGAGGGAGATGGTATCTGTCCTCCATGCCTATGACCTTTCAGTTGGGCTGCATCCAGTGGTGGGATTCAGCCGGTTCGCACCAGTTCAGCAGAACTGGTAGATAATTTTTTGTTGCCCAGGCCCAGAATGGATCTCCAGAAGCAACACCCACACAGAGAACCGGTTGTTCACATATTTGAATCCCACCACTGGCTGCGTCTAAACAAAAGCCCAGCACTCTTTTAAAAAGGGCTAATCCTGCATCCCAAAATAGCCTGGGTGAAAAGTTGCAGTTATGGAAGAAGGATTGTCAGCCCTGCGAGGTAGTCCAGACTAGGAAAACAATGCCATGTAGGACAGAACTGTTTTTATTGTAAAGCTATCGTAACAGAATATTGCAGATCTGTATGGACCTGAAGGCAGGACAAGAAGCAACGGATGGAAACTAATCAAAGAGAGAAGCAACCCAGAACTAAGGAGAAACTTCCTAGCAGCTAGAACAATTAATCAGTGGAAGGGCTTGCCTCAGTGGCAAGATTTAGCCAGTTTGCACCAGTTCGGTAGAACTGCTAGCTGATTTTTTGTTGCCCAGGCCCAGAATGGACTTCCGGAAGCGACATCCACACAGAGAACCGGTTGTTCACATATTTGAATCCCACCACTGACTTGCCTCCAGAGGTTGCAGGTGCTCCACCACTGGAGGTTTTTAAGAAGAGATTGGACAACCATTTGCCTGAAATTATATAGGGTCTCCTGCTTGAGCGAGGGGCTTGGATTAGGAGACCTCCAAGGTCCCTTCCAACTCTGTTATTCTGAATGCACTTTTCTCCTCCCTTCCTTTACCTTTGTGTGAGGAGTTTGCCTACTTTCTTGACCCAGGCTCTGGCCCCTTTATCTGCTACCATTGTCTTGTAAGCAGCTCTCCTTGCTGTCTTTCAAGGCCACTCCCTCTGCCTTGTGCAAGGATAGAGCTCACACTCTGAACAGGTCCAAGTGAGGGGTCACAGACACAAAGCAATGTTCCCTTCTGCAACCTTGTAGCTGGGCAACTTGTTAGGAAGCCAAATTAACCCAGTCAAGTCATCTGGCTGCATCCACCTGGCTCTGACCTATCACATAGTAAGGAAAGCAATTTTTACCCCAGCAGGTAATGCTTACCGAATGGGGAAATAAAGTCAAAGTTATCAACCAATTCCTTTCCTTGACTTGTCCCTCATTCAGACCATAAAAGCAGTACTACTTGCTAGCTTCATTAATGTGACAAAATTGGTCTCTGCCAGTGGAGGTAGGAGACAATTAGGCTGAGCCCAAGGGAGGGTCAAATGTATCATAAGCCACAAGTCTCTGCACGCTCGCAAGAAATCTAAGTCCAGCCCACCTTGAATGCCTTTCTTATCTCCTGCTCATTTCTGTGGACTGTTAGTTGGTTAGATTCTTGTAGAGAGCTTAAGCTTGCAATAAATCTTTATACTCATTTGAACTGCCTGAATCTCCTGATTTCCCCGGTACTTGACACTGGAGTGGCAAATATGATCCCGGCACATTTTCCTAACGGATTTTTATTTTAACATGTCCATATGATTGTGCCTTAATGCTCCCTCCTGATTCTCCCCTGTCCTTTTTCCATGGCTGTGACCTGTCAGGCTGTTTTTGATATGGATTGAATAGTCTTTCAAAAGAGAACAAGACCCATGTTAAAAAATGAACAGATCACAGGCACAAAGAAAGGGATTGCCAGTGGTTGGGCAAATGTATTTCCTTACATTTCACCCATGTCTATCCTCTACCCCTGATCTCTCAATCAGTGTGAAGCAGAAAATAAACCAGAAGGGAATAATTGAGAATTATTCTCGATTCGTGCTGCAAAGGAATAGCAATGCTAGCAGTGAGTGATTGTGGCTATTAGCAATCAGGAGGACCAATGGAGTATATAAAATGGTACTGTGATAAAGTAATTAAAAACAATAGTAAGTATGGTCACATGAAATCTCTTGTTAACAGAAACAGCAGAAACCTTCTATAGAATATTGGTGACAGATCCAACAATACACAGCTGTCTTTTCTGGGCTAACCCAACCTCTCATACAACACATAACTAGCATTCTTTTTTAAAAAAAAAAAATGCTAGGCCTGTGTTTATAAGAAGCTGGTGTAGAACTTGACTAACACTTCAGAATATGTTTGTTATCCAGCAGACATCTTTGCAAACACCAGTTTTCTCCTACGGCCCATAATGTGGGATCTCATAGAAAGTACCTGTCTCCACTAGGATAGATCCAGCCCCTGACCACATCACCAATCATATTGTCGATGTGCTACATCATGTCCACAGTCAAGGAGAGTAGATAATTCCTATTGCAAAACTGGAACAGTTAACGACAACTTTAAACTCTCTTACATGCTGGAGAGGAGACAAATTGCAATGTCATAAGGCATAAGGCATATAACCGTGCTGATTGTAAATCATTCTGGAATGGAAATGCAGTTATTTCCACGTGTCTCTGATTCTTGAAAAGAAAATAGGGCCAATGTCAAATAACCAAATCACTCTTTGTAAAACACTGCCAAATCATTCATACTCTATCTGTGACTAATAAGACTAAAGAAAGTTGCTGCTGTAGAGCTTGGCAGCCTCAGATCCTAAAAAAAAGTGTGTGTGTGTGTGCGTGTTTGTGTGTGTGCGTAATTTAAGAATGTTGCTATGCCTTTCATGGCAAGAAATAAATGGATCAATTCCAAAAAGTAGCAAGCTGCCATCCTCTTGAGAAGTACTAAACAATGTTTAAACCATAAAGGGGAATCAGCATCAGCTGAGATACAGAAATGACAAGTATTCGCTCAGGAGTTAAAAAGTGATAAGGCTTCAGTCACAGGTTTGAAGGCTCCATTTTGATTTCCTTTTCTAAAATTCCTAATCCAGACATCCATTTCTCATGTATGTTTGCTCAGAGTCACTTTTAACTCTAACCTCCACAGTGTAATAATTGCCTCCCCTAAAGATTTAAAAACACACAATAATCACAGCAGTGAATCAGAAATTTTGCCAGCTTTGTTAAGACCAAGAAGATATAGTTTCCAAATTAAAGATAACGTCTACTTTTGGTTCCTCTTGTAACACCTATGTATGAGAAGTTGTAGCCTTAAAAGTTAATTGCTTTATTCTGCTTTATTCCATTAGTTGCCACCTCCAAAAATGACATAATATTTGGAAAGTTAATTGGTATGAAAGGTTGTAGAAACCCACACAAGACCTGACTTAGGCCATGTTAGTCCAGATATAGATAGTAGGCCTTAAGGCTTGGCTGTTTTCTGCATGATTATTGGAAGACCTTCTTGGCTGTGTGTCCTGCCCAAACAACATTCTTTCCCTTAGATGAAGCCTTGTTCTGTGTCTTTTTGCATGCAAGCCCATTTCAGAATGGCTTGATTTGCATTTGGAAGGGAACAGAAAAGAACTATAACATTTGGGCCCAGAAGCAATAAGATGGGTATTTGACTTCTATATAGTCTTGATGTTAGCACCTTGCAGTAATCTTTCTTTCTATGAATCGTTTGTTATAGAAAATTGTGTCTGCAGTATGACTTAGTTTATCTGACAGAGGAAATGTCTAAGAAAACATGGACACAGGCAAAAGTTAACTGAAACTGCAGATTTTAAAAGCCTCGAGAAACTGATTTTTCATTGTTAACATCAAAAAATGGGTCCAGTTCTTGGAGACGCTGAGTAGTACATCTAGTGGAACTAAGCTTTTCTGAAATGAGAAGAAAGCAGGTTACAGTCCCAATTTTGCTACATTTGTCAGTTCTAAACAGCCTTCTCCACAAAGTTGGGTTCTTGAGCACATTCCAGATAAGCTGACCGCTTCTGGCTCAGAACACAACAGGTGCAGAATTTCATTTTAGGTGTCGCTGAAATGTTTGAGAGTAAGCTTCTCACTTCATAACATGGACAGTGCACAAATAAAATATTAAATATGTAATATGAATATAAAAAAATTAAATAGATGCAAAAATAGTTAAAATTCAACACTCAAATTTGATTAAAAGGCAAGGGGAGGGCTTTCAGGGTGCTAATCAACCTCATAGCTGCATGCTCCTCTGTGACCCCCAAGCAAGAGGGCTGAGCCAGGTCCTTAAATACAGAATAAAATACAGAATGACAGATTTGGAAGGGACCTTGGAGGTTTTCTAGTCCAACCCCATGCTCAAGCAGGAAATCCTGTACCATTCTGGACATACGACTGTCCAATCTCTTCTTAAAAACCTCCAATGATAGAGCGCCCACAATTTCTAGAGCCAAGCCATTCCACTGATTAATTGTTCTCACTGTCAGGAAATTTCTCCTTAATTCTTCTTGATAAGTTTCCATCCATTATTTCTTGTCCTGCTCTCAGATAGTTTGGATAATAGATTGACCCCCTCTTCTCTGTGGCAGCCCCTCAAATACTAGAAGACTACTCTCATGTCACCATTAGTCTTGCTTTTTGTTAGACTAGACATACCCAGTTCCTGCAACTGTTCATTATGTGTTTTAGCCTCCCGCCCCCTAACCATCTTTGTTTCTCTTGTCTCATCCTTTCTAGAGTCTCAACATCTTTTTTGCATCATGCAGTATTCCAAGTGTGGTCTTACCAAAGCAGCATAAAGCGGTACTAACACTTCACATGATCTTGATACTATCCCTCTGTTGATGCAGCCTAAGATTGCACTGGCTTTTTTGGTGGCTGTAACATGCTTTTATTTTCTTTTTATGACCCTGTGATCCCTTGTTTTGGGGTGGGGTCATAGCTGAATGGAACTGAGCATTTACTGGCCGGATGCTCTTCCTGTTGCCTACTCAGAGTTCACAGTAGATATTTTCTCTTTGTGCCCTGATAGAGAAACATCTGTCACTGCCTAGGATCGAACTCTCAACCTTCCAAGTAGGAGGCAAGCATCTTCACCTCTAGGCCACCATGCCGCTTTGGCTGCAGCACACTATTGGCTCATACTTAAGTGGTTGTCTACTAGGACTCCTAAATCCTTAGATCACTGTTGTGCCGAGTACCATCTATTCTATACTTGTGCATTTGGTTTTTCTTGTCTAAGTGTAAAATCTTACTTTTCTAACCACTGAATTGCATTTTGTTAGATAGGACCCAGTGTTCAAGTCTGTCAAGATCCTTTTGGATCTTCAGCCTATCTTCTATTGGTTATTTCCACCAGCTTGGTGTTGTCTGAAAATTTGATGATTTCTATCCCCTCATCTAAATCATTTGTGAAGATATTGAAGAGTATTGGGCCTAAGGCAGAACCTTGGGGTACCCCACTGCATATTTCCCTCCTTATCGATGTAGGCTGTGACCTACTTTGTCAAATGCCTTACTTCTTATTATTTCTAGGTGTTCACAGATTTGAAAAGATGATGCTTTTCATATATGAGCTAGAACATAGTACAGAATGATATGTTACTACCATCACACTCACATGTCAGTAATTACTTGATTGATGATTCAACAAGGAAAAATAAATGCACCCATGCATTGCTAATGTAATTAAAGTAATACAATGGAAATTTCAAGCTTACCATGAGTCAGGTGGGAAATAAATTATATTACTAACACATTAATATTCTCACTTTTATTAAATTATGTTAGTATTAAACTTTCAACACCTCTCTGCTGTTTACTAGATTTAAAACAAAATGTTTGTAAATAGTAATGGGAACAACCATAAACAAAACTTTGTTCTCTGGACAACAGAATCGGGGAGATCCTTATAAGACTTGCATAGATGCTACATCCTTTGAACATATTGCCGTCTTATGGTATAGGTAAACTCTTGTCGAAGTACACTCTAATAAAGAATAAGTATTCTGGTATCCCAAAGTGTTTGGGGATTTTGAATCCAGTCAGTCCTAGTTTAAAAGGGCAGAAATGTGTAGGAGCTGTGATGTGAAACATCTGGAGGGCAGTTGCTTAGCAATGCTTGAGTAACTGTGCTTATGTGGAATCTGACTCAAGACATAGATCATTTGCTACTTCTTCTCATTCCAGTGGTACTTCACAGGTGGCAGTTTCATACAATGGTTAAAGGCACCAGGCTGGAAAGCAGAAGACTGTAAATTCTAGTCATCTCTTAGACATGAAGCCAGCTAGTTGGCCTTGGGCCAATCCTACTTGCTCAGCCATAGGAAGAAGGCAATGGGGAACCATCTCTGAAAATCCTTGAAAAGAATTTGCAGGGATTTGTCCAGGCAGTTGCCATCAGTCAGAACTGACTTGAAGGTACCAGACAACTACTAATTACACGTGGCAGAGAAACAATTCACAATCAGCCATTTACCTTTGTTGCTGATGTGCTGGCACAATTTTTTTTTTCAAATCAGGAAATGGATAAGAGGTAAATTGAAACTACAGATGTTCATGGTATTGTTCACTTACTTTGAGCTAGTGATTGGAATAAGAAGGAGTCTCTCTATTAGATTATTCTATTTCTTTCCAAATGCATTGAGGAAATTTTACTGATTAGAAACAGGAGGTTCTCTTCTGTCACTCTGGCAATGTCCCCTTCCTTAAAACTCAGATTTTCAAACAGTTGAGTTGTGGCTGATAATAGCAGCATCTACCCCTAGCAACAAATGTTGGAATATTAACTCCTATAGTCTAGACTTGCCCTATCATTGCCACATTTTGGGCTGAAATCCACAGTATTCATTCCACAAGAATATAGCACAATCTCTGCAAATTGAAGATGCATATGTTCTGTTTGGCTATATTCCCAGTATTTGAAATTTATCAAGACATCAAGAACTGTGGAGTTTTTGAGCATGAAGGCTGGCCAAAAGAATGATTATACAACACTGGAAGAATAAATCTATCCCTGATTTGTACCAATTGCTGATAAAGTATTATCTGTTAATGGTTGATTAGACTTTTTCTTTCTTCTTCAACCAGAGGGATATTTAAGGTTTTCAGTCAAATTTGTTGGTACTTCCTTTCTGAGATCTTTCCAGGTCTTCTTTTTTAATTTTCCTTGTTTTAAATTGAATGATTTAAATGATATCACTCAATATTACCTGGACATAGAAAGTTTACATGCTAGGTTTTTGAGATGTAAAATGGTAGGTTTATGAGATTTAAAAAAAATCAGATCAAGGTAAATCACTTCAGAATTATTTCCACCTTTAATATAACATATAAGCTGTACAATTCAATTGAAAAACAAACTGGAATCTTGTAGAGGGAAAATGTAACAATAAAAAACTTACAGTAAGGTGGTTGTATAAAGATGTACACTGAAACTAATACTTCGTTAAAGCATCTTTTGATTTTATGACACTGTTCAGTCTTGAAGACGAATTGCATTGAGCAGAACAAGCATTTTCACTCTTATCTTCCTTGACCTAACAAAGGCATTTGACACTGTAAACAGGGAGGCTCTCTGAATCATCCTGAGATGTTACAGTTGCTCAAGGAAATTCATGAAGTTGATTGAGCTACTGCTTAATGGAATGATTCTCGACTGCTGAGAAGATGATCTGCTCCCTAGGATGCTATGAACAAACCAGTTTATTCATTCATTCATTCATTCATTCATTCATTCATTCATTTATTTATGAGACTTATATACCGCTTTAAGTGCAAGCACTCTCTAAGCGGTGTACACCAGTAAGCAATGTATATATATATTTACATTGGCCCCAACAATCTGGGTCCTCATTTTACCTACCCCGGAAGGATGGAAGGCTGAGTCAACCTTGAGCCGGTGAGATTTGAACCGCTGACCTGCTGAACACAGTCAGCTAAAGTGGCCTGCAGTACTGCACCCTAACTGCTGCTTATTAATTAAATTTATAAAGCATCCTATTTCAGCAAATAAATAAGACGGTCGTTAGTTAAGATCAATATATAATTAAGAATTTTTAAAAATTATAAAAACCAAGGTAAGGCAAGAAAAGAGAATAATGGATGGAGGGATGTTAATAATAAGGGAGCCACCTCATGAGTTCATCTGTCAACAGACCTGTTGGCATAACACGTTCTTGAGGGACTTTCAGAACCTCAGGAGTGAGGAGGCCAACCTTACCTCTGGTTTACCACTGCTTGGGGAGCAGATGTTTTTCAACTTTCAAACCCAGCCTGAAGTACTATGATTCCCTAATAGTCTCCCATCTAGTTATGTTCATCTCTGCTTAACTTTTCTGAGTTCAGATTCAGTTGGTTAAGTACTGACACCTTCAGTAAACATGTTGGAATTCCATCTCCTCAAATTTCCAAGCAAGGTGGCTAACTGGTCATGCTGCTAGGAATTCTGGGAATTTCAATCTTAACATTAATGGATGGTATTATGTTTGAAAGACGGGACGTCGCCTCACATTCCTTTAAAATAGATTTTTTAATGGCAATCTGTACAGGTAATCCTCAATTTACAACAATTCATTTAGTGACCATTTGAAGTTATAACGGCACTGAAAAAAGTGACTTATGACCAATTTTCACACTTGATCATTGCAACATCCCCATGGTCATATGATCAAAATTCAGGTGCTTGGCAACTGACTCATATTTATGATGGTTGCAGTGTCTTGCAGTCATGTTCTCCTCTTTTGTGACCTTCTGACAAGCAAAATCAATGTGGAAGCCAGATTCACTTAACAACTATGTTATTAAAAGCTGGAGTGATTCACTGAACAACTGTGGTGAGAAAGGTTGTAAAATGAGGCAAAACTCACTTAACAAATGTCTCACTTAGCAACAGAAATTTTGGGCTCAGTTGTGGTCATAAGTTGAGGACTACCTGTATTGCGGTTATTATTGTGGATAGACTGAGATTTTTTTGTTACACCTTTGGTGAAACTCTAATCAAGCTATGTATTGGGAATGTAAGAGATTCTTCTCTTTGATAGGGTATGTGGGGGACCATCTCTCCCTGGTTACATCAGCCCACCCTGTTTGCTCTGGCAGAGAAGTTGTGCTATGGGTACCATAAGCTAGGGACCTACATTGAGATCCACATTAAGTGGGTTTCAGGAGATATGCCTTCTCTGCCATGGTGATTGCCTTATGGAAGATTCTTTCCCCCCCCCCCCCCATGAAGTAGATCATCTCCATGCCTTTTGATGCTCCAGAAGTACCTTGGATCTGGTTATGTCATCAGGCCTGGGGATTCCCAGGAAACCAGAGACAAGCCTAGATAGCTTCATGGCTAGGTACCCATTCTTCTTCCCCCTTTTGCCTAGGGTTGGTACATTAGTTTTTACAATTGTTATTTTAATCTGAAGTTTATATTTTTATATTGCCTATTTTTATATCTACTGTTCGTTGAGCATCGTATATCACCCAGAGTCTTATTTTGTGGGATGGGGGGGGGGAACCAAACACATTTGATTAATAAGATAAATAATATTGTGCTTGTAATATAAATGTCTATTTGCATGGTGTTGATTCATGCATGCCAATCTAAAGTTCCAGATCCTTTCTTTCCATAGATTTCTTCATGGAAATTGGGGCAACATGTTAGGTTTTTGTCTTTTAAGAATTTGGGCCTGAATTCATGAATAGTCTATTTAGATTTTTACAAATTCTTTGGAATAATTCCAGTCACAAAGACGGAGGCTGCTATGTATTTGGAAATAATGGACTTAATTTTTCCCTGAGATTGAGTCAAAGGTTAGTATACAACCAACACTTGCATTTGTGTTGTAATGAAAGCCCCTTTATTTTTACTTTGTATGATTTGACGTCACGAAGTTCCTCTCATTCACATTTCCTCCGGTTATCTGATTGTTACAGTTACATGCCAACCATCTAATGTGCCCTTGTATTCAAGGAAATCGTGATAGAATACCAAATAATGAGATGATGTTGGTGACAAAGCTGGCTTTGGAGGACAACATTTGGGTTTTGCTATTCAATGTGAATTTACAGTAGTGACATTAGAAGGATCCAGCTGGAAAATAAGATGCACTGAGAGTGCCTTTTTCCTTCTATTTCCTCCAGATATCATTCTACACAGCAACTGAGAAAAAGCTGCAATAAGTTTTAATCTATATAAAACACCTTCCCGAGAAAGGCAATTTGAAATTCCTTGTTTACAGGTAGTCCTCAACTTAAGACACAATTGAGCCCAACATTTCTGTTGCTAAGCAAGACAATTGTTAAGCGAGTTTTGCCCCATTTTACAACCTTTCTTGCTACACTTGTTAAGTGAATCATTATAGCTGTTAAGGAACCAGTAACCAGTAACACCGTTGTTAAGTGAATCTGGCTTCCCCATTAATTTTGCTTGTCAGAAGGTTACAGAAAGTGATCACATGATCCTGAGACACTGCAACCGTCATAAGTACGAGTCAGCTGCCAAGTGTCTGAATTTTGATCACCAGATTGTGGCTATGCTGCAATGGTTGTAAGTGTGAAAAACGGTCGTGTCACTTGTAATTTTGAATGGTTACTAAACAAATGGTTGTAAGTCAAGAAACTATCTGTATTTATTTCATCACATTTATCATTTATTTCATCATATTTCACAAAAAAGCCAAAATAACAACAAAAGCCAAAATAACTATTATATAAAAAAATAAACAAAACCAGAACATTTTTAAAAATGTGATTAAAAGGCAAATAGATGGGGTTTTTAAAAAAATATTTAATTAAGAAGAATTTTAATTACAAAAGTAAAGCTAATGCAAAATAAACTTAAAGCAAAAGAAGAGAATGGAAAGAAAGAAGAAAAAGTGCAAGCAAAGAAAGAAGAAAAAGAAAAAAATATAATAAAGAAAAAGAAAAGATACATAGAGAGAAGCGACTTCCACCCTTCATCACAACAATACAAACAAATATAATAACTCTTCAGAGGGGGAGTCAGATATCAGCTACAATAGTGCTTTGATTTCTTCAGTTTTCACTATTTTTCCTTGTTTGATAGTGAGTGTGACACATTTGTCCAATCCAAATTCCATTGCAATATCTTGGTTATATATACGGACAGTGTTGAGCAGCAATTCTATTTCAGATGGTGTTTTTGTTATTATTATTATTATTAGTAGTAGTATAGATTTAATCTTCAATTTGATTCACAATCTGGAACTAGTAAAAACTTAACAGCTCAAGTCCTAACCAAGGACCAAAGAACTATTAAGGTAATGTCTGAGTATATTATTATTGTTGTTGTTGTTATTCTGTTCTGTTATTAAATGTTATTCTGTTATTCTATTATTTCTGAAAAGAGAAAACAGGGAATTATTCCTTCCTTCCTCCCATCTTCCCTGTTTTGGGGATAGTTCCAAAATGCTCCACCACCCTTTCCTGCTCTGCCCGGTCCAGCTCCCCACAAAGAAAGAGGCCATCAAATATGATATGACTTCACACCAGTGGCCAAGATTGTCCTGGCCTCCCACAGTAAGGATATTAAAAGATCTTCTTTAAACTAACCCTCTGTGAGAGCAGAGTGACTTCTGAAATGCTTTTTGTCTTTTATTCTTCTGTCTTTTTTTTTTTTTTTTCTCCCTCATCCGTTCTCTCTGGCTTGGCCCAGATGTTGCCAATTTTCTGTCTTTTTAAAGTCCTCTTTAAAAAAACAAAAACAAAAAAAAACCCCAACTCCAAATGTTTTCTTCTTATCATCAGAAAAAGAAAAGCTATCGCCACAGTCACCTTCCCTTTCATATCTAAAATAAATGAGCGAATGTTTTATGTTTTTCTCCTCTAGCTTATTACTCTTCCTTAATCCAGGTTCTTAGCTCCACCGTGCAAGATCACAGGAGGAGCTAAAACAAAGATTTGTTCGGGTTTTGGCACACAGAAACAGTCCCTCCCAAACTGCAGGCCTTGATTGTTTGGACTGCTGTGCAGGATTTCGCAAAGCTAATTACTGGCCAGTAAGTGCAGTGCAATAGGAAAAAAAATGGGTTAGACAGAGCCTTTTCCAAAGAGTTCACCTGCTGAAGAAGTAACTTCACATGTGTTTTTGAAACTGTAATCTGTGTTTTCTTCATTCTGAGCTAAAGCCCACAGGATAGTTAATAGAACTACAGGATCCTGGTTGATCACAGTATGTTCAAGATGTTTATGTTCTTTTGGCTTTATTCCTTGTGCTTCAGCTTTGTTAGGATCTCCAGAATTTTTGAGCACGGCAGCTGCTAAATAATAATAATACCGTATTTTCTGGTGTATTAGACGACTCGGCGTATAAGACGACCCCCGACTTCGCAGCCAATTTGCATGCCTAGAAAGTTGTCTTATACGCCGGAAACTACTGTAATTTCCGGCATATAAGACAACTCAGCATATAAGACGACCCCCGACTTCGGAGCCGATTTGCATGCTTTAGAAAGTCGTCTTATACGCCGGTAAATATGGTAATATACCATTGAAAGGTGAAATAGGGAGCTGATACAGCTAGTCCTCAACTTACAGCCATTTGTTTAGTGACCGTTCAAAGTTATAACAGCATTGAAGAAAGTGACTTACAATAAGTACTCATGCTTATAACTGTCACAGCATCCCCCTGATCCCATGATCGGAATTTGAATGTTTGGCAACTGGCACGTACTTATGATGGTATCCCAGGGTCATGGGTTTGCCATTTGTGACCTTCCCTGCCAGCTTCTTCTTCTTTTATTATTATTAAGTTTTGTTCATTTATAACATAAAATGTTAACATACAAAAGCAAATAGTAGGGGACAACTGTAGAAAAAGGGGAAACAAAAAAATGTGTGAAGTAAGGAGAAACAAAAGGCATTGACTTCCAACTCTCTCTGTTGCAGTAAAATCAGACATTAAAATCAAATCTCAACTTTTTGCGTTTTCTATAGTAGTATGCACTAGCCATTTCTGTATCGGCAAATCAGTCTAATTGGTAAAACCCAAAATCATGATATCATTTTTTTCTACCTCAAGCACAAAGTCCAGAAGCGGTTTCCAAGCAGAAACAAGAGTACTTATGTTCTTTTCTTTTATCAATACAGTCAATTTGGCCATCTCTGCTAATTCCATCAGCTTTTGTAACCATTCGTCCATGGTCCCTGCTGGCTTCTGACAAGGAAAGACAGCCATATTCGCTTAATGTCCTTGTAATTCACTTAACTGCAGTGATTCACTTTACAATTTTGAGATCCTGAATGAAAGACAGAGTGTCAATCTAATCCACCATTATCCAGTTTGGAGCAAAGTGTAGAAATGTGTTTGTCAGTATTGGAATTGGGTTCTGTTTTGTTTTGACAGAAGGCATGCAAGAAGATTTTCAAGCAATACGATCAACGTTTTTGAAATTATTTTTAATGGTTTTTTTTCCAGATCTTTCCTCCTGTTGCATATTATTTTCTTTTTTTCTCCTTTATCATCATCATCAGCAGCAGCACCGTGATAATTAATTTGGAGGCTACATTAAAATTAATCCCATTGCATGCTTGTTTGTTTTATCTTCTGGTTCAATGTGCAATTATTGCTTTTTTTAAAAAAAAAAAAACCTTCTTAAGAAACATACATGCCAGCTTTTGAATCCAGTGCTGATTTTGAGCTTCTCCATTTTTTCCCTTACCATCATTCAGGATATGCCTATAATTAATGCAAAGCAATGGAGGGCAGTTCTGCCCCACAACTTACCCCATTGAGAACCTGTGCAGGCACCTCCACTTGTGCAAGGTTCAGTGACAATGCAGAGAGAAGATGGCTGCCCTCCCCCATCCCAATGCTCACTGCATACAGAACCTGGACGAACAAAAGAGATTTAGCAACCCATGCCTTTTCTTCTTCATTATTTTATCCAGCCTGCATTCAGTACAGGAGTTAGTTCATTTATAAATCAGAAGCCCTGTTAATATTAAATGAGTTGAAAAACTGTGTGTGTGTGTGTGTGTGTGTGTGTGTGTGTGTGTGTGTGTGAAAGACAGACAGAGAGAGAGAGACAGAGTGTGTGTGTGTGTGTGTGTGTGTGTGTGTGTGTGTGTGTGTGTGTGTGAAAGACAGACAGAGAGAGAGAGAAAAGGGAAATGCCACAAGAGGCAGCCACCATATTTGCTGAGTTGAATTCTATCTAGAACTAGAAAAATCAGTTCATCTTTCTTCTACTTGATACAGGCAGTCCTCGACTTACAACAGTTCATTTAGTGACCATTTAAAGTTACAATGGCAATGAAAAAAGTGACTTACGACCATGTTTCACACAACCACTGTAGCATCCCCATGGTTACATGATCAAAATTCATATGCTTGGCAATTAGTTCCTACTTATGACCGTTGCTGTGTCCCAAGGTCATGTGATCACCTTTTGTGACCTTCTGACAAGCAAAGTCAATGGGGAAGCCAGATTCATTTGACAACTGGGTAACTGCAGCGATTCGCGTAACAACTGTGGCAAGAAAGGTCATAAAATGAGCCAAAATTCACTTCACAAATGTCTCACTTATCAGCAGGAATCTTGGGCTCAGTTGTGATCGCAAGTTGAGGACTACCTGTACTGTGAAGAGTGTTGCCATATGAGGACCAAAATGTATCTTTGTAGCAAGTTGTGCATCCTGAACTATGCACCTAGGTATTGCACCCATACATAACATTGCTTCAGTTGAGGAAATTTTAACTGACTAGTCAAGAGTAGACAATTGCTCACCTGAACACATAATTCTTTACTTTTCCAAAGAAAAAAAAAGACTTGCTTCCAGTAATAGAGGAGTGGCAACAAGGTGATGTCACTTATTCCCAACCATCTGACATGTCCTTCTTCCCCAAAAGTAGGACTGCAGCCACAAAGCCCAGGAATCATCATGAGAAAAGGCTGCCCTAACTGTTGACTTCTATTGAGGAAAAATCAATTGCTATACAATCCAGCAATTTAACTCCCCTAGAATATTGATCAGATAGGCTCTCTGTTCCACCCACCACCCAGGCTAGATTTCAGAATAACAAAGATGGAAGGAGGTCTTGGAGGTCTTCTAGTCTACCCCCTTCTTAAGCAGGAGACCTTCTACCATTCTGGAGAAATGGTTGTCCAATCTCTTCTTTAAAACCTCCAGTGATGAAGCGCTCATAAGCTCTGAAGGCAAGCAGTTCCACTAGTTAATTGTGCTAATTATCAGGAAATTTCTCCTCAGTTTTAGATTGGATCTCTCCTTGATTAGTTTCCACCCATTGCTTGTTGTTCTTCTTCCAGGTTCTTTGGAGAATAGGTTGACCCCCTCTTTCCAAAACAAATTCCACTCAAACTGCATTTAACTCTCAGTTCTAAATTTTTAAAAAATGGAACACAGTCTGCTCCCCTTTGATCTGCAGCACTGTGCAAAAACGGCAGCACCAGAGCCAAAACACCAGAGTCATGGGTTAAATTTAATTGTTTATTGAATCAGCTCCTCCATTAAAACAATTTGATTTCCTCACTCCTTCCCATGGAAAAGAAGAAGAGAAAAAAGCAGGATGGAGACGGAGTGAGAGAAGAATGTAGGTGAAAAGGGAAGGGGAAAGGCAAGATAGAGCTAAGATGAGAAGAAGGGATAATTGGATAGAAAGACAGAAAAGTGTTACAAAGAGGGATAAAATTCATCAGAGAAGCAGCTTTCAGTGTAATGGCTAAATCTCCACAGGGGAAGAACAGCAGTTGCGGCAATCATTTGCACTTCCTGCTCATTCCTTTTTCTTTTTTTTTAAGAAAAAAGCTGATTTGATTCTGATCAGAATATTATTTATTCATTGCTATTTATATGGCTGTTCTTCTTGTCACAGTAACTCTGGAAGGCAAACAAAATGTGAACGGAAATCACACAAAACTTTAATCTATGATAAAATAATAATAATCCTCATCAGGCTATTACATGGTGTTCATTTGATCATCCTAACAGGAATCCTGTTTGAACCCAAAGGGCTGAAAAGGATCTTACATCTTAGTTACTTGGGCCCAAGGTTTAACCACTAGGCCACAAGTCATCCTCGACTCACAATTACAACTGAGCCCAAAATTTACATTGCTAAAGAAGAGTTGTTAAATGAGTTTTGTCTCATTTCATAACCTTTCTTGACACAGATGTAATGTGAATCTGGCTTTGCTTGTCATAAGGTCACAAAAGGTAAATAATATGACTCCAGGACACTGCAACCATTATAAATATATGGCAGTTGCCAAGTGTCCGAATTTTGATCATGTGACAAGTGGGATTCTGCAATGGTTGTGTGAAAAATAGACATAAATCACTTCTTTCGGTGCTGTTGTAATTTTGAACGGTCACTAAACAAATGGTTATAAGTAAAGGACCACCTGTACTTGGTAGTAATAGTTAGATGTAGAATTCCAAATTCAGGGACTCTTGACTTGGGAAGCTGGGACAACAAAACTATTGGGAATAGGTAAATGAGTGCATGTAATAGATCAGGGCTCTCCAAACTTGGCAACTTTAAGACTTGTGGACTTCAACTCCCAGAATTTGTGGCTGGCTGAAGAATTCTGGGAGTTGAAGTCCACAAGTCTTGAAGTCATCAGGTTTGGAGACCCCTGTAATAGATTATGAACATAGAAATATGTAGGAGTCCATGAATGTCAGGTAGAATATGTGGATCTTGAATGCCTCACAACCTGTTTGGAGATGTGTAGCTATCAAGTTAAGTTCTTTGCAAACCATTTCTGCTCAGGGTGACAGGATCAAATCTTAATGGAATGAGCATATAAAAATTGTCCCTGGGATGGTGTCTTTCTGTATATCCTATTCTTCACACACTCTTGCAACCATGGGCTTTTTAAATGCCCAGCCCTTGAATATGATTTCATAACCAACACTCCACATCAAGTCAGCCAGAAAGGCATTACTTTAATCTTTTGCTATATCATTTCACTGCTGACCAAAGCATCTTTTATGAGGGTGACTAAAGTCACCTCAGAGCAGAGAAACAAAGGGGCTTCCCCCCCCCACCCGGCACATACCTTCAAAGGCCGACTCTCTCATTCTCTCATCTTCTGCTGCTTTCTATATATGCACAATTAATTTAACACCCAGCTGGCTGTAAAATTAGGTGCTTTCTGTGCATTATGCTTTTTAAATTGCTTTTTAATACTAACCGGCATATCCAAGTCATCCTGCTGAGGATGGGCCTAATATCCTCTCCCAAATTCAGCCTGGCTTTCCACAACCGTGTGAGGGAGAACAAAGTCCCAGCTGTGAATGTTTCCTTAGATCCACAATTCCAACAGGGTCTCCTGAATCCTAATAAATCTTTCCTATCCTGAGGAGGTTTAAGATCTTCCGTTCTCTGATTCATTAAGCTGTGCATTCCTGTTGTTCTAAAAAAAAAAAAAAAAAAAAAAAAAATCATGAACTCCTAGAAAGAAATCTTGAAATGATTGCTCCATTCCATCCATAACTAATAATGCTGATTTTCTTTAATTTTTAAATGTTATTTATTTTAGCATCTGGCAACATTACACACACACACACACAGTTATTTAATACTGTGTTTACCAACAACTTGCAGAAGTTGTTCTAGAGTTTGTCTTGGGAAACCAGGAATCATGAAAAAAAAATCATATAAAATGCTTGTTTATAAATTACTATCTATAGATGTTAAGTAAAACAAAAAAAATTCCAAGAGTTAGAATAACGTTTTAGAAAAAAGCATAGTGGAAATGTTATACTGGCAAAGAGTTAAAGGGGTGATTCTAAATGGAATGGGAACAAGCAAGGAATTAAAGGGATAGATTCTATTTTTTTCTTAACTTGGTAAAGTGGGGTTTTTTTGACCCTGTGCAGGAGTATGGCTACGCTTCCTAACTTAATGCAGCACTTAACACTAGTCCCCTTTTACTAGAATGTAGCTTTGGAATAGAGTAATGGTCCCCACCCTTTTGGGCACCAGGGACCAGTTCCATGGAGAAAGGTTTTTCTTTGGATTGGAGAGTGCGTAAAGAGAGTTTTGTTTGCTGCCTGCATCCCATGAATGGGGTTTTGCTTGTTTGTGCGGATCGGTTGCTGTCATGCCACGGACTGGTACTGGTCCACGGACCGGGGTTTGGGGACCTCTGGAATAGAGCCTTGGAGTGCCTATCAGGGACTTTCAGTATGCAATTCCATCATATATCTACTACATAAAGAGTTTACCTTTGAAGTTGTAACTAGAGTAAGTAGTTTCATATTTGCTCATTTGAGAATGTAACTGTGATCTGCTTTTTAACATTTTTGCCATACGCGAAATAAACTGGTGGGTAGATTTGCACTGGAAGCTAAAGGTATTATAACGCCCTTTATGTCTGCTAAAAAGTTAGCCCCTCTCCTTGCTTTGATGTATTTTGGATTGCCGCCTGAATCGCCTTTTCAAGCTGTTTTATTGAGGACGAAACAGTTGAGTTGTGAGCTGATCTGCAAGGAAAAAGAAAAGCAAATCTTGGCCAGTCTGCAATCTGTGGTCACATCACACTCTCATCCCATTTTGGCAGCCTTAAAAACCCCTCCAGGTTACACTGCTGATATGTACTGCCAAATCAGCCATTTTCACACTAATTTCATTAAAATGAGGGCCAAAATAAGTGTTAACTTTACCTCAAACAAATGTGCACTTTGATTGCATTGCATAACATGCTTAACTAGGTTACTGAATTGAGCCACATTCCAAGTTTGCCTTGCACAACCAAATGGGTTGGATTTGTACACTGCGCGAAGATGCCAAAAAAGTAACCTAAGTTAAATGTTGCTCAGTTTTGCCTATTACAGAAATTTAGTTGCTAGGCCTTTAATTGACTTGGTTATATGTGTTGTGTGAACACAGCTCTTAGCTATCCTTGGTTCTTTCCCTGTGTATGATTAAGAATAAAAAGAAATAATTTCTCTAGGAATGCAAAAGCAGAGCTGTGAAGAACATTAAAACAATGAGAACCAGTACCTTGACTCCAGTCCAGCTACTAATGGAAAGCCAGAAAAACTGACAAGTGTGTACTCCATCATATCTCCTTCACTTTAAAAACAAGTCTAGCAAAATGCTAAATTTCTTTCATACAAATTCTCAGCATTGGCAGCATACCTCTCTGCCTGGAAGAACCTCTGAGTCAACTGCTATCCTTTAAAGTAGGAAATGCTGGAGCTACTTAGAGGTTTCAACATATCTAGGGAAATATGAAGGAATTGATTTTTATTATAGGTTTTGACTAATCAACAAACTAATAAAAATAAACTCTACAACTGGAATATTTTGTTTTATTAAAAAAATTAAACACAATACAATTACATCCACAATAATGGGATGTTATCTATCTATCTATCTATTTCTATTTCTCTCTCTCTCTCTCTCTCTCTCTCTCTCTCTCTCTCTCTCTCTCCATCCACATCTGCAATAAATTATTTCTTCCTGGGAACCTCAAAACTAGTGGAACTATTGAGACTTTATATAAAAATATACTCTATATAATCAAGTGTGATTTTTTTTTAAAAAGGCGGCAGTACAATAGAATGGAAGCTTCTGAGATATCAGAAAGACAGGAAGAGATATCACTAGAGCATTGGCGGTTCAAAGACTTCTTCTCTAGGTGGAGAAGGGATGTACATTAACATCCTTTGTAAAGAAAAACCTAAGCTTGAAAAGACAAATAAATGATGAAGACAAATAATCTGCCTCTTTGTTGTCCTAAGGAAAACTGATGCGAATATAGATATCAAAATATACACCATAAGGGAAAAAAAACAAATCAGCATCACTTTTCTTGAGCTACCTCAACATATCACATTCCACAGCTCTTAAGTCTGGGAGATACAAAATTAAACCCACAACTCTTAACTCTCAGAGATTCTGTTCCTCCTATTTGTTCAGAAAGTTATATGGCATCTCTTTGGTGTTCGTGTTCATTTAAAGATTTACATTTTGTATTTCCTTGTTCTGTTTCTCATTACATACATAAAGCAACCATAAAATAACAATATATGCTTAGGAAAAATCAAAGCTGTTTTAAGTGCCCACAATTCTACTAATGTAGTATTTCTGTAATGTATGCAATTAAAAAACAATCAGGGATTTAATATTACAGGCTTGTGTTTTTTTTATTAGATGAAATCCTGGCTACTCTTAGCCTTCGCAATGCTGTTTCTACTCAACTTGGCATCTGTGTGAAGAGGTGTTTGTATCCCTTTCAGAAAGAGAGAGGTCCACTTCCGTTAAGCAGAATCCCTCAAAAAGCTTTTGCCATCAGCAGAGGTAATTCAGACTGATTTATACACTCCGCTGGGCCACTTTAATAGTTAACAGGAGTGTACAATTTTGGTTTCAAGTTCCATTTCCTGCAAACTGCAACCAACAGCTGGTCCCAGTTCAGATGAGACACAAAGTCTCAATTAAACCTGGGATTGTGGTAAAAGGGCCACATGGGGGCCCTCTGAAGATGGTGGCTTGCACAGTTTCATCAACCAGGAAGCTTTGCTTAATAGATTATATGACTAGCTCTTTGAATGGCTATATTGCTCTTTTGAATGTTTTCATCCCTAGGAAATAGAGGGGGGTTCATGCCACATGTTCCGTTAAAAAAGTATTTCCTTTTTGTGGCTACCAGAAAGTAGTTGATCAGCCATGGTTTAATTTAGCCTGTTGTGTATGTGTTTCCTAAATCATGGTTCAGCAAGCATCTTGAGTAAATATAGTGAATATGGGACTTTTGAGCAATGATCCACCTTAGAAGTTCATGTAAAAAATTTTTTTTGTTCTTGAGAGTTATCTAATGGCAGGTGTCAGTCAAAGACTTTGTGACTTATATATACAAGCTTATACAGGTAGTTCATTTAAAGACTGTTCAAAGTTACAACAGCACTGAAAAAAGTAACTTATGTCTGTTTTTCACACTTACCACCATTCTAGCATCCTTATGGTCAGGTGATCAAAATTCAGTCAGTTTGGCAACTGACTCATATTTATGATGGCTGCAGTGTCCCAGGGTCACGTGATCACCTTTTGCAACCTTCTGACAAGGAGGAAGCCAGATTCATTCAACAGCTGTGTTACTAACTTAAGAATTGCAATGATTCACTTAACAACTATGCCAGGAAAGGTCATAAAATGGGGCAAAATTCACTTAATAAATGTTTTGCTTAATCACAGAAACTTTGAGCTCAACTGCGGTGATACATAGAGGATGACCCTGTATTTCAGCGTTCTATTATAAAAGCCCCATGTCTGTGGCCAACAAATTGAACCCATGTTTCCAACAAAAGACAAAGCCTCTATTATGCCATGTATTGGTAGATAAAAGTACTGCTAGGAGCTCCCAGGAGTGTAGGCTGGGTTGGGAAGTCAAATAAAATCCAGGCAGAAAAAAGTGGCAACCCATCTCCATATCATTGCCAAGAAAATTGCTTAGACATGTTTATGAAATTACCTGAAGTTCAGTACAGCTCACCTTGAAGCAGGATAATACCTTTACCTGAGTGAAATTGGCCCACCTCAAGACCGTTCCTTCGGGCTATGAATCCAAGCATAATTAAGACACTTAAATCCTATTAAGGCTGAAAAGGCATGCAAAAAGGCTGAAGGCATGCAAATAGAATAGAATAACAGAGCTGGAAGGGACCTTGTAGGTCATCTAGTCCAACCCCCTGCTAAAGGAGGAGACCCTATACCATTTCTGACAAGTGGCTCTCGAGTTTTGTCTTGAAAGCCTCTAGTGATGAAGCACCCACAACCTCTGAAGACAAGCTGTTCCATTGGTTCTTTGTTCTTGTCAGAAATTTTTTTCCTTATTTCTAGATTAAATCTCTCATTGATCAGTTTCCATCCATTGTTCTTTATCTGACCTTCAGATGCTTTGGAAAATAGGTTGTTCCCCTCTTCTCTATGACAGTCCCTCAAATATTGGAACACTGCTATCATGTCTCCCCTGGTCGTTCTCTTCACTAGACTAGCCATGCCCAATTCTTATAACCGTTCTTCATATGTTTTACCTTCCAGGTCCCTAATCATCTTTGTTGCTCTTCTCTGCATCCTTTCTAGAATTTCAATATCTTTTTCATTGTGTGGTGACCAAAACTGGATGCAGTATTCTAGGTGTGACCTTACTAAGGCTTTATAGAGGGGTATTACTGTAGTACCTCAAGTGATCTTGATTCAGTCCCTCTGTTAATGCAATTTAGGATTGCATTGGCTTTTTTGGCTGCTACCACACACTGCTGGCTCATATTTAATTGATTGTCCACTAGGACTTCGAGATCCCTCTCACAGTTACTGCTATTGAGTAACTATTAATTTGTACATGTAATTTTGGGTTTTCTTGCTTAAGTGTAAAACTACTTTTCTCTACGTTGAATTTCATTTTGTTAGAAAGGGCGCACTGTTCAAGTCTGTCGAGATCTATCAGGATCTTGAGCCTATCATCTAGGGTGTTGGCTATTCCTGCCAGCTTAGTGTCATCTGCAAATTTGATGAGTTAATGTGTTCTTGTTCTTAACTGGATGCACTCCGTTATGTTTTGGTAACTTGGAAGTACCAATTTTAAGATACCTGTATCTCCAGGGTGTGGAAAAAATGCTTTTGCTGGTCATATATAGCAAGGGAGACTGACAGCTTCTGAAAGAAGATAGTCATAATATTCTGTTCATATCTGAGATGCTCACATCCTGAATGCAGCCTCTAGTTGAGCCACTTAAGCCTAGCCAAGGGGAAAGTTTCCTCCACATCTTGCTACAGTTAGTAAATTTAGTATGGTGTTTTGTCTTTTCAGGTTGCCTTTTGAGGAATGTTTTGCACATATGAACTATCTCAAGCTTACCAAACAGCTTATTAGTTTCAGCCTGTGCCCGTCCCCTTTACTTTTATGCTCTTGATAACTTTATTAAAGACAGCCCTGTGTATTCATGTGATTGAGCAACCTTTTTTTTTTTTTTTTTACTATTTGTAGATAGTTTGAAGTAGCCATCCTTGGACCGTGATGGCTTCCAGATCTCACCAAAAGGAGTGCACATGTTTGGAATGTCTGCTCTCTGGCTCTGTTTTTTACCCTAAAGTAGCCAATTTAATTTTGCACAATATTGCTCGATAACAACCATGTGTGTGTCTGAGTCTTCTGCATTTAGTCATTACAGAGAAGACCCTGCTTGGTCAGTGCAGGAGACAATTTTACAAGGGAAAACAGAACCAGATGTTTTGCCTTTATTCTCTCTTCTCGGTCCCACCGTCAATCACAATACGGAGACCATTTGCTTATTTGCCTGTTTGCTTCTACATTTCTGTATTGCTGTAATTTCTTGTAACTCAAGAGTCAGGTCAGAATTAT
Organism: Crotalus tigris; assembly: GCF_016545835.1. Lineage (NCBI taxonomy): Eukaryota > Metazoa > Chordata > Lepidosauria > Squamata > Viperidae > Crotalus > Crotalus tigris. The sequence continues at coordinate 3,593,141 of NW_024100507.1, forward strand.
CTGCTGTCAAAGAGTCTATCTGTTGCATCTCTCCCTGAGTGAGTGCTCTGGATGCCTCTCTGCCAGGTCCTTTCTAATGATGAAGAGAGGGAAGCTGCCAATTTTTAATTCAGAAAATGTAGCATGCTTCCTTGTTAAGGAGTCTAGAGAAATGGAGTTAGATCATGCTGAGCGGTGTGCTCCATCTTAAAGAGATCTGACAGCTGGTTAAGCATAGGGTTAGATCATGTTCTTCTTACATAGAAAACTATTTAATTTATTCAGATTGCCTGGATTAATTAATGTAGAGCTGAACTCACTAAAAGATAAGGAGAGTTTTTCATAGAATGGGATTGTTTCATGTAAGGTTTTAAAAACACTGACTGACTGACTGAGGTCACAGATCATGCTAAACCTTGCTGCGGTCACACAACACATTAAGCCATAAACCCATGATTTGAAAACACAAGCAAATGAAAATCAAGCAAATCATATGGTGGATTTCTGTGCTGTGTAAACTCAGCCCTAAACATGAATCGGGAGCCAAACAGGAAGCAGCAGAAAGAAAAATTGTAGAATGCAATGCACAGGCTGATACTTAGATCTCAATTCCTCAAGTTGCAGCACTAGGTTTGGAGAGAGATTGGCTGGGCAACAGTTTGCCAAAGGCCCAAGAAAGCAACAACAGGGTTCTCCTTCTTTGATAATGTTCCTCTTATCCTACTAAGGACACTGCTCAAGAGAATTGGGAGGAAGAGAAATTTACATTTATTCTTACATGCAACAACAACTCAACAAAACACATTTTTTTAAAAAAAAATAGTATGTACTTTCAGTGTAAGAATTACAAACTATAAGTTGCATGAAAGGGCAAAGAATATCATAAAAGCAGGCTGGGCAAAAGCTAGATTCCCACCAGATGCTCTACCTGAAACCAAAATAACCAAAGGGAGCTGCTGGGGTCACATTGTATCTCATTATGCACCCCTATGCATACAAATAAAGTACATTATGGATTTATGGGATTTCCTGGCTCTTCACGCAACATTTTCAGAATAGCAGAGTGGGGAGGGACTTTGGAGGTCTTCTAGTCCAATTCAGCAGCAGTCCCAATTCCAGTTCAGCAGCTGGAACATTGGCAGAAGTTGTCCCAAAGGGCTGTTCGCCACAGTGGCCATCTGGAAATTTACTGTGAGCAGAGAATCCAGGAATACTATTTACCAACACAACTCCATCTCATCGGCATTGAATTTCAGCTTCTTTCCAGCCCCATTAGCCCCTCAATAACATTCAAAGGTACCCATAACTTTCCTGGAAATTGGATAGTGAGGAGCAGTCAATCTGGGTAGCACCAGCTCCCTCCATCTCTCTCAATGCTCCCTAGTTGTTTCGTGTCGACACTGAACCCCATAAATGGTATCAGCTCTCAGGAAAGCAACTTTTGGTGCCATCTCTGGCGCACCAAGGACCTTGCTGAAGCAAAACACAGTTGTTTCCAGGCTCTTAATAATCTGTAAGGAAAATGTATCTTTCCTTCCAATGAAGTTCTGAATTATAAGGCAATGGGGACGGGGAGTGGTATTTGTCCCTTCATATATAATTCATTCATTTAAAAAAAATACTGCAGCAGACAAAATAATCATTTGCTGGTTATGTTTATCCAGGATATAGACAATACAACTTTTTGTGAGATAGAGACAATAGTTTCTGATTTTTTTTGTTTTAACCTGGGATTTGGCTGAGGGTTGCAAGAAATGGATCGTTGATTTTCACTTGGATATGCCTTTCCCCTTTCCTTTCCTTTCCTTTCCTTTCCTTTCCTGTCCTTTCCCCTTCCATTCCATTGATATATAACTCTTTCTAAGGCTTAACGCATTATTATTTTTTATTTTCTCCCCTCCATCCCAGCACAAAACTCCATTTTCAGGATGCAAAGGTGTACCCTTGATATTTAGTGGCACAATCTTGGAGAGCTCTGGTAGATGCCAATAGGATGTTTGGAGCCGTGGGCAATCCAGAGGCTCAGGTGAGTTGTCCACTGTGATTTAGGAACAAGAGAACCAAGGGATAATATCAAAACTTGGGCTTGGAGTACTGGGAGTAAGAAAATATGGGTCTCCTCATACTAAATGTTCCCCATAAAAATAATACAGAATGGAGATCTTTGGCAAGTGAGAAAAAAGGAGCAGATATCAGGAGAGAGTAAACTTTTCCATCACAAAGGATGGATGACGAACCCTGATCCCTGCTCATTCATTCTCCCCCTAAAAGTGTAAAACTTCTGCTTGGTGTTAGTTTGTTCACTGTCAGTGATTAGCCATTAAGTAATGAGAAATTAGATCAGGGTGAAGTAATCTGAAGTTGTGTACATGCAACCCATCTTAGAGTCCATTAGGGAAAAGTTGTCAAAATGTCTGCAGTGGGAAGTATTGTGAGTGAATGCCGGTGAACAGTATAGAACAGCAAAAGGTCAGCAGTTGTTTGGCTGTGCTCTAAAACAGCAGCCTATCAGCCACGGTGTAGCTTAAAACTCCTGGCAGATGAGTCTAGTAAATGAAGCCCTGGGAGCTATGACTACTGGACTGAAAAAGAGACAGTCCAGAGCCATCCCAAGTGAGTCAGAGGCATGCACTGGCAGAGGGTGAAAGGCAGATAAAAGAGAATCCAAAAGGCCTCTGAGCATTTGATACACTTCCCAGCACTTCTTGCTGGGAGCCTAGAAGGCACCAAAATGCCAGCTCAACATTATTATTTCTTTTAAGGTACTGTCCTGCATTTTTCAGCTGCTTCTGGAGATCCCGGCTTATGGAAGGGTGCTACTCTTATTTGTTGATTGAGGGTATTGTTGCCCTTGTTATTACCTGGCCCTTGAGGTCTGCAAGGCAAAGAGGACACATGCAGTTTGGACCTATGCTTCTTTTATCGAGTGTCAATGGTTGACACGTGACCAACCTGTTTCCAAACAGTGTCTTATCAAGGTATAATACACACAGACACATACTAGTTAGCCTGTTTCAGCAAGTTCATTGCTTTATGTGTGCCAAATGGCTGCAGTGCACTTGTACTTGTTAGGTGAATATCAAAGGTCAGAAAGGGAAAAGAAACCAACCGGGGTTTCAGAGTGCGTGAAATCTTCCTGAGTTTGAAGCGGTATCTGCCCCTATGACGGAGAGTTTATGGCTAGGAATGCTCTTTGGATTGTAGGAATTGTGCTTCAGCAGAGATCCTTCCCCATGCAAGGGGATGAGGTGCATCTTTCGCTCTCAACGTTTTAAAGTACAAAAAGTAAACAGCCAAAAGAGGAATACATTTATTTCCTAATCCATGGTTAGTAATCCTCATCAAGATCCCCTTTTCTTGGAAGAGACATGCAAACAGCACATTCTTTTCCTTGGATAATCCTTTTTAGTTCTTGATTCTAGACTAATCCTGAAGGGTTTCTTTTTACAAGACTTGGCCTACAGATGAAAGAATAGAGATCCATGCTAAAACTTGGAGATGGGAATGGTTATCCTCTCTTTCTTTTCTACTGGTCCAATGGATTTTCAAAAACTCTTTTTAACCACTGCCATCGTTCCAGCTGATTCCAAATGAGATTAACAATTGGCTCAGGGATGACTATGAACTCTAGGGAGCTACAGTTCCAACACACATAGGGAAGGCTGGTCCAGAGGAACACATTGTAATTTACTAGTGAAGCATTTCAGGCATGGAAAGTGGAGAAAGAACTTTGCATGTTTAGGCACAGTGGAAGCAAGATGTTCATGTGAAAACTCTGTGAAATTCCTTGTTTCTTTTGCAACTCTACAGCTAGGAAGGAAAAGTCCAATATGTGTCCTCTGGTAAAAATCAGGATTCTCATTTGGACCTGATGGCTTCAGTGGTTTATTGGATTGACGGTGGCCATCAGGGAGGGCTTATTGCTTTTTGTTATTTTTCATATTAGGTTTTTATCTTTGTAAGCTGCCCAGAGTCACTAAGAGTGAGTTGGACGGCCATATAAATTTTCTTAAATAAATAAAGTAAATAAAAACTGGAAGAGGAAGAGAAGGGAAAGCAATGGTGCAACCTTCTACAGAACTTCCAAAGTGAACATTAAAATAGCCTTGCTGGATCTGGCCAAAAGATCATCCTGTCCAATATCCTATTTCCAAAAGCAAAACAAAACCATTGAAAGGAATTCTTTCTAATGTTGCTTCCCAGCAATCGGTTTCCAGGCCTCTGAATCTGGAGATTTCCATATTACAATCATAGCTACTAATTACTAATGGGTTTATTTTCCAAGTTGTGTCTAAACAATCCATACTTGAAAACTGAAAGTTGTGGGTAAGGCTGGTATATTATAATTTTAATCGGGCACATCAGTAGATTAGGTGCTTCTGGAACTGAGCCAGGATGTTGTTTGACCGAAGTTCGAAGTTCGTATTCAGGGAAGAACCAGCCTTATTTTGTGGTTTGATTCTCCACTCTTTCTTCAGAATAACAGCCCTGTTGCAAAACATACCTGGTTAACAATGCCTATTTTAATCTAGTTGACAGTTTGATTGTCAGCTACTCTCAAGTTAAAACTGGCAGAATATAAAGGGCACTGCCGTAAAAAACGGCTTCTGCACATTTTCAGTGTGATTTCTATTCCTCTCAGCTCCAGCAAACCTCACCAATGAGCTGGGGGTGGGGGGGAAAGGAGTTTCATCTTCAATAATTTTTGGAGGTCACAATATCCCCATCTCTACAGAAGGGGCTCAATGCTCACTTTGGGCTCTACTGCCTAATTCAAGCCCTGATTTCAGGCATAGGTAACCCATATTCTTAGTTAAAAGTCCATTGGACCTCCTCTTTGACAGAGCTATCTGCAAGTGATCACTAGCAGGAATATTCTGTTCCTTTTCTTGACAGCCTGAGGTGGTGGGAGGAGAGAAGGAGATATAGAGCATCAAAAAAGCAGTGGAAATTAGGAACCTTGCTCATCTTTGCGTTTTTAATTAACTCTGTTGACATGCACTTTGTCTCTAAGATGGGTCTTGACCAAAAAGGCCTCTAAGGTAAGGACAATTGAGAGTAGAAGAAAGTAACTTCAAATATATCAAAGCTTCCTCGATTTTGAGGAAAGATCAAGTCTGATGTTTCTACTTTCTGCGCTGGAGCTGACCTAACAAATGTAGTATTAACATAAACTTTCCAGGGAGCAATGCAATTCAAATTACTTAACATAGTTGGTAAGGATTCAAATACGCAGAAGAGGGCTTTCTCCTTTCATGCTAAAAGTCCTCCTCATTCAGCTCTTGCTGAGCCAAGAAAACAGTGACGGATGGATGATTTTTAAGCTTGGTCCAGAGCAAACTTTTCCATGCAAGGGACAAAACATCCCAGCATTTTTCCATGCTATACCTCAAGGCAGAAAAGCTGATTGCGTCTTTGTTCTGTTGATTGGCGAATTCTCATCTTGATCAGGCTGCAAGGAATCGCTTGCAGTTTACGCCTCTCTTTCTAACTTTGTCTGACTTGGGTTGCAAAAAAAAAAAAAGGGGGGGGGTGACTTTGTAAATAAATAAAAAAAAGACTTTCAGCAGTGAGTAGATCTATTGTTATAGATTCAGGTCCGTGTGAAAACAATTCTACTTGGTTAATTTATTGCAGTGACCTCACCTGATGGGCAATTTGTTTGCAAGCTGCCAAGATTTTGTTCTCCTGCAAAGGAACCCTGAATCTATCATAGGGAAACAGTTTTGGCTGGTTCCAACTCTACAAGAGAGGAACTGTTCAGTATGCAAACTTATTGCAGAATGTGCTTCATGGTAACTGTGCAGCCAACAAGCCAATCCAATTTTTACCTGGAAAAGTTCTGACATTCCTCATTAACATGTCATCATCCCAGAAATTAGCACAAAGATTAACCATTTTGGAAAAGCCCAGCCCGTGTCTGTCTTTAGAAATTGGTCCGTAGAACTTTCTCCTTCTCCATCCCCCACCCCTGGAAAAATGAGAAATATTAAATCCTCATTAATATATGCCCAATGTGTTTCGGGTGTCAAAAATGTATTTCACAAAAGCCAAAAGCTGAATTGCACAAGTTGCCTCATTATCAATAATCTAGCAAAGTCCCTTTTATGTGTCATTTCTTTACACAATATACTATCATTTATGACTTTTAGCAAATACATCATGGCGAAGGATTACTCTCATCAGAGGCAGTCTTTGAAAAGGATATGCTAATTTCTAGAGAGCAGAAAACATCAAAACAGTGCCAGCAAATAGCCAAGGGACTTTCATGTCTTAATATCCCTCAGAAGTGCTTTATCTCCTAGTGCAACGTGTATCATAGTATAAACAGGAAATGAAACAGCCAAAGCATCAAAGAAGCACCAACACATGGCTGTAATTTTAGATCAAGTTTAATAAAGATTATCTACAGTAGGTTAATCAAACAAAAGGGTGCATGTTTTAAAGCGTCATTTGATAATTTCCATTTAAGTGCCCTTCCCCCCCCCCCTTCGATCAAAGAGATCCTAACAATGTCTTGGTGACTCCAAATAGATGGCTTCCCTCATTTTTCCAAGTAGCTTGGTTTATTGGTCGTAAAAAGTGTTTTGATGTTTTAATGGTGATTGGGGGTTGGGAATGGAAAGGAGCAGGGAATTGCTTGGGCTTCATAACTGGAAAGGCTCAAAAGGCAATCAGCCCACGGTGGAGCAAGTTCCATTCAATGCCTTCAGCCACTTAGCCAGAGAAGATAAAATGGAGACTAGTGATGGTTTCCAAGAATCCCGGCATTAGTCGTCTCCTAAACCTGTCCATTACAAGTTTTGGTTTCCTTGTTTTTAGAGATAAGGTAACTAAAGGCTAAGTTACATTCCAATTTTAACAGAAAAACAGAGTTGGAAGCAACATTGAAGGTCTTCTCATCTAACTCCTTGCTCAAGCAAGAGACCCTATACCATTCTGGACAAATGGCTGTCCAATTTTTTTCTTTAAAACCTCCAGTGATGGAGCACCCACAGCTTCTGAAGGCAACTTCCATTCCACTGATGAATCACTTTCACTGACAAGAAAAGTGGAAAAAGAGAAGGGAAGGAATGAACACACAATTGTTCTGACCAATGCCTGATGTCAGGAGGGGAGAAAAATTCTGGAGATCAAACTGCATATGCTCATGACTCAAAGAAGCTGAAGACTCCTTCACATTCTCTGAAGCCAATGAAAAGAGTATCCACTGGCTTCAAGGAGACTCTTCTTTAGCCAGTTGTAACTTGTGCAGATGAACGGCAACATACACTGCAATCACTAACACAATGGTGTGTTGTGTTGTAAGGCTGCCATCAAAACCTGAGATTTTCCTTACTGTCTGCCAGAGATAGAATTTTAACAAAGAAAATGTAAGCATTCTCCAGATGCCTTCAGACTGCAGCTGGGAGAAATCTCAGCCACTATGGCCACAAACAATATCATCCAGCAATTTTGGAAACTTTAATTCCAACCTCATTCAGATTTGGAATGCCAGATCTGGGCGAACTGGCAAAATATTAATATTTCTTGTCCAAAACTGGAATTAATTGAGTCTACTCCAGGCCGATGCTCTGCAGTCTCCACATGCTTGGAGGATACCACGCCAAGGAAGGCTAAACTAGATCCCTAAATAAGGAGAAGTGTCTAAATTGCAATGCATCAAACTGGACAGTTTTATGAATTAGATTGGGGCTTCCAACCTTTGATGGCTCAGTGGAAAATATAACAATTCATGGACTATTAGATAGCGGTTAAGTTCCAAAGCTTTGTCAATGATGACTCTGCTCAACTAGATTATCCCATAATATTAATATTTGTGCTGTATTGGCAAGCCAAGCAGTATGCTACAAACTATAATGGGCAAGAAAGCAATGTTCGACTATCTCTTGCCATAACAAAACAACACTTTACAACAACCCTATTCAATGCCAGTAAACAAAGAAAGTACGTTGGAGTAGAAGTTGAATAACTTGAAGTTGGATGATTTGATGGTGCTGACTAAGGTTTCTCAGTGAAATTTATAGGTATACTGCACTCATCAATTCCTTCATTTATCTCTCTGTTATCTATCACAATATCTATAATTATCAGAATAATAAAATTATAGAATGTGTCAGAAGGAATATTGTAGGTCATCTAGCCAAACCCCAATGAAGTGAAAAAAACCCACTCAACTGTTCTCACCATATGGCCATCCAGCCCACATTTGAAAGCCTCCACTAAGTGGGAATCCTTTGTTAATTTAGAAGATTGTATTGCTATTTCATAGCTTTTTCCCTTATTCCCCCTAATATTCAGCCGAAAATTCCTTTCATTAAATATCAACTCAGTGGTCCTTCCCTCAGTTTCAGAAGAGAGAAGGTCCACCTTTCTTGCACTGAATAGTCTTAGATGTTTGTAAAATGGCAATCTTCTCTCCCCTCAGTCTCCAGTTTTGCAAACTAAACAGCACCTGCTTCTTTAACTGTTTACAAGTGGGGTTGTTCCCCAGATGCTCATACTGGCAGATCTTCTCAGAATCAGCTTCAGCTTCTCAATGTCTCCTTCAAAATGCTATTCCCAGAACCAGATATACTGCTCCAGTTGGGTCTAACCAGAGCAGAGGATAATGAAACAACTATACCTAGTGGCCCAAATGCAGGGTCTCTATTGATGTCTATGGAGATTCTCAGTCATCCAGGTCATGGTTGTCCCAAAGGTGCTTTTTCAAAAGGCAACTGGACTTTGTTTTTCCTTAAAGATGTTTTGCTTCTCATCCTAGAAACTTCTTCCATTCTGACTGAATGGTGGAGAATAGAAGGATTTATATTCCATGCAGTCATGGGGTTGTTAGCACTCTTTCTGAGAGTCGTTGAAGCCACTTGGAGGTTTATCTGTGCCCTCACAGTCATCTGAATAGTGCAAATGAGTGTGGAGCCTTTTTGGAATTGCTGAAAGGACTGTGCTGTAAACAAGAGAGATGTGGTGGTGTATCCCTTCCCCTCTGTTGAGAGAGGGCTGTTCAATCTTAATGTAGATGGCTTCTATTGATATAACCCAAGGTTGCATTGGCCTTTGCTTGCTGGGGTTCAACTGATGGACTACTGGAAGGCCTAGGTTCTTTCCATATGTACTCTGCCAAGCCAGGTGTCCCTACCATCACCACCATCCACCACCACCTTTTTTTCTCTCCAAATGCAGGACCTTGTACTTCTTGCAGTGTTCTGCTAGATTTGATTACTATTCAGGCCTGTATCTATCCAAACATGTTTCACAGTTTTAAAAGTCAACTATGTTTGTAGAAAAGATATTTTAATGAACCAAAAAAAAAAAAAAAAAGGAAGCCACTTTTGGGCAGGTAAGCTCTTGAGTTCTCCAAAACTTTAAAGTTAGATTTTTAAAAGAAACACTATGGGCTTTGCACTATTCCAAGTCAGATGACTGGCCTGTGTAATTAAGGACTATGCAGTGTAGGGACAGCGAGATGGTGAAGTCCGCCTTTATTTGGCTTTTTTATTTAAGCCTTGCTTCTAATGGTTGGGTACACATTTGTGCCAAAGTATTCTGAAAGAACCTGGGACCTCACATGACCTTCCTTAACTCCCAGGCAAGTTCCCTTGAGGTCATCTTCCTCTACTCCTTTTACTACTCCTAAAATATCAAGAGTCATGTCTGGTTCTTGTTTCTCTGTGTTTTATCTGCATCCAATGACTGCTTGTTAAAAATTTCCAGAAGGCCGGAGCCAAATGGCACCGCAAGGAGTACTTCAAAAGCTATTGACCTTAGCAAATACTTCTTATAATTTCATCTGGTCAACGTTGCTCATGGAGAGAGTCCCTCACAGCAATCAGCTGCCTCTGCTTCTCAGCCTGTCCCTGAGATCAAGCAGCTCAGCTCAGGGATCCCTGGGACTCTCAGCCCCAGTGGGAGAGCCAAGCTAATTTTCTAATACCCTGCAGATAAATCAGGGATAGCTCTCTCCAAATCCGCCCTAGGCCAGTGCCTCATTTTCTAGGTATTAGCCAACTTAGGTTTTGCCAGTTAAGAAAGGGTTGAAAAAGCTACCTGATCCAAATTTATTTTTTTTTTTTTTAAACTTCTCATGTGGACGTGTATGATTCATGTTCTGCCTTTCCTATGAGAGCTCAGACTGCTGTACCTGCTACTTTCTTCTCTAATTTTACTTTCTAGAAAATAACTTTTTGAGATCATTGGGGCTGATGACCTAGACCAGCGGTTCTCAACCTGTGGGTTGGGACCCCATTTGGGGCCGAACAACCATTTCACGGGGGTCGCCAAACAACGCAGTCTGCCATTTTTTCCCCCTTTTCCTTAGCTGTGCTACTCCCTTTTATTCTATTGGCTTTTGAAAGCCAATAGAATAGACTCTCTTGAATAGAGTCTAATTCTATTGGCTTTCAAAAGCCAATAGGAATCGTCCAGGCTGTCTTTGCCCTGCTGAGCCCGCCAAAAGTCCCATTCTGCAAACGGTGCTGCAAGTTGTCTGCAGCGAAGGCAAGCTGTCTGGAAGTTTCCACCCCTCCCTGCTGAGCAACTACTAAAAATGTAATTAAAAGAGGGCCAGGGGTGGGAGGTGGGAGGCCGGTGGGCGCAGGGAGGGTTGCTGGAACGCATGGGGCCCAGCGGGTGCCTTACCTCCCTTGGGCTGGGCCAGCTGGTAGCCCAGCCGGTGGTTGTCCTGCGCCGTCTCTGCTGCTTGCCAGCTACACCTCGGCCGGCACCATGCATGCACGGCACTCCCGGGCAGGGAAAGTCCTCGACTTACAACCGGTTGGATAGTCCTTGACTTACGACCGGTTGGGTAGTCCTCGACTTACAACCCGTTGGGGGTCGTGGCATTAAAAAGGTTGAGAACCACTGACCTAGACTCACCCAGTAGACTATCATGGCTGAGTGCAGACTGAAATTTTGCTCTGCTTAGTTCTAGTTTCACAAAAATTCTAACCATCCCAACACTAAAAGAACAGCCCTAATATTTGATCTCTTATTGAGGCATCCTTCCTCAATAAAGGAACATATTTGAGCAATAAATGTGAATACTAGCAGTCATCTTGATGAATTGTGGTGGGGAGGAGTTAGATCAGGGGTGTCAAACTGCTGGGCCATGGGCCGGACATGTCATGTGGAAGCTGTGCCCACCCTATTGCCGGCAATAGCAAAACCGGCCCGATACGTTGCACGACGTCACGTGATGTCGTGAGTTTGACATGCCTGAGTTAGATTCAAACCTCTAAGGGCTCTGAAGACTCCACACACACCCTCCCCAAATTGATTTTCCTGAAATGTAGAAAGAGATGAAACAAAGAAGAATCAAGTATCCCCACCTGGCTTCCTTGGGAGAAAGAGTGAAATGTAAGTGAACTAAGTGAAGTAAGCAAAACAGGAGATTTAGAGGGAACATGGTGCACCCTTAGTATTGGACACAGAGGATTCCCTTGCAGTTTTGTTTTGTTTTAGGGCTGGAGGCTAAACTATATGATGAACAGTTGTAGGAATAATCTAATAGTCTAATTCAGGCACGTCAAACTTGCGATGTCACGTGATGTCGCGCAACGTTATCGGGCTGGTTTTGCCATTGCTGGCAATGGGGTGGGCAGAGCTTCCATGTGACGCGTCTGGTCCACGGGCCGGCAGTTTGACACCCCTGGTCTAATCTAATGAAAAGAAGGCTCAGGGGAGACATGATAACTGTCTTCCAATAGCTAAGGGGTTTCCACAAAGAAGAGGGGATCAACCTATTCTCCAAAGCACCTGAAGGAAGGACAAGAAGCAATGGATGGAAAATAATCAAGGAGAGAAGCAACCTTGAACTAAGGAGAAACTTCCTAACAGTGAAAAAAAAAATAACCAGTGGAACGGCTTGCTTTCAGAAATCGTGGGTGCTCCATCACTGGAAGCTTTTAAAAACAGATTGGGCAGCCATTTGTCCAGAATGTTATAGGGTCTCCTGCTTGAGCAGGGGTTGGACTAGAAGATCTCCAAGGTCCCTTTCAATTCTGTTATTCTGTATTCCTTTTCCCTTCTTTTTCTTTCTATCTAAATCGGTAAAAATGAAATCGAAATATTCTCCACATAAAGCAGCATTGTTATTTTGTTCTGCATACAATAGTTTGGCTTTATTGCTATTCTTTGGTTATACAATGACACATTAAAAAGATTTGCTTTGTCCAGGCAAAAACTAAAATATTCATTTACAGTTTTAAAAATTGGCCTCTAGAAATGTTTGTTTGTTTATTTATTTATCCAATACTAGAGAGGGAATACCAGTCACCAAAGCCTTGAAAAGCTTGTCTCGATCACCACCACCCTCACGAAGCTTCTGAGACTGATCTTTTTTCAATACCAGATTTTCAATTCCCAACAGGGTGAAAGACAGCCCACTGGAGAAAGAGCTGTCAGATCAAGAACCTATCTTCCCACAGTCCTCTCTCCACAATCAGCTTCTAATTTATGCCAGCCTTGCAGATGGTTTCACTGAGAGGAAGTTCATTTCAATATATGATAATAAAAAAATAAATAACAGCCAAAGGGAGGCAGGATTAATGCAGTTCCCACTCCTCCTTTAATTCCACCCTGCCAGCAGAATCCTAGAGGGATCTGAACATGGTGATGTACTAACTAATAATTTTTAGCTGGTACTGATTAAAGTTGGCCCAAATCAGTTGGACCATATATAATTCTTCCCAGGATGGTAGATAGGACAAAAATGTCTCTTTCCCCCTCATTTGTCAGCCTTTTTATAGTGTAAAATTAGGACAGGGAATATTTTAAATGCATGCACACTCAACAGAAGTATAAATGGACCAACTTGGATGGCCTCAATATGTCCAGAGACAGAGCCTTGAGTTCCGTGTATGTGATGGGGTATTAATAGTGTTCACTTGCAAATAAAACACTGAAGACAGTTGAAGGTGGCAATGGATTTTAAGAGAAGAAATTAAATGGGAAGCGTGAGCAAGTCTAGCTGTATTACTTCCGGCTTGAATTTCCACTATAAAAGAAACTATTGAACTTCTATTGCTGTTTCCAATTTTTTTTATGACTATAGGTAGTCCTCAGCTTACAACCATTCATTTAGTGACTGTTCAAAATTACATTAAAAATGTGACTTATAACCGTTTTTCACACCACCATTGCCGCATCCCCATGGTCATGGGATCAAAATTCAGACACTTGGCAACTGACTCAAATTTATGATGGTTGCAGTTTCCCGGGATCATGTGATCACCTTTTGCAACCTTTCTAGCAAGCAAAGTCAATGGGGAAGCCAGATTCACTTAACAACCTTGTTACTAATTTAACAACTGTAGAGATTCACTTAACAACTGTGGCAAGCAAGGTCAGAAAGTAGGGCAAAATTCATTTAAGAACTGTCTCGCTTAGCAGCAAAAATGTTGGGCTCAATTGTCATCATAAGTTGAGGACTACCTGTACAACTCTTTTGGAAACAGGAACTACAGGAGATCTAATAGAAACCAGTGAAGAACTAAGACTATTAAGATGCAAAATTTGGAATAATGCTTAGGCTGGGTTTAATACACAAGAAGGGGGTGGGAATCAATTAAAAATAACAACAGCTGTCCTATAGAAAAACCCAGCTGAAAGCAATTACTGGCACTCCAACAACTTTTATAAGGGCACTTTTCCCATCAGGCTTCATAAGACTGTTGAGAATTCCTGTCTATTTGCACAATAACTCCCAACAATTCAATCATCCACGCCTGATCTCTGAGAAGTATCCCATCACCAATCAGTTTTATAATCAAGACTCTAGAAAGAGTACAGAGAAGAGCAACAAAGATGATTAGGGGACTGGAGGCTAAAGCATATAAGGAAAGGCTGCTGGAATTGGGTATGTCTAGTTTAATGAAGAGAAATACAAGGGGGGACATGATAGCAGTGTTCCAATATCTCAGGGGCTGCCACAAAGAAGAGGGAGTCAAGCTATTTTCCAAGGCACCTGAAGGCAGGACAAGAAGCAACGGATGGAAACTAATCAAGAAGAGAAGCAACCTAGAATTAAGGAGAAACTTCCTGACAGTTAGAACAATTAACCAGTGGGACAACCTGCCTCCAGAAACGGTGAATGCTCCAACACTGGAAGTTTTTAAGAAGAGAGTGGACAGCCATTTGTATAGGGTTTCCTGCCTGAGCAGGGGGTTGGGCTAGATGACCTCCAAGGTCCCTTCCAACTTTATTATTATTATTATTATTATTATTATTATTATTATTATTATTATCCTGAATGAAAGTCAATTTTATGATCAGGTAAACCGGCAAATGTCACTGAGACTTACTTCCAAGCAAATCTATGTAAAAATAACCCTATAAGTACAAGTAAACTAAGATGTGGCCTGACTTGGGATGAGAGAAATCAACTATGGTGGTTAAACTATTGGCCCAATCTGCCTTTAAAGACCACCAGACATTTCAGGCAGTGATCCAAGTGCTCATGGGTCCATTGGCACACATTACAAGTAGTCCTTGATTTATGACCACAACGGAGCCCAAAATTTCCATTGTTAAGTGAATGTGGTCCCATTTTTCCATTTTTCCTGCCATTGTTAAGTTAGTAACATGGTTGTTAAGTGAATCTGGCTTCTCCATTGTCCCCGCTTGTCAGAGGGTCATAAAAGGGGATTGCGTGACACACCAGGATGCTGCAGCTGTCATAAATATGAGTCAGTTGCCAAATTTTGATCATGTGACCATGGGGAGGCTGCAACAATCGTTAAGTGTGAAAAATGGTTGTAAGTCACTTTTTTCAGAGCCATTGTTACTTTGAACGGTTCCTAAATGAATCATCGTAAGTCGAGGATTACCTGTATATCTAGGTCAGGGGTAGGCAACCTTGGCTCTTTTATGACTCGTGGACTTCAACTCTCAGAATTCCTGAGCCAGTCATGCTGGCTCAGGAATTCCAGGAGTTGAAGTCCACGAGTCATAAAAGAGCCAAGGTTGCCTACCCCTGACCTAGTGAATAGGGTCTGCATTGGCTGACCAGGAGCTGCTGAATGCAATGTAAGAATGCTGTTTAACCCACAAAACCCTTTATGATTTGGTACCTGATTATCTGCAGAACTGCAGCTCCCCATTAGAATTAGCATGATCATTTGTGATCTTTCCTGGCAAAACAGCTGGTTGTCCCTCTTTCTGGGAGACCATGGGGGCCACAGCCTGGGAGCACTATTTTGGGTGATGGGACCAGCCCTCTGGAACGATCTTCAGAGGACACATTAATTTAACTAAATCAAATAGAGGGCTTTGGAGAGTGTGGCATTACGTATTGGGTTGGGTTTTATTGCCTTATTTCTATGGTATTTTGTTTTATTGCCTGCCTTGGCAGCCAGCAAGAGTCTTGTGATTGTGGCAGCTTATAAATTTGATTGATAAGTACAAGAAATAAAGAAAACATTCAGTAGGTTCCTGTGGTAGCTACAGAGACCTGAAGATGCTGTATGCTAATAGGTCCCTGCATCTGAAAAGCTTTCTTTCTTCTCCACTTTTCTAGCAAAAGGAAAGTTGCTAGGGCTCACTCGTGATCCTCTCAAGAGGTCACTTAGACCAAATGATCTAAAAAGGCAATGAAGTCTGAATCTTTTGCTTCTTCCTGTAGAAGCAGATTGGTTGGAGTGTCCTTCTCTATCATCGTTTTCCACTAAAAAATCGGAAACTTGCAAGCTTTATATTGTCATAAATATTAACTCAGGCACTGCTAACCTTGTGATCCAGGAAGCTGTGGCTTTCTGCCATTTATAAGAATACGAATCAGGACACAAACTGAACCTAAATAAGTCAAAAGACAAGATAGAGAAGAAGGGGGTGGACGGCGATAATAACTTCTCAGCAGTCCATGACAGGGGCTTAGAGAAAGATCTCTACATTTTAATTGTGTGTGTGTGTGTGTATGTGTGAGTGTTTTAAACAAAATATACTTTTCACCTACCAAAGGTTGGAAATCAATTCCATGCACATGCCAGAATCAAATAGCCCTGCTAAATCCTAAATTATCCAAGGCGGCTTCCATAATCTTTATGAAAGGAAATATTAAGCCTTCAAAGAAAGAAGGAATTTAAACAAACTCTGGTTCAAAGAAAATTGCCACATGCCGACAAACATTAAGAATGATAATATTTTTCTAAACCCCCTTTAAATCTTTATGTGGCTTTTCTGCATTTCCTTTCCCATTGCCTCTCGGAGACATGATCTCCTCCAGTAGATGGAGAGAGGCAGGAAAGAGAAAAGGATCTTGCTTTTTGGCATTCGGCATTCTGCTTGTTGTAGTTTCAACCCCTTTTCTTTGCCTGTTCTTCACTCCCCGGTGCTCAGCCTGACCCCAGAGGAAGGAAAAAAACCGAATCACCTTTCTCGTCCTGAGGCAGGCAGGAGAAGCAGCAGCCCTGGCAGAGATTCCACTCATGTTCTTTATTGTTGTAAGTGGGGTAACAACATCTTGAAAACCTGTTCAGGTTTCTGTCTGGCCCCTCGTATACAAAGCAAAGTTAAAGTGGAGTAATTTTGAAAGATTCTTTTTTTCTCCTCACATTTTCCTTTTTCTCAGGACAGAGTAACCTCTCCGAATCCATCCTGCAAGAAATCAGCCCTTGGAAGGGCAGATACTGAAGCTGAAGCTCAAATATTTTGACCACCAAATGAGAAGAGAGGACTTATCAGATGATAAGGATGCTGGGAAGGATAATAACAAGCAGCGGCATGACAAAGTAGCAACAATGGTGCATTGGAAGATCTGCAAAAAATATCATTTGCCTGTAAGCAAAAACTGGTGGGATCATAAAATAGAGAAAGTCATAGAAAATGATAAAATTAAACTGCTCTGGGACTTCATAATTCAAACAGACAAGCACCTGCAACATAACACCCCAGACTTAACAATTGTCGATAAGAAAGACAAAAAAGTCTGGATAGTGAACGTGGCAGTGCCTGGAGACAGCAGAATAGAAGAGAAAGAACTGGAGAAGATAACAAAATACAAAGACCTACAAATAGAAATAGAAAGACTGTGGCAAAAGCAAGCAAGGGTAGTACCAATAGTAATAGGCTCCTTGGTGCAATCCCAAAACAACTGGAGCACCACTTGAACACCATTGGCATTGACAAATTCGCTATTAGTCAATAGCAAAAGGCGGCCTTACTAGGAACTGCTTCCATCCTGCGACGATACCTGTAATACCATCAAACATCCACATCTGCCTATCCCAGGTCCTGGGTAAGGACTCGATAGGTAGACAAAATGCCAAATCCATTCTGAACATCTGGCTGACTGTGCGATGGTCCATAATAATAATAATAATCCATCCTGCGACAATATCTGTAATACCATTAAACATCCACATCTGCAAAATGCCAAATCCAGTCTGAACATCTGGCTGACTGTGCGATGATCCATAATAATAATAATAAAGTTGGAAAGGATCTTGGAGGTCATCTAGTTCAACCCCCTGCTCAGGCAGGAACGCTACACCATTTCGGACAAATGGCTGTCCAGTCTCTTCTTAAAGACTTCCAATGTTGGAACATTCACAGCTTCTGGAGGCAGGTTGTTCCACTGGTTAATTGTTCTAATTGTCAGGAAGTTTCTCCTCAGTTCTAAGTTGCTTCTCTCCTTGATCAGTTTCCATCTGTTGCTGGTTGGATAGTGTCATTGACGTAATGAACATTAATTTGAACAAACTCCAGGAGACTGTGGAGGACAGGAGAGCCTGGCCTGCTATGGTCCATGGGATCACAGGGGGGGGGGTGTTGTTGGACATGACTTAACAACTGAACAACAATCTTTTTGCAGGTTTCCCCCCCCCCTTGGTGGTTTGCTCATTCCTTCCCCCTTCCCAAACTCAGGTCCAGGTTCTTTCAATACTGGCTTCTCCTGCCTCTGTGTTATAGTTTTCTAGGGTGACACAGCTGGTGCTTCAGAAAGAGTTATTTTTGCCATTTTAAGACTTGTCACAGGTATGAGGAGCATCCATAGATCAAGAGGGAAACTAGGCCAGGATCAGGCTTTTCTCCTTCTCCAGTGAACACTTACTATTATTAACCCGAAAGGCCTGATGTCCATCCAAAATTCTGTACATGTCACCAGTCCATTTAGAGAGGTCTGCCTTGAGCCTGCATGCCTATACTTTTCACAGGTTATTCCACATCTATATAAGAACTGCAACAGGAGTTTGCTAGTAGATATAATAGTTTTGCTGGGGGTTTTTTAGTCTCCCTGAGTGGGTGTCACTAGGAGATGACTTCCATCTGATCTATTTTCCAAACTCTTTAGTCTTTACCGCCTGATCATTCTTAGATGAGGGAGCAGGCAGGAAGCCCGCTGGGTTTGATTTAATCCAGCATGATCCTATGTTAAAAAATAACAGTTCACCCATTCGCTGGATACAAATTAGCTGAAGATCCTTGGTTAGTCATGTTCCATTATCAAACTCAAAGGTTCTAAGAATCCAGGAAGCATGTTAAATTGGGGCTGCAAATCAAGGATGAAGGGTGAGGTGGTCTCCTCACTTTCCCATGACCTATGTAGACTCATCCACTGCCTGCATCCACATAGTCACTCTCTGCCCTTTAAGTTTCAATTCCTCTTCATTTTTCTCATCAGGACTGGCAAAGAGCAGCACCTCCCATTGTTCTGGTGTTCTATCAAAATATTTCAGGTCCCATCAAAGAATGACTCCCAAGGAACCAGCTCAGAGGTGAGTTTCTGAGAACTTCAAAATGTACCATTTTGAGGTTGCAAAGCCCAGTCCAATCAGCATGTCCCTCCATCTCTCCAAGAGTTCGGCCTCAGATGACGCCACGAACCGGATACCATGAGGACTGAGAGTTGATGGTTTTCTACTTGCATTATAAGGCAACATACAAAACAATAGTCCAAAACATGATAGGATTGCTCTTGTTCTATAGGCTCTCCCCAAAGGCTAAGAAAAACTACTTTCATAAAAGTGGGCACAAAATATATGATGTTTCTACCCTATCATCCTTTGAAATGGTTTCTCACTTAACTCATTGAAGAATAACATAGAGGGCAGTGAGAACACAGCTGGTTTCATGTCTTTGCTTATATTGCTCCATTTTTTCAAATCCACCAGCCCTTCTTTCCCTAGTTCGGGATTCAAGAACTACTCAAAGAGAGGCATCCACAACTGAACCATGACCTCCTTTGTTGCTGCAACATTTGCTGTTGTTAAGCTGATTTAACCTTAATCATAATGCTCAAAGAAGTCTTCCTATCTTTTGGAGCTGCAGCTGCAGGGATGTTCAAAGGAAACCAGCTTAGTGTTAGTCGTCCATCTGTACCCAATTTTGCTGTCCAAAAGAAGGCTCGGCTACCTTAACGAGAAAATATGACATTAAAAGCGATGAAGAACAGAAGTGGTTCAGCGAAGATCAAAAAAGATATGTAGCTCTACCCTGACCCTTTTAAACATGGAGCATATTAAAGTAACCACATCAAAACAATGCACAGATGATTAAGTCCAAGGTTAATGGCAGAACAGTTTTGTTCTGAACTTTGTCCTTGTATTTATTTATTTATTTTTTGTTTAGTTAAAGACAACGGTTTGATCTGGAATTTACCAAACCAAAAGGCAAACACCTGTCCTTAATAAACACAACGCAGAAATCCAGCAGTACATATGCCAGCAAAGGCTTGATTTCATTCTCTGTTCCAGTTTTGGGCCAATGTCATTTTTGTCTCAAGATAGTATTAATTTGATACTGGGGACAAAAAAGACAATGGGAAACATAAGGAGATTATTTCTACAGAGAGACAGACAAGCAGTGAGAATGCTCTCAAGTCTCCTTTGTGCTATATATTGTGGAGGAGGTGAGATTTAACTTAGCACCCATCTTATTTCCATTGCACTGGTTTTTATTATGGGATTAATGGATACTTGTGGCATAGAAAGAAAATTGGTTGGTAATCTGTAATGGATTAGAGAACCAAAGCTAATTGTTCTAGTTCTCATTTGTTGTAACATTTGTATTTCAGTGCAATCAAATGCTATTCTCTGTGCTTTGCAACATATTATAATAGAAACATAAAAAACTGACGGCAGAAAAAGTCCATTAAATCTGCCCATTGAGTTTTGATTTTTTTTTCTTTTTAATTTATTATTTTTCAATTATTATTTTTATATTTTATTTATTTTTAAATTTTTGTCGGATGATGGGCATGTGTGCATCCCAAGTTTTGGGATAGTATTGCCAGCAAGTGGTCAGACATTTGTAAGAATTTTGAATGATATTATATCTTATTAATAACTTCATCAGTGCAATGCCATGCATTTGTTCCCAGAAGAAAGATTCCCAGTTAGAATATGGAATTTCCTTGATCCTCCCCAGCCTGATATCTATCCAATGGGTAGGATCAATAATTCTTGAAATTCCCAGGAAATAGACTACCTCATTATTTTCCTAATTCTCTGTTTGTGTTTCTGCTTATCGATCCCAAAGAATTTAAAACCTGAAAGCAGAATGTTTATTTGAACACTCAGAGCCCCCACTCCATAAGACCAAAACTCTGACAATTTGACCATCAACAGACACATAGATATAAGCACATCTACATACCATTCAAAAGAGACAAACAACAAGTGAAAAGGAAACAAAAAGAGCAAAACACTTCCTCATCAATAATCAGTACCCAGATGAGCAGAGGTTAACACTGACTAACAATTAAAAAGTGGACAATGACCCAATCAAGGAACTGTCAAACAAGCTAAGTGCAAAGAAACTCCAAGGCCACTCCTACCAACACTGAGAGGGCAAGCCACTAGAACAGTGGTGGCGAACCTATGGCACACGTGCCAGAGGTGGCACTCAGAGCCCTCTCTGTGGGCACACGTGCCATCGTCCTAGCCCCACCTCCCCCCATGCCCCTCCTCATCAGCAGCCCCCTCGGGGAGAGTTGCCCCCGGGCGTGGCCTGTGCGGAGCAGCGCAGCCAAGGACATGGCAGCCGGGACAAGATTCCGCCCTCGCATCCCGTCGCATGCAGATGATGCTGCGGGGCATGGGCGGAGGGCATGGCGATGGTACTGCTGGGCCACCTGGGCGATCTGCTGTGAGCTATGGAGGCAGTGGGTGGCCCTGCAGGTGGGGCGGAACGTGGAGTGGGGGGCAGGGCTGTTTTTAGGTACTTGGTCCCTCAAAGGTTTGCCATCACTGCACTAGAATATAAATTGAGAGCAAACTCCTTACTAGCACTGATGATGTTATCTAGTTTGATAATGAAATATCTGCAAGAAGACTACTACCAAGCTCACTTGTTCTGTTCTGTTTGATTTTATTTTAATGTTTTAATTTTTAAACCTCGTCTATGACTGAAATAAAAGATTAAATAAATAAAATTTAAATAAAACACTTAAAAGCCCTCACCTTCTTGATTCCAAGAAGGAATTTTTTTATCCTTTTTTTAAAAATAAATATTGTTTTGCTTTTTAACAAAAGCTAAGGTTTTAAAAAAAATTAAGCCCCTAACAGATTTAATACACCAACTGTACTCTTGAAAAAAAATCCACAATCTCCAAAACAGGCCAAAAAAGCAACCCTCCAACATTTGCTTTTTTTCCCCTTTCATAGCATCCTGCCTCCTGCAGCTTACAGTGACCCAATGAATGAATTCTAAATGAAACTCATGGACGTCCACCTGGAAAAGAAAGTCCTACTGCTCTAAGCCACAGTGATGCATATTGTCAGCTGTCACCATATACTTGCTGTGCTTTGCTGTTGTGCAATGACAGACTGCCATGAAGTATGGGGAGAGGGATGAGGAAGGGGATGCTTGGGGAATTGAAAACAAAGACTGCACCGCTTCAGACCCTGCCCCAAGGTCACCCAGCAGGAAGAAGGAAGAGCCGCATACCAAGCTGCACTCGGACTGACCGTTATGCATGGACTTGATTGGTTACGGTAGGGTGGACAGCAAGGGACAGTTGGGAGGGGGGAAAGTAGAACTTAGGGATTTTGGCGCTCAATTCTCAGTTCTGGCTATGCAATACTGCAATACACATGATCGTTAATGAAACTATACCTTTTTAAAAAAATGAGCCAAGGATCATTTCTATTTAGAGGTTATTAATAATAATAATAATAATAATAATAACAATAATAATAATAATAATAATAATAATATCAAGATGCCCCACAAAAATAACATTAAGAGTCTGGATGAAGAAGAGTACTACAAATACTTGGGTATCCTTCAAGCTGACAACATCAAGCACACTGAAGTCAAGAAAAAGATTAGAAGTGAATACATCAAGAGAGTGAAGAAGATCTTAAAGTCCAAACTCAATGGAGGAAATACCCTAAAGGCAATCAACACCTGGGCAATCCCAGTCATTAGGTACACAGCTGGAATAGTGGACTGGACTCAAGCAGAACTAAAAGCAATGGATAGGCAGACCAGAAAAATAATGACAATGAATCATGCCCTTCATCCACGCAGTGACATTGATAGACTTTATCTACCAAGGGAAATAGGTGGGCGTGGAATGCTACAAGTACATCAGATGGTTGAAGAAGAAAAAATGGCTTTGGAAGAATATCTGAAGAACAATGATGAAGATGCACTGAAATTAGTATATCAGGAAGGTTTACTAACTACTGGAGAGACCAAAGTGGCCTACAAGACAGACCAAATGAAGAACAGAATAGAGGCATGGGAAGACAAAGCACTACATGGCCAATACATGAAAAAAATAGCTGGGAAAGCAGATAATAATAAAACCTGGCAATGGCTAAGAGCAGGAAAATTGAAGAAAGAGACCAAGGGACTAATTCTGGCTGCACAAGACCAAGCCTTAAGGACAACTGCATACAAAGTCAAAATTGAGAAGACAGCAACAGACAGTAAGTGCCGCCTATGCAAAGAAGCTGAAGAAACAGTGGACCACTTGGTAAGCTGTTGCAAGAAGATTGCACAGACTGATTACAAGCAGCGGCATGACAAAGTAGCAACAATGGTGCATTGGAAGATCTGCAAAAAATATCATTTGCCTGTAAGCAAAAACTGGTGGGATCATAAAATAGAGGAAGTCATAGAAAATGATAAAATTAAACTGCTCTGGGACTTCAGAATTCAAACAGACAAGCACCTGCAACATAACACCCCGGACTTAACAATTGTCGATAAGAAAGACAAAAAAGTCTGGATAGTGGACGTGGCAGTGCCCGGAGATAGCAGAATAGAAGAGAAAGAACTGGAGAAGATAACAAAATACAAAGACCTACAAATAGAAATAGAAAGACTGTGGCAAAAGCAAGCAAGGGTAGTACCACTAGTCAGAGGCTCCTTGGGTGCAATCCCAAAACAACTGGAGCACCACTTGAACACCATTGGCATTGACAAATTCGCTATTAGTCAATTGCAAAAGGCGGCCTTATTAGTAACTGCTTCCATCCTGCGACGATATCTGTAATACCATCAAACATCCACATCTGCCTATCCCAGGTCCTGGGTAAGGACTCGATAGGTAGACAAAATGCCAAATCCAGACTGAACATCTGGCTGACTGTGCGATGATCCATATATAATAATAATAATAATAATAATAATAATAATAATAATAATAATAATAATAATAATAATAATAAAGTTGGAAGGGACCTTGGAGGTCATCTAGTCCAACCTCCTGCTCAGGCAGAAAACCCTATACCATTTCAGACAAATGGCTGTCCAGTCTCTTCTTAAAAACTTCCAGTGTTTAAGCATTCACCGCTTCTGGAGGCAGGTTGTTCCACTGGTTAATTGTTCTAACTGTCAGGAAGTTTCTCCTTAGTTCTAGGTTGCTTCTCTCTTTGGTTAAGTGCGTTTTGCCCCATTTTATGACCTTTCTTGCCACAGTTGTTAAGTAAATCACTGCAGCTGTTAAGTTGGTAACATGGTTGTTAAAACGACTCTGGCTTCCCCATTGACTTTGCTTGTCAGAAGGTCGCAAAAGGCAATCATGTGACCCCAGGACGCTACAACCATCATCAATACGAACCAGTTGCCAAGCATCCAAATTTTGAGCATGTGACCATGGGGAATGCTGCAATAGTTGTAAGTCTGAAAAATGGCAAAAGTCCCTTTTTTCAGAGCTGCTGTAACTTCGAACAGTCACTAACAATCAAATGGTTGTAAGTTGAGGACTACCTATGTAGTCCATTATGTCAAGGATGCACATCAAGGATGGAATGAACCTGGCATCTATGGGCTGGTGCAAACATGGCAGGTACCAGCATGGACTTTCCTATATAATCCTTTCTCTTGGGGCCATTGTGCTTTGGGGGGTCTTACCAATTGAAGTCCTAATTCTTACCAAATGAGGTTCCCCTCTGTATCTGCTAGGTTGCTGCAATGACCAGCAGTGATGATGGTGGTGGTAGGAGCTATACAGTATACTCAGTCTCCACTGCTTTAATGATACAATGTTTCTCATGCCTATCATCTGCTAATTGGGCTCCATTTGATCAAGGATTTACTCGCCTCCTCGAATACTGTAATGCTAGATCCATGTCTGTGATGAAGCCTAAATCTCGCCTAATGGTCAGGATCTCTTTCAATTCACTTGCACAAAATACATCCATAAAAACAGGGCAAGCTTTGATGGATGGCTAAATTTATTTCATTGGTTTAAACATCTGTCTGTCAAAAGTTACCTTCACCAGCTTAATCCTACATTAAGGAGAATGATTACTGGACATACTTCTGCCAGATGTCAACACTTGGAAGAGGAAGGAAGCAAGGATGTGTGAATCCACCAGACCACAATATGGCCTGTATATAGTAAATGAGGATGTTGCCATTTACCAGATTTGTGCTGGTAGTAAAGTAGGGATTGAAAATAGCGCCAGAAAAGGTTATGCCTGTGTAGTATTGGGCCAGCTTGAAGACTAATTCTTAATGTCTTACTTCAGCCATGTGGAAGATCCCTCAGCATGTAGAACTATTCAACAGTAAAGCAATAACAAGGAGAGACATATGTGCCAGTCAAGAAACAGACTCCACAAGAAGACTAGAACTAAGCTGTAATTACACAGGCTATATTGACCAAAGCTAGAACTCTGATTGTGTTTTCTTTCCTTCCCTCTTATACCCTATTGAGTCAGGGAGGGATAGACTGAATTTCTTCCTACCTTTTTCTCCCAGGGCTCAACAAATGCTTCTGTGCTTTTTGTTTTTATAATGGCTTCTGAATATTTCCCCCAAGGCCATCTTCATGGCTGTTTATAGTAAGTTCATACATGCTCCCCCTCTCTCTCTTTCTTTAAGAAATAGTGTGGTTGTTCTTTTTTCCCAGTGCAGAAATTTCTGAAGAAACTGAAATTTAAAGGTCTTATTTCAGATGTTGCTTAAAAAAAGAATATTAATCTTGTTCCTATTCCTTAGGATCCCAGATCATTTCCATCCTATAGATCAGACGTGTCAAACTCACAATGTCACGTCGCGCAACGTATCAGAGCTTTTTTTGCCACTGCCGGCAATGGGGTGGGCGTGGTTTCCTGATGACGCGTCTGGCCCGCAGGCCTGCAGTTTGACACCCCTGTGTCAAGAAAGGTCATAAAATGGGGCAAAACGCACTTAACAGATGTCTCACTTTGCAACTGAAATTTGGGTTTAATTGTGGTCGTAAGTCGAGGACTGCCATTATGAAGCAGGACACATTGTATTTACGGGGGGGGGGAAACCCTGTCGAGATGAAAGAGAAGCAGCGATATAATCAAGGTTGATTTGAGGGATTCTTTGTGCTCTCTGAACTTGACTAGTATTGATGATGTTAGGTAGTTTGGGTAATGAAACGTCTGCAAGAAAACCACCAAGCTCAGAGAGCACCAAGGACCCCACAGTTCAACCCTGAGCTACAAACATTGGTTAGGTTGATTTAAGAGCATAAGGTAAGATAGGTGAGGGCAAAATAATGAGGGAACGGCTGAAAAAAAATACATTGTCAAGGCCTATTTGTCCTACATTTACTGTATATACAGTCCACATATAGGGTGGGGGTGAGAGAGAGAGCAGGCATTTTGGAACAGTTCACAGCATTTGAAACCTGCAGGAATGTGTCGTGTAGTTAATTATGGGGTTGAAGTGCAACACTATCATTGAAGTGTAACACTATTCTCCCCGAAAATAAAGTACTTTGTCATTTGGCTCCCCCGTATTTTTGTGCCAAAATAAAAGGCATTAAAGCTTAATCATCCTCTCCCCACCTTGATTTCTGTAGATCCTACATGAAGCTTAAGTCATGCATTAGCATTTAACACCTTCATCTTCACGCCGTGTTCTTTTAGTGTGTTTCAGGCAAGCCGTCTTGTGTGTTTTTCTCTGGTGTTCTTCCTCCTCTCTCTGTATATGTATATATTGTCGAAATAAAAGCAATACA
Source organism: Crotalus tigris (assembly GCF_016545835.1). Taxonomy (NCBI): domain Eukaryota; kingdom Metazoa; phylum Chordata; class Lepidosauria; order Squamata; family Viperidae; genus Crotalus; species Crotalus tigris. The sequence goes on from NW_024100507.1 coordinate 3,619,506, forward strand.
CACACACATGTAATTTGTTGGGAGAAAAGCATCTTTCAAACCATAGCCAGGGAAAGATTAGCTTCTCTACAGACAACAAGCCCATATAAACAGGATGCAATCAGATAAAGAAATTACAGTAAAAATATTGCCTCATCTCCCAAGCTCAGAACTTTTCTTTCCCTTTTGCTCTTTTATTTTTAATTGAGAAAGATAATGAAAGAGGAAGCTCAAAACCGCATTTCCATTGATGTTCGAATACACAACTGCAGGATTTAAGAACTGGAGAAGATCAAAGAGAATGGTTTTCATTCTGATAAAATTATAGCAGTTCTAGTAGAGGGTGGGTGCTCATTTATGAACCCTGTGAACAAATAATTGTTAAAGCACCTTTCCTTACCCCCAAGCTCCAACACACACACACACACACACACACACTGAGCCATCATTCTGCATTCGTTGCACTGCAAATTCTCTGGGGCAGAAGAAGATTAAAATAGTTTTGTAATAGGTACATGGCAATGGGATGACACAGTGACACCATCCATCAAAGCCATAATGAAAGAGCCACAAGAAAGCCAGGTAATGGCTAGGCCAACCTGAGCCTAAATATATTTACTCAGAAGTAATTCCCATTGAATTTGGTGATGTAAGTCGAAGAAAGCAAGCCTAGAATTGCCACCATAGTCATAACTAATTTAAATAAATCAAAAGGTGAATGTCGCCATAATCTTGATAAAGCTAAGCCCAGCTAGGATTAGTAAATAGGTTCCCAAGTCCCATCCTGGAAAAAAAGATGGGTTAGAAGTGAAAGTTAAGCAGTGGTTTATTCACATCAGAGAAGGAAGGGAGGGAGGGAGGGAGGGAGGGAGGAAGGAAGGAAGGAAGGAAGGAAGGAAGGAAGGAAGGAAGGAAGGAAGGAAGGAAGGAAGGAAGGAAGGAAGGAAGGAAGGAAGGAAGGAAGGACTCTGATAGAGAAAACATTTCATTGTTTGGATAGATAATGTCCTCCTTCACACGGATAAGCTATTTTTTAAGTATTTCCAGAGGAACAAGTGAGAGATGTGCAAAGATTCATACAGACAAATCAAAAACTAGGCCTGCATGAATGTGTCCTGATGAATCCATTGACCTAAAGATCTCAAATGAACCCCAGATATCATCACTACCAAAAGAACACATCACAGAATGACTGACTTTGGAAGGGAGAAAAAAGGAGAATGTTATTGAATGGAGTAACTGGAACCATGAAAAATAATACTGTATACTGAAAAAAATTTTTTTTACATGTCCTCATATTTTTATAGGAATAAAAAATTATAGTAATAAAAATACAGAGCAATTTTTTTAAGGATGACTTTAAGAGAAATCCTTTTTCCCCAAAACAGCTAGACATGATCGCTCAGCAAGAAATGTACACAATCTTTCTTTCTTTCTTTTTTTCTTTCTTTCTTTCTTTCTTTCTTTCTTTCTTTCTTTCTTTCTTTCTTTCTTTCTCTCTCTCTCTCTCTCTCTCTCTTTCTCTCTCTCTCTCTCTCTCTCTCTCTCCCTCCCTCCCTCCCCCCCTCTGTTTATGGATGGATGGATGGATGAGGATATTAAAGCAGGAGAAATGATACACATATGCAACTGTAGTGAAGACAACCAGGCAAAATATCCTGGAAGCGACTATCCCGATCAACTGCAGACTTGCTTCTTTAGCATCCAATTGAGAAAGTCCATGTCATGCTTTAAATATCGCAGCAAGCACCACACTCATAATCATATAATAATATATATGGAGCAGTTTAACTTTCTAATTGGAAAGTGGGGTTATTATTACATATCGAAAAACCACTAAATTCAACTTGAAAAGGCTATTTATTGATGACTTCTCCAAGTAAGTCAGGCGTAAAGATGGATGAAATAGACATTTTATAAAAGCAGTACATTCTTAATAATAATCTGTTGCGTTTAACCATCAGCAGGGGGTCAGCAATTATTTTTCATTCCTTTAAACATCAAACCAGCAAAAACAAGAATCTAGTAACTTAAACAGACACGTTTCTTTGGCACTAAATCCTACTAAATCTAAGAAGATTTATTCTCAAAACACAGGACAATCTGAAGTGAAATCGGGGAGTGGGGAGATAATTAAATTATAGATCCATGGATGTTTCCAACATCCTGTGAGCAATCCTAGCTGCATAGGCCATGACTACAGTTTATTGCCATCAGTGTTCATTTAAATAAAGTACTTTCCCACTGATTCCAAGAGAGCTTTAAATGGAATATTTGGAATGGAATACTGGAATACTTCATTTATTAATTCTTGGAACATTCATTTTCTGTTAATATATATAGGAATTATGTTCCGATGATGATAGGTAAAAAGATTAGACTTACTCCAATCCTTCCAATGACTCAGTTATTAAGCTGGGACTTGAACTATGTATTCCGGTCCAGATCCCATGCAATCCTGCTCACTGTGGAGGGCTTGACCAAAGACTCTGACTGCAGAAAGTCTGAGAACAACCCATGACATCTCAAGAGAGTCCTATCCTTTGTCACTGAACAAACCAAGTTTTTAAAACTAACAAATAATCCTTCCTCCTGAGGGTGCTAAACCTGCTGGAGTGTGTGACATTATTTCTGAAAACTAAATCTTGTCTGGAATGCTAGCTTTGTTGAGATGGTACATTGAATCATCCAAAGCAGGCAATATTTTGGCATACTTAGGGCATATGGTCATTAAAACTATGCACAATCAAAAAGAAACATAAGGAGGTTGACCTAATCCTGCTGTTACTCAGGAGCATTTCTTTCACATTAATGTGACATGAGTTTGCAAACAGATGGCCGCAGACATTCAGTAGTTAGGATGTACTCCAGAATGATATAAACTGATCATGCATTTCCTAAAATCTGTTCCAAACTGGTGTGCAATTTTTGGTTTACAAGCACAAAATGATGAAGAGGAAGAATTATCTCTATTTTCCTCTACTACACCAAATATGAAAAAGCAACGGTTAACACAGCTCTTGGCTATTACACTTCAGAGGAATGAAAATTTCCAAAGCTCCAAACAATAACTTGTTTCAGAAGGAATAGCCATAGTTTTAGTTGCTAATTTCTCCTTATTAATCATTTTCCCAAAATTGAAATATATAAATACATTCAAAACTAAATTGCAGGTCAGTCTTGGAGGAGGATAGAAAAAAATAAGCTATGCTTGAACTGACACTAACCAATAGGAAATATTTCATCAAGGAAAATGTAGGGCAGGGGTGTCAAACTGCTGGCCCATGGGCCGGACGCGTCATCTGGAAGCCGCGCCCACCCCATTGCTGGCAATGGCAAAACTGGCCCGATACGTTGCGCGACGTCATGTGACATCGCGAGTTTGACATGTCTGATGTAGGGGATGATCAGGCTGAGCCTGAGGGAGGGATCAAATGTGTCATCAGTCATGAATCCCACCTTGAATTCCTTTCTATTCTTGACTCCCACTTATTCCCCTTCACCACTAGTTGATCAGATTCTTGCAGAAAATTTAAGCTTGCAATAAATCTTTACACTCATTTGAACTGCCTGAATCTCCTTATTCCGCAGATGTAGAAGTAAAAAAGAACACTGAGGGACAGCAAAATTAGGCTGAAATTCTTGATTATAGGGAAATACAAACAGCATCAGTCTAGTTGGTCACTATTCTCCAAGAATAGCTTTAGTTCCTTAACTAACTTCTACAAAGTTGCCAGGGAGTGGTCTAGCTTCCAAGGAAAAGCTGTCCTATAAACTAGGTAGCATCTCCTGGCCTCAGCCACTACCCTCGTTTCTTCTCAGACCACCAACAGTTTTCCTAAGACTATTATATCATGTATGTTATGATTAAAAAGGCTGTCCCGCAAACAGCCAGATGCCAAACCCCATATAGCTGTAACCTACAACTCTGCCCCTTATAGGATAAAACTAGCATTTTGAATTGCATCTGGAAACCTTTGAATTGCATCTGGAAACAAATGCAGAACCCACAACACATATATGACATGTTCATGGTGATAAGTGAGTGCATTTTGTATAAGTGCACTTTTCAAGTGGTCTTTAAAGGTATCCTTTTGAGAGAGCATTGCCGTAGTCCAGACAAGTAGCAATAAAGGCATGATATATCAATGCAAGAATAAAAAATCAGCATTAATTTGCCAAGAACAAGTCTTGTCAAACTAACCCAGGCTTCCTTATTTGATACGATGATTTCCTTAGTTATCAGTGGGAATAATGTAGATGCAATATTGCTTGGTTGCATCAAGGCATCTCACAGAATATGATGAGCAAACTAGTTAGATGTGAGTGGCATAACAATTGATGAGATCCATTGAGGGGAGACACAAATGGCTCAAAAAGTGTATTTAAAAAGTGTTTTTCACAACTCCTTGTCTTACTTCTGCGGAACCTTCTATCTCCAACATCAACCTGTCAGACAGAGGAATGGGAAAAGATCAAGAGCACAGCATGGTGAATCAGGGAGGTGTCACACATGTAGAAAGTTTCCATAATGGGGCACAAAATATAGACGTGCCTTTAAAACTGAACTAAGTTAACTTTCTCTATTTCTTGCAATAGAAGGGTTAAATCCCGGAGGTGAGAAAAATGCAAACATTTTTCATCCTGGCCTATGGGTTTATTGTCTCTGATGTCAGAATGGCCCATCCGAGTAGGTAGAATTGCCCTGTTCAAAAAGTTTTATTAAAATATTGCATATCATCCGAGTAAAAGAATTTTAAAGATGGAGAAGGCCAATAGGCAGCCCATCGCCTGCATTTGTTTTATTAAACCATTTTCTCCAGTATCTAGAGGCCATATGGTAATTTAACTGTGGTGCATTTAAATAAATTGCCCACAGTTTTAATTGTGAGAAAAATGGCTTCAAAACATTAGTGGCAAAGCTAGATATGTAACACCAATGAGAGTTTTTGTTGTTGTTGTTGTTTTGTGGAGAATGGGATTAATGGTGATGAATGAGAAAGCGGGGGAAGGCAATTTATATCAGGATCATAACAGGGGAAGAAAAGCTCAACTTCTTCTTCCCCCACTTATTATTAAGCAAAAATGTATTTTTTGTTAGTATCCCATTTAGCCAGACCCTGACAAATTGAACACCACAAGAGACTGTGAAGATGTGTCCTTCACTGCAGATATGTGATAGTCATTTAATTTTATCAGCACAGAAGAGTTTTCGAAAATAATTAAATTTGAGGGGAGGAAGAAAATAACATTTAAAAAAAGATCCAATACTGAGCCTAAAGTCTAGTTTAGGTGCCAACGCTGTGCCTGAATTCTGCAGTGTGCTGATCTCTTCAGTGCCTTTTAATATCAAGAAGGACCAGGAGAATGTCCCATTGGTTACAGAAATGAGGAGAGGATAAATAGACACTCTTGAGACAGATGTTTGTTGGAAATCATACTGCTGATACTTGAATCGGGAATTCAAGTCCACAGCACATATATTTCTCTGCTGGTTTTCTGAAAACTGCATATAGCTGAAATCATGGAGAGGAGACGTGATTTCCTCAATTGAAACAGCAGAGGAAATCAGTAGCTGAAGTAATTGCCTTATTGTCTGGCTAAAGCAGTGGTTCTCAACCTGTGGGTCGGGACCCCATTTGGGGTCGAACGACCATTTCACGGGGTCGCCAAACAACGCAGTCCGCCATTTTTCCCCCTTTCTTTAGCTGTGCTACTCCCTTTTATTCTATTGGCTTTTGAAAGCCAATAGAATAGACTCTCTTGAATAGAGTCTAATTCTATTGGCTTTCAAAAGCCAATAGGAATTGTCCAGCTGTCTCTGCCCTGCTGAGCCCGCCAAAAGTCCCATTCTGCAAACGGTGCTGCACCAGTTGAGTAATCCTCGACTTACAACTGGTTGAGTAGTCCTCGACTTACAACCAGTTGGGGGTCGCGGCATTAAAAAGGTTGAGAACCACTGGGCTAAAGCCTACCAACATTCAGTTACATACTGTACTTCTAATCCTCACCACTCAGCTCTGTGGCTGGGTGAAGCAAAAGACTGACGACACCAGGATCATTCTGAGAGTTTTCTAGATTAGAGATTACCCAGATTTCAGTAGCAGTGGGGGCTGAATGAGATACCCGTGGCACCAAAATTACAGAGCCTCCGTTGTTTCGCTCAGTCGCCCTGCCTCCGCTTGACTTTAAAACAATTTAAAGAACTCTATTATGCCATAGAGCAAACTACCAACCTCTAGCGTGGTCTTGATTTCCAAAAATGTGTGTGGGCTCCCTATGTGCCATTGATATGGTTAGAAAATAAAATTGAGGAGTCGCTGCAGCTTTGAGCTTGAATCAGAAATTCACTATGGACTTTTCCTCATCCCAGAGGTGACAGAAACTGCACGGAGAACTAGGAACAGCAGTTAGTAGTTTCCCCTTTAAACCGACTTTTAGTGAATAGGTATTTCACGACAAGTCATATTCACCTTGATTGTCATTTTATGTGCCCATTAAAAGCCTTCCAAATTCCAGATATACCCACCAGCTCCAAAACATTGGAAACTGATTTAGGAATCAAGATTTTTGTTTTGGATCTGGCTTAGAACTTACCACGAGATTTGGAAGGATCTAAGTTCAGATTTTTGTGTCACCTGTCTTGGCTGAATTTCTGCATAAAGGAACTGCTCTTAGCTTTGCTATTCTTGAGAAAGACAGTTAAAGCAACATAGGTTCAGTGGGTCCTATAACTTCTAGGGAAATATATGTATCAGAGAAGTCTCTCTTTCTGCCCCAGCTAATTGACTTTTAGACAGGATACAGCTCAAACCTGTGTAGACTTCAACAAGTACCGATGACATGCTCCACATCCACTAGGCTGGCACCCAATTTGGAATAAATTAAAACACTGAATTTCCATATGGTTGGTGGATGCTTAAATATCATTCTTGCATTATTAAATATTGGTATCATGATAATATTATGATTCCCCTAAACTTTGGAAGCCACAGGATGGAAAAATTTACCCATAGTTAAAGTCTGTTTAAAAAGAAAACCTTGCCTTCCTCTGTTCAGGTTGCTCATTTTGATCCAGGGTAATTCAATTCTGGGTAATTCCTTTGACTAAAATCTCTAATCCATCACCTCAAACATCTATTAAGGGGTGACAAAAAAGAAAAAAAGAGGAATGCTTAAGTCAACCATTAAAAAATACCATTTGCTGTTGTAAAGTGCCATGCCATTTGCTCCTAAAAGAGAGGGGGAGAGAGAGAAAGAGAGAGAGAGAGAGAGAGAGAGAGATGTTGATGGAAAAAAAGAAAAGGAATCTGGGATGAGAGACCAAAGCAAGAGAAGCCTCAGAAATGAAAAAGAGGTAATAAAGTTTTAGAAAGCTACACATTGAATCAATTTCGAGAAAGACATTTAAAAGCTTAAAATTAAAATCTGATGCTATGTGTGTTGGGGGAGGGAAGTGTTTCAGCTTCAAACACTAGAATTTCAAATGAGGGTCAGCAGTCAACTTAAGGAGGACCAGAAAGCAGACCACAAAGGATGAAATGGCAAGGATTAGGAGTAGACTAGAGAGTAGAGTAGAGTAGAGTAGAGTAGGGTAGGGTAGGATAGGGTAGGGTAGGGTAGGGTAGGGTACGGTAGAGTAGAAGACAACAGCTAAGGTAGGAGCAGAGCAGTAGGCAACAAAGAGAAATTGTGTCATGAGCAAGTCAGCTGAAACCAAATTCACCTTGCAGAGATCCAAATAGTTTCTGAGAATACCGTGGCCTGAAAAAGCATCTTTGTTTCTCTAAAATCCCAAATTGCTGTCTAAAATGAAGGCTGAGAAGTCTACCAAAGTAGTACCAAGTCCTAAGCAAGTTACTACCTTGCATGCCCAAAGCTCTTGCTTTCAGCCTGAAAGGGGGAAGAGCAATGCTGACCCTTTCCCTGAGAACATCAGACAGCATTAAGTGGCTCAAGAGCTGCCAAAGAAAATATGCCGATATTTATCCATTGACAAACACAATAGACAATTGTCCCCTTCTCTGGGCTCCAGAAGACAGAAAATTAGTTGTTTGTCTTTCTCGCTGCTTTTCCCCCTGCTGATCTTCCCAGTCTCATCAAAGATTGTCAGAAGCAGAAATGTCATCTGGCTCAGAGGCCCAAATAGGTCATTGAAATGATAGTTCTGGAGCAGGACGGGGGTGGGGGGGTGGACAGGGGAAGGAGCTGATTTCTAAAAATGCCCAAACAAGCTGGCTTTGTTCAAATGTAATAGGATTTCAGGATAAATAAGCTAAATGAGCAGGATGCTCAACATGAGCTTTGAATCGCTACTCAGAACACAAAATAATTTCATGGCAGAAATGATGTCCTTGGGGGTCTCTCTGGGCTTTGAGGAACAAGGACTTCACATTGAACCTATAAAATGGCACATCAAATTTCTGAAATGAACCTATCTGAACACAAAGTTGGCTGAAGTATGACAAATTTACGGTGTCTACTAATGCGCGAGGGGAGGTAGTATGTCATCCGGCCATCTGGGACAATAATGGTAACAACAGCAACGATGGATTTCTGCAGCACAGGGTTTTATAGGATAAAGCCATATAAATCAATCAGCAACTCCTCAAAACTAATAGGCAAGAGCTACCATTGCTGAAATGAAAAGTGCCAATCAAGATCATAAAGAGGAGCCAGACTTTCTGAAATGGTCTTCTTTTTCTCAGTGTTCAGCTTGGTCCTTGGTCATAATAAACTACTTTTTTTTTTTTTTTTGCACTTGAGAGCTTCAGTGTGGATTATATATAGCCTTAACATTGCATGCTACCAAAACTCTGTTGCAGCCTGGAGGTTCCAATTAAGCTCATAACATTCTCATCGTTCTGTTTCATCCAGATGGTCAAATACAACTTGTACTGGGCTGTAAGGCCGAGTAACATAACCTGAAACAGTCAAATTTTCTTTTAGAAAAAAATATGTTAATACAAGTCTGCCAGGTATGGAGACATTACAGCAAGTTTTGGTCACAGGCACCTGCCATTGAGAATATTGTTCTCCTTTCTGAGGTATGCTAGGGTTACAAGTAGTCCTCACTTAACAACCATTCAAAGTTACAATGGACTAAAAAAAAGTTACTTACCACCCATTCTCAAAGTTATGACTGCAGCACACTTACCTCCATGGCACCTTACTGGTGTTTTGGGCACTTGACAATCAGCTTGCATATACGACCCGTTGTGACATCCTGCAGTTACGTAACCATGATTTGTGACATTATTTGCTGTTTTTTGCCCATTGGGGAGAATGGATTTGTTTAACAACCACATGGTTCACTTAAGAAGCACATGACCACTGTGAGTCGCTTTACAGCTTTAGTAAAAAGAGTTGTAACATCAAGTCAGGTCTCAACAAGCACAACAACTTACGACCAAAATTCCACATCCAACAGTGGTAATTAAGGGAGGACTCCCTGTATGTATGTATGTATGTATGTATGTATGTATGTATGTATGTATGTGTGTAATTATTTATCACATTTGTGAACCATCCATCTTCCTTAAAGAGGACTTTGTACCTGATTAAAAAAAAATCTCTACCTGCATCAGATGCTTGGCTAATAACATGCTATTATGCCAACTTGAATAAATTAGAAGACACTGAGAGAAAGATAGTTTCCTAACATTTTTATGAAACTTAATCGGACTGTTGCAGAGTGAACTAATCAATTTGGAAGGTGAAGTTTCAGAACTAAAGAACAGAAGCAAGTTGACAGAAGATAAACTACATGTCCTATGGGAGGATCTGTATTCCATGTATCTATTAGTATGGTGCCTGCATTGCATTTGAGGATGTTCTTGGTGTTTGAACTTCCCCATCGACTTCTGAACCTGGAATGGAAAAGCACCTCTTCTTCATTACCCACAGAGTTTGCACCCCATCTTCAAACATTGCGGTGACCTAGTGGTGAAGATGCTTGCCTCTCACTCAGAAGGTTGCGAGTTCAACCCTAGGTAGCAGCAGATGTTTCTTTCCTAGGGTGCAAAGAAAAAATATCTGCTGTGAATTCCTTGTGGTGTCAGGAAGGGCATCCAACCAGTAAATGCTCAGCTCCTCGCCCCGACTCTACTCTGAATTAGGGGATTACAGGGTCATAAAAGAGAGTTTATTCAAGATTATATCCATTATTTCCTCCTTCAAATCTTTTAACTGAAATTATGTTGGAAGATACACTAGATACACAGAAAGAGCTAGGGACAATTTGCTGTCCCTAGCTATCCCAGATTCTGATTCCAAATAGAATGTTCACACTGGTAAAATCATTGCCATGTTTTCTCCTTCAGGCATGTTCACGTCTCAATGGACAAAGTAATCTAGACCCTGTGAGCCATTCTATTTAGTTCTGTGGGCATCATCTTAGCAGTTCTACCAAACAGCTGTAAATCCTACTGGTCAGTTTGCCACTACAGTGTCTTTTTGTTGGTGAATCTGTCACATTTGGCTTCTTCTTCCTTATGGTTTGCACACTGAAGCTAAAAGGGCATGGAGAACAACAGCAACAATATAGTCAGTAAGAAACAGGACATACAACAGGTTGAAATGGGACAATAAGACCTGAAGAACAAATCAATTAATGCTAAGAAAAATATGAATGTTCTTCCTCATGGACCATCCACCAATCTCAATTTTATTATCAGTTCCTTCCATGAATTTACATCTACAACAGCCATGACTTTGAATAACAAGGAATGTTCTTTCAGTTGAAAACAATGGAGAAATGAAAGCTGCTCTTCAGGCTTTGCCACAGATGATCTCAAGAGACACATTGTTTTGAAATACTGCAGTTCCCTAGAGATAAGGGGGTTACATTCATTTTTTTTTAAAGTAGATGACAATAATTGAAAGCTGTGCTGATTTTATACACTTTATAGACAAGAGTGGACGAACTAATATATATTTTTCTCTCCCATTACAGAAATCATTTGGCCATGAACCATAAAAATCTTGCTAGTAGTTCTGCGACTGAAAAGCTTCTTTTGTATGTACTTTTTAAATAATTACAATAAAGTACTCAGCATTCTGATGATTGTCTATTCCTTAGGTGATGCTTTATTCTGTTTTCATCCAAGGCTGAAGGCTTTATGAAACGTCTATTTTAGAATACATCCTCCTGAATCTTATTACTTGCCAAAAGGAGGAAAATTCATTGTGGGCAAAATTCTTTATGCTTCCCCATTAGACCAACTAAATTCAATAATGTAATAGAGCTATTCATGAAAAAAAAATTGTCAATTTTCTATTGCTAAGCCCGTCAATAGATTGAATTTCAACAGATCAGATGTTCAGCTAAGAATGTTTGCAATATAAAAATTAAGAAAAAAAACCTAAACGCTCTGTTAGCAAAATGTTTATTTATGTGTGCTTGATATGTCCATAATGTTGTTTTTTTTTTCTTCCACTCAATCAAGTCCAGTTCTCAAAGATTGCCTCCACAAGTCCCTGCAGTTTGTTTGGCAAGACAAACCGTTTCAGAAGTGGTTTTCCTTTGCTTCTTCCTAAGGCTGAGAGAAAGTGACTAGCACAAGGACATCCAGCTGGCTTTTTGCCCAAGTCAAGACTAGAACTCACAGTTTCCTGGTTTCTAGCCTGATACTTTAACCAGTACACCAAACTGACTCTCATTCATATAATACAAAATTTATTCTCTTAACTTCAATGGTGCTGAAAGAATGGAAGCCTACATATATATCAGCATATTCATACAAACCATCGTAATTGGAAAAATTCGCTTCATTTGAATGCCAAAGATTTGGTTGCTGTTGACAACTGAATGCTAAATATAATAGAATTGATCTGTCTACTTTTCCAATGGCACAATTTTCTTTTCAAATATACCCATAATGACAATATAGGCTAAATGTGTATGATTTTGAAATCTACAGTATGTAAAAATTTGCCCAAATAAATACTAAACAATGTTGACAAAGTATAGGCATACTGTAAATGCATTACTTTTCTCTACGTTAGAATAGAATAGAATAGAATAGAATAGAATAGAATAGAATAGAATAGAATAGAATAGAATAGAATAGAATAGAATAGAGCTGGAAGGGACCTTGGAGGTCTTCTAATCCAGCCCCCTGCTCAAACAGGAGAACCTATACCATTTCAGACAAGTGACTGTCCAGTCTCTTCTTAAAAATCTCCAGTGATGGAGCGCCCACAATTTCTGAAGGCAAGCTGTTCCACTAGTTAATTGTCCTCACTGTTCAGACGTTTCTCCTTAATTCCAGGTTGCTTCTCTCTTTGGTCAGTTTCCAACCATTGTTTTTTGTTCTGTCCTCTGGTGCTTTGGAGAATAATTTGACCCCCTCTTCTTTGTGGCAGCCCCTCAAACACTGGCATACTGCTATCACGCCACCCCTATTTCTTCTTTTCTTTAGACTAGCCAAACCCAATTTTCTTTTATCCCATTTCAAACCTCTGAAATATTGGCCACTGAAACCTAATATTGTGTCTCAACCACTTAGTTGTTTCTAACTGTTCATGACCCAATAAATATCATTTTGCCCCGACTGTTGGTCAGAAAACACTTTTTTATGTACTTATATCAGTGAGAGTCTCATCACCCTTCATGTTAATAGTTTGTCTGGATCTCTGCTAGACTTCTCCTCATGTAGCAGACATGTTTTATGCCATGGCTCCAATCCCCATCTCTGAATGTCTAGTTTTGATTTTGTTATTATTTAAAATTCATCTCTATTTGCATTGGATTTGCATGGCCTGTCATTTAACAATTACGTTCTTTAAAAAGAATCAAACATTCCTATGAACTTCCTCCCTATGAAAATGCACGATAAATTAAGGGCTGTTAGACATTTGACTAATTTGATCTTATACATGGCTGAATAACAAGATTCATGATGGGAATATTAGAAAAACGGGTCACACCCTTTTTCAAAGGGAAAAGAAGTAAAAACATTCTTGCATTTCAACAGAGAAGACTAAAGGTTAACACAGTTTCTGCTCCAGATATTCTGATACTTGAGCTAGGAACCCAAAAATCTGTTGACTATGGAACTCAGAATCCATTAGAAGGAATGCAAGTTGCACATGGAACTAACATGTTTGCAATTTGTGTCTATATCTTAGTCTTTCCAAGGCTGAGTGTTTATCAACTTTTCAACAATGCTAAGCTTAATTTCCCACCAAAATCACCATCAGCGGGCAACCTATTTCACTTGGTTTTGGCAAGATAGAGCTAGTTTTAGCTAAGAAGGAGGTGCCTGCTCTATGCTAGAGAACAATTGGGCATAATGTTATCACATACATGAAAGATTTCTTTCAAGCAAATTGTTCAGATCTATATGGAATATACACTAATATACACCCATGGAATTCCCCAAGATCATTCTGAAACCTATTTGATAACCCCAAGATATTTCTTATTATTGACTAGTGATTAAGGACTTGTGGTGTGGCATCCTTATTAAAAGTCAACCTGACTAGAGGAAGCAAAACTTTTAAAAAACATGGTTATTATTTTACAAACAACTCATGGCAGCGAACATATCCAACATACCTCCCACCTCTTATTTTCCCCACAACAACAACCCTGTGAGTGAGCCAAGAGTGAATGACTGGCCCAAGGTTACCCAGCTGGCTTTCATGGCTAGGATGGGACTTGAACTGATGGTCTCCCGTTTTCTAGCCTGGAGCCTTAACCACTAGACCAAACTGGCTTTTAAACGCACTATATGTTTCTCCCAAACATTTGTACATCCTTTCTTACCTTTCCACTGAGCCTGGTAGTTTAGGCTAGATTTGATCCAATTGCAGCATGCCACCCGGGTTTTTATTTGAAAGGTAAAGGCTCTCTTGAAGAGGTGTGTCTTCTGGGGACTACATGTCCATGTTGTTTTATGAGTAACAATACAAAATGATTTGCCATTGTCTTCTTTCTGGATGGCTTTTTCACTTCCCAGTTTTTTAGTGGTTTCTCATCCAGCTATTAACAAAGTAGTTTTTCTTGAGATAAGTCAAAGTTGCTAGGTGTTGCTTCTACTAGCTTTGTGCTCCCTAGGTATGTTATCTCAATGTTTAGATAATCAGAAAAATGATATCTATATAAACTCTGAAATCTGTAACATTCAAGCAGGATTGTCCTTAGATATTAATTATCAGGCCCATTAGGTCAGACATGTCAAACACAAGGCCTGGGGGCCAGATGCGGCCCGTGAAGTGGTTTCATGTGGCCCACAAAGCCATCCTGGAAACAGTGAGGGAACAGCCCCCGCTGCCTTGGCCCTGGCCCAGGCCAGCCGGGAGCCAATGTACAATTTTGTGGTGGCCATCTTGGCACTTAGTAATAGTAGTAAAGTTGGAAGGGACCTTGGAGGTCATCTAGTTCAACCCCCTGCTCAGGCAGGAAACCCTACAACATTTCGGACAAATCGCTGTCCAGTCTCTTCTTAAAAACTTCCAATGTTGGAGCATTTACTGCTTCTGGAGGCAGGCTGTTCCACTGATTAATTGTTCTCACTGTCAGGAAGTTTCTCCTTAGTTCTAGGTTGCTTCTCTCTTTGGTTAGTTTCCACCCGTTGCTTCTTGTGCTGCCTTCAGGTGCTTTGGAAAATAGCTTAATTCCCTCTTCTTTATGGCAGCCCCTGAGATATTGGAATACTGCTATCATGTCCCCCCTTGTCCTTCTCTTCGTTAAACTAGACATACCCAATTCTAGCAACCGTTCCTTATATGTTTGAGCCTCCAGTCCCCTAATCATCTTTGTTGCTCTTCTCTGTACTCTTTCTAGAGTCTCAACATCTTTTTTACATCATGGTGACCAAAACTTGCCCCAGTGGACCATACCTTGGCATTTGCCCTGGTCCCACCCCCTTCTGCCAGAGACCCTTAGATCTGTCCCACTCCTGCCCAGGACCCCACAGGGACCCTTGACGTGAATGATGTAGAACTGGTCACGCCCACCCAGTAGGCCACACCCACTCCATCATGCCCACCCAGTAGGCTGCACCCACTCTGGCCACACACATACCCCCCCAAGGGCAACCGCAATGCTGATGTGGCCCTCAGTGAAATTGAGTTTGACACCCCTGCACTAGGTAGACCAGGCCAGACCTAGCCAGATCATCAACTCCCTGGGAAGATTAGAACTACTTTTATTCAGAATGGCTAAAATAACAGATTCTTTCCAGTGTGATTGTGTTAAATTTTCACATTTTTATACTTCAGTAAATCAGGAATGTATCTGCCTGAACTACTTCTGAATATTATCTCCTTTCTCAGGACTTAAAAAATGTTTCAGCCTCCTTTGCATAGGTAGTGGTTCTTACATATTTCCAGGAAAGTCATTTTCCCTATTCTCCACATTTGCCAACCATTTTCACCTATTGTTACTGATGTATTAGTAGTCAAAATGCAGATATTTAGGAAGTATTTACTCCCCCCAACTCTGCACATAACAGCATCAAATCTAACAGCTCTGCACATAATAGCATCAAATCATAAATTTTAAGCCAACTCAAAGAAAATATATTTCAATTGATCCAATTCTTCAGTTTTGATTAAAAGTGATACAATTGGCAAAGAAACACAAGAGGAGATGGATATAAAATGAAATGGAAATGAAAGAAGTCACTGGAGCTGTTGAAGATGAGTTTCATATTTTGATGTGTATTGAGGTAGTAGACATACTTTGTTAAAAATGTTGTGGCAATTTTTTATATTTAGCTAATAATCTAATTATAGGGGCTTTAGCTTTAGTCTAAAAGTTGTGCTTTTCAGGTGTTGGTTTCATGTTCATATTTGACTATATTTTCTTTTTTTGCAAAGTAACAGTTTACACAAGCACATCACTACTCAAATGGACAGTATTAATGGGTCACAAATAATCTTAAGTATTGAAGCGTCTCATTATCAATTGTTTCAGATTTAATTTTTCTGTACTTTGACTTTTGTACCTGTGTTTTACTGAACTGTTAAATGATATGAATTTATTTCAAAAAGGAAGCAGGTGAATATTGCTAAATTATTACATCTGCTTGGAGAGAGAAAGGAGAAAATAAATATGGAGAAAGCTGGAGACTATAACAAGAAATTTATCCTTCATTTGCATTCTACTTCATGCATGATCAACTGTTATTTTTTAAGCACCATAGAAACATCTAAATGTATGTGTTTATCTTATCTATCTATCTATCTATCTATCTATCTATCTATCTATCTATCTATCTATCATCATCATCATCTATCACACCTGGCAGGAATAGCCAACACTCCAGAAGACAGGCTTAGGATACAGAAGGATCTGGACAGACTTGAACACTGGGTGTTATCTAACAAAATGAAATTCAATGGTGAAAAAAGTAAAGTTTTACATTTAGGCAAGAAAAACCAAATGTACAGGTATAGTATAGGGGGTACCTTGCTCAATAGTAGTAACTGTGAGAGGGATCTCGGAGTCCTAGTGGACAATCACTTAAATATGAGCCAGCGGTGTGCTGCAGCTGCCAAAAAAGCCAATGCAGTGCTAGGCTGCATTAACAGAGGGATAGAATCAAGATCACGTGAAATATTAATACCACTTTACAATGCTTTGGTAAGGCCACACTTGGAATACTGCATCCAGTTTGGCCACCATGATGTAAAAAAGATGTTGAGACTCTAGAAAGAGTACAGAGAAGAGTAACAAAGATGATTAGGGGACTGTAGGCTAAAACATATAAGGAAAGGCTGCTGGAATTGGGTATGTCTAGTTTAACAAAGAGAAGGATGAGGGAGGACATGATGGCAGTGTTCCAATATCTCAGGGGCTGCCACAAAGAAAAGGGAGTCAAGCTATTTTCCAAAGCACCTGAAGGCAGGACAAGAAGCAACGGGTGGAAACTAACCAAAGAGAGAAGCAACCTAGAACTAAGGAGAAACTTCCTGACAGTTAGAACAATTAACCAGTGGAACAACTTGCCTCCAGAAGCGGTGAATTCTCCAACACTGGAAGTTTTTAAGAAGAAACTGGACAACCATTTGTCCAAAATGGTATAGGGTTTCCTGCCTGAGCATGGGGTTGGACTAGATGACCTCCAAGGTCTCTTCCAACTTTATCATTATTATTATTATTACACCCAAAAAATCCTCAAAGAATCACCCATGTGTCAATTTTATTCTTCTTATGCACCCTAGTGATGATATCACAGTAAATTAAACCACACTTTCCAGTTATATCTGAACCACTTTAGGTTCACTATTTCATTATTATGCAGGAAATAAATAATAGTTTCCTGGTTTGGATTTGATTTTAGGCCAACCCATCACTAAGAAGGCTTAGGGAAGACAGGAGCATGTGAATAAACAGCTCATTCTTATGCTGATAAAACCAGGGATGGTTAGCTCAAGATCATTATACCTGAACTAAGCTTAAATATTCTGCAGTGTATTAAATTCTGCCAAATCTTGGAAATAAATGCTTACATCCTTTCATCCCCAAATGAATAAAAAGCATCAGGATGTATTTAATTGTGTTTGTGCCAGTAAAAATAATAGATAATATTGGAACATTTCATGTTCAACACAATAATGCAGTATATTCTGTCACTTCGACTCATTGAGCTTTTAAATTGGATTTTTCCTTCCAATACTGCTTCACAATCTTATAATTAAAAAAAAAAAACCTGCACAGGCTCAATTGCACAGTTTATGCTCCCTGCTTTCCCTCTCTAAATATGTTGCTGACTTTTACGTGAATACTGCTTACTATCAGTTACTTTAAAGAAATCTGTGATACATAAACTAATTGCAGGCAGGCGCTTGCCAACTGTGTAGCTTGTAGTTTTTCAGCAACAAAAGGAAAATGGACAACAAAATACCACAATTATTCTAAAGTAGGTCCTTTGGGCATGTATGCACACATCTGAGATTGGATCACAGTGAAATCCATATTTAAGTGCCATTTATCACGGGAAATACTTTCCTTTTGAAAATGCCACTTCTGAGACCAGATGCTCCAGATACTTGGAATTTGAAGAGCACCTGGCAATCCCTCTAACAGAAGTATTTCATTATTTGATTTCCCAGAATGGGGATAATTGAATAGAACAAGAGTTTGAATTCAAATACTTTGGAAAAGTTGGAATTTCTGCCCAGGGGAGACTGAAAGGAAGCATGGAGGCTTTTTCATGAACTAGAAAAGGAAGTCAGGACCAGTTCTCAAGTCTCTTCTGTGTCTGATGCATGCAAACTTGCAACTCAGAATGAATAAGGGCTGTTCAAAGCAGCTTTTAATTGAAGCTGATCCGGGAATCCCTTACTCACTCATTAGAACAAGTGCAATTAATGGCCCTGCTAGCATGAGTAATTCTTACTCGTCTTCGCCAAGAGTTGTGAGATCAAGTCTCCAGGCTGTGAAACAACTGGGGTGAATCAAAGCAAGAAGATGGTTTTAATTAAATTTTGCACTGATCCTGTCCTTTTGGCAAACTTTACCTGGAATAGCCATTCGCTGGCTACCAAAATAGCAAAACAATGTCAACCCATTGGCCAGGAGTCAGAGAAGAGAAACAGAAACGATGAAAGGTTTGTGCTGATTTATGAGGAAACATGAAAAGAACGACAGGGTGTTTAGCTTGGCTGAAGGATTGCCGAGGGTGGATATGATAACTGTCTGCTGAATCCAAGAGGGTGTAAATTGTGAAAGAGCAGAGGAATTATTCACCACAGTTCAAAGAGAAGGGGAGAAATGGGACCACCACAAAATGACAAAGGTCTTTTGTGACTACATAAGCAGGAAAAAATGTCTGGATGCTTATTTCTATCTATCTGTGGAAACACATGTCTTCAAGTGTCTGAAGCAGGGGTGTCCAACCTTGGCAAATTTAAGACTTGTGGACTTCAACTCCCAGAATTCCCCAGCCAGTCATGGGAAATTCTGGGAGTTGAAGCCCATTGTGAGGAATTCTGGGAGTTGAAGTCCACTGACTGGGGAAATCTGGGAATTGAAGTCCACCAGTCTTCAAGTTGCTAAGGTTGGATATCCCTAGTCTAAAGCATTATAAGAAAGGCAGAGAAGGCAAGTATCTGGGCCTGCAAGGAAGGAACAGATACCACAATATGTGGTTCCTGTTTCCTACACTTCCAGCCTGCCCTAAAAGGTAATCTGCAATGTGTGCAGGAAATAATTAAATAGGATGCAGAAAATGAAAAGGCATAGAACAGGAAGGAAGAGCCAAAATCCCATTAAAATGATCTATATGCAAAACTGGCTCTGCGAACAAAAAATATTAAAATTAATGAATATTTTTAAATAGGTCTGCTGCAAAATTCTTGCTAGGTTCCCCCCCCCCTTTTTTTATGCATATGCTAAGACTGGTGGGGGAGAAAAGGAGAACTTCATCTGTTTTCAGGGTTGACAGCAAACCAGCTTGGAGCAAGAATCAAAATACCGTCATTAGCAGAGTTGTTGCCTCTCTTACTTGAAGAACCACGAACAAACAAGGCTCCCTTTGCCATCTTCCCTGAAAGAAAGCAATTATTAATAAGGGGATGATATTGTCATATGAAGTACTCCACTCTCTCAAAATAAGAACCATATGCTGATTTATCATGAAAAGTATGTAAATACAAGCTTGGGCTGATAGAGAGCACATGTTGCCAGTCATGAAGCAACCATTTAAAATTCCGCTGTGAGATTAGAAATTTCACAGAAGGCTTTAGAGAAGACGACAAAGGGAGAATGGCAAGGATAGTATTGGAAAGACTGTGTGTGTGTGTGTGTGTGTGTGATAATTTTATTGTGGTTTTGTAGGGAAGGGATTTTTTTTTGGCAACAGTTTTATTTATTGCAAATTATATATTATAATTATTTATATATTCCATCCTTTTTGGCAGTCAGGTGTGTTGGGACTACAACACGCAGAAGGTGCAGGCAATTAATGATTCCAATAGGAGATAGTATTTGTAGCAGAGGGTTGAGCAGTACTCTCCGAGCTTGGTGGTTTTCTTGCAGACATTTAATTACCCAACTAGGTAACATAATCAGTACCCTGATAAGTGTTCCTTCAACTTCACTATTACTAACTTTCAGGTATGGAAATGAAGATGTGTTGGATTGAATGATTCTGAGAGGAATCTAAAGTTGCTCTTTAAAATAAATGTATTAATATATAATCAGCAATGGCCAGCAGCTAAGAAGTCCTTGGAGAAACAAGGAGCTCTTTTATGTTTTGTTTTTTAAGAGGAAACCATATTTGCCATTACAAATGTTTCCCAATGGGGAATCAAGAGTTTTCTGACCCTGGTGAATTATGGGCAGTTTGACCTCATTTACTCTTCTTCCCTTCAACACACCAATTTCAGTTTTAACTATAACTCCCCATGATTTCCCAGTTTCTCACATTGTGGTTTGATTAACTTACCAAGAACAGGATTTATTAATTAACAAGTGTGTGTCCAGAGCAGGAGGGAGCAAGGGGCAACAAACCTGGGTTCTTGTTACATCAGATCTGTGCCTTTTCTTTGTAACATAAGATCATAAGCCAAGTCTTAACATCTCAGTCAGTTGTTTGGTCCCACCTGCTGCATATTTACTCAGCCACAAATACTGTTTATTGGTATTTTTACCCAGGAAGATGCACTTAACTAACATTTCAAATGCCCTGCTAGTGATAAACTATTAATGCCACTAAATCTTAGGCATGAAGCCATCCTCCTTTGAAAGCCATGAGAAGGAATTGATATCTGGAAGAGCAAAATTTATATTTCCTTTCACGTGGCTTTTCCTCTGCCACACTTCTTTCTGGGGATCTTCCAAGATTGGAGTTTCCTGACCTTGAAAGAGTTAGTAAGTGGTAGAAAGAGGGATCTGGGGTCAGATTATCTTGCAAAAGCTGGAACCTGCCTCTGATTCAGAGGCAGGATTTAGGTCATTGTCATCTTAATCATTTTTACAAATAGCTCCCATGCAGCCTTACTGAATATATTTCCAAGGAGAAATGCATAGGTGTATAATTAATTAGATTAGGATGAGTAGGTCTTAAAACAGTTCCAAGATGCACCTGGGAAGGACTGTTGGACCAATAACCCAAACAGATCTGCAGTGGTTGAGGCCCACTGTGGAATGCAGGGAAAGCCAGATGTTCCCCAGATGCCTTCTCATGGAACGACACGGTCTTTGCTTTTTGTTAAATATAAGCACTTCCAGTTAAGCCACATCCGTGCTCATATGAAAGACTAATGTTTTCTAATTTACTCATACATTTCATTTCTAATGAAATTTCCTTTCCTTTGAGTTGCAGATCCTTTCCTAGACTCAGGAGTTAAATATAGGATGGGTAATTGAATGTATGATGTCTGTCATATTTTTCTTTTAAAAAAAAAAACCAAACCCAGAAGATTAAACTGATTTACATGTGCACTTTTAACACTTGGCTCCTGCCACAAACTGCATAACTTGTTTTGTTTTTACATTCAAGAATTGTTTGTGTGAGAAAGAATTGGAAGAGAAGGAGACTCAGAATTGTTGCTAAAATACAGTCAAAACTACAGAAGATGATGGTCAAAGTTCATGACACAATATCTAAAACCATCTGCTGACTTCATTAAGGCAAACAGCTTAATGAATTTATGCAGGCAGGATATTTCACCACCACAAAAAAGGAACCCTCTTTTCATGTCTGTCTGCAACTTAGGACAGCAAGCTTGGTCTAGTGGTTAAGACACCCAGACTAGAAAGCTAGACGACGTGAGTTCTAGCCCCAGCCGTGAAACCCAGCTGGGTGATATTGCAACCCAACTCACCTTCCAGGAATGTTGCTGTGGGGAAAATAGGAGGAGGAAGGAATACTAGATATGTTCACCAATTTTGTGGGATAAATAATAAAATAAAATAAAATAGATGGCTAGAGACACAGAGCAGCTCTCAGTGGAAGATTGCATGGGGTTTGAGGAAGGACAGATAATAACTGTTTTTTCAGACTGATCTCTTGTTCTGCAGAGAGAGAGAGAGCCTCTGAGAGCTGCTGGAGCTTGGCAATGACGGAAGGGGACAAGGAATTTCTCAAGATTAGGCTTTTAGAAGAAAATGGGAAAAGTAGATGTACTTAACCTCTGTTTTTAAAAATGGGCAAAAATAATCATGTCTTCAACAAATGGTGATTTGCTACTGAATATTGATGGTCCCAAAGGTGCTTTTTCCAAAAGGCAACTGGATTTTTTTGGTTTTTTTCCTTTGAAAATGTTTTGCTTCTCATCCAGTTCAGAACCGAAGAAGCTTTTCTGTTTTCACAGAAAAAAAAAAATCCAAAAAACCCCCCTCCCATTTGCCTTTTGGAAAAAACACCTCTGGGACAACCATGACCTGGATGATTGAGAATCTCCACAGACTTGAATTTTGATAGCATAATGTTGAAAGCTTTTCCTCTTAACATTATGCTATCAAAACTCAAGTCTAAGGAGATGCAGATGTTTCTGTCCTAGGGCTCAAAGAAAAAAAAATATCTGCTGAGAACTCCGTGTGGTGTCAGGAAGGGCATTCGAACAGTAAATGCTCAGCTCCATCCAGTTGCCCCAACTCTACCCCAAGTTAAGGGATTATAGGATCGTAAAAAGGGGAGTTTTGCCCACACAAGAGATAGGCACATTCATAGGAAGTCCTTAGTCTTGGGCCATTTGGGAGAGACTGCCCATTAAAAATACTATGCTTGAAGTGGCCATCAACACAGAGCTTTGTAATGATTGTTTTGTATGTAAAACCCATAATTTGATATTGCAACCTTTGAGTGATTCACCATGCATCAGTAAACCCCACTCCGATTCACTAACATGAGCTTCTCTGCTCCTAGCCAGCCCTGTGGTCTCTGTCTTATTTCTACAGACCTTCAAAACACACCCATCAGTCTATTTACAAAAATGGCTTGCTATAAATTTAACAGTATTGCAGTTCTCAGCATGAATTGTTTTGGCCTTCTGGTATCTTTTTCGCATTGCATGGTTGCTGCTTTTTAAGAACCTTCTGCTTTGAAGAACATAAGAAATAGCCATGGGAAGAGAATTATAGGTTTGTGTTTTCAAATTAGAACAGAGATTAATGACAACACTCTTTTAATTCCAGCAAGCACAGCAGTGTGACTAAAATATGGTTCCATATGGCCTACAGCAGCAGCACCTCAGACGGTTCTTTCAGATCTTATTAGGGAGATTAAATCAAGTCTATTGGCCACTCTTGAAAGAGAGACTTTCAGAGGACTCTGTTTTTGAAAAGACTTTTTATTTTACATTGTGGACTCCATATTCCATCTTAGATTCATGATCTGGTCTTTGATTAAGCAATAAAATTCAGATCCATCAAGGGAACGATTCAAAGAATTAATATCACCAGAGGCTGTAAACTGTATACCTGCCTTTCAATTGTTTGGGCAAGAAAACATTGATCCATAATCTGAATTTTACAGCACTGAGAATTATTATCATTTGAATAAAATATTAAATTTAGTGATGGTAGCAACTCAAAACAAAGGAAGGAGATGGTACTTTCTGAAGATACAAGGTACTTACTAAGAGTTAGTTCCCCCCAAGTTATACCCTCCAAATGTTTTAGATTTTATGTTCTCAAAGTGGGGAAGCTGTAGTCTGCTGTATCTGGAGGATATTACAATTAGGAAAATTGTGCAATGGAATTAAGAGTAGAGATTGACATCCGGTTAAAATGGAAACAACTTAAAACTGCAATTCTCACTCTCTTTAGCTTTAGAGAATACCTCTTAGGTTGGACTGCTTGCTTATTAGATTGATAAGCAAAATTATCTATTTTCTTTTTAATTACATTTTGGATACTAGTGGAGGAATAATGATTTCAGATAACAAGAACTATTTTTATCCCATTCCACAGCTCATATATTGAGAGAAAATGTCACCTACAGGCAAATTTCTAAGCAAAAGCTATAAAGAAAGTTGATAAAGTTTACACTTCTGATATCTATAGCAGTGATATTGCTTCTGACCAAGAGAAAAAAAATATTCCAACTCAAGATTCTATCAACATCCCTGACACTTTTTTTTTTAATGTAACTTGTGATGTCTTGAAATCTCTTACTTGGACTTTCGCAAAAGTCAAGGCCAACGTGCAGAAGATGGACCTGATGATCAGATTTATGAGATGGAGACTAATCAATTAAAAAACATAGATTTAAAAATCACTAAAAAACATATCTATGGAGATTCTCAGTCATCCAGGTCATGGTTCTCCCAAAGGTGGTTTTTTTTTTCCAAAAGGCAAATGGACTTTGTTTTTCCTTGAAGACATTTTACTTTTCATCCAAGAAGATTCTTCAGTTCAGAATTGTCTGCAAGGAATATAAATCCTTCCATTCCCCACCATCTAGTCAGAGCTGAAGAAGCTTCTTGGATGAGAAGCAAAATGTCTTCAAAGAAAAACAAGAAAGTCCAGTTGCCACTTGAAAAAGCACCTTTGGGACAACCATGACCTGGGTGACTGAGAATCTCCATAGATTTAGCTTTAGATGAAAAAGTGTAACAATTTTTGTAAATAAATCAAATGCTTGCTTTGACTGCACTATATTAATTGCACTATTATTGGAACTACAGGTGATCCTTGACTTAAGATTGCCATTGAGCTCAAAATTTCCACTGCTCAGCAAGGCGGTAGTTAAGTCAGTTTTGCCTTATTTTATGACCTTTTTTGCCATAGTTGTTAAGCAAATCATTGCAGCTGTTAAGTGAATCATGTGGGCGCTAAATGAATCTGGATTCCCCCATTGACTTTGTTTGTCAGAAGCCAGCTGGGATAGTTACAAATGGCAATCACATGACCCTGGGACACTGCAACCATCATACATGCCTGTTGAAAACCAGTCATAAATCACCTTTTTCAATGCTGTTGTAACTTCAAAAAGTTACTAACATATTTTACCTTTATAAAACCAGAAGGCTGCTAGTTCATATGGTTTTCCTCTAGACTGTAATAAGATAACTAATAGATATTTTTGCTCCTATGTTTTTGGAGCTGTCTAATGCTATTTTTATAAATGGATTTTTTTCCCCTTTTCATTTTGTGAAATTAGCATATCAGTAAAATTGAACACAAGTAAAGATTGGGCATTCCCATCTGCTTTTTTTGCTAAATAGGGATGCTACGTAACACTTGAAAGCAATTCTGGAAAACAATAATACTCTTGATAATTCATTTCTAAAAGGCTGACAGACTTTAGATAATATGAGATTGTTCACTGATGTTATACAGATACAGTCAGAGAAACTTGAATTGGCACTGGTGATTTTATGGGATGTAGAAAAAGTCTTTGACATGGTGCAGGTTAATTTTTTGGAAAACCTTGTGTTGAAAAATAAAGGATTCTCTGGATGCTTATGAAGGGTTGTGCATTGATTTTTTTAGTGCTGGAAATATAATATAAAATGAGGTAACTTTTATCCATACAATTTGAATTGTTTTGTTTTGGTTTACTATTCATATTATTGTAAATAAGATTTAGAAGGAAAAATCAAGTTCAATGTTGTTAATATTAAATTATACAATGGAAACCGAAAATGTGTGGATTTGTAAAGAATTTTAGATTTCACAAGGTTGGGGTTTAGCTAAAGGGATAATTTATATTGTTGGAAAAAGTATTACCCCAGACTAAAATTATGGATTGAATATGTTCACTGTCAGCTTTAGTGACAGCTTTAGTGACCCTGTAGTGATATTTTGGAAAAAGTGGTCAATTTAATTCTTTGTGGGCAATATTCAATCCTTTGTTTAAAATCTGAGTCAGTGGTATATATCTCTGTCTCTGTCTTAATCTTTATCTCTATCAATTCTATCTCTGTCTCTATCATTCTATCTCTATCATCTCCATCTCTATTGTTGAGTCCGTCGCGAAATGGTAAGACACGAGAAGCAGTTGTAGTTCTCAGGAAACCTTTATTCTTCAGTTCAGCTTACATTGGAATATGGCGGCAACGCCCAAAACTCTCGGCCTCCTTTTATAGGCCTTTCCCGGGTCAATCTGCTACTTTTGGCGTGCCAGCACCCGTGCATGCGCACACGTACTGGCGACAGCCTGTCTGGTCCCGGGCATCCTGCACCTGCCCGGGACCATTTGCAATGCCCTGAGCCTGCTTGCTCAGGCCCAGGACATAACACCCCTTCCCCCCGGGCTAAAGCTACGACCAATGCCATAATAACACACAACCCATTTTAATGCAGTGCTCTGCTCCTGTGACCATCGGTCTCTGTGCCTCTATTGTTACTGGCTCTGTTTTGCCAATAGTGTTATGTAATCTTCTAAGTACTTAGGAGATTTCCTTGCTCTCTGTGACCTCCTAAGCTCTGGGTGCTTGCCAGGTACTCCCTGACTGAAGGGTGACGTGTGCCTGTTCCCTCCATTATACCTTGGTGACCCCCAAGGACTGTGCTCCAATGCCTGGCCTGCTTGCTTGCCCACCGGGCTCGTCAGGCCAGGGCTTCTTCCAGTGTATGACCTGGTTGTCCCGCCTAGCTGTAGGCTCTCTGGCCCTTCTAAGTGACTGTCACTGTTGGGCGTTTCTGTAGAACCTCCTAGGTCCGTCCAAGACCTGTCAGTAGGCTGTCTATCCCCTGAATCCCGTTCTGTGTCCGGGCTTGTGTGGGTTTCAGTACTGTCCCAAAACTCAGTTGTCCCCTGAGTGTAGTCAGAGGTGTTGTAGTCGGGATTTGGTTCCTCGACCACCTCCCTGTGTGTTTGCCCCCTTCTAGGGACAGGGTTGAAGTCAGGCCAACTAGGAGGAGTGTGTGCCAGCTCTCTTGCAGGGAATGGATTGTTGGGATGCTCCCGGGTATTCTCTCTGACTGGAGTACTGAGTGATGCGGGTGAAAAGTGATCATGCCCCCGGGGTGACTCCCTGGCTGGAGTAGGCATTGATGCCTGAGTTCTAGTTGGGCTCCATGACTTCCTGTTGGGAGCAATTGCGGAATCTCGGGATGGGCTGATTGTGGCTTCCCCATTGATAATGGGCATCATTCCATGCCCCTCCCTTTGCCCAAAGGGCTCCCCCTCCCCCCCTGGAAAAGACCCAGGAGTCTCAGCGGGAAGGTCCCGTCTAGGGCGAAGTTGGTCAATGTGCCGACGTAGGACACGACCGTTTTCCAGGGATACCTCGTAGGATAGAGGACCTGTGACCCTGGATATAGATGCGGGGACCCATGTATGACCAGGCCCGTAATTACGAGTCCAAACCGGGGCACCCACAAGTAGTTGCCTAGGTGCCCTGGGGTGTGAGACAGAAGGAGGCAACCGGTCAAGCTTGGTAGTCAGTTTGCACCCCCAACAAAGTTCAGCTGGGCTTCTCCCTGTAGAAGTGGACTGTGTGGTGCGATAAGAAAGGAGGAAGTCAGCCAACCTGTGATGCCAGTCCCCGTAGGTGAGCCTCTTCAAGGCGTCCTTGGTGATGCGAACCATGCGTTCAGCCATACCGTTGGTGGACAGGTGGAAGGGTGCAGAAGTGGCATGACGAATCATGTTAGCCTGCAAGAAAGCTTGGAATTCGGAGGAAGTGAATTGAGGGCCGTTGTCAGACACAATGACGTCTGGGAGCCCGTGTGCAGCAAAAATCCCCCTCAGTACCTGAATAGTCTTTGCAGTGGTGGTGGAAGAGACAGGTACAACCTCAAGCCATTTTGAATGGCTGTCAATGAGGACCAAGAAGAATTGACCCTGAAAGGGCCCAGCGTAGTCAATGTGCACCCTAGGCCATGGAGACTGTGTTTCCTCCCATCTATGCACAGGAACTTGGGGCATTTCAGGGTGTGAACGTTGACAAAGGTGGCAAGCATGCACCTTAGCTTCTATGTCTTTGTCTACCCCTGGCCACCACAAGTGGCTGCGTGCAAGAGCCTTCATTCGTACAATGCCAGGATGACCCTCATGGAGGGAATCTAAGACCCTAGTCCTCATGTGGTGGGAATGACAAATCTGCTTCCCCAAAGCAGACAACCCTGAGAGTTGGACAACTCGTTCCTTTTAGACCAGAAACTCTGAAGCTCAGGACTAGGACAGTGCTCAGGCCATCCAGACAAAACCCAAGAAAGGACACGTGAAAGTGTGTGATCTGTGCCTGATTCAGCGGCTACATCCCTGGCATTCAGAGGGGACTCGGGCAAGGCTTGAATGGAGAGAATATTGATGGCTGGCGCGGGGTCAGCCTCTATTACCGGCAGGGGTAATCTACTGAGGCCATCAGCATGGCCCATTTCCTTCCCAGGCTTGTGAAGTAGGGAAAAATCATATGCAGACAAAAAGATAGACCACCTGAGCATCCTGGGGGAGATGATTTGGGGAGTTTGTTTACGTGTGGTAAACAGTCCCAACAAAGGCTTATGGTCAGTGAAGACCGTGAAATGCCTTCCATACAAAAAATCATGGAATTTTTTAATTCCAGCAACAACAGCTAAGGCCTCCCTGTCTATTTGAGCATAGTTGCGCTCAGCTGAAGACAATGTCCTGGAGTAATATGCAACAGGAACCTGAGTTCCATCAGCCCTGAGGTGGCTCAGTACAGCACCCACCCCATAAGGGGAAGCATCACAAGCGATGCACACAGGAAGGGACTCATTGAAGTGAGCAAGTACACTGTTAGAAGTGAGCAAGGCCTTGACCTCATTGAAACTAGCCTCATGTGTTTGTGACCACTGCCACACTGCCTGTTTATCTAATAGCCTGTGAAGAGGCTCAGCTACACTAGCCTTATGTGGAAGAAAGGAATTGTAGAAATTCAGAAGGCCCAGAAAAGCCTGTAGTTCGGCCTTAGACTTTGGCCTAGGGGCTTGCATAATGGCTTTTAGTTTGGATTCAGCAGGATGAATCCCAGCAGCATCAATTTTGAACCCCAGAAACTCAGTAGAAGGTACCCCAATTTTACATTTGTCCTTCTTGAGTTTGAGTCCCGTTTTCCTGAACCTTAACAGGACAGCCCTTAGCCTTTCAGCTAGAATGTGTGTGGAGTCTCCTGCAATTAAGACATCATCAAAATAGGGGCAAACCCCTGGTATACCCCGTAGTGTGTTTTCCATTACGCTTTGGAAAATCCCAGGAGCGACATTTACTCCAAATTGAAGTCTCTTTACCTTGAAAGCCCCTCTGTGGGTCACAATAGTCTGAGCTATAGCAGCGTCATCATCAACAGGCAGCTGTTGATATGCTTGAGCTAGGTCAAGCTTTGCAAAAACGCGCCCCCCCTTGAGGGAGGCCAGGATATGACTGACCACAGGAACAGGATAGGCATGTTGCTGCAATGCCTTATTTAGAGTGCATTTGTAATCAGCACAGATGCGAATGTCCCCATTTGCCTTAAGAGGTGTGACAATGGGGGTCTCCCAAGGACTGGAATCAACAGGTTCTAGAATTCTCTGTTGGATCAGTTTGTCCAACTCAGTGTCAATTTTACTCTTTAAAGCAAAAGGGACCCTTCTTGCTTTAATTCTAATGGGAGTGACTGTGGGGTCTAACTTTAACGACACAGAGGGTCCTTTGAATGTGCCCAGCTGGGGGCTGAAAACGTCTGCAAATTCTTTGCAGACTTCCTGTAGGTCGAGTGTTTGTAGGCTGTTGAGCCCTGTGACGTGTATCCCCAAGGCCTCAAACCACTCGAGTCCTATGAGACTCGTTCGTTCACCCTCTACTACTAGTAGGTCTAGTGGACTCTCAAAATCCTTATACTGTACGTTAAGGGTGGCCTCCCCCTTAACACACACTCTGGAGTTTTGAAAATCCGTTAGCACAATGTCAGAAGGCCTCAACTTGGCCTGGGTTCCGCTGCCGGAACAAATCTTCCTAAATGTGTGCATAGAAATGATCGAAAGTGCAGACCCCGTGTCCAGTTCCATAGTTAATGGAACCCCTTGTAGCTTCACCTTAAGTGACAGCTTTTTCTTAATGGGCTTGTGTGTGCCTGTCCTGTAGATGCTTCTTCGCGAAGCACAAAACCCCACCCTATTCTGGCTGGGGACCCTGGTACCTTTCAGGCGCAATTCTTCCTGAGGTTGTACCTTCTGACAGCCCAGGCACACAGCTGCAATGTGTCCTTGTTTTCCGCACGCCCGGCAGATAGCGGAGCGGAACTTGCAGTCGGCTCTCTTGTGGCGACCTCCACAACCGATGCACTTGGGGAGAGCTGAAGAGCTTCCTCTTGGTTTTCCTTCCTTTGTGGGGTGGAGACGGTCCACTTCCTCATCCGGATCCTCCTCGGAGTTTCTTTGGACTTCTTCCTGGTGCACGGATGCAGCATCTGGACTGTTTCTGATCGGCCGCATGTTCTTCTGCGGTGACCTCTCTTAAGGCATCTTGGAAAGACAAGTCCTCCTTGGCGAAAAGTCTCTGTTGCAACTCTCGATGCCTTAGCCCGCACACAAATCGGTCCCTCAGTCGTTCTTCGAGGTCCTTGAACTCGCAATGTTTGGCGGCTTTCCTCAGTGCGGCGATGTATTCCTTGGCCGATTCTCCGGGTCGTTGATCCCTCTGCTCAAAGGTGTGGCGCCACGTGATGACGGATATCTTAGGTTGGAAGTGCTCCTTCAGTAACTTCTTTAGATCTGCGTAGCTGACAGACTCTAAAGGAACAGGTGCTGCAAGGTTCTCAGCGATTTCGAATGCGTCTTGACCGCAAACGCACAGCAGGGTGGCAGCCTTCAAGCTCTCTTCCCTCACCTGGTTCACTTTGAGGTAGTTTTCCACCCTGGCTATGTAGGACTCCCACCTCTCTGGATGTGAGACGTCGAATTCCGAAAGCCTTCCAATCTTCGCCATTTTGTATCAGGAAGGGTCTATCAGCCAGCCTACCCCCAAATGCACGCTGGATTGGCGGGTAGCTGCCGAGTCAACGCCGTTCCTGCCGCTCCGGACTCACTCGGGTAAGCTTACACCTTTCTTCTTCGATATAAGGCGATCCCACCTTCGTCGCCAGTGTTGAGTCCGTCGCGAAATGGTAAGACACAAGAAGCAGTTGTAGTTCTCAGGAAACCTTTATTCTTCAGTTCAGCTTACATTGGAATATGGCGGCAACGCCCAAAACTCTCGGCCTCCTTTTATAGGCCTTTCCCGGGTCAATCTGCTACTTTTGGCGCGCCAGCACCCGCGCATGCGCACACGTACTGGCGACAGCCTGTCTGGTCCCGGGCATCCTGCACCTGCCCGGGACCGTTTGCAATGCCCTGAGCCTGCTTGCTCAGGCCCAGGACATAACATCTATCTCTATCTATCATCTCTATCATACATCTCTATCTCTACCATCTCCATCTCTATCAACTCTATATCTGTCTCTATCAACTGTATCACTATCATCTCCATCTCTATCTCGACCATCTCCATCTCTATATCTGTCTCTATCAACTGTATCGCTATCATCTCCATCTCCATCTCTATCATCTCTATCTTCCATCTCACTTTTTATCTCTATCTGTATCAACTCTACATCTCTATCATCTCTACCTCTATCATCTCTCTCTAACTCTATCTTTATCTCTATCATCTCTATCTCGATCGATCGATCTATTGATCTAGCTATTCTTCTATCATCATTTTCCTTTATTTTAGTTTGTGTTTGAAATCTATATTATTTTTGTATTTTGTTATAGATATTTTTTCATTTTGGAAGGAAGGAAGGAAGGAAGGAAGGAAGGAAGGAAGGAAGGAAGGAAGGAAGGAAGGAAGGAAGGAAGGAAGGAAGGAATGATTAGATTCCGTGACCAACTTAGCTAGAATTGAAATAAATTATTAGAGGAAATCTCAGTTTGGAGCCCTATTAAAAATGGCAGGAATGGAACTTTGATTTAAACAACAGCCAATCGCTCGGGAATTGTTCACTATGTCAAATAGGTCAATTGTAGCAAAATATGAATTCTTAACTAGTTATACCAAGGATCCAAGAAAACTTTTTTGTGGCAGCTTTTTAAAGTCAAGTATTCTGTAATTGCTCTATTGGATCTTTCAACTTTCTATTTTAGAAATAGCTTTCTAAATATTTTTCTCAGCTCTCAAACCACAATGTTTTGACTCTGGAGATGATAGTAAAGTCTTTTTTCCCAGAGTCCAGCATTTTGATAAGAGACTTTGAAAAACTTGATGATGCTCCATAGCTATACATTTGGGCTCAAACATGGTTATTGCTTTGGAGACCACAGCTGCAAGAGCCACCACATTCCTATTGCTGCCTGTACCACACAACTCTTTTCCAAATACTGATAGTTTTTTCAACGTTTATGAGTCTTTCACAAAATAAGTGTTCTCCTAAACATATCCTCAATATGATTGCTCCCCATTCAGCACAGAAAAATTATCAAAGTCAACCATCTCAAATCCCCTGCAAATATGCTTGCATTTCAGCTTCCAGAACTGACAGCAAGAATTCTGGAATTTCAAGTCCCAACTTCAAGGCTAAACTTGGAGAAAATGAGCCTAGCCCTTTCCAAACCTTCAAACACAATAGTAAAATATACACTCTGTCTTCATAAGAAGTGTCTGCACTATATGCCTACTAGCTAAAGATTCTTTCACAGCCCTTCTTCTCCACTTTCTCCCTTGAAGGCATTTTTATTAAAATGCAGGAACTGTCTGTTTCTACAACACAGAACTTTTGCCTGTTCTAGAGAAAGGAAGATGTGTGGAGGTTGGATGACGAGTAGAATGGCTGCCATAGAAATAATTGTGTGCCCTTGTTCATCAGCTTTCTTAGCCGTTGCCCACAATATTTTCCTCCCAAGGCTGTTTGAAGCCTGGAATGCTGTAACATCACATGGACCCCAGCATGCCAGGCTTCCCTGTCTTCCAGTGTCTCCTGGAGTTCAACAAATTCAAGTGCATTGCATCAGTTACTATCTAACCATCTAATCCTTTGCTGTTCCCTTCTCCATCTTCCCCAATAGCAGATTCTTTTCCAACGAGTCCCCTCTTCTCATTAAATGGCCAAGGTATTTTAGCTTCAAGTTCAGTATCTGTCCTTCCAAGGAGCAGTCAGGGTTGATTTCCTTTAGCATTGACTGATTGGATCTCCTTGCAGTCCAAGGGAGTCTTATCCAACACCACAATTCAAAAGCATCAATGCTTTGGTGCTCAGCCTTCCTTATGGTCCAGCTCTCACAGCCATATATATATATCACTACTGGAAAAACCATAGTTTTGTCAGCATTAGGGCTGCAGGAGTGGCTACAGAAAGGGGAGAGGAGGAGTGGTAACAAGGGATGACCACTGAGTAGAGGTTTTCAATTTCCCAAACCAGCGACTCTCCACTTACAGTGACCAGGTGTCCATATCTTGTCCTGGCTTTAAGGCAGGAACACTATTGTTGAAATCTTGAAAACCTGAAATGGTTTTTCTCACTTCCGTGTTATATAAATAGAATCAAGATGGGGGCATTAAGTTTCTTTCTCACCATTTTTTCACTTTCAAGGCTAAATGATTATATCACTATTCTGGCATTTTGTTTTCTGTGTTTTTCTATACTATAGATATACACTTCCCTGCTTTCTCTCCCTCCCCCAACCCCCATTTTTAAAGCACCCACCAAAGGCGGCGAGCAGCATCCTTCTAGCTTTATTGTCAAAGTTAGAGAAGAACCTTTAGAAGGATGCTGTGGTTGTACCTGGAGCCTTGTTTTCCCAGAATGCTCTGTACTCCAGGTGAGGGGAGTAAGAACAGCTGAGATGGGATGTAGCTTTGTATACTCCACCCGCCAGAAGCCTGTTAAGTAAAAAAAAATGAGATTATTACACACTTCAGCATAAATATTGCATTTCCTCACATACAGATCATTTGGAAAGACTCTTCCTGATGGATGGTCTGGAGCAGGGGTAGGCAACCTTGGCTCTTTTATGACTCATGGACTTCAACTCCCAGAATTCCTGAGCGAGCCATGCAAATACATGTATACATGCTGGCTCAGGAATTCTGGGAGTTAAAGTCCATGAGTCATAAAAGAGCCAAGGTTGCCTATCCCTGGTCTGGAGCAACATTTCAGCACTCAATTCATGCTTCTGTCTAGATATTAATTCTGCACCATTGCTTAGCTCTTTTGCTATCAGCCTTTCCGAAAAGATCTCACCTTGAGGAATATTCACTTTTCTGTGAAGAGGATCCGATTTGTTTTTTTGCTTGCTTGTTCAAAAATCTTTTTAAAAAAGTCATCTGACATATCCCAATCCTTTCTCAATTTGCAAAATGCAGATGGATACATCCGTAGAGCATAAATGCACAGTTGTGCAAGGCAGAGGGACAGTCAAAGAGATCCAGAGCAAGCTTGTTGTATCTCCTTGCCCCATCAAGTATTTTATAATGGTGTTAGAACATTGAAAAATCATATCCAGAAACTGGGGGAGGTTAAGATGACCTATGAGTCTATTAAAACATCATTTTTCTCTTCATGCTTGGTATTTTAAGGGGATCAGAAGGGAGAATTCAGGGCAGCAGAGAGAATTAGCTAGGCTGCTGGCTTAATATCTTAGATCACCTGTGTTTCTTATCAAATGTGCTACCTAAAAGAATTGGTTAGAGGCTTTGATCTGACTTTAAATACCCCCAAACATCAGTAGCTGGAGGCATTTGAATCTGATTTTACTGGGGCTGGTGGGATGGGTTTAAGAGAAACAGAATCTAAAATGAAATTCCCATTTTCCCATCAATCCTTGAGGTTTTTTTGATGTACCCCTGATCTTTAAAGTTGAGGGTGGGGCAGAGGAATAGTCACAGGTGGTTCACATCTGGATGACAGAGAGACTACAGCATCTTGGAAGCATGTAGTAACCAAGCTCGTTATTGGATGCAGAAGAGCTTTTGAAAGTTCAGACACATCTGCTTGTCTTTTATGTTGGTGGCTATGCCCTTATGCTTAATTGTTTTATAAAGCAATTACCCAGAAAATTAACCTTTCACATATATCTTGGCAGTTCGTTCAGTCACTGAAATGAGAAAACATGAAAGCGCCCTGTACAATGGTAGGCATATATGTCTATATATGCTAGGTTTTAATAGTTAGGTTGGTGGAAACGACGAGCATTAGAAAAGCAGCCATATGTAAATTATTTTGAAAAAAGGAAGCCAATTGCAGCAAAGGAAGCAGGAGACCCCGTAGAGGTTAACAGCCATGCTGGCATCAACATTCAGCATCCTCACAAAGGACACTGCTAATGCTGGTCGGTCCCTCAATTTCTCTGCTAGGCAACAAAAACAGAAGGCTCTCACCATTGTAATTCTTCACAATGTCCCCAGTGTAGTGTTATGTCAAGGCTTCCTGGGCAGTTGATGGCAAATAGCCTCCAATGCTTGCTCTCATCATGCAAAATAAAACTGATGCTGGAGAGGGGGAGGGGGGTGATAATACAGAAGTGAACCCATTAGACCCGGGGGGAGCTTTGCTTAACTCTATCTGAAGGGATGCTGTTTTTCATCTGTATGAACCAGATCGGGACTGCAAAAATGCAGAGCACCACTAGGTGGTGCTAAGGAGATACAGAAAAGTCAGGTCTTTATTACTGGCCTCTAGTGATCACTCAGGTTTCTGCAGCCCAGGTATAGTCACCCGCATAAATACTGTAGGGCTAGATCAGTGACTGAAGCAGGCTAGAAATTTGTTAAAAGTATGTTAGTTCCATTTTTAGAAAAGAAAGTCAAGTCTTTACACACAGTTCCATACAGCCAGATGTTGATGGGCCTTCCGCAATCTGAATCCATCCAGATGTGTTGGAAATACAACTTCCAAGATTCCCAAAAGTCCTGCCAGTGACTGGGAAAGTAGGGAATTGCAGTTCCAACATTTATGGATGGACCATGCTGAGAAAGCTGCTAATATACATATAGAGACAGAGAGACAGAGCAAAGAGAGGCAGAGAGGCAGAGAGATAAGAGAGATATAAAAATAATATACATTGTATGTATACATGTATTTGCATACATAGTATATAAATACATACATACATACATACATACATACATACATACATACATATATACACACACAGTAAAAAAAAGGTGCAAGAACTCACACATGTCATACAACCCGCCTTGCCTACCTTACAAAGTTTACCTTGGTAGCTGAAAATAAAAACCTTCAATTTTTAATGTATCTAAAAGACTAGGATTTTGTTCAAGGCAACTCTGAAAAATCCGTTGAAAAAAGGTGCATACATACATACATACATACATACATACATACATATTCACATTCACCTAAAGGTAAACTGAGAATCAAAGTTTTCCTAAGAGGAAATAAGGGTAACCAAAAATTCAAGGAGCGATTGTGTTCCTTCATCCTTTTTTGATCTGAACTCAAGAGTGATTAGGACTGATGATCTTTTAACTCTATAGATTTGTGGTTTTTTTTTATCATTAGCCTTCTCTGATGCCTTTGGGGAAAACAAGTTGGATATAAATTATTAAAATAAAGAAGCAAATATAATAGATTATTCTTTTATTTGCTGTCATATTTTGTCCAATATAACCTAGGTTACTACAAATAAGGCATTTCTTTAATTAAGAACACTTTCTATGCCCTGACTCCGCTGCCTTGTGGTTTTAAAGGAGGAAATAATGAGACTGTTACTGGCTTGCAAATGTTGCGTTTCTCCAGGTAGTTCAACTCTTCTGCCTAAAGGCCACGTCTAATTATTCCTTGCAGATATTTCAGAATGCTCACCTGTAACTGTTGCACCTTGGGCATTTCACCCAAAACAAACAAATGTAAGCTTATTTAAAGATCCAGTCATTCACCTGGTGCCAAGAGCTCCTTTAGTAACAAGATTATATGGGGTATTTTTCAATCTTTAATTTCCAAAATCTTCTATTAATATGTTTCAGTGATTGAGGTGGGTTTGAGTCTTCTTTCTAAGATAATAATATTAAAATATGGACATTGCCATTTTTAACTTGACCTGTTTTCCGTTTAAAAAATGGTTGCACCATGGCCTGCGTCACTGTAAATGCAACTAGCTTTAAATAGTTAAATAGTGCACTGAGGTAACCATATTGGCGAGAAACAGATCATGGTTAACTGAGATGCATTTATGGGACCTGCTCTCGAAAGGAATTCCACAATCAGGAATCCCTTTAGGCCAGGGGTGGGCAACTTTGGCCCCTTTATTACCTGTGGACTTCAACTCCCAGAATTCCTAAGCAAGCCATTCCTCTCAGCCACAACTCTGTCCTATCTGTCGGCCTGCCTGCCTGCCTGCCTGCCTGCCTGCCTGCCTGCCTGCCTGCCTGCCTGCCTGCCTGCCTGCCTGCCTGCCTGCCTATCTATCTATCTATCTATCTATCTATCTATCTATCTATCTATCTATCTATCTATCTATCTATCTATCTGTGAAGTGGGTTGGGCTGAGAGTGAGTGACTGGTCTGAGTCATTCCTCCCTTCCCTAAGACTGTAGTTTACACATTTTTCTCCTTCTTCTCTTCTCCTTCTCCTCCCTCCCTCCTTTCAGTCAGCCTTGACTCCTGGGGATTACATGGAGAAGTCCATTGCAGTTGTTTTCTTGGCAACATTTTCAGAAGTATTTTACCTTCACCTTTTTTCTCTATTGAGAGTGACCTGTCCAAAGTCACCTGGCTGGTTTTTGTGCCTAAGCCAAGAGAATTGGAACTCTCATTCTTCCAGCTTTTAATCCAGCATCTGAGCCACAAGGCCAATTGGGCTCTGTTTGTATACAGTATATAATATTATTCTACTTTTATCCCACACATGCAATATGCGAAGGTACTTTCCCTCTTTTTGCCTCTCAAATCAGATTGACTCCTCATGACTACACAGGGAAGCACCTGCAGTTTTCCTGGTGGCAAAATATTTTGGAAGTGGTTTGCCCCGGCCTTCTTCTTCCTAGAGCTGAGAAGGAATGACTGGTCCAAAGTCACCCAGATGGCTTCCGTGTCCAAGGCAGGAGGAGAGTTCACAGCTTCCCACTTCAGGTGGTCCTCAACTTGCAACCACTTGTTCAGTGACCGGAGTTACCACAGCACTGAAAAAAAAGTGACTTGTGACCGTTTTCCACACTTACGACCATTGCAGCATCCATGTGATCAAAATTCAGACCCTTGGCAACTGGCATGTATTTATGATGGTTGCACTATCCCAGAATCATGTGATCTCACCATTTGCAACCTTCCCAGCCGGTTTCTGACTAGCAAAGTCAATGGGGGAAGCCAGATTTGCTTAACAACCAAACAATTCACTTAACAACTGCAGTGATTTGCTTAACAGCTGTGGCAAAAAGGTTGTAAAATGGAACGCAACTCACTTAACAACTGTCTGGCTTAGCAAAAGAAATGCTGAGTTCAGTTGCGCTTGCGTGTTGAGTGATGTGTCAGTTATCCTGGTTAAATAGCAGATGGCCAGCTCCTTGTGGTAGCTTCCTGCTGCCCTACCCCGAACCTCCCAGATCAGGGATAGGCAACCTTGGCTCTTTTATGACTCGTGGACTTCAACTCCCAGAATTCCTGAGTCAGCATGATTCTGGGAGTTGAAGTCCTCGAGTCATAAAAGAGCCAAGGTTGCCTACCCCTGTCCCAGATCATGTTTCTTTGCCCTGGTATCAGAAGACTCTTGGAACCTAAAGCTGTCAGAAACCTTTGCTGCCATCAAACTATTTTCAGTGAGAAAGGTTGGAGTGAGTTGTTTGGATTGTTTCTACTAACTAAAAATAAAAAGGGGAAAGAAAGCAAGGAAAGAGGCTTCTCTGAGAGTTTATGCCCCAAAAGAGTTTTGCCTTTGCTTTTGAATGCAATCAAAAAAGAAAGAGGGGGGGATAAAACCAACAGAGGCATCATCAAAGCTTGGAAATGTTGCAGAGTGGAAAAAACTGCCCATTTTTCTTGTCCTTTGGAAGAGCGCTGTGAAAATGGAGAAACTGTTTTTAATCAATAGCAGTTCAAACGCTTGAGACTTCATAGCCAACATCATGTCATAAACTCTAAACTGTGCATGAAAATTCACTGATCTTTGGACTCTTCCCCATCCTTGGACTGAGAATTCCAATAATTTTCTTTCTTTCTTTCTTTCTTTCTTTCTTTCTTTCTTTCTTTCTTTCTTTCTTTCTTTCTTCCTTCTTTCTTTCTTTCTTTCTTTTTTCTTTTCCTTCCTTTTCCTTCTTTCCTATCACAAAAATTTCTTTCTTTCTCTTTCATTCTTTCTTCTTTTTTCTTTCTCTTTCATTCTTTCTTTTTTCCTTCCTTCCTTCCGTCCTCCCTCTCTCCCTCCATCCCTCTCTCTCTCTCTCTTTCTCTCTCCCATTCTTTTCTTCTTTCTTTCTTCTTCATGGGGTTTTGGTGATGGCAGATTTATTGGCAAGATCATAAGAAAGAGCTTAATTTTTTTTTAAAAAAAAATGATCTTCTGCCTCCAGAAACCAATAAGGCCCCCTTAGAACATCAAGGTGTTGCTTTGAAGTGCCTTCTGGCTATAACTCTCTTCAGTTACTATGCAATCAAATAATTAAATGGAGGCTTAGAGGAGAAGGAGAAGAAAAAAAATATTTTGCCTAGCAATTAAATGTTCCATGTTGGACAGTTGTGAGGGTATTGCTTTTTATTCAAGATGTTACAAATCTACAAAGACTTTTAACACAAAAGCTTGAATTGCTCCTAATATAAGTGACAAATCACTTTGACTTCATTGGGGTAATCTGTCACACAGAGACACCGGGAGTGCCCAAATCTTTCCTCTTCTGCCCCCAGCAAAAGCTTGCTTTATTTTCCCCCCAAAATTTCTCAATTAACAAAGCTCTGTTCATGCTGCCTCTACAGCACAACTGGGCGTGTTTGTGCCTGTGTGAAATTGCCTTGCCCATCTCAACTTCTGTTCATGAAAAACCTGCCCTCCGAACAGCAAACTGCAGACTTCTTGACCTGACCTGTTGGACTACAATGCGTACCACAATTACTCATAGTCAACATAGTGGGAATTGGAGTCCAATAAAGCTGGATGGTAGTGGATGATAGATAATTTTGTGTTTTCAGGTCTCAGGCATTAAATGAAGACACATGGTGAACAACAAGCTTCCTTAATTGACTTCTTCTTACAACCAGCAGCAACAAAAAGGCATGCAGGCCTTTTATAGTGTCCAAAACCCAGACAATGTCAGCCAATAGAATCCGGCTGTTTTTGCACCTTGCACATGTGCGCAAGGCTGGCGACAGCCAGTCTGGTCCTGGGCAGCTTTTGGTCTGCCCAGGACCATTTGCAACATTTCTGATCCTGCTGAATGCTTCAGCAGGCTCAGGACACAACAGATAGATAGATAGATAGATAGATAGATAGATAGATAGATAGATAGATAGATAGATAGATAGATAGATAGACACACATTAAAAATGAAATTTAGTTGCTTGCACTCAAAGTGTACACATACATAACACACATTTAAACATGCTATATACAACATATGTATAAACCTACACCCTTACATATACATAACAAATAAATATTAAACACTGTCTCTTGAATATATAACAGAAGGAGGAAACTTGAGAGTTCACAAGGTTAATACTCTATAGAACGAAACTATGACCGAATCTGGATGTTCTGCTTCAGATACCACAGAGCCTCCTCCCAGAAGGTAACAAGGAAAACAGGTCATGAAGAGGTTGTGTAGTGTCCCAGAAAATCTTGTGGACCCTGCTCAAACAACGCTTATATGCTATGTCCTGGATGGGAGGGAGGGAACTGCCAATAATCTTTTTTCCCATCCTCACCACTCTCTGCACCACCCGACTGGCAAGTGGTGTTTTTTAAATATAGAGGACTCAAGAAGTCAACAATTCTCTTTGGAACACACCAGATTCCTGTTTCAGTAAAATGATTGCTGGGGAGAGTATCAGGAAGGATGGATGGAGAGGCTGGTGGCTGCTAAAACAGACATTTGTTGAGGTCTCTAGGTCTCTATTTTTGTACCCTGTCCACTGTTCTCTGTTCTATAGTGGAACAAGAGCCAATCTAGTCTAGTGACTAAGGCACCAGACTAGAAATCAGGAGACTGTGAGTTCTAGTCCTGCCTTAGAAATTAAAGTTGGTTGGGTGACTTTGAGCCAATCACTAGGAGACTGATTTCTAGTCCTGCCTTAGGCATGAAAACCACCCGGGAGATTTTGGGTCAGTCATTCTGTCTCAACCCAACTTACCTTATGGCATCACAATTGTTGTGGGGGGAAAGAGGAGGAAGTGTGTGCTTGCCGCCTTGAGTTATTTTATAAAAAATAATAAAGATAGGATTTAAGTAAACAAACCTAATGAAGAAAAAATATACATGTTTCACGTACCCTATATTTGCAAATAGATTTTGAAGATGTGCTACTTAGTAGTGGGCTGGTTTTCTTGGTTACCAAGTAGTTGTTCAATAAGGCTTTTATTTTGTCTTAAAGCCAATCACAAAGCTCACTTTAGTTCAGTTTGGTCAGGCTACCGGAAAAAGGGATACCCGAGGATAGGAAGCAGTCATCAAGAAATCTTTTTTTTTCCCTTCCCCGAGTGTTTCTCGTTGGCACAGCAACAGCTGCATTGAGAAGAAGCCGCTCGGGATAAAAGAGGCTGAGAGCAGGCATGGAGAAGGCAATGGCTGCCCTACATAAATGCTTACAGAGTAGCTGCAGCTGCCTTGGAGATGGCATTGGCTGGCACTGGAAGCTTCTTTTAGTTATTCAGGAGCAAAGGGGCCAGTGTCATGTTTTATACGGAGAGAGAGCTTGTGCTTCACCAGTTGCAACTCTTAAGAGAAATTATTTATTGGATTCCTGGTTTTAATGATTGGACTTTTATACCCTTGTCCTTTGTGGACTGTTTTTCAATATTAGAGTGTGTTTATAAAAGACACACACAAACACACACATATAAAAAAAATCTCTGTCTACAAAAAGACACAGGGAATGTCATGCCAGATGGATTCCTGCTCAATAAAGCTTTCGGAAAACACTTGCAGCAGGAGAAGAATTGGCAGAATTAATTTGGGGCGACTTCAAAAATGCCCATTCTTTCTCCCAAAGCTTCCTAAAAGAAACCTGATTGGAGAGCCGTTTAAAGAGATGCCTTTTCTCTGTCAGAAACCTATTTAATTTATTTATTTGTTTTTTTAAAAAAAATAAATAACTCAAGGTGAACGAAAGTATCTAATACTCCTTCCTTCTATTTTCCCCACAACAATGACCCTGTAAGATGAGTTTGGCTGAGAGAGAATGATTGGCCCAAAGTCACCCAGGTTTTTCCATACCTAAGGCAGGACTCAAACTCCGAGTCTTCTGCTTTTTAGCCTGGTGCCTTAACCACTAGACCAGGGGTAGGCAACCTTGGCTCTTTTATGACTCGTGGACTTCAACTCCCAGAATTCCTGAGCCAGCATAAAGGAGCCAAGGTTGCCTACCCCTGCACTAGACCAAACTGGCTAGCAAACAGAAAACTATCCTACTCCATGGATCAACTATAAGGACGTACTGTGGCCAGGGCCATCATGACATTCTGAGACAAATGGGTGTGGAGCCTTTTTTGAACTTCTGGAAGGCTCCACAGCCATTTGCACCACTCAGGTGACCCTGACGACACAGATAAACCTCCAGGTGGCCT
Source organism: Crotalus tigris (assembly GCF_016545835.1). Classification (NCBI taxonomy): domain Eukaryota; kingdom Metazoa; phylum Chordata; class Lepidosauria; order Squamata; family Viperidae; genus Crotalus; species Crotalus tigris. Next base: position 3,662,047 of record NW_024100507.1, read on the forward strand.
CAACAACTCTCTGAAAGAAGCCAAATGACCAGCTGTGTGCAAGCAGTATAAATCCTTCCATTCTCCACCATCCAGTCAGAGCTGAAGGAGCTTTTTGGATGAGAAGCAAAATGTCTTCAAAGAAAAACAAGAAAGTCCAGTTGCCTCTTGAAAAAGCACCTTTGGGATAACTATGACTGGATGACTGAGAATCTCCATAGTCATTCACATTTCATTTTGTCCCTCCTTTAGCATCCTTTCTTTAATGATTCTATTCCACTATTTCTTCAATATGAATGTAACTCTTGTCCCACAATGAGTTGGTCATGGCGAGTTGTCATAGACCCATCTAATGTTACTCAGGATGACTTGATTCTTGTGAGGTCTGGATTGCTGACTTTGGTAGTAGCTAGTAATGCTTGCACCCTCATGGGAGACCATGCAACGGCACCCATTGCTGTCCCCACTGCTATTCCTCATCTTTTATTGCCTTACTTTCAAACCAGTACAACTATTTTACTCCCTTTGAGGTAATAGGGAGCAGCCTAACAAATTTTATGCACCGTGAGTCTCTTAGCCTTCAAACAGACATGGCAATAAATCTTGACTTTCCAGACACTTAAGTCCACCTTCACTTGCCTATAGCAGACGCTCCCAGAGACAACACAACTAGATAGTTGTTTTACTGCAGACTAAAATGAAGTCAGGCACATAGTGAAAAGTCTACCTTCTGCAGAATACAGAAATCAAAGCCGAGTGGATGTTCTTAGATTTCCATTCTAGGCCTTTTACTCTTGCTTCTTCAACTCAACAGAAATTTGGCTACATTGAAATTGGGGGCACCAACTCAAGGGTGATACCTGCTTGGCCTTGTCAACTTTATTTCTTACAAGAGGCTGCCCTTAGATGAAGCCTAGTAAGGGGAACGACAGAGAATGAGATGGCTGGATGGAGTCACGATTCATATCATATAACCTACAATGTTGAGGCAAAAGGGCAAACTTTGAATCAGGATGTCACGACACATGTGCTTTCATTTTTTTTCACTGCAGTTTGTACAAAATACCTGTGTTGCCAGGGTGTTTTTCTGGCATGGTTAGGTGCTAGAGGAGAAAGGACCAACGTGCAGCAAAATTAGGACTATAATTCAGTAATGACAGGAGATATGCTTTGCTGGCAATTGCAAAAGAGTCCCCAGGTCCATCTCTCATTAAAAGAACGAGTTAGCGGAAGATTTGAAAAGGACCCTAGGGAGAGCAGCTTTAAGTCAGAAGAGACAATTCTAGTCCACATAGAGAAATAATTCTAGTCCGCATAGAGAAATAATATGTCTCATTAACTATAAAATTATGAAATGTATAAATTGTTCTTAAGTCTCTTCAGAAAGCAACATTCTTCTTGCATTGTTTTATATATATATATGTCTTTAATAATTTTGAATATTGGAATCCCAGGTATGGACATTTAAAGTCAATCAGATAAAAATAAAGAACTCTGGGATGTAAGATAAAAGGCTTTTTTTATTAATTGCTGAGCTTTCGTTAACAACCTGTTAACATCATCAGAGCAAAGGGCTTATATATATATATGAAATAAATAATATGTGACCACCAGGAGAATTTAAGTAAGAAAAATACTTTGCTAAAAACTGCCAAGCTTTTGTTGGGAACTCCCAACATCATCAGGGCTAAAAAAGCCAGTTAACAAGGATGACTTAAATAGGTTTGGCTGACATTTGCACCCAGCTCCTAGACTGCGTCACCGGCCCCAGCCGGTCAATTTGTGTTCCAGATGTTTCTCTGATGTTATGTTCTCTTCTGTTGTTCTTTCGGATCTTAGTAAAGTATTTTTCTTAAATTCTCCTGGTGGTCGCATATTATTTATTTCATTTATAATTATGCTCAGGAGTGGTATTTTTACGGATGTCATATATATATATATATAAAACAATGCAAGAAGAATGTTGCTTTCTGAAGAGACTTAAGAACAGTTTATACACTTCATAATTTTGAGATGAATGCCAGATACCAGCTCAATACTTTGCCCAGCTTTTGCAAATCAAAGCAAAAAGCTGTGAAGCCACACCAAGGTCTTTTTAAGAAAAAGTTGTCATGTTTTCTCAAACGGTAAAGCACCGATCACTCGAGGGTCTTCACAACATCTTCAAAACTGGTTTATTACGGCCCACATTTTTGCAGCGCACAAGCCGTTCTGTTGCCAGGGGAATAGAGCAGATTTGGCACCACAGAGGTTTATGAATCAGCTGGACTCCTGGTGTCAGAAGACCCTTTTGAGTTATGCTGCATGCGTTCACATGGCTAGCTAGCCCTCAAGGGTTCCATCACGAAAATCTTCATCCCAGACCAGAAGAAACATTCCCAGAAGGTCTGAATCTGGACTAAATAAAACAAGCAACCCAACAAAAATTCTTTGCAGGTAAAGAGGGTTCGGTTGTTGTTGGAAGAATAATATCCAGGTTTCAGAGTTAAGCCTGCAAAGCTCTCGTCTGATCCGAAGAAATAAGAGAAATTTCAAAATGGTTGGATTGCAAACTAGGAAGCTCCTTCCAAAAATGTCCATTGGAAGGAACTGTATGCTACTTTAAAAACAGCGTTGTGAAGTAGAGGTAGGTATTCAAGGCTTTTGTTATGCCCAGGACAAATACGGTACCGAAAGCCAGAAATATATCTCCCTCTCCCTCATTCCTTCTTCCTCTCCCTCTCTCTCCCCTCTCCCTCTCCCCTTTTGCAGCTCCAGCTATCTGTCCTGTCCCCCTCCCCCTCCTCTTCTTCAGGTCCCCCTCTCCCTCTCCCACTTCCTCCTCTCCCTCTCCTTCCTCCTCCCCTCCCTCTCCTCTTTCTAGCTCCAGTTCCCTCTCCCCTCCCCCTCTCTGTCTCCCTCTCCCTCACTGCATTTGGAAGTCCTGAACCACAGGATAGGAGAGCTGGTGGCACATAGCAAAAGAGAAAAAGAGAATTATCTGGGAGTCAAATTTGCCCTAAATGATTTCTTAAACTGAACATTTGCTCTAAATAATGACTTAAAATAAATTGGAACTATAGGGAAGTGGTTTTAATGGCTACCAGTTTATTTAAAGCATCTATTTTTTATATTCATCGGATTAATATATGCAATGTTTGTGTGTGAGCAGGTGATCTGCCCAAGCCACAAACTGATACGCTTTCATGGTATATAAAAGTACACATTCAGAGGACAAGCTCGCCTGCCATTGTATACTGAAACGGTAGGCTGATGGTCTGACTTCATTCAGGGCATAAGCCTTCATTCACTGGGTTCGCAGCTGAGGAAGGACTGAAAAGGGGAAAGCTCCTGATCACACCCAAAGGAAGGAACAAAGGATACCTTTCACGCCAATCACACCCAAGTCGACCGATCGCAACAAGGATGGAGGAGGAAGACAAACCTATTTGATAGTGGCACTCCATCAATAGATTTCTTTTTTTTAAATAAAAATAAAAAATAGCCTAGGCAGAAAGAGAGCATGGGGAAAGAGCATCCCTAAATTGCTTTTTAGCTGCCTTGTTCCAGGAATAGACATCCCAACAGGCAAAAATTGATGCCCAGGCAGGATCTGCCATGCAGCAAAAGGGACCGGATAAAAGCAAAGTTGCACTTGGTTTTCCACCTCTCCTCCCAAGCCAAGGATAGTTTGATGCTGCAGATGTTCAGCCACCCCAGCAGAATTATGCCTGTACAACAGCTTTGTTATCTGTCCATGTCAAGCTGCCACAAAACATTTTTATTGTAGTGGTGACAGACTAATATGGCCACCTTCAGGCATTTATCACATAAAGCACTTTTCCCCCATCTCCATGGGAAGCTTTCCCTAAGAGTTAGAACCAAACCACATGCACAGCAATCAAACATTTGGCAATAACCCAGAATCTTTGCAGTTACGTGGCCTTGAAATTCTTTCATTCCCATCCAACTTCAATTAGAGCTGATGTCAATATTCAGAATGCTCTATTTTATTTTATATTTGAGCAACAAGAAGGTGAAGACAAGCAAGATGGACAAAGTGAAATAAAGGTAATAGAGGAATAGAGTAGAACAGATTTTCAGGAATTACTGTTTATCTGTTTATTCATTCATTCAGTCATTTTAGGAGGAAAAAAAATGAGAAAGCCATTTGCTAGTTATCACAAATGACAAAGCTACCCACTATTAAGAGAGCATTAGAAAACTTTTCAAAAGCTGTAGGCATGCAAGAGTTCATCAGATTAACTAAGTCTGCCAATCGAGACAGTGGCCAGAGACCAGCAACACCCAAGAAATTCCAGCTTAGATCAACCAGGCAGGAGTAGGAAGGCTTCCCTCTTTTTCAGGTAAGCTTTTAAAAGAGGAAAAGGCCAATTCTGTTTTGTTTTCATTCCTCCAGCTTTCATCACAAGGAAATATTTGGTTTCTCAGTCTGGTTCCTGCCAGGTAAGAAATACATCCTAACTTGAAAACAGGTTGAAGATCAGAAGGAATTAGACATCTAGGATAACATAAAGTTACTTGTGAATTAAGATCTGTTTTAAGGGTTGATCTGAATGTCTTTGTATCCTTGGTCCTTCTGCCAGTTGGAGAAAGAACCCGACTAAGCAGGAACAGAAGCTCACGTTTCAGCCTACACTTTGGCAATAATCAAGGTAAAGAACTTCTTGAAGAGCAGCTGTTGGCTGATTGTCCTATGTAGGGTGGCAGACTCTATCTTCTACTGGTGGGAAGCTGCTGGTAAATGTCCTGCTTGGCCTTTATGATCATTTCGCATAGCACTTTGCTGATGAAGATGCTCAGATTCACCCACGTCTTGGATCTCCGTGGGTCATGCCTATCGCGACCGGAGTGATGATGGCTGGCCCTGTTAACTGGAACTCCTTTTGACCTATAAATCTGAATAAAATGGATAATGTGTTCATGATTATAAGTATGTCCTCTAGCACCTGTTGGTGAGATCCATGCCTTCCCTGGCTTTTCCAGAGGATATTGTCTCTGTGTGTGTACTAAATGGGTGTTTTCTTCCCATTGAAGGAGGTTGTAGTGCAGCTTCTCCTTGAAAGATTCTTCCCCAGTCCAACCAGCTGGACAACTATCAGCCTGTCTCCAACCTTCCGTGGGGGCTAGAGATATGGTGGGCAGGCAACTTCAGAAGTCTGGTCTGGATCATCTGGTGCCTTTCAGTCAAGGTTCAGGCCTGGGCACTGAACAGAAATGTGCTTGTTTCTCTTGGTTGATGGCTTTTGTCAGGTTTTAGATGAAGAAGTGTGTTTCTTTTGGTTTTACTAAACTTCTTAGCTACCAACAAGCTTCTGAAGAGTCACAGGGGACTGGGGTCTGTCTGGTGTTTCACCTGTTTCATTTCATTTCTTCCTCTGTGGATCAATCTGCTCTTTTTTCCATACATTTTTAAACAATCTGATTCTCATTCCTTCTCTCTATATAATCAAATCACCACAACATACTTCTTTCCTACTAGCCATTCTCTTTTGTTCAATCCATATTCAGTTATTGTACACATTCATTCTTGACTCTCTCTCTTCGTCTTTTATCGTGCTTGCTCTTTGAGCATCCATTCCCCTAGTGCAGGGATAGGCAACCTTGGCTCTTTTATGACTTCTGGACTTCAACTCCCAGAATTCCTGAGCCAGCATGGCTCAGCTTGGAAACCTCTCCCTTTCCCCTCAGCATGGCTGGCTCAGTAATTCTGGGAGTTGAAGTTCACGAGTCATAAAAGAATCAAAGTTGCCTACCCCTGCCCTAATGTATCCAATGCTCACTTCTGCACAATGACAGTACCAGAAGCAGACTTTTCAACAGCCATTTTCTCCTTTAAATACATATACTTACTACTGGCCCCCTTTCTGCTAGCATTTGCACATCCTAACATTTCTCCGACCATTTCCTTGTTCTTTGCTAAACATTCTACCAAGACACAACAATTTAGTGACTTGCTCCATTTTTTAATTTTATTTTATTTTATTTTATTTTGCCATTTATGCCCAACTCGCAGTTGTTCCCTCCTATTTCTGGGTCATGCCCAACTCCCTCAATTGTACCAGGATGTTAGGGAAAAAGCATTAAGAATTTCAGGCTTTCTTTCGGCATGCTTTCTTTGTTGTAGTATATGTTGTGTCCTGAGCCTGCGAAGGCAGGCTCGGGACGTTGCAACGGTTCTGGGCAGCTGCAAGCTGCCCGGGACCAGACTGGTTGGTGCCAGCACTCGCACGCATGCGCGAGGTGCTCAGCACGCCGAAATGTATCTTTTTGGCCCGGGGAACGTCCTTAAGAGCGGCTGAGAGATCTGTGCTGCCTTGAGTTGTAACGGGGCTACTGAAGACCAATAAAGCGTTCCTGAAACAACAAGAATGTCTCGTACCGTCATTGCCATTAACCAAGGACTCAACACTGGCGACGAAGGTGGGATGGCCTTGCAATTACGCAAACAATTGTAAGCTTACCCTGGAGTCCAGCACAGCGAGGAAACGGCGTTAAATTCAGCAACTGCCTGCCAATACAGCTTCGTTGGAGGTAAGCTGGCTGATAGACTCTTCCTGCTTTTCTAAAGATGGCAAAGATTGGAAAACTTTCAGAGTTTGATATTTCACATCCCGAAAGATGGGAATCTTACGTGGCCCGAGCAGAAAATTATTTCAGAGTTAATCAAGTAAGAGAAGAGGGCTTAAAGGCCGCCACCCTACTCTGTGTTTGTGGTCAAGATGCATTTGAAATTGCTGAAAACTTAGTAGCCCCTGCACCTCTTTAATCTGTTACCTACACAGATCTTAAGAATTTACTAAAAGAGCATTTTCAACCCAAGTTGTCTGTTATTGCTTGGAGACATACTTTTGAACAGCGGGCTGGTGAATCAGCTAAAGAGTACATTGCTGCATTAAGAAGGGCAGCTAAGCATTGTGAATTTAAAGATTTAGAGGAAAGACTGAGAGACAGAGATGTACAACAAAGACTTTTTGCCAAAGAGGACATATCATTCCAAGATGCCTTGAGAGAGGTTACTGCAGAAGAGGCAGCAAGTGGGGCAATCAAGAATATGAGGCCTATCAAAAGCTCTCCAGAAGCTGTTTCCGTGCACCACGAGGGAGTTCAAGGAAGCTAAGAAGAGGAGCCTGATGAAGAAATAGATCATCTCTACCCAACCAAAGAAGGAAAGCAGAGGGAAGGCAAAGAAAAGTCTTCAACTGTACCCAAGTGCTTCGGGTGTGGAGGTCGCCACAAGAGGATCGACTGCAAGTTCCGTTCTGCAATCTGTAGAGCATGTGGGAAGCAAGGCCACATAGCAGCTGTATGTCTGGGCTGACAGAAGGTACAACCCCGAGAAGAATTGCACCTGAAAGGTACCAGGGTCCCCAGCCAAAACAGGATGGGTTTCTGTGCTTCACGAAGAAGCATTTATAGGACAGGCACACACAGACCACTCAAAAAGAAATTGTCACTTAGGTGAAGTTGCAAGGAGTTCCATTGGTCATGGAACTAGACACTGGGTCTGCACTTTCAATCATTTCTATTCACACATTCAGAAAGATTTGTTCTGGCAGTGGTTTTCAGGCCAAGCTTAGGCCTTCTAACATTGTACTCACAGATTTTCAAAACTCCAAAGTGTGTGTTAAGGGGGAGGCCACCCTTAATGTACAGTATAAGGATTTTGAAGGTCCATTAGATGTATTGATAGTGGGGGGGGAGCGTACGAGTCTCATAGGACTCGATTGGTTTGAGGCTCTGGGAATACAAGTTACAGGGCTCAATAGTTTGCAAACAGTAGACTTACAGGAAGTCTGCAAGGAATTTGCAGATGTTTTCAGCCCACAGCTGGGCACATACAAGGGACCCCCAGTGTCCTTGAAGTTGGACCCCACTGTCACGCCTATCAGAGTAAAGGCAAGAAGGGTACCCTTTGCTTTAAAAGGGAAGATTGATGCTGAATTGGACAAATTAATTCAGCAAGGAATCGTAGAACTTGTTGACTCCAGTCCATGGGAAACTCCCATAGTCATGCCTCTTAAGGCTAATGGGGATATTCGCATCTTTGCAGATTACAAATGTACTCTCAACAAGGCATTACAACAACATGCCTATCCTGTGCCTGTTGTCAGCCATATTCTGGCCTCCCTCAAGAGGGGGGCGCGTTTTTGCAAAGCTTGATTTAGCACAAGCATACCAACAGTTGCCTGTTGATGAAGCTGCTGCTGTGGCACAAACCATTGTAACTCATAGGGGAGCATTCAAGGTCAAGAGACTACAATTTGGAGTAAACGTGGCTCCTGGAATCTTCCAAAGTGTAATGGAAAATACCTTGAGAGGTATACCTGGGGTTTGCCCCTATTTTGATGATGTCTTAATTGCTGGAGACTCCACCCAAAACCTAGCTGAGAGATTGAGGGCTGTTCTGCTGAGATTCCGGAAAACAGGCCTCAAGCTAAAAAAGGACAAATGTAAAATTGGGGTGCTTTCTACAGATTTTCTGGGGTTCAAAATTGATGCCAATGGGATTCATCCTGCTGAGTCCAAATTAAGAGCCATCACGCAAGCTCCTAGACCTAAGTCCAAAGCTGAACTGCAAGCTTTTCTGGGACTTTTGAATTTTTACAATTCATTCATTCCTAACAAGGCTAATGTAGCTGAACCACTTCATAGACTTCTGGACAAACAGGCAGTGTGGGAATGGTCACAAGCACATGAAGCTAGTTTCAACAAGGTTAAGGCCTTGCTAACATCCAACAGTGTGCTTGCACATTTTAATGAAACTCTTCCTGTGTGCATCGCTTGTGATGCTTCCCCTTATGGAGTAGGAGCTGTAGTCAGCCATCTTAGACCTGATGGAACTCAGGTTCCTGTTGCTTATTATTCCAGAACCTTGTCCTCTGCTGAGAGGAACTATGCCCAGATTGACAGGGAAGCCTTAGCTGTTGTTGCTAGTATTAAAAAGTTCCATGATTTCTTATATGGCAGACATTTCACGGTCTACACTGACCATAAGCCTCTGTTGGGGTTGTTCACAACTAACAAACAGACCCCTCATATCATATCCCCCAGAATGCTCAGATGGTCGATATTCCTGTCACCATATGACTTTTCCTTAATTCACAAACCTGGCAAAGACATGGGCCATGCTGATGGCCTCAGTAGATTACCCTTACAGGTTGTTGAGGCTGACCCCGCCCCGGCAATCAACATCCTTTCAATCCAGGCACTGCCTGAGTCACCTCTCAATGCCAGGGATGTGGCTGCTGAATCAGCCACAGATCTCACACTCTCTCGTGTCTTATCCTGGGTTTTGTCCGGATGGCCGGAGAGTTGTCCAGGTACTGAGTTTCAGAGTTTCTGGCTAAAAAGGAACGAGTTGTCCACTTTCCAGGGTTGCTTGCTGTGGGGTAGCAGAGTTGTCATTCCTACCTCAATGAGGTCTAGAGTCTTAGGGTCCCTTCACAAGGGTCATCCTGGCATTGTTCAAATGAAGGTGCTTGCGCGCAGCCACTTGTGGTGGCCCGGGATAGATAAGGAAATTGAGGCTAAGGTGCATGCTTGCCACCTTTGTCAACGTTCACACCCAGAAATGCCTCAGGCTCCCGTACATAGGTGGGAAGAAACACAGTCTCCATGGTCTAGGGTGCACATTGACTACACTGGGCCCTTTCAGGGTCAATTCTTCTTGGTCCTGGTTGATAGCTATTCAAAATGGCTTGAGGTTGTACCTGTCTTGTCCATCACCACTGCAAAGACTATCCAAGTACTGCAGGGAATCTTTGCTGCACATGGGCTCCCGGATGTTTTGGTGTCTGACAATGGCCCGCAATTTACTTCTTCCGAATTCCAAGCTTTTTTACAGGCCAAAATGATTCGTCATGCCACTTCTACACCTTTCCACCCTTCCACCAACGGGATGGCTGAACGGATGGTCCGCATCACCAAGGATGCTTTAAAGAGACTGACCTATGGGGACTGGCATCACAGGTTGGCTGACTTCCTCCTTGCTTACCGCACTACACCGTCCACTTCTACCGGGAGGAGCCCAGCTGAACTTCGTTGGGGGCGCAAACTGATTACTAAACTTGACCGGTTGCACCCGGACAGGCTGCTGCCTAGGGGTACACAACCCAGGGCACCGCGGCAATTGCAAGTGGGTGCCCCAGTATGGACCCGTAACTACGGGCCAGGCCATTTATGGGTTCCTGCCACTGTTTGCAAGGTTACAGGCCCTTTGTCTTATGAGGTCTCCTTGGAAGACGGTCGTATTCTACGACGGCATATTGACCAGCTGCATACAAGGCTGGACGCACCTGCAGAGACTCCTGGTTCTTTTCCAGGGGGGAGGGGGACCCCTACGGGCAAAGGGAAGAGTGTTGGCAGCATTCAGACTCTCACAGTGAGGCCACAGACGGCCTATTGCAAGATTCCGCGAGTGTTCCAAACAGGAATTCAAGGGAACCAGTTAGCGCACAGGCTACAGTGCAGACTCCAGCCAGGGAGTCACCCCGGGGGCATAATCATTACACACTTACACCTTTCAGCACTCCAGTCAGGGAGAATAACCGGGAGCATCCTAATAACTCAAACATTGCAAGAGAGCTGGCACACAATCATTACAATTGGCCCAACATAGCCACAGTTCCCAGAGAAGGACACTGCCACAGGGAAGTGAGAGAAGGGCCAATTTTAGACATTGAACCCTCTGGTACAACGGAGGGAGCAACTGAGTTTTGGGACAATGCTGAAATAACAGACAGTCCTGCTATGGAACTGGGGAGTGGAGGAAGCCAGCCTCACGTTAGGTCCAGTGTGGGCTTGAGAGGCCATTCAGAGCTACCCAACAATGGCAACTTAATAGAAGGGCCAGATCGCCTGCAACTAGGCAGGTCAACCAGGTTAGAGAGAGAGCAAAGTCCTGGCCTGACAAGCCCGGTGGGCAAGCAAGCAGGCCAGGCATCAGGGCATGGTCCACGGGGGCCACCATGGTCTGAGAAGGGGGGTGAACCTATAACCTCCATGGGACAAGGTGTACTTGGAAATCATCCAGGCCTACGCAGGTCACAGAGAGATAAGAGGTCTCCCAAATATCTTGAAGATTTTATAACCTTATTGGCCAGGCAGAAACAATAAGAGTGTGTTTCTGTGAAAGCCAGAAAAGGAAACACTGGGAGTAAGGCCCAGAACAATAGCTTGGTACCTCGAGCAAAGTGGATTTACCACGCTCGTGTTGAGGTCGCGTTAATTGTTCATGTAGTCTTAGCCGGGGGGGAAGGGGTGTTGTGTCCTGAGCCTGCGAAGGCAGGCTCGGGATGTTGAAACGGTCCCGGGCAGCTGCAAGCTGCCCGGGACCAGACTGCTCAGCGCACCGAAATGTATTTTTTGGGCCCGGGGAATGTCCTTAAGAGAGGCTGAGAGATCTGTGCTGCCTTGAGTTGTAACGGGGCTACTGAAGACCAATAAAGCATTCCTGAAACAACAAGAATGTCTCGTGCCGTCATTTCCATTAACCAAGGACTCAATAGTATATGCTGGGAATTTAAACATTAATTAATGAGGGATCATCCCTATTAGTAGCAGAAAGTAACTTCAACTAGCCAAAGCAGGTCATAAAAAATTGCCCCTGGTGCTTTCCAAGGAGATGTATCAAATTTGGATCAATCACAGATTTAAAAAAGGAATCTTTCAGCAGAACCAGCCAATTTAGTTTCAATCCAGATTGGGATCAGGGCTCTTAGCAAAGGTACTTTCTTTTTTTCTTTTTTTTTTTATTGAAATTTTTCAAAAGTTTTACAAATAAAAATCCACCCCAGCAAAGGTACTTTCTTGAACTACTTATACGGAAGAAAGCAAGAGGGCATGAGATTTGATGCCCATCAAGTGTCTTTTCAAATCAAGCAAGGGAGTAGAGCTAGTCCAGCCCCATCAGCCTTTCCTTAGGATTTGGTCAAGCTCTCTATGACAAGGTTTTTAACCATATTGCAACTAACTCTATTCATTCTTAGCCAGCAGATTCTATGAACTGGAGACGTGGAAATACAACGTTGTTCTCTTAGAAGAGACCCCAGTCGTATGAGCTTAGAAGAAAGCCTGACTCTGCAAAAAAAAAAAAAAAAGAGGAGTTCCACACACTGAAGCCTCTTAGCCTGTGACAAAGCCTGAAATGGCACCAAGCACCCACTGACTGAACTATCCCTGCAAATTCAGTAATAAGCCAAGAGGGCCTAAGCAGTCTTATCCCTTTGGATAGCACATGTTGTAGATTCCTGCTGCAACAGGAAGCAAGAATCAGACTCTTCCACCTGCATGAAGCTAAGGTAAGGTACATGTGGCAAGCTCATTTACTGGAAGTCAGGAGAGTTGACCTTAAAGGGGGCAAGAAGACAAGCAAGGGGGAAAGGTACTGGCCAGAGTGCTGATTTTGGGATCGGCCTGCTGGAAGGAACAGGAATTAATCCACCAATTCCAAGACAGTCTTGGTGAGGAGACTCATGGGGTGATTCAAGGATGATCCTAAAGGCCTGAGGGCATAAAAGTAGTGGCCATAAAAATTGCCTTAAATTGCCTCAGGAAACTTAGGAGACATTATCCTTAGTTTCCTCCGCTGATTCACCTTTCATCAGGAGAAGACAATGTAGGGTCTGTGGGCCCTGCTTTTGCCTATCACTTTCCTTCTCATTAGCACCCACTCCTAACTGGGAGTGTCCAAGACTTTCCAAGGAAATGATAAAACAGACATCATAGCATCATGGTGCAAAATCTAGTACTCAAGTACTCAGGCGCTAATACATAAATCACTGGATTTGCAACAGGGCATCACACCAACACAGATTTAATCCTTCACCCCACTGCAGCACCACCCTCCCCATAGCTACCTGTGGTTTTTTGCCCTTGTTGTTGTTAATTGCGAAGTCGTGTCCGACCCGTCGCGACCCCATGGACAATGTTCCTCCAGGTCTTCCTGTCCTCTACCATCTTCTGGAGTCCATTTAAGTTCACACCTACTGCTTCAGTGACTCCATCCAGCCATCTCATTCTCTGTCGTCCCCTTCTTCTATTGCCCTCAATCTTTCCCAGCATTAGGCCCTTCTCCAGTGAGTCCTTCCTTCTCATTAGGTGGCCAAAGTATTTGAGTTTCAACTTCAGGATCTGGCCTTCTAAAGAGCCGTCGGGGTTGATCTCTTCTAGGACTGACCGGTTTGAACGCCTTGCAGTCCAGGGGACTCGCAGGAGTCTTCTCCAGCACCATAGTTAAAAGGCCTCAATTCTTTGGCGCTCAGCCTTTCTTTTGCCCTACGTAATTTTAAACCTCATCTAAGAAAAATATATATATATTCACGGTATGCAAAGTAGCAGTTGCAAAGATCATTTTAGGTTCCATTCCAGAAAATAAAAACTATGTATCATAATAATGTAAGGCTTTGTTTGTTTCACTACCTGTCCAGACAAATGCTAACAGTGGTAGATATCACCCTGTAGATATTAGAGATGGTTGTGGGAAGTAACCCAGATTGTTGCATCTTTGGTAATTGGGAGTTTGTGGTTGGTTACAACCCACAAGGGAAGCACTGGAAAGTCAAGAAACTTTTCCAATGGCAGCCTTGGTCTCCAAAATCTAGAAGATATCCATTGGTCTTCAACGTTGCTTATCTGTTGCCTTACATGAGGAGAAGTGGGTGCTCCAACACTGGAGGCTTTTAAGAAGGGATTGGACAACCATTTGTCTGAAATGGGATAGGGTTTCCTGCTTGAGCAGGCGGTTGGACTAGAAGACCTCCAAGGTTCAGTCTAACTCTGTTATTCTATTCTGTTCTGAGTTGGCACCAAGACTTCACTAAGAATTGCTGCTGCTGCAATTGACGCAAATTGCTGCTGCTGCAATTGAAGAAAGATTGTTGGTAAAGTAGGTTACTGATATCTTGAAAGGTAAAGAGAGAGAGAGAGAGAGAGAGAGAGAGAGAGAGAGAGAGGGAGGAAGTGGCTGAAATGTTAGAGTTCCCTAAAATCTTTGTGTCCTGGTAAATGCCCTGTAATATCCCCAACCTCACCCTCAACTTATCCTGTGCATTGTGAGCAATAATCACAGTCACATTTTTTTCTATGCCACCAGTGAGACTACTACAAAATGAAAACTACATCTTGAATACATCCATACTCACTGATAGCAGAATAAGAGTTTGAAGATACCATGGAGGCCTTCTAGCCCAACCCTTTGCTCAAGCCAGAGACTGTATCATTTCAGACAAATGTATGTCCAATCTCTTCTTAAAAACCTCCAGTGATGGAGCACCCACAACTTCTGGAGGCAAGCTGTTCCACTGATTAATTGTTCTGTCAGGAAATTTTTCCTTAGTTCTAGGTTGCGTCTCTCCTTGATAAGTTTCCATTTATTGCTTCTTGTCCTGCTTTCAGGTGGTTTAGAGAATAGGTTGACCCCCTCTTCTTTGTGGCAACCCCTTAGATATTGGAACACTGCTATCATGCCACTCCTAGTCCTTCTCTTCATTAAACTCCCTTAATACCTAATACTCAGATCTCCCTCAATACCCGCCATGTTCTTTTGATTAATATTTTGCTTCCTATTTTTTTCCAGTGGAGCATGAGGGTCATCATTTTTAAAAACAAAGTTTTATCCTTTAGCATTTTAAAAACCTTGGAAAAGATACTCTGGGTTAAGTCAAGAGCTCCACAAACTAGCCTGGAAATTCCCCATCCATTCCACATATGTCAATAGTTGAAAAGTGCATGAGACTATTTAGTTCAGTCGCATTGTATTACTACCTTCAGAGTGCAGGATGAGGTCCCAAGCTTCTTAAATAGCAGAGTTAATGCAATATACCCAGAAACTGGCAGATTAAGGTGATGCTGAATGCTCATCACATCCTACTTATACTCCCAACATAAGAGTGTTCACTTCCCATTCATTTTTAAAGGACTATTCAAACACCCTTTTATCTCCACTAAACAGCCTGCTATGTATTTGAAGACATTTTATTTTTTGTTTCTACAGACCCCTGGGGGGAAGAAAGAAAGGAAAGGAAAGGAAAAGACAAAAAGGGGAAAGGCAAGTATTTGGGAGCACTGATATATAAAGATGCAAAAGCTTATATGCCAGTGAATGACTTCAAACTAACGCCGATGCATTCATCTTCTCAAGAAGAATTAAACTCAGTGTGATTTCATTTTAATAGCAGAAGAAAAAAATACTACTGTGCAGGACTAAGTTCCTAACCTTTGATAGTGGAATAGAGGGGGGGGGAATCACTTTCTTCACCCATGTGGTTTAAGTCTGTGTATCCATCTGTTATGTCCAGCTCATCAATTAGGGTGACCCCACTAAGTTGAGACAGTGTTTAATAAAGACAGCAATCTATTCAAATGTAGGGAATCATTTGCAGCTTTAAGTTACAACATGGGCCTCCATCTTAGGTGCTCAATGTGATGGGTTTTTTTCTCAAGTTAGAACTGAAGTCGTGTCTCGTGTGGAAAATAATAAATGCAACAAGGAGATGGATGAGGGAAGAAGCGCCCAAGGCTGCCTTGGGGTTCACACAAAGCAACACACATCTGAGTCAAACAAATGGTCTAGATTGGCACTGTCAAGGGATAGCGGCCTTAAATGACAGATGGCAAGTACATGGCCAAAGCCATGTTGGAACGCCAGCTTGTGGGCTCAGACAAGCCATAAAATTAACAGCGAGGGAACTGAATGCAGAGTTTAGGTTGAAAGGGCTAACAAATGCTGGGAGGCTAGCCTCACAGTCCTGCTTCAGGCCCAGCTTTCAAGTACGTGATTGGTATAGGCACCCCATGACATCCTCTCCCCAGCATTATGTGCTGGGGGGGGGGAGAAGACAGTAAAGCACCTTTAGCAGCAGACCATCAGTCTCAGGTTAGGAACAAAACAAGTTTTTTAGCAACTTAGGAACAAAGCATGTTCCATTTATCAAGTCAGTGTTTCACAGATGGGATGGGGAAATGATATATAGACCCATAAGCCACACCAGTTCCCCACCAAGATTATAGACCTGGGAGGGACAAAATGGCTGATGAATATTTGGTAATTTGCTTTGGGGACAGTTGGCTTGTTTTAAAGGCGGAATGGGGACACAAAGCAGAGTAGCCTGCTTTGTTGTGCCAAACTTTCTATTATGATCAATATATGCTTACCGATGTTTTTCTAAATGACTATCAGAGCAGCCTATAGCCATTTACAGGCTAACCCTAACATTTATCCGAAGTCCTGCTTCCAGAATCAGAGCCAATTTGTGCAGAGTTAGCTAATTAATTGGTAAAATAGTATCATCATTTTGGGCTGAGGAAATAGCAAAACCTATCAATACCTAATCTTCCTCTTCAGATCTAGAATATATAGGTTACATGAAGCTTTATCTAATGTTTCCTGGGAATAGTTCAATTCCTAACTATTCAAGATGTTTAAGAATAACGGTTGATTTAAATATCTTAAAGACTTACTTTCAGATATTTAAATCAATCTCTATTTTTAAACATCTTGGTTTCAAGATTAAATGCATGAGCCAGCAAAATGATCTGTTTCTCCATTATTTCAATCACATTAAAGCAGTTTTACATTTATTTTCACCTAGATAACTGCTTCTAGCTATCCATAAAGTTAATACATTCATTTGCAGTTTATACCTTCACATAATTTCATTTTTGTTGACATTTTTTATTTTTCTAGAAAAATCTGTTTAGAATCTGGAGTGAGTCTAACTCTACCCCATCTCCCATACACACTGAGTAGAAACAAAAACAAATAGGTTTTGTTAATTTGAAAAATATAAAAAACTTTAATAAAGGCTACATCTCTTAATTACAATAATTATTGTACCAAGTATTTTTTTTCTTTAAATGAAACTCTCTATAATGCATAATTTACAGTTTAAGTAGAACAAACATCATGGCAAAAGTCATAAAGTACAAGAATTGTAGTAAAAAGGCATAAAATATATTATACATAAACCCCTTAAACAAAGAAGGGAGAGCATGAACCCTGAACACAGGGCAAAACATGGCATATTAATACCATGCAGGCACAGTTACTGTACTGATTGAAGTGTGTTTTCCTTAAAAAGACACACAGAGAGTATCTATTAACAGTATTTTCCCCACCGCGTTTTTACACTATATACATATTGTACAAACAAAATGTAACATTTGTCAGAAAATGCACATACGAAACACATACATACAAACACAGAGAGTTGAAGTTAAATGTATTTCTAAGTTAGGAGACGGTGTTTCTTTGTTCCAGTGCATACAATCAAGACAGAGGATAGTTGTTCTGCATATTTCAACCAACATCCAAGACACACATACACAACACAGACATATTGTGACAGCTTTAGATGAAAAAGCTCTTCCAGACGTAGTCTCGGAAGCCAGCTAGCTCATCCACCATTCGTGGTCCAGGAAGCAACTGAAAGAGGCTGAAATATCCAAGGAATATCCAAAGCTGGAAGGTTACCAGCCACAGATGTATTGATTTTGTAATATTTCTGGGGAACAACTACTGACATCATAATGATGGTGCATCCAAAATTATATTTTAACCCTGCAGGAACTTCGAGGTGTTTCAGAGTTGCTGCAGAACACCAATTCAGTGTCCATATCCTTGAGTGGTAGTTACAGTTAAGATGGGGCATAGTCTGGCCTAATTATAGCTGTAATGCTGAAAGTGCCCTGAAAGAATAACTTTTACTGTTTTTATAAAAAGCACAGTCCAAATTTGGTGACTATCTTACTATTAGCTATAGAGGTGCAAGATGGATGATTTCATATATTGTCTTCTCCTTCCATGGTTGGGATCTGCATCCCATCTCATTCTGATTTGGAACTTCTTACAGACTACTTTTCTGAAGCTGGCCTCAGAAACAACATCGAAAAAGAAAGCTATGCTGGTGCCTATTGATTACAAGGATAATTGACAAGGTCCCAGCATTGTTATTATTACCTAGAGTTTGTAATTATTATTGTTATAGTTAACCCATCAGAACACTCTCAGCACTGGAGTGTATACAATTTCTCCAGACTACAGTTTATAATTAGGCAGTCAGATGTACTGTGGACACATGCAATCTGTCCCCTCTCCTGCACACATTTATTTTAATTTTTTTTAATGCCACCCTTCGGAATCAGGGTTTCCCATTTTCTTTTTTTGGGACTCATCCCAAAAGCAGTAGTACCTATCCCGGGATAGGCAACCTTGGCTCTTTTATGACTTGTGGACTTCAACTCCCAGAATTCCTGAGCCAGCCTGGCTCAGGAATTCTGGGAGTTGAAGTCCACAAGTCATAAAAGAGCCAAGGTTGCCTACCCCTGACCTATCCTATAGTGCTTCTGAAATCCCATTAGAACCATGATGAGCTTCAAACTGTATTCTAATTAACCACAGTTATTACCATCATGTGTACAGGCATAATTCTACTGTCCAATAGTTTCCAAACCACCAGCTCTTTTGCTATGTTGGCTTCTGGAATTCTGAAATTTTTGGTTGTCTGAGAGGATGGAATGGTTACTCTTCTGCAGCACAATTCAATCCAAAAATAGGAATGGGGAAAGAGGATGAGGGAAAGAGCGTGAAGATTTATGAGGTGCTCCTGATCGCCTGGAGCAGTGATTCTCAACCTTTTCTTCACCAAGGACCCCTTTTGTGGCCACGGACCACCAAAACTTAACTCAAGTTTTAAATCATAACATTTCTTCAAGCCTTCACAGACCTCCCTGTGATGACATTGCAGCCCTTCAAGGGTCCGTGGACCACATATTGAGAACCACTGTCCTAGACTTTGTTTTAGGCAATTGGGAATGTTTTCCCTGCACAAAAACTAGAGCATCATTGAGCATAACAGCCTTCTCTGTAGAATGGATTTATCTTTTCCTTTCTCATCCCCTTTCCAAAGAAATAAAACAACTGAAGGATCGTACAATTCCAGTTGTTTTTCTACAGTGGCAGAAACAAATGCACATTTCAGTAAAGGACACATTTATTTAGACAGTGGAAACAATGTAAAAAATAAAATATAAACACCCCTTTTTCTTTACATCACATCCCCTTTTCTCCATCTTTTAAAGCAGCATATCCATAAAATGGATTTAATGGGAAAAAAACTGTTCAATAAATATCAATAAAGATTATTATAAGGTAAGCTATACACAGTTTCTAAATCATTAAGTACAGGATAATTAGAAAGCCATATACTCTATATGCAAGTCTCTCAGAACATCATCTGCATCTTCAAATCACCTAGAGCAACCATATTTTTAATAAATAGTTCAGAGTTGTTAACATCTTGGCATCCAGCTCAATAGACACATCTTTATTTTTTTTTCTTTTTTGCTAAGGCTGATTTGGCAAAGTTTTCATAGACCTCAGTGTGTTTTTTGTTGCTTCTTCATGGGTTCAAACCTTCCTTCAAAACTTTGCTTGATGGTTTTATGTCCAAAGGCCAGCATCCGTAGCTTATATCTTCTTAAATACACTCACATATACTATGCCACTCAGAACCAGTCAATCAGAACCAGTCAATCAATCCTCTCAACTTTTCCGAGAATTCTGCCGTCGTACATTGGCAGAATGGCATCATCATCCCAGATTTCTTCGAAGACTGCTCCACAGTCAAACTCATCACTTGCTTTTTTGAAGTAATACCTGAAATAAGTAAGACCAACATATGCAAAAATAAGTGGAGTGTACCTTGGAATCAATCTATTTTTTCATTGCAGTGAAAACACCCAACATCCCATATCTGGGTTCCAAAAGACCTTCAGTTTCCTTCCCAACCTCCAAATCCATATATTGACATGATCTAGTTTGCTGTGCTGCATATTTGTGGTTAGACCAGGCAGATAAATCGAAACAATTAAACAAATTCCTCCAAGCAGGTGGTATTTAATGGCATTCGAATATAGTCCATTGTATGGTGACTGGATCTCAGCTTGTTCTGGTTTGTATTGGATTTTTATGGTAATATGTTTTGAGTCAGCTGAGCCATGCAGTGTCCAAACTGAATCAAATAAATGAATAACCAAATAAATAGCTGTTACCCATCATCAATTGTTACTCTTTGTCTTCTTCATTCAAAGGATTTTTGAACCAAGAGAGTTGATGATACTGTATCTTAGTAATTGCTTGTGAGTCAGCATACCCCAAAATTTAAAATAAATATTATTGCTGATGGTTAATGTCTTAGTTACCACTTTAACTATGCATAGAGTTTACTGCTAAGGCAAATGTTTAAAAGCATACGTTATAGCAGACCTGGGCATTTCATAGCCCTCGGGCCACATCCGGCTCTTTGACTGTCCCTGTCCAGCCTGCGTGAGGTCAAATAAGGCAAGTAAGTAACGCCATGCATGTACTACAACCGCATTGCTTTTTATTTTGAAGGTGATTTTTTTCTAAAAAAAATTACTAGGTGTGTGTTTTTGTGCCTACACACCTTCACAGCCCTATTGGTTTGCCCCCCCCCCCACCACCTGGAATCCCAGTTTCTCATGTGGCCCATTTAGAAAATTAATTGCCCACCCCTGCATTATAGTGATCAGGAGGTCTTTCTCAGGTATTCGTCCAGTGTGTCTTGTGCTAATAATAATGCAAAGCCATATAAATTTTCTTCACTACGTTGCAAATGTCCATGGACCGTTAATGCTGCTGAAAGCTTCTGGAAGCAATGGTGGAGAACTACCCAATAAATAGCTGTTCATATTACCCAAAATTCATCCACTAAAATAATTGTGGTACTGATAGATGGTGTACTTTGTCCTGCACCTAGTAAAATTATCTTTGATGTGTGGTTTAATATGCTAATCAGAATAAAGCTTGTGAACCAGAGCATGATTGGTCACCCCCGTGTGTTGGAGACATTGACAAGGATGATAGCAGAGTGCTGGATCACATAATTGTTGGTGAGCACACAACCTAGTGACTTAAGCCCTCCCAGAAGCTGCTGGCAAAGCTTGAAGCAGAGTTATTATTTTGCAGGTTTTAAAATACCCTGATCTATGAAAACAACACACCATTGTGTCTATTGTCTCTTCTCTGGTTCAAAGTCTAGAACCAATGATTCAATACAGCCTTTATCCAATCTGGTATTTTAACTTCATACATCAGGAGGTTGGAGATGGCTAATTTAAGATATATCTATATTGAAATATAAACAGAAGGGCACATATTATGAAGCCCTGCAGTATGAAGAAACTGGAACCTTCCCAGATGTTGCTGAAACAACAGATGCTAGCAGCCCATGCAATCATGAGAAAGGGTTGCTGGGAGTTATAGTGCAGCAACAACCGAATTATCCCTTTCCCTGCTTATGGGAAGAGTTAACGTACAAGAGTACTCCAAGGTGACTACAACAGGACCTTGATTCTCAAAGAATCAATCAACCCTTTCATCAGGAAATGCTTCAATTTTCTGATTAATATAAATTGCAGACTTGCCATTTATCATCTGTGAATCAAGTACCACTAATTTCATTTGTCCATCTCTGTTTAATAGGCAGCCCTCACAAGAATAATTCCCTACAGCAACAAACCAGCTCCTGGACTCCCAAGAAATATCCTGGATAGACAAGTGCAAGGTCAGCCAATTGAACAGCAGCTAAGGAAAAGGAGGGAGGGAGGGAGAAAGAGGGGGGGGGGAATTCTGAATGGATCAGTAAATTAAAAAAGAAAAGGGGGACATCCTTTGAAGTCATTCATAGGTATTGGCAAGAGGAGCAGAGTTTTTCTTCGCCAAGCATTTGATTTAAGGAAACAAAAATCTAAAACAAACCAATTATTAATCTGTTCCTTACAGCATCACTCCTGCAGTTTAGAATCTTTCATTATAGTGCAAATACTTTTCATTTCCCTTTTTGTTACTACTGGGAAATAGTTCAAGCCTCTGCCTCTTTCTGAAACAAGAGACCAATGCAGAACCACCACTTTCAAAGCCACGGAGCGGTTACCGCATTCATGCTCAGATATTTCTTAGCAGCTCTTACATAATGAGCAATCTTGGCTTGGCGGGCAATATTTGACACCGAAAGGTCACGCAGCAGTGTCCCGCTCTCCCTTTCTTTGGCTTGGGAGCATAGATCATGAAGCCAGGGCTCACCCAGACAAAAAAAAAAAAAGAACCCCTTCCCCTCTTGTGTCAAACAGTAAGGACCCCTCTATTATCCTGAATTAGACCGTTCAGCTTCTTGATTAAAGGTTCCTTTTATCCTCCCGTCCAACTTTCTGCCTTCTCAGGCTGCTTAATTGCATATGCACCAAATGAAGGCCTTCCATTCAGAGAGTTAGCATTTCGGGAGCCTGCTTGTCTACTACCACAGACACAGACACATGGCCCTCGGTGCTCCCAGGCTGGGCTGTTGTCTTCCCTGAGCTGCCATCCTCCCATTGTCAGCAAGGAAGCTTTCTCATCAGGTATGGATCCCAAAGGAAGACAGCAAACAGGGGTGGACCCAAAACAGATCTCCAAGAATGGACAGATGGATCGATCGATGGACCAATCAACCTTACTATGGGTTGGGAAGTTTTATAAGATGATTATTTTTTTAAAAAAATGTCCCATCCCAGAGGATGGGGAGGACATTTTGAATGCCTTCTTTGTCAAGAAGTTCCTTTCTTTTGGAATGGAATTCACGAACTTCGGACTGGGAGGGAAGGCCACTGGCAGCACCATCCAGAGGTTCCTTGATCAGGTTTGGATTGCAAAGATACTTATGGCCACAACTGAGCACAACATTTCTGTTGCCAAGCAAGGCAGTTGTAAAGTGAGTTGTGCCCCCATTTTGCGACTTTTCTTGCCAGAGTCGTTAACTGAATCCCTGAAATAACACCGTTGTTAAGTGAATCTGGCTTCCTCCTGGACTTTGCTTGTCAGACGGTCATGAAAGGGACGGTGGAGACACGGCAAACTTCATAAATACAAGCCAGTTGCCAAGTGCCCAAATTTTGATCACATGACCAACCAGGGGGGTGCTGCCTTGCTCAAAAGTGTGAAAAACGGTCATAAATCACTGTTTTGTTTCCCCATTGCTGTTGTAACTTTGAACAGTCACAGAAACAGATGGTGGTAAGCCGAGGACTATCTGTAGTAAGATCTCTTTGACTCAATGAGGAAGCTGTTAGTCTTTTTTTTCCCCCCTCCCCTTTCGCTACTTCCAGATGATCCCAGGAATGTAACCAAATCCATTCATTTCAGTTAAGCCAGGACTGTCCCTCTGCAGAGCCCCCTTTCCTGACCCCCAAACTAAAGTACAATGAGACTTCCTTCTAGAAACCCCCGCAAGCCAGCGGGTGGGGGAGGGGAGGGCGGGAGGAAAGCCTTTGAATGAGGCACAAAAAGGACTTTTGCTCAGTTTTATCTCCTCCCTTCCAAGAGGATAAACAGCTGTAGCAATAACTTCCCCCTTGATCTCAGGCCCTGGCAGCGTTGACAAAATTCTTTGTTTGAACACCACATTTTATTTTCTTGGGGGCAGAAGGGGGAACAAGACACAGTGTGATGTTTTCCATAACTGCAAGTTAATTTCTCACAGAGAAGGGCAAGGAAGGAGAGCACAAGGGAGGGAGGGAAGGAACACAAACTGAGAATATATCTTTCCCTCGAATATCTCTCCCTCGCAATCTCTCTCGTTTCGGAAGGTCCCAGTTTTCTCCCTGAAGTGAACTTCCCATTGAAAAGCCACTTTTTTTTTAGCAACTTCTTCTTTTCCCCTGCCCTACCTCCTACCTATCCCTCACCCATCCCTCCTTTCTCCTGCATCTGGCAACCGTACAGGGCTGCAAGGCTTGCCTTCCTCTCTTTGCTCTTGCTGTGCTACCCTACCCTGCTCAGACTGAATGCATGTGTGTGTGTCTGTGGGTCTGTGTCTGTGTGTGAATGTATCAAAGAAAGGGACAAACCTGAAGCCTACTTTTTCTCTTTAAGCCACATGGCTGCCCTAAATCCACCCTGCAGAGCACTCTGCTGACTGAAAGCACCCAACAAAAAAAAAAAAAAAAAAAAAAACCTGAGGCACCTAGGTTGCAAACTGACTCATTCAATCAAGAATGTGGAGTGTCAGCCATTGATGCATGTCTTTGTGTCTTAAAATGAAAGGCACAGGCTTCAAAGACATGCTTATTAAGAGGGCCTTAGAACAAAATCAATGCCAGATGTGACCAGACTGACTAGCTAGTCCTTCCCTAAGCAATCACTGCTATCCCAGGCAGTGTGGCCCTTTTCCCTGAAGGTCACCTGCAGTTTCACTCCAAGTCCAGCCAGAAGGAGGGGGGGGGAATCAAAGCTTAGATCAAAATGATTCCCTGGGGGTACAACACATTTAGATAATTAGTTTCACCTTGTGTCTGCACAAGATAAAAACACACATACACACATCAGATTTGGGCCTATGTTTCTTTTGTACACAGATGTAACAAAAAATTTTTTTAAAAAAAAAACATTACAGTCCTGTTAATATAGTCCTCAACTTAGGACCATAATTGAGCACAAAATTTCTGTTATTAAACAAGACAAGTGAGTTTTGCCTCCATTTTATGACCTTTCTTGCCACAATTCATAAATGAATCACTGCAGTTGTTAAGTTAGCAACACGGTTGTGAAGTGAATCTGGCTTCCTCGTTGACTTTGTTAGTCAGAAGGTGGCAAAAGCTGATCACGTGACCCCGGGACACTGCAACCGTCATAAATACATGCCTGTTCCCAAGTGCCTAAATTTTGATCACATGACCACAGGGATGCTGCAACAGTTATATGGGTGAAAAACAGTCATGTCACTTTTTTCAGTGCCATTGCAACTTTGATCACTAAACAAATGGTTGAAGGTTGAGGACTACCTGTAATCATTACAGAATGTCAAGGTTCAAGTTGCAATGCTCAGGGAGCTGTTGAGTTTAGATCAGTGGGTCTTCAAACTTGGCCCTTTTATGACTTGTGGACTTCAACTCCCAAAATTCCTCAGCCAAGCACACTGGCTGAGGAATTCTGGGAGTTGAAGTCCACAAGTCATAAAAGGGCCAAGTTTGAAGAACCCTGGTTTAGATGGAGCACTTTTCATGACATCCTTTTTTTTCCCCTGAAGTTATCTAAAAACAGGGACTTCCCAGTCTGCCACAATGCAGCACCATGGTTAGGACTGTAACTTCAGAACCTGCTGAGAGCAAATCAGGGCCTGCCTCTGTAGAGAAAAGATGGTTTAAAAAAAAAATCCCATCCAGAGTAGGCCAAGATTTTTAGCCCTACGGCTACTGAACATTTATCGCTTCCATCTTTGCATTATTCACACAGATATAATGAACATGTGGGAATTCCATTACTTGTAATGTGCCAGCTGGGACAAAAAACAAAAATGATCAAGTCTACTGTCCTTACAGTTTAGCTCCTGTAAAGCTATAACAATGGTGTTTTCTAATGAAAGCTAGGTTAGAAGTTGGGGGCTATTAAATAAACATTTTCCATGTATAATTTATGAAATAGCTTACCTCTGAGCTTTTATTGATGCTATACTTAACATAAACTACACAAATACCTAGAATATGTATGCAGTAGGGTTTTGAACCGTGGCCATCTATATAGGGCTTAAATGGGACTTACCCCAGATTCAGCCAGAATTGGTCAATTTTAAGGAAGTTGGGAGTTGGTCTAATTATAACATCTAGAGGGCCCCAGATTCCCATCCTGGAAGGATTTTCAATCTTCATATCTACACTAACGTGGAGCTTATCACAAAGATAAGCAAATCTCTATCCACCAGACTAGCCCATCACCCTTCTTATTACAGGTAGTTCTCCACTTACAACTTTTCAATGAGTGATTGTTTGAAGTTACAACAGCACTGAAAAATGTGACTTATTACCTTTTTTCACACTTATGACCAATGCAGCATCCCCATGGTCACATGATCAAAATTCAGATGCTTGGTAACTGGCTTCTATTTATGATGGTGTCCCGGGGTCATGTGATCACCTTTTGTGGCCTTCTGGCAAGCAAAGTCAAATGGGGAAGCCAGATTCACTTAACCACCATGTTACTAACTTCACAACTGCAGGGATTCACTTAGCACTGTATCAAGAAAGGATGTAAAATGGCGCAAAACTCACTTAGCAACTGTCTTGTTTAGCAATGGAAATGTTGAGTTCAATTGTGCTCATAAGCCAAGCAGTGCCTCCATTGCCAACAGACCGAACATAGATTAAGCTACATCTTTAGCTTATGAGGCAGGGCTCTTCAGTGTGAATGCAAAATTCAGAACAATATATATATATATGTATATATATATATATAACCCTAACCCTAACCCTAACCCTATCTATCTATCTATCTATCTATCTATCTATCTATCTATCTATCTATCTATCTATCTATCTATCTATCTAGAAATTCCATCTAAGGCTCTGGAGTAAGCTGTCATCACCAATCTAAAATAAGATTCTGAGACTCCATATTATTCCAATGGGAGGTTAGACAATAAGAGTTTTAACCACACAAGTCCTTTTCAATGCCTTTAACCTCCATTCACTCCATACCATCCACATAGTTTGGTTCCAGTTAATTAAATCAGGGAACCCTTCATTTGAGGCTAGGATCAGGAAAGCAAGGGGAAACTCCCTGGCAGAGTTTCCATACTGGTGTTGCTTCCTACAAAATACAAACCATAAGGAGTTCCTATCAGCCATCATACAATTCTGGTAACAAATGAAGATACCTTTGATCTGTAAAGATGGGCCTTAGGTATTTCAAACATTTATATTCTAGTTTTTGCTCAGGCCTAGGCAACTAGTCAAAAGTACCTTAAGGTGCATCCTTAAAAAGACACAGAGTCATCAAATAACAACCAGCTACAGAGGAAACCTCTGTAAAAGTCAGCTAACCCATCACAGAAAAGCTGTCCAAAAATGTAGGCAAATGAAAAGCTGGTGCCAAAACAGGCAAAGACGGCCAAGTCTCTTTGGAGAGCAAGTTCCAAAAATACAGAGGTTCTTTCTCAAATCCCCATCATCTCTCCTACAAGGACAGAGGGAGTGAAATCTCCTTCAGTAGAGGACTTTGATGCCTATCCAGGCTCTGCCTTTAGAAAATAAATAATTTTTCTTATTTAGAAATTTTAAAAAAATGTTTAAGGAGTAGATCTTCCAAAGATTCCTGTGACTATTTAGAAGCTTTGTTTCCAATGTCAGCATGAGTCTAGCAGTAACCTCGCGGTAGTTTATGACCTCAATCAATCATAGACTAAATAAGTTCAAACTTTTATTCCAATGCTTCTAACTGGTTCTTTTTCATAAAACGTAGAAGCTTTGATAGGAACGACACAAAAAATTGGAAGATTGTAGAATATAGATTGTTCTTTCAGAGTGGTAATGAAAGATAGTAGCTGCAGCCACCATATTGTTAATTAATGGGTTAGATGGTCATATTGTGAAATGAAACCCCACAGGTTCCAATGAAGCAATAAGGTCTTCCTCAAGATGTTCTCTACCATCACAAGAGGTAATAACTCCTGCTTAATATGTATGCCTCAGTAACAGGAAGATGGAGCAAGCTGATTCTCTGAATAATTACATAGGAAGCCCTAAGATAGGTCATAAGCCTTAGGAGGACTTTAAAGGGTAATTAAAATAAGGAACTAGACTGATAAATGGGTAAGAAGGTAGACAGATCAAAAGGTCCTGGTGATGTTATCTGCTATGTCAATCTGCCCTCAGGACTTCACTAGATAATAGACTCTAATTTTGCAGAACATATTGGAATATCTATCCTCAAAAGAAGCCTCAACTCTTTCCTAACAGTTGACATTTCAACAAATACTTCACTAAGTACAGTATACAACATCAGTTAGCCATTGACGTTCACAAATTAGGTTACAATATTTTCCATGACCAACTGGGACTTTGGTAACACTTAATTATTTTGTACAAAACTAAGTAAACAGTAAAGGGGAAAAACCCACATTTTAGAGACCCTTCCCCTACAGGGTATAGGAATATATCCCCACTTATAGCCATCAGGTCCCAACAGTTTTACTTGCATTAGTATCTCCATAGTTGATTACTGTTCTGTTCCTTTTTTTTTTCTTTCTTTCAGGGCCCCAATTGCAAAATCAGAAAAATCAGTTAAAGTGTAACCAAACTGATGAAAGAAAGAAAAAAAACTTCTAAAGCTGCAGTGTACTATCCCAGAAAGGAAATAAGAACTTTGAAAAGATACCCATTATGCAAGTCTGTGGACTCATCAACTTGTAAAAGGCAAGCCAGCCGACAATCTCACATCTACTCACCAGATGAGATCTCAGTTCGGTTGCTGGAGCAACCGACCCACCTGCTGAGTACTATTGCTGGGTGGGTAAACATAAAGAAGTCAGAAAAACTTCATCTACTGAACGAGTTGCAGCCAACCTTCAAAAGAGAACAATAAACCTTTCCTTGTGGGAGGCTGCTTACAAATAGATCGTGGTTATTTTGGCAGTCAGTCTGTGCAAACACAAAAAAAAGAAGAAAGAAACCACAAAGATGCTTACCTATAATTTCCCTTTTTGCTCAGCTGCTCTTTAAAGTGGCCAAGTGTCAGGCTCGGGGCCTTTAACAGCCTCCTGTAGGGAATTTCTTCTCCACAGAAAAAATAAGTGACAACCAACTCACTAGGCTGGGAGGAGTGAACAACAGGGAGTTTCTTTGGTTCTTTGTGACTGAAACATAAAAGGAGGGAGGAGAGAAATAAGTATGGCTTCACAACATTTACAAAACATTTAAGTCACACTCAGAAACACAATTACACAAATTCGTAGAGAGTCAACTAACCACATCAGGTAATTGGAAAATCTAGGAAAGCAAAGCTGGAGACTTATTTGTGTATTAAATACTGGAAGAATTTGAGGTAGCCTTCCCCATACCTGCTGTCTGACCTTGTGGATTTCAACTACCCTTGTTGCTAACTAGCCCTTCAATTTGGTAGGGGATTCCAACTCATGGCCCACTAAGTTGACAAGCATTGCCACTGGATCATTTAAAAAAAGGGAGTTTTGACTGTGGGCAAAGGGTTAAAAAACAAAGACAAAGGCATGCATTGCGCAAAGTTTTCAATGGAGATATACACTCTTTAATTATCAGCTTAGTAAGACTGGCCAACTTAGTTATTGTACATATTTGAAGTCTAAATACTTTGGAAAGGGATTTGCTTAACAGGGCAATGATGTCTGCAACCCTTGAAGATTCAACAAGGCAATCCTATATTGTCTTCATGTCCAGATAAAGAGAACATAAGTCTACAGCTGTAGGATTATCCCAACCCTCAATTACTGGATGAATTTGGGCAGATTGCTCAGACCCTATGGCAACTTTTCTGAGAAAAAACTTTCAGCCACATCAGGAGAGATATGAGGCAAACCCTATGTGGACTGAACTCTGGGATAGTTCAAGTGATATACAATAATACAATAACACTAGCATTGCTTCAAGTATGGCCCTGTTTTACAAATGGATTTGTTCAGTCTTCTGTTTGGATGCTCCGCTTGGTTTCCCATCCTTGGATCACCAATTTCATGTTGCAAACAATCCATAGCCTAAAAGTCCTTTGCAAGTAACAATTCAGTCCTTGGCACTGGGGATGCCAGGATGGGGATGTTAAATAAGAGATGTCAAAAAGAGAAAGGAACAAGGGTTCTGAAGAAAGAGCCAATAAACATTCAATGAAACGGAATTGGTAGAACCATTCACTGTTTGCTTAAGATCTACTTCAAGACCAAGTGGTCCTTGATAGAAAAAAAAGTTGTAGTAGGTTCTTTAAAAGAGCAGCGACAAACTCTGAGACTGAATTCATACATCACACTAAGCCATGGCTTGTTTCATCTAGTTTTTCGATTAATTTATACAGATCTGGGTTCCCACTCCAGGCTAGGCCATGAAGGAAGGATTATAAACCACAATGACTGGAGTTGAACTAATTAAATACCAAACAAATATCAACATTGTACAATATCTGAAACCAACTAGCACAATAGTTCTCAGTCACCGAAACTTTTACATGTGGATTCAGAGAATAAATATTCCTAAAGGAAGTATTCCACTGAGACTTCGGAGAAAAAAATAAACCCATCATATTACATATAAATGTCTTGGCTAAGTACAGTCTAGAAAGTTTCAGAAATTTTATTTTTTTTCTTGTGTTAATTTGCTATTAAAAATCCTCAATAATTCATGAAGATTTTCTGGGACTGGTCAAGCAGCCAAATCCCATAAAACTACTGTGTTTTTCATTATTTCTAACTGTCTTTATATATTAAGTTATATATGACTGTAGGCTTCAAATTCTACTTTATCAATGATCCTGCAGTCATGTACAACTTTTGCATTCCATATTATTTTTATGAAAATATTGGGTGAATTGTTACATGATCCTAAATCATGATTTCCTTAAGCTATGGCTTGAATAAGCTCAAACAAACCAGAGTAAATCCTTTAGACATACAAAATAATTATAATTTATTTGACCAATCTCTGATTTGTCTTCTTTCCTTTTTTTTAGCTGGTCTTGGTTTACAATTCTGCAAACTGACTAGATAAATGGGTGGACCCCAGAAACAATCCAGTAATAAGCCAGGAACCCATAAACAAACCAAATTTTTTCTCCACATATTTAATCACAGCAACAATCTCTACAATAATAAATCATGATTTCAAACTATAGATTACAAATAAATCATGACTCCTTTGCAAAAGTGAGTTATTCTTTTCAAAACCAACATGAGACCTATTATATTTCTCATTGAGCTTCAATATGATAGCCCATTGTATACTTTTGGACTTTGTGCAAGAGTCAGGGATTGGAAACATACTTTGCAGTGCTGCTTCTTCCTTTGCTATAGTGGCCAAATTATTCAGTAGCTACGTGTAACCATTAGTGAGATCATCTGTCACCTGGAGTGAAACATCACCATTATATACAGCATCTCCATCCCAAGCTGAGCCAGAAATCCTATAGAAATCATGACCCAAGGCTTATAGATTGTGAGGGCCTGGATGAGTCAAAACAAGCTTAAATTAAATCCCTGCAAATCAGTATTGCTCTATGCCTGTGATAGGTCTGGCCTTATCCAAGTGACAAGTTCAGCTCCAGAAGGAGTTATATTCTCCTAATAGAGGAGATCTACAATTTGGGGGACCTCCAGGGAAGTGGCAGGTGCAAGGTATGGCTAAGAAAGCTTTTGCCTATCTCTTGTTAGTATGTCAAGTACAGGCCTATCTGGATTGGGATACTCTAAGAACATTCTGTGTGGGTCTGCCTCTGAAGGATCTCAGGCTTGGATGCTACAGTTGTCCCAAAGTCCAGCAGCCTATCTGCTAACCATCGATATGGTCATGATAACTTCAATGCTGCAATTGTCACACTGGTTGCTGATTGTTTTTTATTCCAAGGGACCTATAGAGACATCTCTCCTGTGCATTCCTGTAGCAAGGACTTGACTTGCCAATGGTCCCTACCCCCACATGAGATGGGGGCTCAACAATGTGCTTCCTTAGTGGTGATTCTAAAACACCTCACTTCCCTGTATATAGAACATACCCCAGCCTTATACCCTTTGGAAAACTACATATAGTTCAGCTATTTTCTAGAGCTTTTGGGGGCTCATGCCATGCACACTGCCTATAAAAATGTGATAGATTCATCTTTAGATTGTTTAGAGTACTTCATTCTCATCATCTCTGACCATTCGCCAAAGTGCCTGGAACTAAGCAGAGATGCCCATAGATTCCCCGGATTTACCCCATTGATTTGCTTATCTCCTGTTCTCCACAGGTTTGTGTGTGTGTGTGTGTGTGTGTGTGTGTGTGTGTGTGTGTGTACAAAGATAGCAATAAAGGGAAGAAGCAAAAGGACCAACATTGTCTAAAGTTCCAGGATGGAACAGGAAAGCAGATCTTTGTTTAATGGATGGCCCATATGGACATTTCACACCGTAGGATTTATATCTGAGCCTCCACAATAATTCACAATGTCTATTTTACAGGGCAGGGGAAGCCTAAGGTCCTAAACATTGAAGGTACACTAACTTGCACATATTTATGTGCCATCAAGCCATTCTCAGCTCCTAGTGACAGCAAAGATAGAGTCTCTCTGTAACATTCTATCTCTAATCTGGCCTTTCAGATCTTCCAATTCACCTACAGTACAATGCCAAGGACTTGGCATATACATTCTATATATGCATTCCTTTACATTGAACTAAATTTAGAAAGCCCTAGCTTGTGTGGAACAGCACATCAAAAGCTGCCACTGTTTTTGTATCTCAGACCTGGGCAAAAAAAACAAACAAACCAAAAACGGAGACATGCCACATCTGTTTTGATACTTTGACACCACTGTCAAAGGGAAGAGAAAGCCAAGCCCTGGTTCCACCTTGGGCACCTCAAGAAGACAGAATCTGTTGCAGAAATAAGTCTTCCGTGGCATGGAGACAAGGCAGTCTCTGAGACGAGCCAGACTTGGCACGTCTAAAGGTCACCAAAGGCTACTCTGCCATAATTTTCTCTTCCTAATTTGTTCCAAGTCTTTGTAGAGTGGTTTCAGGAAGCAACAAAAAAAAAGCCACTAGCATAGACAGCTGGCTTAAGGTCAGCCAATTAAAAATGAAAAGGGATAGTCATGTGGCTAAGCTTGGACTTCAAACATTACTCATTGCTTAAGATGCAGCATCTAAGAAAGAAAACTTTAATTATTTAGTCTCTAGCAGATTCCCTGTCAAAAGAAGAACTATCCTGTAATTAGACTAATCCACCAATCTTTGTCCATTTAACTGGAATGCAAACAAAAAGAAGGGAGAATTAGAGAACCAAGATGTGAAAATAGGCCTTTAAAAAAAGAATCTAAATTTCCTTCTCCACTTCCAAAGCAATGGTTCACTGATAAAATTGGGTTTGGAAAAAAAAGGAACCAGCAAATCTGTACGGTTTATATTGCACTCACTCTTCTGATGCTGTGTTTGCCGTGCAGAAAGGGCCGTTCCCTCCTGGTACAGAAGCCAAGTGGTTTCGATCTCTCAACTGATTTGAAGTTGAACACCTGAAGGATGGAAAATGAGAGAGGAAGGGGAAAGAGATACAGGAAGGCCATTAATCTTTTCCAAATCCCATGTATGCACTCAAAACCCATGTGCTGAAGTGAGCATGGACATATTACATATTGTTGTTGTTAACTGCGAAGTCGTGTCCGACCCATCACGACCCCATGGACAATGTTCCTCCAGGTCTTCCTGTCCTCTACCATCTTCTGGAGTCCATTTAAATTCACACCTACTGCTTCAGTGACTCCATCCAGCCACCTCATTCTCTGTCGTCCCCTTCTTCTATTGCCCTCAATCTTTCCCATATTACATATACTAAAGCCTAAAGTATCTCAGCATCATCCAAAGATAGGCCAAAGCTTTAATACAACCACTTAACTGGTTTCTGTTTCAGAAGCATTCATTAAGGAAGCCAAACAAACAAGGTTAAATTGGAAGATTCAAATTGCTTTGACTAGAGAGATTACAATTCATAGGTAATGATAAGGCTGAGATGACGGCTATTCCAAAACCTAAGAATCGCTTGATAGTGAGATAGGCAACATATCAATTTAATAAATAAATAAGCCAAGGCACCAACTTGAGCAAGCCAAAAAGTAACTCATAAAATGAAGCCAGTTTCAGCTCTTTTGTTTCATCTTTCAAAAATATCTTAAAAGTAAAAGTGGAAAGGCTTTAGGTTGGTTGGGCCAAATATGGATCCTTATCTTTCAATCCAAATTTTATTAGCCTACTTGTCTATTTTAACCAAATTACAGATTTGGGGAATTGTATGTTGCTCAGTCAGTTTGAAAGGAGTGGCTTAGAAGCCCGGTAAGTTATCAAACCAATACACAAACACCTGTAAACAAATTAAAATCTCTCCTGAGGATAAAGAGGCTTTATGAATCTGATCTCCTACTTCCCAGTTTTCTAGCTGATCACTGTTAAACATTTAATCTGACTCTACACTTTTGCCCTGAGCAACACAACAGAGAATTTGAAAAGATTCTGTTTGCAGATGCTTTTGTTAGGCAATCTGTGGCTTTTACAGGTCTGTTCCAGAATATTCAACCTAGTCTCTCTTCAACAGGGACTGGATTGCTTCTAGCAGACATCAACATAGCAGCCCAGTGGGGGACCCTTCTGCTTTGACACCCCAATCTGTGGGAAGTTACCGTTGTTTCTGTGGCTTGGACACCTCAGCTAGCCTGCGGCAAGCTTCCTCCAGCTGGGCCAGTGTGTTGGGTGGAGTAAGTGGAGGCATGGCAGGATCCTGGACAAAGGGGTGGGCAGGCTGCACAGCCCGTGGGTGGCTGCTGTTGCCCCACTGGTGATGACGGGCTGGCCGCTCCCCAGATGCACCTCTAGTGGAGTCAGAATTGTAGGCCTTCTTTGTGTTTTGCGTGCTGGAAAAAGACAAGGGACCAAAGGGGCAAGGTTATAAAAGCTAAAATATGAGCCTTTCATAGCAGCTTCTGTTCAGTGCATTCTTGATGAGAAGAAAAAAAGAGAGGGGGGAAAAAAGTCTGTCATAACATGAAAAGGGATTTTTTTTTTGCCAAAAACATGACATTTTTGTGGTTTTTCTGGTTCCGCGGAACAGCTTTCATATTAAACCGGAGGAGCAAAAGAGCTTCATTTGTTTTTAGTGATTGTAAAAATAGACAGCTGTGTAATAGATAAATATTTACCAGGAGCAAGAGTGTTGCAGACAGCTGATATTTACCTATGGGGCTTGTGCTTAGATTGTCTTTCACTCTCCAACATCCACTGCCAGACGTTCTGGGAGCGATCAGCTTCCCCACTGGGTAGCGGTATGCCTAGTGGGGCAGGAAGACCACCTCCTTCTCCACCTGGCAGGACGAGGCCATCCTGGAGCTTACAGTTCCTTTTGGGAAGGGTCCCAGTTCTGCTGAGGCTTCCATCGGAGAGAGAAGAACAACACTTAGACTCTTGTGGCTAGCCATTACACAGCAACAGTTCTGCTAAAACCTCACGCCACAGTTGAACAAGCTTCTCCCTTCCTTTTTTCTCATTTCCACTCTCCCCTCATTGCACCACTGCAGCCCCTTAGCTGTTAGACAAACAGGGACAATTCCCAAGGTGTGGGCCAATCCCAGCCACCCCAAGCCATTAGAACTCTTCCCCAAGAGGAAACTTACCCAAATGGCTCCAGCTGAGCGACAGGAAGATCCGCCCCCTTCGTGTGTCCTCTACATTTTGGATAGCAATAATAATCACTACCCCCGGCACACAAGCATTGGACCTGCTGGGCTGCCTCAGCTTCTATCTGCTCTTTCGTTTTGGGGATGGTGTGGTGGTGGATGTAGTGATGGTGAACATGCTTGGTGGTCTGCTTGGTGACAAATCCTTTGCTGAGAAGAGCACAAGAAGCCGTAGGCATGGCAGTCTTGCCTGGGGTGGCTAACAGGAACTTGCCCCCCGGGAGTCGGTCGGGGGAACGAGCACGAGGACTGTGCCGCCCCATGCCGGGAGACTGACACCCGGGGGTCTTAAGCACGCGGGACAGGTGGTCGTCCAGAATGGCCTGAGGATCGTCTTCGTAGCTGCCGGTGGGAAGGAGCGTGAGGGGTTGCTGCTGATGTTGCAGGGCTACAAGCTCTCGGTTGCCCTGGGCAGCGACTGGCATGTCAGTGATCTCCTTTTCGTCATCCTTCAGGACAAAACGTGAAGGACAATGACTCAATCAGCAGAGCTCAATGAGAAGTCCCAGTAAGCTCTTCAGACATTATGCATTCCTGCCCCGCGGCAGGCATCTGGGGTCAGTGCCTAGACCTATAGATGCTAATACAATTTCAGGCACCAGCATGCATGCCCCCAAGAGACTTCAGCTGGCAGCAAACAGACACAGCGGTTTTGCTCTGGTTTCACCAGCTTGTGTGACTGTAATGCGTCTCCACACCTGGCCCTCCTTCTTCACGGAAGGATGACCTGAGCCAAGATTCATTCTCTCTCTCTCTCTCTCTCTCTCCCTCTCCCTCTCTCATGTCTCCTTCCTGCCCGTCCTCTCACCCACCCCTTCAGCAAAGGGAGAGCCACCAAGCAGGAACCCATGCAAAGGGGGGGTGTCAGATCCATACCTCTGTGATTTGCTGCAGCCTCTCTTCCAAGCAATCCATGGTCTCTTGTTCTCGCTTGAGCTTTTCCAACCGAGAGATGAGCTCGGCAGCGAAGGTGGCAGGTTCCACAGGGGTCATTTCCTTGGGGAGTCGGTGGGTTCTCTGCACAGAGCCGGGACAGAGACAATAAGTCAAGTTTAACAGGCAGCGCGAGCAAAAGCAGCTCAGCTCGAGGAGCAGGCTGGCTGGCTCCGTTCAGCTTGTTGTGTCTCCATGTTTGGATGAAAAGACGACCGCAACTAGGCATGGTCTGCTTTGGATTTTTATGAGCAAGTGCTGTGGCCTCATGGAGTGACATCTTCCCCAATAGCGCTTGCCTTCGGCAGGAGCAGTTGGTCGCACTCCGAGGAACCCT
The DNA here is from genome assembly GCF_016545835.1 of Crotalus tigris. Taxonomy (NCBI): domain Eukaryota; kingdom Metazoa; phylum Chordata; class Lepidosauria; order Squamata; family Viperidae; genus Crotalus; species Crotalus tigris. Next base: position 3,698,556 of record NW_024100507.1, read on the forward strand.
GCTTGTTCTCTCTGTAGTACAACCAGCCCATCAGTAGCTACTCTGAAGTAGAAAATCTTCAAAGACTGTTGTCAAACATCAAATGGAAAACTCAGAGGCAGGAGGGGGAGAGAGACTTTAACTCAAGGAATAAAAGTGGAGTATAAACAGAAAGGAGTTGGAAATTAAAATAAAAATAAGACGGGGAAGAAAAAGGGAAGGGAGCGGAGGACGGAGGGAGGGAGGGAAAGAAAAGGAGTCAAATGGTGGTAGATCAGAGAAGGGCTGGTAATTTATTTCCTGGCTACACACTGGGCACCTTTGAGGTAGTGTTGTCTCAACAGTGTCCTGGATCTTTCTCCCTCTCTCTCCTTCTGTTCTTCTCCCCCCTCCCTGCCCTCCATCTCTTTGTACAGAAAATGAAGGAAGCTGCTACGGGCAAACGGCGCTACACTGCTGCGCCTGGCTGCCTCCAGCAGATCTATCAAGGGAAAACGCAGCACCTCCAAATCAAGGCTGGAATATGAAAAGGCAAGCAAAAATCTCTGCCGAAAGAAGCAAGGAAGGGAGGGGGAAAGGCCCCCTCCCACCCCATCCCTATTCTCCTCTCATCTCCCCACCATCATTCCCCATTTCTTGCCTTCTTCGCCCTCCAATTCTGGATACACAAACATACACACAATACTTTTTTTGTTTGGGGCATTTTTGGTTTTTTGAGTTATTTTTTAAAGGGGGGGAGCTGAACTGCCAAAGCTTTCACAGGCTGCCCATGAGGTGAGGTAGGGCCTCTCTCTCTGGTAACCACTTAGCTTTAGAAATGATGCGAGGGAAGAAAAAGGCAACTCTGCAGGAAATTGTCACTCTTACACAAGCTGGCTCTATTCAGCTCCCTGATCAAAGCACTGCCTTACAGAGAAAGTTGATTTGCACGCCCCAGGACAAAATAATCTAATTTGCAAGCAGAAGCTATAGAGAACTTTTTTTAATGGTAGAAGCAGAAGAAAATACAATAAACATACCAATAAATAAATACATGGGGACATGCAGACCCTACACACCAATAAAGGAAAATATTTGTAGCTCAGGGTTGAAGTGGAGGTTCTTGGTGCTCTCTGAGCTTGGTTGTTTTCTTGTAGATGTTTCATTACCCAACTAACTAACAGCATCAGTGTTAGTGCCATAGACTAGCACTGATGATATTACCTAGTTTGGCTAATGAAACATCTGTAAGAAAACAACCAAGCTCAGAGAGCACCAAAGATCCATCCATCTTTGGAGCCATCCATCTCAGAGACATATTTCACTCATCCCTTAAGAGAACAGGAAGTTGAATTTGCTTACGTTAATCACAAGATAAGTTTAGAACATAGAACTTCATCAGAGTTGGAAGGGACCTTGGAAGTCTTCTAGTCCATCCCTCTGCTCTAGCAGATGACTCTATACTGTTTCAGACAAATGGCTGTCCAGTCTCTTCTTAAAAGCCTCCAGTTTGTACTTGTCTCTGTAACAACCTACACCAAGCTGAACATTATTCACTCCAACTGACACCTTCAACTTGGTGTCCTCCAAGCATGTGGGCTCCCCTAGCCCACATCTCTCCATTTCATGCATTGACTGGGGATAATGGAAGCTGCAGCCAATTTGCCATATTGGCTGGAGATGATTGATGATGGAGTTCTAGTCCAACATATTTAGAAGACACTATGCTAAAGAAAGCTGCACCACAAAAATTACAGCATATCACCCTAAAATCCTCTATACTTTAGATGAGAAAAGAGCTCAAATTTCCAAACAAGTACTATTAGATTAATTGCTTGCATGGAAGCCAACAAGCAAGAAGATCTAGGATGGGGGCAGAATGGGAGGTTAGGGGAGACTTTTTGGTACAAATATCGTTTTTCCTTTGAAGGACCTGGAAAATCTATTTCCTGCCTAACAGTTGCTAATAGGGGGGAAAAATCCTGGCTCTGCTTAAACAAATAGCAGAACGCTCAGTGACTTCAATGAGAACATAATTCCTCCTGGTGCGTTTCTCACTCTTTGACATCCCGAAGCAGAACAACAAATGAAAAGCATTAAAAAAAAACCTAAAATAAAATAAAGCAGCTGTGGAATTTCACAGTGAGATTCAAGAGGATTTTCCCCCCCTCTTTCTCTTACCACCCTCAAGCCGATCTATCACATGGTTTAACAGAGGGAGGAAGCAGGCATTTTAGAACAGTCCTGCAACAGCAAATAAGCAGGATAAAACAAGCCCAGTTCTACCAATCATCTATCCATGACTGATACACACACACACACACACACACGCAAGCTAGTCTCATGTCAGACACAGAGCCTTCAGGAAAGGGATCATCCAGGCCAGCCTTTAGCTAGGAATCTTGGAACATATTGTCTACTCTAAGCCATCTGGCAGATTCAGCCAACAATCAGACCAACATTTCTCCGCTAATAGCTGCTAGCCAGATGCTTCCAGAAACTCCCAAGCTGGGTCAGGAATCCAAGTCATGTTTTCATTGATCTCATCTTAGGGCAGATTCTAAACCTCCCCTGCAGTTGCTCTCCATATCTCTAAAAAGAGGGAAGGGGAAAAGTGGAAAATTTTCAGCTCCAAATACCAGGAAGAATTTCCAAACCAACTGGGAATCTCTTTGGAAAGTATATAGTATAACTCTCTCTCTCTCTCTCTCTCTCTCTCTCTCTCTCTCTCTCTCTCTAAGAATTCTTATGTTATATGTATTCCATGGAAGTTCACTTACACAGAGTACAGGTAATCCTTGACTTAGAACCATTTGTTTAGTGACCATTCAAAGTCACAATGGTCACAATGGCAGTGAAAAAATGTAACATGCCTGTTTTTCACACGACTGTTGTGGTATTCCTGTGGTCACATGATCAAAATTTGAATGCTTGACAACTGGCATGTATTTATGACAATTGCAGTGTCCTGCAGGGTCATGTGATCAACTTTTGTGACCCTCTGACAAGCAAAGTCAATGGGGGAGCCAGATTCAATCAACAACCATGTTACTAACATAACAACTACACCGATTCACATAGCAACTGTGGCAAGAAAAGTCACAAAATAGGGCAAAACTCACTTAATTGTCTTGCTTAGCAATGGAAATTTTGGGCTCAGTTGTGATCATTAAGTTGAGGACTACCTGTATTCAGTGGTGGGATTTAGCCAGTTTGGCAAAACTGGTAGCTAATTTTTTGTTGCCCAGGCCCAGAATGGACTTCCGGAAGAAGCATCCAGTTTGAATCCCCCCACTGCCCGTATTACAGATCTGTTAGTTCTTTCTCTCTAGGAGTTGCCCTAATTTCTTTTTATCCCACCTTCTCAAACCGGAGAGAAGACAAGCAGTCCTCAGAAAGGGGTGCAGGACGGAATTGTCAAACCCCCCCCCCATTGGGGCTCGGTGCCCCAAAGGCTGGCCTAGCACAGAGCAGATTCCTAGATTTCGTATACTTTAAGTAGCACTTGGGCCAACATCCTCCAGAGCAAAACTTCTCTGTGGCAAATCAAACAAATCCAAATTATCTCAGCAGTTAATAAAACTGGTGGGAAGAGGAAAAGAATACTATTTTATCACTTTAGGAAATTGTCTTTCCTGTTTTCCTTACAAACAGTGAATCACAATCTCTGTCATTCTTTATTCTACAATATTTATAGCCTACCTCCCTTTTGGAGGACTATGGGTCAGATTAAACCCAATACAAACAGATTTTAAAAATGGTATTATGGGTAGTCCTTGGCTTACGACCACAATTGGGACCAGAATTTCCATTGCCAAACATTGCAGCTGTTAAGTGAGTTGTGCCTGATTTCATGACCTTTGTTGCCGTGGTTGCTTAGCTGCCATTGTTAAGTGAATCACATGGCTGTTAAGTGAATCCCCCATTGATTTCTCTTGTTGGAAGCTGACTGGGAAGGTCGCAAATAAGCATTTGCATGACCCTGGGACGCTGCAACACTGTTGTAAATACATGGGCAATTGCCAAGTGTCCCAAATTTTGACCACGTGACGGTGATAGTTGTAAGTGTGAGGATCTTAAATCACTTTTTTCATTACCGATGTAACTTCGAATGGTCCGCTAAACAAATGGTTGTAAGTCAAGGCATTAAAAACTATCCATCAACATCCTAAGCAGCCTTTGAATTAATTCATCTATGGACCAAATACAACCTGCTTTTAAAATGCTTTGTCAACCCCAAAAATACTTACTGGAAAGTGAGGTAGAGAAACTTGCCCATTGGCCTTGACGCTGCGATGCATTTCCCTCTGGAGCTGCTTCTTGCTCCCGATTCTGTAAGGAGGGATCCCATCACTAGACATGAGAAAAGAAACAATTATAATATTAGGTTTAGTTTGTAAGTATTCAGCTGCATCAAGAGCCAGTGTTTTGGAGTTTTTCTTTTAAAGAGAGGCTAACAGCCTTCCATTACATAGATGCTTAGAGAGGGAGAAAGATTTTTTTTTTCCCTTTTAGGGAAGGCCCCACACAGACCAGAACTAGATTTATAAGCAGAAGCCAAGCCTTCAGACTTCCAAGCCAGCCTCTGTTTTTTCTTCTTTCCTATTTAAATTCAACTGAGCTATAAATGTTTTTCTACGAGGGGGAAAAAAGCATTCTGCAGGTAAAAGAAGAACCTCTCTCTTTGTTAGACCCTGGAACCTGGTTGCTAAGGCTTTCTCCCCCTTCTCTATTATTTTTTTTTCCTTGACTTTTAATGTGAGTGGTTTCTTAAAGTCACAATTCAAGGTGAAAATCCCTGTTTTTGCTAGAGTCCCAGTCTGACGCTAAATGGCACGGTTAAAATAGAAAAAGCAGCAGCAGGGATTGATTGATGGGACTTCTGTCCCTTCCTACATGCAATATTACAGGTTTTTCCAGTGGTGCAGTCTGAAATGCCAAGTACTTTAACGTAAATTGTCCCTGTAGGAAAAGCCAGTGTAATCTATAGCCTTTTAGAAAGGCATCCAGAATTCTAAAAATAGGGATCTTCAAATGAAGACATGGAATGTTTTTAGAATAGTCAAGTTACTCTCCCCTTCACCTCTTCACTTTCATTATTTTCAGAGAGAAGGAAAACAGTTCCCTAAACCTATGAAGTAGTTTTCACACTTAATGCTTGAATGCAGGAGCACTGATGGATTGAGAGACAGATATGAGCATGGGAGCCCACACACGCATACACACACAAACATCTAGAAACTTTATGTACGCACAGAATATTTATTTGTAAGATATAAATAAACTTTCTCTAGAAGCTCAGGGCAATAGATGCAGTTCTCCATTTTCCCTCTTTAATAATCACCCTATGGAAGTTGTGATTGAGTTGAGAGACAATAACCAGTTCAAGGTCACCCACCGGCTTCCATAATTGACAGAAGACTTGAATTTGAGTCCAGGAGCAGGCAACCTTGACTCTTTTATGACTCGTGGATGTCAACTCCCAGACTTCAATTCTGGGAGTTGAAGTCCATGAGTCATAAAAGAGCCAAGGTTGCCTACCTCTGACCTAGTCCAACATACAGATGATCCTCAACTTATGACCACAATGGAGCCCCAAAATTTCCATTGCCCCAAAATTTCCATCGCTAAGTAAGACATTTGTTAAGTGACCTTTGCCCCATTTTATGACCTTTTTACCATAGTTGTTAAGTGAATCAATGCAATTGTTATGCTAGTAACATGGTTGTTAAGTGAATCTGGCTTCCCCATTGACTTTGCCTGTCAGAAGGTCGCAAAAGGGAATCATATAACCCTGGGACACTGCAACCGTCATAAATACATGCCAGTTGCCAAGCATCCAAATTTTGATCACATGACCATGGAGATGCTGCATTGGTTGTACGTGTAAAAAATAATCATAAAGCACTTTTTCAGTGCTGTTGTAACTTTGAGTGGTCACTGAACAAATAGTTGTAAATTGAGGACTACCTATATTAACTATTTCATCACCTTGGCTCTATATTATATACATACTGTATGTAAGCATAATGAACAAATGGTAGGATAAATCAATAAATATTTTATGCAACTTTAAAAATCTTTGAAAGAAGATAGAAGTGATCACACACACACACACACACACACACACACCTGGAACGGGTGTGTATGTGTGTGTTGAAGGCTCCATTCAGATTTGTAAGCCCCCAGTCATGGAGGTCAAAAATTATGCTGTCGTTCAGGGTGCTATTGTGAATATTCCACTGTTGATTATTTCAATATGAAGACTGGAAAAAGCTAAAATCTTTCTATATGAAACCTCCTACCCTTTTATTCCTTAACACAGATAATATAAACAGATGGTTTTTAAAGGCAACATGTGTAAATCCAATTAAATCCAACTGCATTTGTTTCAGTATAAATGAGTATGTCTGCACTGCCATAGCCACCCATTCTGAGAACATTTGGAAACTAATTGATTGCAAGGACCTGTTGGTAAAACAAGTCAGATGGGGGAAAAATGGCTTGTGCTGGGAAAGTATGTTTTGAGCCCCGATCTGCAGAATTGGTGGGGAAGTACATATTGCCCTTGAGCCACTGGCAACTTTTCCAGGCCAGGTACTGCCACAAACTTTACACTGATTTGGCCAATCATTCAATGGTATCTTTGCCTCTGGTTGAGACTGTAGATCTCATCCTGGTTGAGTTTCTAAGAGATGTAAATCTTAACATGACTGGAGAGCAAAATGGCTGAGGATTCTGGTTTAGCAGATTTGAATAAGGTCAGGCATTCTCAGTCTTTTCCTTTATACAGACCATGATCATGCCCAAAGGTATCTGAGGATCACCACATAATAAGGGATCAAAACTTAGCAAATGTGAGTCTCTTTCTCAGTTGACTCCCTAGGAACCCAGCTTTAAAATTACTACTAAAGATTTATTGTGTAATCTTGTGAGATTTTGAGCAAAACCAATGGCCAAAACCTGGTCCATTTTTTAAAATTATTTTGTGCTGCACCAGGGACCACCTATATTTCCCTTATGGATCTCCAGCAGTTCCCAAACCACACCTGAGAAAGCACTGAATCCCAGTATCTCATTCTGAAGCAATTCCTGTCTTAATAATGGTCCATCATCCAAACCTGTATATATATTCAACTCCTGCCCCCTCCCCCCCAAAGAGATCCATGACCTTTTTGCCTATGCAGAGCATCTGATTCTCAGAGATTCATAGATTTTGAGAAAATCTATGAACCAGGACTGGAGTCTATATAACTTCTGTATCTTTCAGCTTTAAGGGAAAGGGCTTAAGGGAAAATGGACTTCATTTACCATTCTGAGAGGCATAAAGTAATAATGTGCTAGGAGGTTATATGATCATGCAAAAAGAAAAAACAGTCCCCAATCCAACTCATTCTCCTGCTTCACAATAAAAGTTCATGGAGGGGTTTGTGGTCTGTGTTAATGACTTCAGAACTCTCAACATTCTGTCTGAGATAAAAACAAAATGTTCCTTCTTTTCAGTCTTCTAAAGAGAAAACTGAAAATCACCAGAGTAAAATCATTATATGGAAATACTTGAACGGGCCTGCAGTCTTCCTATAACTTCCTTCCCAGAAATGTGACCAAAGTGATTTAATTTTTATACACCATGATTCTGAAGAAAGCCACCCTGGTTGATGTCATCACCAACAGGAAATCATAAGATCACCAGGCCGAATAGGGGAAGAGGCCTATTGCAATTTGATATTGATCTCATGCAAATATTGTCCAAACTGTAAACTTAATTTGGGTAGCACAGAGGATATAGAAAGGCAAGATCTTTCCTCAAACCTGGGGATCTCTCTTCCTCAGAATACTTCTGCTTCAAATATGATATGTTGGGTACAGTTGGTTGTGGACAGGGCAATATTTTTAACACATTTGCAGTTCTATTTGCCTCCAAGAAACAGGTAAAACCAAGCTGAAGGCAGGTGGCATCATCTCAAATACAGTAGAAGGCAGTAAGTCCTCTGAAGAACATGCAATGCAACAAGAGCTTCTAAAATGTACAACATGCAAATCACACACTTGGAAGGGACCTTATGAGATTGTTTGGTCCAACCCTTGGCCCAGCACAGGATTCCCAGCAGCATCCCTGAAAGATAACCATCTAACCTTTGTTTGAAAACCCCCAGCAGAGGACAACTTCCTATTTTGGGTGGCCAATCATGCTTTTGAACCACTTCTCTCTTTGCCTAGCCTTTAGTTTGGCAACTCCATTTCTCCACAGCATAACATTCCTGGGAGTAAATTGCAAATTCAGTCATAGCAGCAAACTACAGTTTACTGAATTCACTCGTCATGCTAATCCAGTCCATGATTTGTTTAGGTTTTTTTTTTTTTTGCTTATTTTTCCGTTTCTCTTCCTATGTGATATAGAAAAGAGACTTACTCGCTAAGACTCTTAATGTAAATGGAAGAGAATGCTAGCTGATATTGTTAATGAACTGAGTGAGTTATCTATATTGTTCACATTCATAAAACTGTCCATGCTTTTAAAATAAATTGTAACCATTACAGTAAAGACATTACCTAGCTGGGTGATGAAACATCTGCAAGAAAGCTACCATTCTCAGAGAGCATCATGGATTCCAGAGTTCAACCTCAAGCTGCATATATTTGTTTTTATTTGTAATCATTGAGTTATTCACCTTCTACCACATCATGCTGCTGTTACTGTTTTCAAGCACTTCAGAAAGAATGCACTTTTTTGAAAAAGTGCATTCTTTCTTTCTTTATTATTTATTTATTATCTATTTATTTATTATTATTCTTTATGTTTGTACTGGGTTTTGCACAGCACATAACACTAACTTGATGAGCTTTAGGTCAGTTTGTTAGGTGAGTACAGTATGAGCGCAACAGGAACTGACCCTGTCCTGTTATTTCACTTTGTTTTTTTTTTAATTGAAAAGTTTTATAAAAATTACAGTATACATCCCAAAACCCACCCACCCTAAACCCCCCCTCTCCCTCCCCCACTTCCCAGAGCTGAGTACAGGGTTACTAATATAATAATCAAACTCTAACTAACATTAACCAACTATATAAATAACCAAGTCCATAATGCGCTTTAACTCCCCTTTAACATAGGTATAAACAAATTAAAAATAAACATAATAACATAAACAAGTCGATATTAAACAATACAATTATCTATTTATTTATTATTATTCTTTATGTTTGTACTGGGTTTGCACAGCACATAACACGATGGGCTTTAGGTCAGTTTGTTAGGTGAGTACAGTATGAGTGCAACAGGAACTGACCCTGTCCTGTTATTTCACTTTGTTTTTTTTTATTGAAAAGTTTTATAAAAATTACAGTATACACCCCAAAACCCACCCACCCTAAACCCCCCCTCTCCCTCCCCCACTTCCCAGAGCTGAGTACAGGGTTACAAATATAATAATCAAACTCTAACTAACATTAACCAACTATATAAATAACCAAGTCCATAATGCGCTTTAACTCCCCTTTAACATAGGTATAAACAAATTAAAAATAAACATAATAATATAAACAAGTCGATATTATTAAACAATACAATATCCAAATTGTTAACAATACTAATACTAAAAATAATAATAAAACTAATAAAAATTCTACTATAATAAACTATTAATACTAATAATAATACTCTAAAATTTACTCATAAACTAGATGGAACTTTTTAGTCCCATATTTATTCTGAATATAATTTATCCATCTTCTCCAGACCGAAATGTATCTTTCTTGTGAATGATCCTTCAAGTAAGAAGAAATTTTCGCCATTTCTGCTAAATATGACACTTTAAGCGTCCTTTCTTCTATAGTAGGCAAATAATCCTTCTTCCAATATTGCCCTACCAATAACTTGCAGCTGTTATCAAATTCAACATTCATGATCTTTAACATCACAATCTACAATAACATCCAATAAAAATAATTGTGGAATAAACTTTATCTTTCTCCTAAAAATCTTTTGAATGTTCCACCAAATCTTAATCCAAAAGGCTTTTATATTTCTACAAGTCCACCAGATATGAAAATACGTAACATCCAAGCTACCACATTTATTTATTATTATTATTTATGTTTGTACTGGGTTTGCACAGCACATAACACTAACTTGATGGGCTTTAGGTCAGTTTGTTAGGTGAGTACAGTATGAGTGCAACAGGAACTGACCTTGTCCTGTTATTTCACTTTGTTAACATAAATGTAAAAGTTAAGATGCCTATTATTATTTCCTATTTATTTCTGGCTTTTAGCTGGTACTGTCAATATTTTACCTGTATTATTTATTCTATGAGAACGACCAACAATTTTTTAAAATTCTGCTACAGAAGACATGTGTAAATAAATAAATAAATAAATAACAGGTGTATTAGTACAACATACTAAATCACCATCTGTGAACGATAATCTGTAATTGCTAAACCAACATCATACAATGCTGTATTTTAGCATGGTCTGTGAACCAGGCCATTACTCAAAGCCATTTATGGTTTGCTTTGGCTTAGACAAGCATATTGTGGTTTGTTAACTGTGATGTACAATATGATTTATCCACGGGTAATAAGCAATGCCAGTTAATAAACCCAAAAAACTCTGTGCAGGAGAAAAAAAGAGGTGGGGGGGAACTCAGGCATGGCATGATAATATACAGCTGTTAACCAGGGTCTAGATTTTGTCCTGAAAATGGGAGTTTGGCACGAGGCTTTAGTGCTCCCTCTCCCATGCTTCCTGTGTGGGAGATTATCCCATTTATGTTTCAAGAGCCGGGATGCTTCTAGCCAAGTTGGCTGCAGAGAGGAAACCTGACACCCACCACAGCATCACATTCCTCCAACCGCTCAGGGTAATGCTGGAATACAGCCTTTTTCTGTTGTGATGTTACAACAGTGATGTCCTCTGTCCTCTCTTGTGGAAAAGCCAGCTCCCTTTCCCCCAGGCCAGCCTACCCTTAAGTGGCAAAGGACAGGAAAAGTCTGCCATCCAATTTTCTTCGCCCGGGGAAGGGAAACATTAAGGTAACAGTCAATTACCAATCTAGTTGGCTGCTTCTGTGCTGGGAAAGTGGGGAATTGGAGTTGGGCTCTTCTTTCAAAATGCCATCTGTCGCCCCTGTGACCTCCTTGGGATAGGATAGGAGCCCTCTGGGCTCCTTGAGCAAAACTAGATTTAATTTCCATAATTCCTAGCATGCACCACGCTTGATGCACTCGGTGTACTTGGTATTAAGCAAGTTTTGCCCCATTTTACGACCTTTCTTGCCCTGGTTGTTCAGTGAATTACTGCAGCTGTTAAGTTAGGAATATGGTTGTTCAGTGAATCTGGCTCCCTCTTTGATTTTGCTTGTCAGAAGGTCACAAAAAGGTGATCATGCGCCCCCAGGACACTGCGACCATCATAAATACATGCCAGTTGCCAAAGGCCTGAATTTCAGTCACGTGACCATGGGGGACGCTGCAACGGTCATAAGTGTGAAAGAGTAAAAATGGTTATAGGTCACTTTTTTCGATGCCACTGTAACTTCAAATGGTCACTAAACAAATGGTTCCAAGTCAAGAACTACTTGCCTCAATTGTGCTTGATGTTACACTTCAAACACACATCTATCAAAACTTTTCATTTTTATTTCTCCGTTTCTATTCTCAACCACCTGAAAGTGCCTCTGTATGTCTCCATTGAAGAGAGGGCTGAGTATGCTTTGTTTTCAGAGGTGGTGGCACAGCCATATTTGTTCCTAAATATTAGTTATAGTTTGATATCTCCATCTATTACTACATGTTCAGGCTATAATCTCAGAGTGAACATGGTATAATGGTTAAAGTGCTGCTGTAAGGCCCAGGAGACCCAATATGACATTCACCCTCATCCAGTGGTGGGATTCAAATATGTGAACAACCGGTTCTCTGTGTGGATGCTGCTTCCAGAAGTCCATTCTGGGCCTGCTCAACAAAACATTAGCTACCGGTTCTGCCGAAGTGGTGCGAACCGGCTGAATTCCACCACTGCCTTCATCCATGGAAGCTCGCTGGGTAACATCATCATCATCATCATCATCATCATCATGTTGGAAGGGATCTTGGAGGTCATCTAGTCCAACCTTCTGCTCAGGCAGGAAACCCTATACCATTTCAGACAAATGGCTGTCCAATCTCTTCTTAAAAACTTCCAATGTTGGAGCATTCACCGCTTCTGGAAACAGGTTGTTCCACTGGTTAATTGTTCTAACTGAAAGGAAGTTTCTCCTTAGTTCTAGGTTGCTTCTCTCCTTGGTGAGTTTCCATCCGTTGCTTCTTGTCCTGCCTTCAGATGCTTTGGAGAATAGCTTGACTCCCTCTTCTTTGTGGCAGCCCCTGAGATATTGGAACACTGCTATCATGCCCCGCCTCGTCCTTCTCTTCATTAAACTAGACATACCCAATTCCTAAGGTGACCAACTTTTTTACAATGAAAAGGAGGACACAAATAAATTGAAGAAAAAAATATTGTAAATAAAAGAAACATTTTATTCATTGCAACAATAATACAGAATACACTATAATATGATAAGTGCATAATAAAAAACATTTGTAACAACAACATTTTATATTGTAATTATGCTTACATACTGCGCCTGCAGCTACCCCGCCAGCACTGCTGCCGTGCCGTGTAGAATGGGCCCTGTGGCTCCCAAAGCACCAGCTGTGCCGGCTCCAGCCCGGGGGGGCAGTCCACCGTTGACACACCCCGCCTGCAGCCGCCCCACCAGCACCAAAGCCCACCCTGCACAGCCCTGTATAGAGCAGGCCCCGTGGCTCCCACAGCACGGGAGGCAGCTGGCCACCACCACCCCTCACACCCCCACCCACAGTAGCCCCGCCACTCCTGCCTCTTGTGCCCGCAGCCGTTATTGCCCTAGCAGGGCCAAAGATCAAGAGAAAGTTACCGTGGCATCGCCGCTCCAGTCTCCTCCAGGTATCTTCGGGACTAACTAGGAGATGGTGTAGTTGGGTAGCAGGGAGGGGTGCAAAGTTCCTGCCAATTCGCCTTTGCTGCAGACAACTTACATGTGCCAAGTTTGCCGGCCGGGTGCAGCAATTCCTATTGGCTTTCGAAAGCCAATAGGGGGAGTAGCACAGCTCATGCAAAAATTGAAAAAAAAACATCAAAAAAAGGTGCCGGAATGCCGTTCTGAGCGTTCTATGATGAAAAAAAAGCCTTGCAGATTAGTCTTCAAATATCGAAAAGGAGGACATGTAGGAGGACACTTTTCGAGGGAGGACAAAACTCACAAAAGGAGGACTGTCCTCCCTAAAAGAGGACGGTGGGTCACCTTACCAATTCCAGCAACCGTTCCTTACATGTTTTAGCCTCCAGTCCCCTAATCATCTCTGTTGTTCTTCTCTGTACTCTTTCTAGACATCAGTTTTGGGCCAGTCCACCTTCGCTTAGCCCACCTATTTTGCAAGGTTGTGAGAAGAAACTGAAGGACAGAATATTACATACAGGTAGTCCTCAGCTTATAACCACAATTGAATTTCATTGCTAAGCAAGCTGGTTGTTATGTGAGTCATGCCCAATTTTACAACTTTTTTTTTACTAAGCAAATCATTGCTGTTATTAAATGAGTCATGTGGTCATTAAGTACATACAGATCCTCCCCTGTTGAGTTTGTTGGCTGGGAAAGCCACAAATGATATTCACACGACCCCAGGATATCTTAAATATATGTCAATTTTCATCTGGTGGCCTTGGAGATGCTGCAACGGTCATAAGTCACTTTTTTCAATGCTGTTGTAAGTTCAAACAGTCATTAAACAAATGGTCATAAGTTGAGGAATGCCTGTAAACCTCTTTAAGCTTCTAAAGAACAGGTGGGTATAAATCAAACGATTAAATGAAATTCTGTTTCAAGAATTGCTTTGAACAATAGAATGCATGGCTGGAATACCTGCCCTAAGTTGGGGACCTATTTATTTCTTCCTTGACCCCTATTTTTTGTAAATTATTTGACGGAAAGTCCTAGGAAACCTGAAAGTTGCACACTTTTTGTGACATTTATTGATTTGATTTATATCTCACTTTTCATTGAGGAACTCATGATGGTGCTGCTCCCCTCATCACAACCTTGTCAGGTACATTGGGCTGAGTACGGACAACTAGATCCAAGTCTCCAGAGAAGCTCTTTCGGTAGAGAGTGGACCAAAACTGTGCTCCCCCTACTCCTGGTGTAACACCTTAAAACCACTATATTCCACTTAATAAAGCGCATACTTAATATGGAAGTAATTCTTGAAACAAACTCAAGGAAATCAAGAATTCCCACTAAGAACATGTGGAACGTCCCATTACACACCTTGTGAATTTCGTAGGGCTTACTTCCATGAAAACATTTTTAAGACTGCACTATGACAGAATTGATCTCCAAATAAACCAGAATTAAGATCCAGACAACAGTGGGACTTTGGGTTAAATTAACCAGCCCATCACAAATCAATTTACATTGGATGTGGAAGTAAAAGGCAGCATCATCAAGCCAAGAAGGCCTTTCCCATATTTGCATCTGTGCTGCCACAAAAGCTATTGCACAACTGTGAACCATCACAAATATCATTTTAACCTTCATGCTCCAAGACATCAAGACATTAGAAAAGCCGTCATTTGTCTATGGCAGACCAGATGCCACTCCAGATATCCTCTGGAAGAACATTTGCGTCTTTCGAAGCAAGATTTCACAGGGATATCAGCCTGAAATGTCTCTTCAACCAGAGAAAGAGAAGACAGCTCAAACCTATTAAATCTGGCAAAAATATTGAGGCAGAGAGAGAAGAAACTATTTTTTTAACCAAATCCCAGATATGAAACTTTACAATTTCAAGTCATACAACTTAAAACAGCACCCCGGTTAAGAATCTCCCATGCTGCTTGTCAAAACTATCCCATGGACCAACAGAACTTTACAACATATATAAAATAAGGTAGATGCATCTCAGCCCAAAACAAGATAGATATATTTCAATGACATGGAGCAGAGCAAAGAACCTAAGATAAAATAATACAAATGAGAACATTTAGGGACAAAGAATTGGATGTGTTTTAGTAATGAGGCAAGAGGGAAAATAACATGAGTTAGGTACAAAACAATCCCATACGGGGGAAACACATGGGAGTCAAGAGTGTGTAGCGCACAATACAGTGTATGTGAGTTGCTGGGGGAAACACATGGGAGTCAAGAGTGTGTAGCGCACAATACAGTGTATGTGAGTTGCTATCTGTGTGAGGCAATCAGTATGCTTTCACACAACAGGGCCTGGAAGAACCTCTGACTGAAAATATGAAAAACCTCTTGCAGTTTAGAAAGAAAACGCCGCATAGGGAAGCCACAGGTTCTCTGATTATTCAATATAAGACCGCTTCTTTTCGCCTGCTATTGGATAGCCCAGCAGGATATGCAGCCATAGAGGTCGGGGAAGGGGGGGGGGGGCTTAATGATTCATCTTGCAACGATAGATTGTTCTGACTTTTATTATACATTTTTAACTAACTGAAATCCTCATCCATAACACCTGGATTTTTTTTTTAAAAAAAAACTTGGCTTCATTGTATTTCATTTGGGAATTTCTTGATGGTTGAAAAGGTGGCCTTCTCCCTAATGAAACCTTAGTGATATGAAGCTATTGCCCCCTCTGTATCACTTTGCCCTAATTCAATGCTCCTCGGCCATCCAGGTAGCCCCTCCAGATCCTTCCCAGTGTTTGGAAGACTCCCTAACACAGCAATTTGGAGAAATGAGAGGGATCCTCTGAACTGGCTCACTTAAGAACAGCCTCTACCTTGGAACAAGCTGTTAATTGAACTTAAATAAAAGGCTCAGTGAGTGTCATGTGAGGAGGGGGCATTCCTTAATAGCCTGAGAAACAGAACTGGGTATCCTAATGAGGATCTGAGCAGTTTTAGTTCTTGAATATTTAAAATAAAAGAGCATTGGAACAAGGCAAGAATTGATAATGCGTTCGTGCGAACGAGACAGACAGCTGCTTCTCAATTTTAAAATTAGGGTAGCCAAAGAGGCCAATTAAGGCACAAAGGAGAGAGGACTCATTTTGCCCCTGGATATTTATTTTGGTTTCAAGCTTTCTTTCAGCCACACATGCACCAAACAGTACTGGTGGTGGACTTCTACCAGGCTCACGAGTTTCTCATCTGAAAAGTAGGAGCAAGGAAGACTCCATAAGGTAGCCACAAAGGCAAGGAAGACAGAAAAGGCGAACCTTTAGATAACAAGCCTGTTGGGTAAATTCGTTGGGGTTGACTGCAAATCCATCTTAAAATCTATTATAAGGCTGTAATAATCCTCAACTAGAAGAATCCTACGGAGGCCACACTTGGCCCCTTGATAGTAAAGGGAGATCTGAGAAGAGGCGACACCAAATGTGTCTGCCCAATGCTACGATATTTGAAAGCTTTTTAAATACAAGAGCTTGATGGCCTCAATAGTGGGGCAATGGAAGACGACAGGATGACAACCATGTCAGTCCACTAGCTTTCTCCTCCTTGTCTCTGCCTCTGTGTGTGTGTGTGTGTTTAAATCCAAGTCTAGGATAAAGAACTGCATAATTTTAGGCAATGAGGAGCACAGTTTAATTATAAACATTTTAGCTAACCACTCTGGGACTAAGCCAATCTGTTTCTGGGGAAACACTAGTTTTGAAGTCTCCTTTCCAGTCAGCTGCCATTTAAGCTGAGCCAATTATCTTAGCCTTTTGACTTAGATGTGCCTGACCTAACTTGAATGTAGTTTTACTGCTTCTTTTGAAATCTCAGGCTTTGGCGCATATGCATTCACTCCCATCTTCATTTGGCAATGGCTGTGGAGCACAGCCTCTGATCTTGCCAACATCAAAAGCCTGGTTTGTAAGATAAGGTAATATTTGAAGTTCACTCAGCAGTATTCTCCTGGGTCCAAAGTAAATCCATAAATAAGATATAACCAAATAATAAGACGCTCCCTTTCAGCTCTCTTTCTTCTCTCCATTTCCTTCCCTCCAATCAAGACATGGAAATTGGAGGTGCTTTGTGGTGGGCACCAAAAGAGCACATGGACAACCAAAACGTTGCCAGGATACTTGAGATTAACTGCAAATTCAGACACTTAGTGCGTTTGTCTTCCCTTCTAGGAAAGCCACCAAACCCCAGCCCAGCTTACCCTGGCTTCATATATCTCTACATTCTCTCCCTCCATTTGCCTCCCACCCAAGAGACAACCCAAATACACAAAAACCCATAGGAGAAGGCACTGATGTCATGCCGCAGCATCAAAGGAAATCAATCTACCACAGAAGCAATGGATTTCTTTCCTTTTCCAATCCATTCCCCTAGCCCACCTCAGCCCGGACAGAAAATACCTTTTCCCCTTCTAGCTTTTGCTCAAGTTTCTCTTTTGTACACCCAGTGCAAGGAAAAGTCAAATGCAGAAAACCTGGGCTGGATTTTGCAGCAGGAGCAGGTGAAAAAAAGTCACCCCTGCGTGCTAGGTAACCATCCTGGATACTACTGAAATCCATGTTTTGTCTGTTCAACGCCTCCCCAGCAGTATAATCAAGCCAGCTTCCCTGGCTCCTCATGACCTGAGGAGCTCTTGTTATGGCAGGAGCAAACAGGCCAGTTTTCTTTTATGCCTTGCTTTAGGGGGAGCTCCTATTCACTTGTTCAAGTCAATTTCAAAGCTGCCTGCTAACCTCTTATCCTCCCTAAGCTCCCCTAGATGAACAATAGGCTGAAAGGGATTCAGTTAAGCCTTTCATTCACCCCCCCCCCACCTACTCCCCCCCCTTTCTCACTCAGGCCTCTCATCTGCAGAAGGCCCTACAATTGGCCTGGCTCTGAAGAGCGGGTTATAAGAATCCCAGGTTATAAGAATCCCAGCCGTAAGGAGCCATTCCTAGTCCAAAAATGACTAACTCCATGGATGCACAAGGATGGGCCCAAGACAGCTTGGCGATCCTCTTTAGGATTAGGCAAGGCCACTATAGCTCCATAAGAGAGAAGCAGTTTTCACGATTGTTTCCAGGAGATTCCGCCACAAAAATGGAGCCAATCTGTATCATTTAAGCCCAGGGAAAGTCCCCAGGGGTCATATACAGGTAGTCCTCAACTTACAACAGTTCATTTAGTGACCATTCAAAGTGACAACAGCACTGAAAAAAGTGATGTATGAGCATCTTTCAGACTTACAACCCTGCGGTATCCCCATGGTCACATGATCAATATTCAGCTGCTTGGCAACCATATTTATGAGGGTTGCAGTGTCCTGCGGGATCATACGATCGCCTTTTGTGACCTTCTGCCAAGCAAAGTCAATGGGGAGGCCAATTTCACTTAACAACTGGGTTACTAACTTAACAACTGCAGTGATTCACTGAACAACTGTGCAGGAAAGGCTGTAAAATGGGGCAAAACTCACTTAACAAAGTTTCACTTAGCAACAATAATTTTGGACTCAATTGTGGTCGTAAGCTGAGGGCTGCCTGTAAATGGTTGGCTTCCATGAAGAAGCAAGCACAACATCAAAACTGTCTGCCTACAAGTGCCACCCAAGGCACGTTTACTCTGCAGTCCATCTCAGGGGGGGTTCTAGATTTAGTCCCAGGGCATCAGCTGACTCACAAAAGGAAGCAGAGAAACACTTAATTACAGCAAAACCAATCAACTTTTTAAAAACTTCTTTCTGCTTTCAGCAGCAAAATGTACCATGACCTTCTAATATCCTGGAATATTTCAATAATAAAGCACTGCCTTCATTCAGAAACAGGATAGAGAATAAAACTTGAGAAAAGGGTAGGGCAGAGAGAAAAGAACTACCGATAATAATGCAATTTAACCACCAGGGATTATGTAGAGACTGACCAAGAGAGTCAGCCTTTCCTTTCCCTTTCCCTTATTTATTTTATCATATTTATGTAGTCTATATTGTAGGTGGTGACCCTTTGAGAGCTGTATGCAATGAAATTTCATTTTAATGTATGCTGATTAGTGTACATTCAAAGTGACAATAAAGTTATTATTCTATCCTATTCTTCTTTTCTTTTCCTTCCTTTCTCTCTCTTCATTTATTTTCTCTTTCTTTCTTTCTTTCTTTCTTTCTTTCTTTCTTTCTTTCTTTCTTTCTTTCTTTCTTTCTCTTTCTCCACCAGTCAAGATTTTGCACAGGACACCATTCCCCTTCTAGAGAGAAACTAAAAGAAAACAGGCCAAACCTCTAATTCTAGTTCTAATATTGGCACAAGAGGTCACTAGCCTTTCAGATCAATTATACTTGGAAGCGCAGCAGTAGTCTCAGAGCACTTCCTAAAGGAAGCAATTTATTTTTGAACACTGTCATTATTTAATGATAGCACACACAGCCCTAAAAACACCTGAAACAAGACAGCAAATAAAGGACAACTTACGGACATGTTCCATGGGCCAGAAACAAACTGTGTAGGTTTTCCAGGAGAACAAGGTTATTTGTCTGAGAGTTTGGATAATAATCCCTCTCAAGCAATGAAAATGGTGGAGCCAAATCTTACTTTTGCAGCAAATACTGTTCTGTTCCAGTCATGTGCTCAGTTTTTAGTAGAAAGGACAGCCCAGAAAAATGTTAACATTACAAATTTCTTTCCAATACTGATGATGGAAATACTTACACGCTGCTGTCGGTCATTGACATAGAATCATCAGTCAGAGCATCACTAGAAATTTCGCTGTCATTTGCACTAGTAGCAGGGGCAAAGACGTAGCCAGAATTCACATGATAAGGGTGAACTGGATCATTCCTCTTGAAGGATCTAGAAATGAGCAAAAACAGAGAGCCCAGTTACTCTTTGAACTCAGGAAATGCAAACTTTAGGAGACCAAAGAATAAGGTAGCAGTTACACAAGGCAAACTACAGACCTAACATTCCCAAAACTTGGAGAGAGAGGGGAAAAAAAAACCCACTGATTCCATGGAATTCTTGAAAATGAGAAGTGTCTAAGACGGACCACAGTTTAAGCTTTCTTCCCACTGTTTTAAGCTTTCCCACATAATTTCATAGGTCTCCTGTCTCAATGACTTCACAAGATATTTTAAATTAGGGATAGAGAATCTGGAACTCTCACAATGTTTTCGGACATTCATCTCTCCTTAACTCCAGCCACTAATTATGGGATTGTGGGAGTTTCAGTCTCAGACCTCTGAAAGGCACCAGGTTGCTTATCCATGACTTCAAGGCACCAACTATTGAACTGCTTGAAAATAAAACTCATCAAACTTCATTCCTTTTATCCCCCCAGCCTTTATTCCAAGGGGCTATCTTCAAGCATCTCTGCTCTTAACTTATCCTGGTAATAAAAGCTCTGAGGTAGGTTAGTCATATTACTGAGCTTGGTTAACACTTTGTGTCCCTGGTTTTAGAAACCGTGTTGTACCAATTTACACACTTGCCCTGCTTCTAGGCCTTGCTATTTCAAAGATGATAGAGGTGTAGATCGTGGGTGTCCAACCTTGGCAATTCCATAAGACCTGTGGACTTCAAGTGACTGAGGAATTGCAGGAGTTGAAGTCCACAAAGCTTAAAGGTGCAAAGATTGGACATCCCAGGTCTAGATAAGAGTGGAAAAGGAGCCATCAATAAAAGTCATTCTAGCTGTCAACACCTTCACCTTTTTTTAAAGCATAACCCCATCTCTATCTACCATGAAATAAGATCTTCTTGGGAGCAGTTGGACTCTGTCTTAGTTAAGTAGGCAGAGGCTGCATTCATGAATGCTAAGCCTGCTTAACTAGGACAAAGCCCAACTGCGCACAAGAAGATCTCAGTTTATTTCTCACATTTGCCATGCCATGTGATAAACTGCTCTGCAATTTTGCTTTAGGGGTAAAAATGCTATAACTCTATTGCACTTTCCAAAAACTGACACTTTCACAATAGACTAACAAACCTCTCCAGTGACATCTATGGCACTGATTCTCTGACCAGCCAGTGTCTGAAATTGTCCAAAAAGTTATCAAGCCATCTACCCTCAGCCTATCCCTTAACTACAAACAGTCCTCAACTTACGATAGCATTTGAGCCCAAAATTTCTGTTGTTAAGCAAGATAGTTGTTAAGTGAGTTTTGCCCCATTTTACAACTTTTCTTGCCATAGCTGTTAAGTGAGTTATTACAGTTGTTAATAACACAGTTGTGTTAAGTAATCTAGCTTCCCCCATTGACTTTGTCAGAGGTTTGCAAAATGTGATCACATGACCCCAAGACACTGTCATTAATATGAAGCAGTTGCTTCATTCTGATCACATGACCATGGATAAGTTGGATAGCGGTCGCAAGTCACGACTTATAAGTGTCGTTATAACTTTGAGCAGTCACTGAACAAACATTTGTAAGTCAAGGACTACTTCTGTATAACATTTCCATTTTGGTCAGGCTCCCAGGCGTTTCCCACCAAATACTCCAAGGGAGCAGAAAGGGTTGATACTGGGCAAATGAGCATTATCATAAAGGAGATGAATTGACTTTCCCGAAATTTTTATCTAGGCCACAAACTCATAGAGTGACCTTAAAGGCACAGGACTCCCTTCTGCCTCCAATTTATAATAGGATTTATTGTAAACCTACATTGAAGGAATTCTAGACAGACTAAGGCAATGTACTTGGGACGAAGCCCTATCACCTTGATAGAAAGGCTATGACTTCAAAATCAGCCAATGAGCATCTGATTTCCGAGGAGAGAGCAGAGGGCGTCTAATTAAAGGGAAGTCTAATCTTTCCTCATTGACCTAGTCTTCAGGAGAAATGCACAAAAAATAGTTTCTTTTTTATATGTGATAAGCACACCGATTTTCTTGCTTCATTTTTTTATTCTGGGTCATCCTGCTATCTCTATTTCGGACAGTATCAGGATACAGATTGTCCTTGCTTTCTAACCACAACTAAGCCCAAGCTTTCCATTGCTAATCAAGATAATTGAGTTTTGCCCCATTTTATGACTTTTCTTGACACAGTTAAGGGAATCACTGCAGTTGTTAAGTTGGTAACACGGTTGTTAAGTGAACCTAGCTTCCTCATTGACTTGGCTTGTCAGAAGACTGCAAAAGGTGATCACATGACCCCGGGACACTGCAACCATCCAACCGAACAAATTTTGATCACATGACCTTGGGGGATGCAGCGATGATCATAAGTGTGAAAAATGGTCATATGTCACTTTTTCCAGTGTCATTGTAACTTTGAATGGTCACTAAACGAATGGTTGTAAATCAAGAATTACCGGCTCTGTCACACTAGTAGTTTGAGTGATTTATTTATTTGTCAAATTTATATGGCCACCCATCTCATCTCACCCAAAGTGATTCTGGCTGAGATACAATAAAACTAATACATAGATAAATGTCACAAAACATTTGCAATCCCATTAAAACAATAAGGATGAATAAAAGAAGACTACAAGAGGGGAGACCAGCGTTGGATGAACACTGTGTACAAAAATTTGCAGAATTGGGAGAACTGCTTAGAGATGAAGGTCTCGGAAGATCTTACTCACTGACGGTACCACCTTTAACTCCTCAGTTCTTAAAAGCCTGGAATCCACACTGAAGTTTACCAGATGTTCCTTATTTTTAAGCAGTCACCCCTTGGTTCCAGATGCCTGTTCCATAAAATACTGAAAAATGAATGAAAGGGTATCCCCCACCCATCCTGGCTGTCAAATGTACACCACTTCCAGAACATTCCACAGCACAGATCTCAGAGGAGCCAGACCACATCCCTCATCCGGAAGAAACTCAGCTTGGTAACTCTTTTTCATTGGAGAGAGCTCATTGCACACATTGTTCAATGTTCAGAGTCGCTTGTTCCAATCAAGAGTTTGCTCGCAAGGCGCTCAAGAAGGTAGGGTGGGTGGAGAAGAAATTCACTTCTTCAAGGCCAAGACATAAGAAAGGTGTCCCTTTTTTGATCACTTATAAAAACATCCCCTCAAGCCACTTGCAGAGAGCAGCAAAACTTGATTTAAGTAAACAGCCTGGCATCTTTCACGGAAAACATAATTTCACCTTCTAATATTCTACTTCCTTTATTTCCATGGGTCCCCCGATTGTTCACTTTCACCCTCTTTAGCTAGTCTCTGCTCACTTCTGTCACAAACTGCACATGTGTTGCATTCCTCCATTTCATCGGTGGAGGGGTAAGGGCAGGGGGGGCACCAACCTTTGTAAAGAAGGGGATGGGGATGGATAGGGAGAAATGGGCAGAGGGCCAGCCCCCTCCTCTCCAAGGAATAATGGCCAAGAGTATGGGTTAACTTTGGGATCTCTATCTCAAGCTGACCTTTGCAGGAGATAGCACTGCCAAAGGAGGAGGGAGCTATTTCTGCACATCTGAGACTGCATTCATTCCCCAAATGTACCAAGATTATTATTTTTTTTGGATGGGAAATTCAAGATAGCCAAAAGGGAAGGAAGGAAGGAAGGAAGGAAGGAAGGAAGGAAGGAAGGAAGGAAGGAAGGAAGGAAGGAAGGAAGGAAGGAAGGAAGGAAGGAAGGAAGGAAAGAAGGAAGGAATATACTAAGCATAACAAATGGAGAAGAGTCTGATTTTGTTTTTGTTTTGTTTTTTGTTTCTAACAGATTTTTTTTTAACTGGGTGGATGGGAAGGAATGGCAATTCTGCCCCTAAAAACCAAAGCCAATTCTTCTGATAAGGTATCTGTGCTTCTGAAATTTCAACTTTCAGTACACTGTTAATGGCTTTATTTTATTTCTTTTTTAGGAAAGGGGGCAATTGAAGCCTTTTTACCTTTTATTACTCTCTTTGGAACTGTTTCATGTCTTGTTTTAACATAACCCAGGCCCACCAGAGCCTGTTGTTGTAAAGTATCTGGTTTCAAGATGCTCACCATCTGTAAAGAACCAACCAGGCTCTTTCAAGGGAGCCTATATAGGCTTTTCTTTTCAAGCACTTGCAATGTGAAACATGCCAGCACAGCAACCGCTGGAAGTTATGTTTACAACACATCCCTATAGGAGGGTTAAGAAGAGCCTCTTCAGTAGTGTAAGCAACCACTATGGAAAGTTCATCATTTTCGACAAGAAAGAGCTTCAAAACCATTGCTTTGAAGTTCAACAGGAATGGTAAGCACCATCAAAGAGATTTATACATTCCTGGGACATTTAGCTTACAACTTTTTTTCAGCACTTCAACAAAATGGATGGAGAAGTCTTCACACAGAATTATAAAATTAAATAGGTGGGGGGGGGAAATCCAAGATTGGCTCTTACAAATCTAACATACAATGAATAAACCAATTAAAGATGGTTTCATGGTCACTTTGAAAAACAGGGGGGAAAGATCCTGACCACACTAAAACCTTAACTGCAACCAAATGTCATCAATCTATCTTGCAACTCCTCTGTGTAGGGCTCTCCATCCTATCTTTCTTCAAGGCCACCAAAAGTTGCATCACTTTAAGGCTGAATGGTGGGAAATATTTTCAAGGAACAGGTAGTAGTAGCTTCTCTCCATCATCAAGGAGGACATTAATTGAATAACAAAATTGGAAAGCACCTTGGAGGTCTTCTAGTCCAACTTCTGTTCAAGCAGGAAACCCTGTACCATTCTAGATGAGTGGTTGTCCAGTCTCTTCTGGACATAACTTCTGAAGGCACACTGCTCCATTGGTTAATTGTTCCCACTATTAGGAAATTTCTCCTTAGTTCTATGTTGCTTCTCTCCTTGATTAGTTCCCATCCATTGTTTCTTGTCTTGCCTTTTGGTGCTTTGGAAAATAGGTTGCCCCCCTTTTCTTCATGGCAGCTCCTCAAATATTGGAACACTGCTATCATGTCACCCCTAATCCTTTTCACTAGACTAAATATATCCAATTCCTGCAACCATTCTTCATGTTTAATCCTCCAGCCCCCCTAATCATCTTTGTTACTCTTTTTTGCACTCTTTCTAGAGTGCATAAAAGAGATAGAACAGAGAACATGGAACATAAATTGTTACTTCTTGCCTTGACCAAGACACCTTCCATGTCCATAGTACATGTCCTTCCATGAACTGCAGAGGAAACTCAAGGGATGAATCCCTTCAGTGTTTACAGTGACAATAAAAACTCCTTTTCTTGTCCATTTTTTCCCTTTCAATTTTAACTTCCTGTTTTATACAAAGCTTCAAACTTTCATTTTCAGCCCAAGCAAGAGGGTGCTACGAAATTGTGTAAAGTAGCCAATTTTCAATTTACAGTGATATACAGATTGGGGAATGGGAAAGCAAAATGGTGTCTAATTGATGACACATGAGTTTTCATGTGATAAACTTGAAAACCCAAACTTATGGCATGCTTTGTCAAGAAAATCAGACTGTAAAAATTGGTGTGTCCTTCTAGGTCAGTGGTTCTCAACCAGTGGGTCGGGACCCCATTTGGGGTCGAATGACCATTTCACGGGGGAACAAGGCTGTCCGCCATTTTTTCCCCCTTTTCTTTGGCCATGCCCCTGGCACCCGGTGATGTATAAGTGATTGGGGGTCACCACAACATGGGGAACTGTATTATGGGGTCGCGGCATTAGAAAGGTTGAGAACCACTGTTCTAGGTAGAGGCATGTATGATCATTTAATGCTGGTAGGATTTATAACTTTATAGGAAACTGGTATATAACTTGCCTCCTTTTCTCCAAAAAAACAATGAGAAGAAGGCATAGATCCACATGCAAGGCCTTGTCGTGGTGTCAATTTAACTGTGGATATCAGTTAGCTTCAGTTAATAATTATTTCACATACAATAAGTACCAATCAGCAGCTCTTTTGATCAATGAAGACCTATCTGCCAGAATCAGCTTATTCAGCAATAAAACTAGTTTCGCTCAGAACTTGTCTTACTGTCTATATGGGAAAGCAGATTTGGGCCCATGAACCAGCACATCATACATTTAGAATACAACATAGACAATTTTTTTCAGTTCCATTGTATGGAGTTTGAAGTAACAAATCTCAAAAGTCGGCAAGTCACAAGTTGCAAATTCACATGCCAGAGAGCAGCATCATGCATGTGTGAATAGTTTTCCGGACCAGCCTTGAAATAGCTTTCTTGCCTCAAAAGTCATTATGTGTGTGTGTATATGTGTACGTGAATGTTTATATGTTTAACAAATCAGATAAGGATGAGTGTTCTGCTCGAATTATGCATTACAGTTGTAGGCTAGTTGCAGAAAAAAAAGGGTATACACCACTTCTCCATAATTATCTGTTAAACTGATGCATTAGCAGAAGGTAGATTACATATGTACACTATAGTAGCAATTCTTTTACCAGGTGGAGAAAAAAACCCCAGGATTTTTAGCACTGGTTAAAGTAGAAGAATAATAAAATTTGATGACCTCTAGATTAAAAGAAGTTTGAACTTGCTTCCTAAGGCAATATGTAACTATAAGAGCCCAGTCTAGAAACTGCTACCGGAGCTAACACTTCCAACAGTCAAAGTACTCAAAAATTCTTACCAAGGTCTAGGTACACAGTCACAAGTAAGTCCTATTTCAATTTCATAGCAGAAAAAATTAGTTTGAGAACGGATGGGCTGGCATGCCCCAAGATCACACACTAAGCCTGGGGCAGTGACAAGACTAGAACTCAAGTTCAAATCCAACTGTTTAATCATGCAGGGAAGACAGACTCTAAACCCTGTTCCACGCCTCTTTGAAGATGATCACGCAAACCATGCATTTGCTTAAGGTAAAAGCTGTAAATAAATTTCCTATAAAATACCATCAACATATTCACGGATAAGATGTGAGGCTGCAGGTTCAAATCAAATTTGGTCAACCGTGGAAAAAAAAACAATCCTATTCTAGACTCATTAAAGCAACAGAATATTGAAATCTATTATTTCTGGAGTTCCAGTGGCAGAAAATGTCCTTTACAGTCTTTACCTTAATCCAAGAAAAACAAATATATCTTGTATAAGTGATCATTAGCTCTACGTTCAAGTTCACTGTCACAACAAATGTGAACTGCTGCAAAGCTGACTTCCGACAGAAGAATCCCTTTTACAGATAGAGATTATAGCGCATTCCCATCAAACAGATGAAACAAATATGTTATACATGGATGTCATGTACACAGCCCACAACCGTAAGCCGCTCCTTATACATCTGGAGCTGCTCCAGATTTATACTGCTGTGAGTGAAAGCTGGATTGGAATCAGCTGCCTTGCCAGTCCCTATCCCTAGGAAAGACCACATAGTCCCTTCGCTAAAAAGTCAAGCAAAAAAAAAAAAAAAACAGATGCAGTTCAGGATCCCTCCTCTTAGAGGCAGGCCACGGTCGGTACAAGCTGAAAAAAAGAGATGCCTGAAATCCTTTGATGTCCATGAATCACAGAAACACTCACAAAATTCCTGTAAACCAGATGTCAAATACTTACCAGATTTAGAAACTCCCAAAGCAAGACAGCATACAGAAAGAGAGAGAGAATGTGTATGCGCATGAGAGAGGTGGGGGGGAGAGAGAGAGAGAGAGAGGAGAGAGAGAATCCTTCTGCTCTACAATTTCATATGCAACCAATTCTGATTTATGAAGGCAAAAAGGGGGGGGAATAAGAATAAGATCATAGAAGAACATGCAACTCTGCATGATGGAGAGAGAATATGATGATGTTGCCACTTGGTGATGAACAAACTATTCTTGCCCCACTTTCAGCAGCCAATACAACTAAAGGAAAGCACATTCTCTTGGGATTACCAAAGACAATGTTGAAATGGGCAAAAAAAAAGCAACATTCAAATGAAGACTGCATGCCATTCATGTAGGGAAAGCTCCAGAATACAAGCACAATTCTTCCGCACAGAAAAAAAAATATCCTAGGTTGAAATCCTGACTTCTCCCTTTCCAAGTAGAAAACTGTACATGAATTCTGGAAGAAGAGCTGCTATGAGATGAATAGACAAGTAGCAAACTCAAAGGACCCATTTTAAGTTGGTATCAAGCAGCTTCCTTTGAACCTAGAGCACACAGCTCATCTCTTGACAAGAAGACTCTTGCCATTACTAATATCCTGTACCTGAAGCCATCCCTTTAGCTAACCTTGTTTTGTTTCGCTTAAGAAATCCAATTTATTCAGCTAATATTCACTGATCAAGCTACTACCTGATATTCCTTATGAAAGTACCTGTGTGGAGTCATCATCTTCTTGAAGTCACTGGGTTCAGTTTTACAGGCTACCTCAATAATATGGATTTTTTCCTTCCATCATCACATAATTGCTCTCCATTTTCTACATGTAATCCACATATTTCAACACCAGCTAGGGATGAAGTTGGCAAACTAGTATTTCATTACTCATTCATATGCCTAGATGGTGCTCTTCCCAATTCCTCTTAATGTGGTTTAAAGTGGTAACAATTAATGCATGTCTCAAAGAACAAGAGTCCTTTGAAGTTCTTTTTTGATGTCTAAAAGAGGTTTAGAACTGGTGGGTCTTAAGAACCACAACGTACTCCTTTTTTGTATTAGGGGAAAAGGCAGCCGTCCCCCTCCAGCAAGAACTAAATGCCAAAATTGGGAAGCTTCAAAAAATAAGAGTCTCTTTGCCAAATTTGTCTTAAACCAGGAACACAACATTCATCTACACACTCATTTTACAATACACCTAACACCTTCCCATAATAAATTGAATCTATTGCTCTTACCTAAACCCATTTTCCACAGTTTCTGTAGCTCGGACACTGGCTGTGGCCCTCAAGGTCTTACTGGACAGTCCAAGTATGGAGGGCAAAAGTTTGTTTTTAAGGTCAGCGCAGCTCCATTCCTCTTCTTCATTCAAGGTAGGGAGATAGCCACAATCCACTTTCAAGCTGCCCAGTCCATTGCTGTTAATGTAAGCAGGATTTTCTCCCCCAGTCCTTACATATTCGAGGTATATATCAGAAGTCAAAAACATCTGGTAAGCATTTTCCTCCATCACAGTCTGAATCTCAGTCTGTGCCTGATCAAACATTACAGAATCGATCTGCTGCTTCTTGATATTATCCCGTATGTAGGTCTTTGTGGCAGGCTTGAGTTGCTTGGAAACAATGCTATTATTCTCAATGTACCTTTTGTAGATAGCTTTGGCGACTCTTAAAGTTTTGGCATCCTTAAGGTCCATCTGCCTGAAGCCATTGCAGGCAAACCAAAAGTCTAAAGTATCCACACATTTCTCCCTTTCCAGGAAGGTCCGAAAGAGATAAGCACCATCTTGATCTCCTAGTAAAGAATGCAAGGATTTGGTCCATCGGGCTAGAGGAGAGTCTGGAGACGCACTGCCTTCTGGCTCCCCAAGACCATCTTCATTCCTCCTGGGTGTGGAAGAAACAGACATGGCCTTGAAGCTTTGGTTTTTTAGGGCAAAGAAACTGGCAGCCAGATGGCATGGTGTCTCTCCTTCTTCCCCTGGTACAGGGGGGCGTGGGGCATCTTCCCTGAAGCTGCTGCTGGGGTCTGGGAGGTGAGTCAGCAATGCAGCGCTGCTCATGGTTCCTGGGAGTTCCTTCTGATAGAGCTTTTTTTTTTTTCTTCCCCTTTTTAAGTTCCTCAGCAATCTGTGTGCCTCTCTCTCTTTTCTTTCTCAAGTCAGCAGGGGATCCTCAGAGTCTTCTCTCTTAAAGAAAAAAAAGGGGGGGGGAGTATTGATCTAATCAAAACCAGATCCAACCAACATCAAAGACAAAAAGTAAACAGGCTTTTCAACTCTTCACATTAAAATAAAAAGGCAACCACAGCTATCTACAGCACTAATCAAAAGTATCAAATACGCTTTTCAAAGAGAAAGACTGAACTCTGGGCACACTTTTAACTCTCCTATGCAGAGAGCCGGGTGGAGCGAGGGGTTGGAAACAAAAACAAGAAAAAGAACTTTTCCTTATTGCACTGCCTATAAAGTCTCAACATGCACAAAGAAAAACATCATGAGGGTTTTTTTTCCCCTCCTACTTATGATAACATCTGAGGAGTCCCAGGAATAATCTTGGATCCCCATGCCGTTCAACCCATTTTGCAGCAAAAAAACATTCCTTCAGCTTTTGCTTTTTCCCTCCCTCTCTTTGCTAGATAACTCACGGCAAAAGAACAAAACGTGCTTTCCTCAGCATCTGGTTTCCATTTCACTCTCCCTCCCTCCCCCCCCAACCTTTCAACTCCTGAAACGTTTAGATTAGG
This sequence comes from Crotalus tigris, assembly GCF_016545835.1. NCBI lineage: Eukaryota > Metazoa > Chordata > Lepidosauria > Squamata > Viperidae > Crotalus > Crotalus tigris. Next base: position 3,728,719 of record NW_024100507.1, read on the forward strand.
ATCACCAGAAACCCTCCTAAACAAGCACGATGCTGGATGCTCCTCTGAACTGTACCTAGTCCCAGAGAAAAGGTCGAAAAAGAAGCTGGAAAGACAAAAGACAGACTTGACTAGCCTCGCGTTGAAAATGAAGACTTTCTTACCAATTGCTTACGGCCTTTGAAAAGAGCCGTGCTTGGTTCAAGCATATTGTTGACATGTAATTCCTCTCCCCCCCCCCATTGCTACCTTTATCGTGCATCTGTCCCTTTTCATGCGACAAAGCACCATTTTAAACACAATTCAACTCTGCGGGCGAGAAGGCTGTGTCTATTCCTCATCAAAGAATGGGCATCTAAAGTTCTTTACCAGCTCACCATAACTCCCCCATTTAATCCAGGAGAGACAGAGAGAGAGAGAAGCTGCTGTTCCGTCAGACATGCAAAGAGCTGCAAAAACTCCACGCCAGTAAATGAGCAACCGAATGAATGCCAGGCTTCCACCAACCCTCTTCCACCCATAGCCTAGAGCTTATAAACACATAAAAGTTCCCTGTATGGTTTCCTGCTCGTCTCAACTTTTCTTAAGAAAGTTCAAAAGCTGCTTCAAAGGGAGGCGGAGGGGGGGGGGAGGAGGAGGAGGAGGATGTCCTGGAAGATACCTGAAGAAGAGTAGACATTCCAGACCAGGCTGTTCGAAGAATCCTCAAGCATTTCCCCACTTAGACAAGCCCTCCATCAAAGAGGCGGTGGGCATGAAGGCGATTGTTTAAAACACAAATTAAATAGATTTTGAGGAGGAGGAGGAGGGGGAGGGGGAAGAGGAGAAGACGACACTGCAGCCCATACCCCCAGAGAATCATCCCGCAGAGGGAGGGAAACATTAAAGAAAGAAGAAAAAAAATATTCAGAAATGGCGACTGATGGGAAAGTGGGGAGGGGGGGGGATAAGCAGATCTGCTGAGATATCTCAGGAACTGGGGGGGGGGAGAGAGAGAGAGAAGGGGAAAGAGAGAAAGAGAAAGAGAGAGAAAGGAGCGAGAGAACAGGAAAACCTTCCCCGGCCGCCTTCTCCAACTCCTGTGTAACAACTGACCCCAAAGTCAGCACGCTGCGCCTCTTTGGAGTTCATCGAGGGTGTTGACAGAAGTGGGAGGGGTGTACGCGAAGAGGTGCGGGAGGAGGGACTGGCAGCCAAGGCATCCTTCGCCTACCTACCAACCGAAGCCATCCTGGGTCTCTACCTCCTTTCCAAAGTCACAAAACCTTCCTGGAAAACAAAGGCAAAACTCCTCCCTACTTTACCGGGATGTTTATGGGGAAGGGGGAGGTCTGTGAAAAGACCCTTTCCTTCCCCAGCAGATGTCCCCCCCCCTTAAACTCTCTCTTTCACTCACTCACACACACACACAGCCCAGCGGCTGCGGTGGTTCGTACAAACCCAGCTCTCTCTTTTTTTTCCCTAGGTCTGCTTACTCATAACGAACGCGCAAACAGCTCCTCTGAACAACTTCAAAGCTCCAGCCAAGAAAACATCAAAGCAACGGAGGGAGGGGGAGGGGCGAAGGAATTACACACATTCTTTCGCAACTTACCATTGATCCCGGAGTTGGTGGTTGGGGCTCTTTCTCCCGCCCCCTCCGTTAAATCGGGCGCCCGGCACTTCCTTCCAAACAGCTCCCCCCCTCCTCTCCTTCCCCCCCCCCGGCTCAAAATCTACCTCCCTGAGCCCTTCTCATAGGGAAAGGAGAAAAGTAATCCGCAACGCTGCGCTGATTCCTCTCTATCACCCACCTCCTCACAAGCTTCGCAACAGCATCTGAGAGTTTAAAAAAAAGGGGGGGGAGCGGGGAGGGCTCGTGGGGACTAGGACGTTGCCCAAAATATATCAGCGGAAAGAGAGCTAGAGTTGAGGGGATTCTCTCCTTCCTTCTTTTTTTTTAACCTAAAAGAGCGGGGAGGGGGGGGGCGAAAATCAAAAGACCTGACCCCCTCCCCCACTTCTCCTGACCCCCCCCACCCGCCCCCCTTCTTTCAACCCAGGTCCTGTTTCAAGCAGTCATTCCTTGCACCAAATGTCCTCCGGGCTATTTCAACAAACACTGAGCTGTGGGTTTAACTGTGCACATCAAAGTGAACAACCGAGAGAACGGTCCTGTAAGGGACATAAGCGTCTTTTCTGCAACACCTTCCCCCCCCCTTTTTTTTTTTGGAAAGAAAAACGGGGTGGGGGGTAAAACAAGCCGAAATAAAAGGCCACAGTTCTTCAGATCGCAGCATTGGCAAAGACGCCAGCCTAAGATTCGGGCGTTAAACCCGGACTAAAGAGCTAATCGTGAGGGTTTTTTTTTTTCCCTCCCCGTGGAGACCTGGGGTTTTCGTGGGTACGTTAGTGCCGAAGCTTTGAGACGCCGATTATTATTATTATTGCCTCTCGAGTTGTTACTAAGTTGCCAGGACCTTATCAAAGGGAAACAATCTCTAGCCAACTCCCCCAGGCTTTGGAACGTCAGAAGTAAGTGATCCTGCCGCCCCAATCGTATTATGCCTGCAATTCTCTTCATGCTGCAGGAATCTTAAAGGGACAGGCAGCATTCCCTCCTCCCGGTTCTGCCAGCTCCACTCCCTGCCTTTAACCCTTTTATTGCCCAATCAACTCAACCTTTCTATCCAAACTCTTCCTCCCCCCCCCTTCCCCCATGAGATAAAGATCAATTGCTGTTTGAACTCTCTTCCTTTTCTTTCACCTACAATGCCCAGCAATGGCTGTATTGCTCGTTTGAAGAGGAGGGAGGTGGGGGGGGGGAGATGGCCAACTCTCAAAGAGGGAGGCTGCAATCATTTTTGCAATATAGCCCCCCACAGCCCCTCCTTCTCCTCTTCCTCCTCCTCCTGGCTTCATCTTACAAAGAAAATAATCCTTTTTCCTTTTATTTCCTTTTATTCTGCATCACAACTAAACCCCAGTGCTACCTCCTTCTCCTCTTCCTCCTCCTCTTCTTGGGTTCATCTTAAAAAGAAAATAGTCCTTTCCTTTTATTTCCTTTTATTCTGCATCCCAACTAAACAATCTCTGATTGTAACAGAACTGGCACACCAACAAAACTCTGTTTAACCCCCCCACCCATATGTTAAATATTAAACAGACACTGAATGCTTTAGAAAGGGCTTTAGACAAAAGGTTCTAATTAGGGACTGGATCTGCACTTTTCAGGCCAATCCACCTCCTTACATAGTCTAGATCTGTTGTCTTTTAGGGGTTTTTAACTGTTTTGTGGACCATCCCAGAAAACAGAAACCCAAAGCTTCTGAACTTCATGTGAAGTTCCAGTGCCACCTCTATTCCATTCTAAAAGAATTCATACCTTTATGAATTCTAACACACACACACACACACACAGAGAGAGAGAGAGAGAGAGAGAGAGAGAGAGAGAGAGAGAGAGAGAGAGGTTTTAATCTGTGTGTAAATTTATGGAATTTCATTTTTTAACTTCATTTAAGAAATAAGAATAATCAGCATGAATAAGATTTGGCAATAAATGTATTTTTCTCAGTAAGGAAGACTGTCTTTAATCACATTATAATTAACTTTTATCACCCAGCACAGAGACCCCTGCTCATTGTGCTAAAAGCTGGACAGATACAGATGACACTACATTTTTCTGTTTCTTTTTCTCTTTTAATGTGCATATTCAGAAGAATGCAGCTTAAGCCTGTGTTTACTCTCACAAGCGCAAACTGAATTATACCATGGGTGCAAAGATGACCGTTTTAGGGCACTAAAGGAGCAGTGCAGTCATTTCTTTTTTGTTCAAATGTTGTTGATCAACATTGAAATTGCATGCATCTTTATGAGTTCCTTGCCTGGTCCTCTTTATGCTTTCCCCAACTTTTTCACCTCAAAGCATCCTTCCTTGCTATTTACTTTGCAGAAATTGTTCTCTCAAACTAAGATCCAGATTTAATTCCCTGATAACTCAACAAACAGCTTGAAGGAGAAATAAGTGGAATGCAAACTTTAATTAGATACTGAGTATCTCGGAGAATCAGATGCAATTGAATGGAAGGGTGGGGGGAACCCCGAATCTATTAGTTAATTCAGAACAGGAGATCAGTAGGTGTGCGTGTCAAACAATGCACAAACTCCCACAGAATGCAGATTTTAAAAAAGGGTGAGTCTTCAATTCCATGGTTGTGGTCACTATCTCTACACTTCCTACCACTTCAGACACACTGATTCATTACACACATGTTAATTTATAATATGGTTGGCTTGGTCTTGCTTCAGCATGTGGGAAAACTAGCCAGTGATTTATAAGATATGATTTATGTAAATTAAGGCATCCCAGCCAGCCATGGCTTATCCAACCAATTCAGCCAGTCTGTTTAAAGGTTTTAAGATTATGATTTATAATAATAATAATAGTAGTAAAGTTGGAAGGGACCTTGGAAGTCATCTAATCCAACCCCCTGCTCAGGCAGGAAACCCTACACCATTTCGGACAAATGGCTGTCCAGTCACTTCTTAAAAACTTCCAGTGTTGGAGTATTTACTGCTTCTGGAGGCAGGCTGTTTCACTGATTAATTGTTCTCACTGTCAGGAAGTTTCTCCTTAGTTCTAGGTTGCTTCTCTCCTTGATTAGTTTCCACCCGTTGCTTCTTGTCCTGCCTTCAGGGGCTTTGGAAAATAGCTTGATTCCCTCTTCTTTATGGCAGCCCCTGAGATATTGGAACGCTGCTATCATGTTCCCCCTCGTCCTTCTCTTCGTTAAACTAGACATACCCAATTCTAGCAACCGTTCCTTATATGTTTTAGCCTCCAGTCCCCTAATTATAGCTGAGACTACTGTAGAACCCCAAAAGTGTTTTATTCAATGGCCCCAAACTTGCAAATTATATTGATGAGAGAAATCTTTGCTTGTTATGCTGCATGAGGCCAGTCTCTGCAAGTATGATTAATGCCATTATTTGTCATAATCTCTAAACCAGTGGTTCTCAACCTGTGGGTCGGGACCCCATTTGGGATCGAATGACCATTTCACGGGGGTCGCCAAACAACGCAGTCCGCCATTTTTTCCCCCTTTTCCTTAGCTGTGCTACTCCCTTTTATTCTAGTGGCTTTTGAAAGCCAATAGAATAGATTCTCTTGAATAGAGTCTAATTCTATTGGCTTTCAAAAGCCAATAGGAATTGTCCACGCTGTCTCTGCCCTGCTGAGCCCGCCAAAAGTCCCATTCTGCAAACGATGCTGCACCAGTTGAATAGTCCTCGACTTACGACCAGTTGAGTAGTCCTTGACTTACGACCGGTAGGGGGTCGCGGCATTAAAAAGGTTGAGAACCACTGCTCTAAACCAAGCTTAAATAGGCTGAAATGTGACCTAAAATTAAGTCCAGTGAAGAAACCTTCAGAATAGACCATTTCCTTAAAAAGTTCCTTTGATCAGTATATGTGTATAGCACAACTTCTATGGAAGGAGCGTGTGTACCATTATCTCACATTAGCTTCCCTATTAACAGCTGATAGGTATAAAAGATTTCCATAAGCACTGCTAATGTCTTCCCAAATCCCCTGAGGGATTGGACAGAGAAGGTAGCACTGCCAAGGCTGGGAGGCAAAATGGACTTGGCTCATTCAGGCTTCCATGAAGGCAAAATATCTATGGAACTTCTGGAAGTTACAGGAATATATCTGCGTGCAAGGGCCAGCCACCTAAAATTTAGGTATCCGTCTTGAAATATCACGCACACACCCAAGTATGAAAAAAGTGCGGTCTAGATGTTACCTAATGGTAATGAAATGTCTGCAAGCTCACAGAGCACCAATTTCAACCCTGAGCTACAAATATTCTCCTTCAAAAGTTGGGGTCATTTGCTTAGAGTAGACTCAATGCAGTTAATGGGGTTTATACATAGCTATGGATGGGAAGGGTGAGGAAACCACAGTTCTAGGCAAATTTTTCCATGGTGAAATGCACAGCCTTCATGAAAATACATATTTTGGCATTTATCATAGCTAAATTCTGTTTTCTTTTAGCTCCTCTCTCGAATGAATGGAAAAGCAGCTTGTCAACCCCTCTCTTCTGCCCCCAAAACAATGTTGTTTAGGGCAGGGTTGGGGACTTTGAGGCTCTCTCACTAATGCTGGGACTCTCATTTGTCAGCCCCAGTCACCATGATAAAAAGTAAGGGATGAATGGCAGCTGTACAGTAGTTCAAAAGTACCTGCAGTACCATAGGAAATCAGTCTGTCAAGGAAGAATGTTGTGCTGCTCCAGGACTAAGGAATAACAACTCCCCCCCCCCGAAAAAGTTCCACGTAGCCCCACACCACCCTTTCTAAAATACCAGCTTCAGCCACCTTTTTCCATCAAAGCAATTTATATTAAGCCTCTTTGAAATACAAAGCCTCCCTACAACCTATAATTAGCCTTCCAGACGAACTTCTGCAACAACACATATGCATTGAGTTCACCTGCGACCTGATCTTTGCAAGCTATTCACGGAGCCGGGAAATTGCAAGAAAACAAACGCCTAATTTAGAAAGCCCATCCAAGCCGTGGGCCGTCAATCCCCTCGCCTATCAAAGCTCCGGGCCTGGGGGAAAAAAAAAAATCACCGAAGGCCTAGGTAGGACAACCAGAAGCCAGCAAAGGGAGAAGAAAGAGGACTCTGTAATTACAAAGCATCAAAAGGTGTGTAAAGTTCCTTTGAAGACCGTCTCCCCATTGACGTCACGGATAAGGATGTCCCCACGTGGAAGCGCAGAGGCGAAGGTTCGCGACTCCGGCCTGGAGAAAACTGCGCTGGAGGTGGGGGGGGGGGTCTGCTCTTTCCGGAATCCATCCGAGCCAGAGGATGGGCTCCAAGGAAGCATCTCCAACCTCTCCTGGATGCTCGATTGGCCATGATTTGGAGAAAGGCCAATCTCCTATTAAAGGAGAGCAGGGATGCCGAAAGCTAAACTCTCCTCCCTAGCCAAGCCCACTCCCTGGCCGGGAAGGGGAGGGGTTGCAAAGCACGCTTGAACTCAGCTAAGCGCCTTTCAGGAGGGGCAACTAGAGTCCCCTGGCATCGGGGAATGAATGAATGGCACACGGCGCTTCCCCCCCCCCCCGTCCCAGGCGAGGTCCCCGGCCTCCAGCCACCACCGGCCTAGCCTAGGAGAAACCCTTGGTAGTTTTCACTCGCCGTGCTCGCGCCCTAAACCGCGCTGGCGGGCGTCATCGCGGCCTTTCCCATTGGCCTGTCCGCCAACTTTTACTCCCCCTCTCGGCTTCTCCGATTGGACAATCGGGTGGAGGGGAGGAACACACGTCTGCGATTGATACATTGGCAGAGGCCGCTGCGGGAGGGGCCACCGACCCGCTCGCTATTTCTTAATGAACTTTTCACTCTGCTGGCCGGCCGGCCGGCCGGGAGAAGCAGTTGGCCGTGGTGACCGGAGAAGGGCGGGAGGAGGCGGTTTGGGAGCTTCTGGCTTGGCCTGATCCCGATTTGACAGTTGCTTCGGTTTGAACCAGGAAGTCCGGCTTAGAACATCCGAATTCTCCCTTTTACTTATGCCGGGTCCCCTTAATGAATGCAGTTTAGATTAACAGGAGTGAAGGCGGCTCGATCATTTGGGATCTGGGATCTTCTGTTTATCTCTGAATTGGAATATTATTAAATATCCTTGGATGGCCTGTGTCTGAACTGGGATATTATTATAAAGAAAATGGGGTTATTTTATGCACACAACAATGTGTAATTACAGCTGCCAGTTCTTTAGCTGATGCTCATCTTTCAGGCACATTGAGTTTCTTCCCAAGAACCTAGGAAGACATAATGTATCTGCATAGTACAGTGGTTCTCAACCTGTGGGTCGGGACCCCATTTGGGGTCCAACGACCATTTTATGCGGGTCGCCAAACAACGCAGTCCACCATTTTTCCCCCCTTTCCTTAGCTGTGCTACTCCCTTTTATTCTATTGGCTTTTGAAAGCCAATAGAATAGACTCTCTTGAATAGAGTCTAATTCTATTGGCTTTCAAAAGCCAATAGGAATTGTCCAGGCTGTCTCTGTCCTGCTGAGCCCGCCAAAAGTCCCATTCTGCAAACAGTGTTGCACCAGTTGAGTAGTCCTCGACTTACGACCGGTTGAGTACTCCTCGACTTATGACCGGTTGGGGGGTCGCGGCATTAAAAAGGTTGAGAACCACTGGCATAGTATAAGTAGGGATCTAAGCAGTGTGGCCTTTTGTAATTGGCATATGAAAATTTTGTCAATGCGCAGATTTTCTAAGTGCCACCCAAGATTTTTTGGTATGGTCCCCAGTCTGTTGATAACCGCTGGGATCACCACAGCCAGTTTATGCCTAATCTTTCAACTTTGATAATACTTCTCCAATTGATCTTCTCCAATTCTTTGTTTTTTATTCTACTACCCCCTGGTATTGCAGCATCATTATTACTGTTCCATAGCCATCTAGTAGTCTATATGCTCAGTTTCTTGCTTCTGACAATATATGTTAAAAATAAGGAGGGGGGGGAGGATGTTACAAGTACCCTTAACCACAATGGATTCCAGTGTGAACTTGTTGGCCTGGGTATTGATATCAAACCTGGCTACCCTAAAAGTCTAGTTGGACAAATGAGGGCTTACTATGGCTACAGTGCTTTAGATTTCAACACCGAAATCCACCCTTAACTGCTTTTGTTTATTTATTAAACTTGTATGCTGCCCAGTAACAAGTCTGCGCAGCCCACAATAATCAAAACAAGGAAATTACACTAAAGCCAATTAAAAGGAAAATAAAAATTGCAAGAATGAGAGACCAGATGGAAAAGAAGGAAAGATGTGGGTAGAGCCAAATTTTCATCATGTTTCTAAAGCAGGGGTCTCCAAACTTGGCAACTTTAAGACTTGTGGACTTCAACTCCCAGAATTCCTCAGCATAGCTGTTTTAAATAATTGCAAAGTAGGAGCCATACAGAACTATTATTTTTACAAATAACCCAAGACATATCCAACACAGGTTTCCCCACAACAACAATCCTAATGGAATTCCCTATCCTCTTTTGAACTCCAGCAAAACACAAAATGTCTGAACAGCAGTTTTATACAAGGATGCTGGTACAATATTCAAAGTTTCTATCCATGCTGTCTGGCTGCAGCATTGATGGGACAGGATGAAGTGTCACCTCATTGAATGTCGGCTCTGCCTCTGTAGGTCAGGTTTTAATTTGGATTAGGCAACTCACACATACGTTGCCTTTCATTGGACCTTTTCCCACTTACCCAAACATCCTGGCAACCTTCTCTTTTTGCTGGGTAGCCATGATGTGGCTTTCATTCTATCCCCAGCCTTTGAGTGAGACAGTCTTAAGCCATATTTACCTGAACTGGTGGGTTTTTTCCCCATTTCTGAAATTCTCCAAAGGGAGGGTGTGTGTGTGTGTGTGTGCGTGCGCACACGCGTGCATGCAACTGCCTGGAAAAGTCCTCACAGATTTCTTGGCAAGATTTTGGAAGTGACTTAGACACTCTCTTCCTCCTAGGACTGAGAGTGGCTCTTCCAACGTCACCCAGCTAGCTTCATGTCTAAATGGAACTAAAAGTCACCGTCTCCAGTTTCTAGCGGGACCTTAACCCAGTGTTTCCCAAACTTGACAATTTTAAGGCATGTGGACTTCAACTCCCAGAATTCCACAGCCAGCAATGCTGGCTGTGGAATTCTGGGAGTTGAAGTCCACATGCCTTAAAATTGTCAAGTTTGGGAAACACTGCCTTAACCCAAACTGGCTGTCTTAAGACGGACTTAAGGTATGTCATTTAGGCTTTGTCACCCATTACTTTGGAGGGAAACTAGATGACCACAGTGGGTCAAAATAGGCAGAACAGATAGTCCTCGACCTTCAACCATTTGTTTAGTGACACAAGTTACAACGGTACTGAAAAAAGTGACATATGACCATTTTTCACCCCTGCAACCATTACAGCATGCCCTGTGGTCACGCGATCAAAATTTGGGGCAATTGACATGTATTTATGATGGTTTTCAGTGTCCCTGGGCCATGTGAACACCATTTGTAACTTCCTAGTCAGCTTCCAACAGGCAAAGTCATTGGGGAAGCCAGATTTGTCTAATGACTGCATGATTCACTTAACAGCTGCAGTGATTCACTTAATAACCATGACAAAAAGGTCATAAAATGGGGCAAAACTCACTTAACAACTGTCTTGCTTAGCAATGGAAATTTGGGGCTCAGTTGTGGCCATAAATCAAGGATTATCTGTAGAGGCAGGACTGGGATCAGCAACAAGGACAGCAAACTTCATGGTAGTATAGTTTTCTGTCAACTTATGAAAGAATGGAGACAGGTGTATTGACTAACTAAACCAGAAGTCCCCAACCTTTTGAGCATGGAGAAAGTTTTTTCCGTGGACTGGAGGGGGTATGGTTTCATGTACTATCTACATCCCGCGGACAAGGCTTTGCTTGTTTGCACGGACCAGTTTCTGGCATGCCATGGCCCGGTGCTGGTCCACAGACTAGGAGTTGGGGACCTCTGAACTAAATTGATCTTTATAGTGCCATTCTAATATTTTCTTTGCACATGACCATCTTCAGTGCTTAAAAGTCTTACGCTCTCGTTTTTTCATTTACCACAGTCTTCCGCTAAAGTAAAGTTTGCCGACACTCTGAAAGTTGTCTTTCAACCTCAATCACTTTTGGAGTTCTTTTACTGCTAACTTTAAAAAAAAATTAGAAAAATAAGGTTTCTCTATGGCCATAGCCCTGTTCAAAGTTCATTCCTTGTCCTCATATTTATGTCTTACCAAAGCAACCTCAAAGCTGAACTACAGTCTTTGGGATCCTTTCTTCATGATTACAACTCAAGTTTCATTCTCCCAGTCCTTTCTCAGATGCTTTTCTGTTCAACCACTCATGCAGAAATTCTTAGAACACATGATTTCATTTATTCTTTAGGAAATTGTTATGGTCACCCATCTTAAACAAATAGATGGGCAATTCACAATACAAAACAATAAAAACCACACACAATATAAATAAATATAAAAATACCCCATACCAAAACCAAGGCTGAAGTAATATATATATATTATAAAATTTGGATTGCTAACAAAGAATTAAGGGAGAATGGGATAGCTATTTCGAGTTTCTTAACTCTCTTCAGCCACACTTACCCTTCTGAGATTTGAGCCTGGGCTGTGTGCATGTTAGGCAGCTGTATTTACCTCTAGGCCACAGGCTCCTTCTCACTTTGTCAGCTGTATCAGGGAGGGAAGAGCATCCTATATGTTTGTGTTCCCTTTATTTTTTTGAGCAGTATATATATGTATGTATGTATGTATGTATGTATGTATGTATGTATGTATGTATTACCTTCAGTCACAAATTTACCAGTGATGGGATCCAGTAGTTAACAACCCAGCTCTAATATCTTTGGGAAAGGCCAGGTTTGTACAGTCTTCATAAGGCCAACTAGGTTGGGGATTTCCAGATCTCTGGGGGGAAGCTGTTCCTCAGAGATTTGCAGAGAAGACACCTCTTCTGGGTTCTGCAAGATGGCACTTTTTAAAGACATTTATCCACTCTACTAGATGTGATAGGAAGAGTAGAAACAAATGCAGATAAGGTGGTCCCACAAAGAACCTGGGCTTATGCCATGTCAGGTTTTATAAGTGATAACCGGTGTCCTGAACTGAACCTAGATGCAGACTGCAGTTCATACAGCAGTACTCATACAGCAGAGTTACTACTACTACATGGATGAACTTTGATTCATCCATCCAACGCTGCAAATGCTGCTGCCTTATGAATCAACTGGTGCTTTCAACTGTTTTTCCAAGGACAGTCCCATGTGCAGCTCATTGCAGTAATCCAGGTAGGAAGTGAATAACGCATAAGTGACTATGAGCAGAACCTCCTGATCACGGAAAACGTGCAACTGATGCCCAGCTGGATCTGTGCAAAGGCCCTCCTAGTGACAATTGCTACTTACTCCTTGAGCAGCAGTTGTGAGCCCAGGAGAATCCCCGGATTGTGCCCTAGCTCTCTTTGGGGGAGTGCAACTCCATTCAGAGTTACTGATGGAACAGCTCCAGGAACAGGGTGCCTCCAAACATAAAGACACTTCAGTGTTGCTGAGATTGAGTTGCAGCCTATTGATTTCCATCGAATCCCTCACAGCCTCCAAGCATTGGCTAAGCATTTCTGCAACATACTTTGTACAATGCTGACAGATGAACACGTTCAGCACCTTCATGTAAAAATTAAATTGGATTAAGGAAAGAATAAAGCCCCAAGGTACTCCACATGGCAGAAACAGGGTTAGACCTCTTCCCCTCCATCAATACTACTGCTCACTGAAACTGGCCTAAGAGGAAGGTGGAGAACCACCTCAGAACTGTGCCTCGCGTTCCCACCCACTAATCTAACTCAAAAGATGCCATTGTCAGTGGTATCAAAGGCCACCAAGATATCCAGGAGGGCCAGGATGTATGTGCCATTTCATCTCAAACCTTTCAGAGAGTATCCACAAGCATAACCATTGCTGTTTTGGTGCTATAACCTGGCCTGAAACCAGACTAAAAAACATCCAGATAATATATTTTCTCCAAGCCTTTTTTGCTTCATAGGGCTATTCTCTCAACAACCTTCCCTAGGAGAGGAAGATTTGCAAACTGGATGAAAATTGCCCAGTACAATTGGAACAAAAGAATAGCTTTTTGAGAAAGGGACAGAAAGCTTTCAAAGCAGGTAAAGTGCTTCCTTTTGCAAAGAAGCATCCACAGCTTGGATCCAACCACATATCACCTGCAAGGAGGTCTTAACCAGCCAGGCTAATATACAGAAGCCACGTTAACAGCTTCAAGGATCCTGCCTAATTCCTCAGGACCAATAGGTTAGAACTCTTCCCAGATACTTGAGCAAGACTATTCCTCAGTCAGTTCCATAGATTTTGCCTAGACAGAGTCCAACACTGAGCAGATAAAAGGGATATCTTACCCAGGAGGAACTCACAACAAGGCTGCTGGACCACTATCCGTGGACACAATCAGAGCAGAGATTTAAGTCAATTTCATTGCCACCAATAAAGGTTCTTAGCATGATCAGATTCAATCTTTATCTTCAGAGATGTTCCAGATCAGGGGTCTTCAAACTTGGCCCTTTTATGACTTGTGGACTTCAACTCCCAGAATTCCTCAACCAGGCACGCTGCTGAGGAATTCTGGGAGTTGGTGTCCACAAGTCATAAAAGGGCCAAGTTTGAAGACCCCTGTTCTAGATGTCTCTTGCACTGATTGATTTCATGGAGTTCCTTTGAAAAACAGGGTTCTCTATGGGATCCATAGATGCAGACATTCTGTGCGCGCATGATCTGAGTCAAGGCTGTCAATACCTGGGCCTTCCAAGCTGAGACTAAGGCCTCAGTCAGGCTCTGCAACAGAGTTTCAGGAACAGCCCAAGTTCCTCTGGAATCCTGAGTCCATCAGTCACTTGGGTGGACCAATCAAATAGGCCCTTTCAACCAAGTAGCATATGGGAGAAGCAAACTACCTCCTCTCCTATCCAAAATCAACTTTGATGGTGCCTTGCTCAAAACTCGTACATCTATTTTATTTTTTTATTTTATTATTTTATTTTATTTTATTTTATTATTTTATTTTATATTTTATTTTATTATTTTATTTTATTATTTTATTGATAATCAGAACATTTCTTATCCAAGGTTTCTCATTCAGGAACACATTTGGAAATGTGTGCTTCAAATCACAGGAGTCAGAAATCCACAAATCACAGGAGTCAGAAGCCGCACCTGACGCAAAGCCCCTCTTTCCTATTTCTTAACAATTTAGCAGGTTTCTGTCCAACAAAAGTGGAAGCAATGCCTCACATGGCATCTAGCTGAATCCAATATTAGTATTTTATAGAAAAAAAATTGATATCATAATTTAAATAATTGATCCAAATCTTGCAGCCAGTGTTTTTATGGTTCCAGTGGAAGAATTATTCAGAGATATATCCCATAGGATATAGTATATGAGGTTCTTTATGGAACTTGCTCATGATGTCTCCACTTGTTTGCCTCCTACCTTTGCCACTTCTGAGCAACACAAACATGAACAGCCTCATGCCTGGGGCACAAGCATAGAACACAGTGAGGCCAGAGACCTAGATAAGGTACTACAAAACCAAGTAGCCCTCTGTTCATGCTGGAAAGTCAGGATTACCTGACTTTGTAACTGTATGGTGAAGTCCTAATTTTAATGTTTCAGCCTGCAGGGACTCTATCACATTGCTCTCTACCACAAGCCTTAAGGAGCCTGGATGATTTTGAATTTCCATCTGATTCCTATCTGCCACTGAAAATCAATTTCTAGCCTCAGCAGAGGGCAAAAATTAACCGTTTCTATTTTATTTTATTTTATTTCTACGCTTACCACACTTCACATTTTCTTCTGCTGCAGTAGCAAAAAAAACCCAAAGCCAGAAGGGCCTCAAGAATCAGTGGCACAATCCAACTAAGTCCCTTTCCAAGGAAACCTTTCGCAGAGCTAGTGAAGTTGTCTACTGCTTTCATGAGTTTGTTGACCAGCAGGAAGGCTGTTTCTGGTGTTAGTATGCTGTCCATAAAATAAACTAGATAGAATCAGAAAGGAAATACTCTCCCAAAGCTACTTCTAAAATAAATATGGGAGGGGGATAGCCAGGGAAAAAAATAGGACTTTGGGGGAAAGATAAACTTTACCAAAAGACAGCACATAGCACAGTGGTTGCAAACCTATGGCACGGGTGCCAGAGGTGGCACTCAGAGCCCTCTCTGTGGGCACGCACGCTGTTGCCCCAGTCCTAGGCCTTCAGATGGGTTTTATAAAACCTTTTCGCTTTAGGCCTCCGCCGCCGTGTGCAAAAAAAAAAAAAAGGTTCAATCAATCAGTCAATTTCAACTTCTCATGGGGAAAAAAAATATCTCGCAAAGTTGGAATTGATTGATTGAATTTTTTAGTCTGCTGTTACCACCGCAGCCACGCCCACCCAATGGGCCACACCCACCAGGCACCCGACGATGCATAAGTGGGTTTTGGGTTACAGTTTGGGCACTCGGTCTCTAAAAGATTCGCCATCACTGACATAGCACATCCAGCAACCATGTGTTGAGATGGGGCTACCTTCCTGTTTGGCTACCAATATCTTCTACTGACATCTGGAAATTGAGTGTGAAATTTTTCTCATCTTCTCTTTCCATAGTTTAGGCTGTAACACTTTGGTTTCAGTGTTAGGATCTCCTTTGAGGCTGAAGACAAATTGGAGACAACTTCAAGGTCTATTCTTCCTTGCCAGCCCCATCCCCAAGAGAGATGCTATCAAAGATGAAAATTCCTAACCTTGGAAAACTTTCAGCCCTGTCCTTTAAGGCTACCCTCCCACTCTTGCCTTCCTCCTGACGTGGAGGAGTAGCCATTTTAAAATAATTTCTTTTCCGGGCCCATACACATAACTCTTCTCTTTTGCCAGGAACCCAGTCAGCCAGGCAACCAGTGAGTTGGAGTTTTCCTCCTGTTGTTAAGATTGATGTGCGGCTTGGGTGGTCTATCTTTTTTTAATTTGGGGGCACCATATGGACACTCAGTACACACCTATCTTCTGTTTAATCCATTGCAGATTAAGAGAGGGACTCTTTAATAGTAAGGAGGATGAAAGAGGGCAGGCAGGAAGGAGGCAACATATGCAACTGCTTTCTGCTTTGAAGTTGCAGCACCGACACCTTGTGTCAGATCCTAGCCTGATGAGAAAGAAGTGTCTTTGGACAGAGTGCAGTCTGGACACTTCCAAAGTGGCCTTGCTATTTAAAATGTTGCATCTGTTTTCACCGTTTAGAACTTGAGAGGGTTTCACAGTCGCCCCTCTCATTAAACCCGGGCAGACCTCAAGGGTGAATCCTAGGAACATGTCCCAGGTGTAGGAGCAGGCTCCAATAAACCTCTTTTGATTCTTCTTTTCTTTGTTTCCCTGAAGTTCAGCAGCTGACAGCCCCATCAAGTTCACCCTACTTAGGAAAGATTCAGTGGGGAAAGGGGTGGGAGGGGAGAAGCTACCCATTTAACAGCAGCCTTGATCTGGAATATTATCAGGAAACCCACATTTGGCAGCTAACATCTTCAGCAGTCAACTAACACAAGGCAGTAGCATTACCTCTTTGAACAAAGGCGTGCAGTGAAAAGAAGAAAGAGATCATTTTGCCACAAATCAGTGCATGCCATCCTTGAAACAGTACGCCAGCTCGTCCTTTGTCTTAGAGAAAACAGGCTGTCTGAAAGTCCCCCCTGGCAGTAGAAACTTCTTTGGCTCCAGCAGAAGTCAAGATTTCACCTCAAATCCCCAAACCTGCTATTCAGGCATTGCCACTGACATCATAGACACATGCAAGGCGATGGTGTAGCATTCTCACCAGTGGTCAGGATGATAACAAGATCAAAGGCTCACAACTACTTCAGCCGAAGTGATGGAACAGGTTTGATCAAAATGAAAAGAAAGGGCCTGTATATAGAGCATATGAGTAGCTTGGAGCCCACATGTTGGTTAATACCTTTGAAGTTACTCTTTTTTTAATTGTAAATTACTTCATAGGTGCATTAAGCTGCTCTCAGCACTGTTCATCTGTATAAGTGGATTGTATAATAAGTCAAAAAATACATGACAAGTCTTTTTCCCCAGCCAAAAAAAGCAAAACGAATTACCGCTCCCAGGCAGGTCAGCAGCTTCTGATCTCAAAAAGGAAGTTAAAAGAAAGAAGATGAAAAGAATGTTCCTTTGCACAGGTGTGGTCCTAGCCAGCTTCCCCAACTTGGCACCTTCCTCCCAGATGTTGGGGAAAGAGGGCTAGGACTCAACCCCCGTCTGCACAGAGTATAATATCTTGGGTCACCACTCATCTTCCCCCTCTCCATCCCTCTCCTCCAGCTACAGTTCCCCCCCACCACCACCCTTTGACAACAGCTCCCTTCCTTTCCTTGGAGAGGACTGTGAATTTTCTGTCCAGATAACTAGTGCTGCTGAATTTATGGGAATTATTACCAGATTAACCAGATCCTTTAAGAGGGCTGCAGCAATTTATAGATGTCAGTTTGTGTGCATTCCCTTGCAACTTGAGCTGCAGAGAGGTATTCAGAGAAACACTTATATGCCGCCCTTAAACCTTAAACAGCGTGCTTTTCAATGCAGGTAGTCCTCCACTTACAACTGTTCATTTAGTGACCGTTTGAAGTTACAACATCACTGAAAAAAGGGACTTATAACCATTTGTCCACGCTTGTGACTGTTTGGTATCCCCATGGTCATGTGATCAGAATTTGGATGCTTGTCAAATGACAGTTGCAGTGTCCTGGGATCATGTGATCCCCTTTTGTGACCTTCTGACAAGCAAAGTCAATGAGGAAGCCAGATTCAGTTAACAACTATGCTACTACCTCTACAACTACAGTGATCCACTTAACAACTATGGAAAGGTCGTAAAATGGGGCAAAATTCACTTACTAACTGTCTCACCTCATTGTTAATATTTGATTATGTTTATTCTGCATTCCTTAAAAAGCTTCAGCTGCTAATTTCAGCAGATCTGGCTACCAATATTGATACCAAGCAAGGCCCAGACAGTCTGCTGGTCATTCGGCGATCCTATCTGATCACACAAGCTTCAAAGCTTAGAAGTTCCTTTGCTTTCAAAGAAGGAAGAGGAAGAGGAAGAGGAGGAGGGAAAGGAAGGAGAGACAAGGAGGCAGAAAAGGAAACCATCATCCCCGGCTGATAACCCTACAGTACAGTAATTACTAAAGCTAAGAAAGAGAAAGAAGAAACTTTCTGGAAATACGATCCTTTTTAGAGCATTACAATATTGCCTTGGAAAAAGCCCACATGAGGCTACCAGATATCACAACAGGCAAAGAAGGATACAGATGACTGGAATGGAGGACAAATGGCAGGGGAAGGATGACACACTCTTTCATTTTCTTGGCATCTGTGACAAATTACGAGGGGAAAAAAAATACCCTGGCCAGGGATCTCCAATCTCTTCAGCTCATTGCCCCTTCGTTCAGATTGTTCATTGATTGCCAAATATTTATTGAATGAAAATAATTTAATAATTTAATAAATAATACTTTAACTAATAGTACTATGAATAATAATAATAATGGATAGACCCATCAATCCTTGAGGTTGACATTGTTCACTTTGAGGAACTGGCCTTAGGCCTACGTGTATATGAAATTGCTTTTTCCAGCATCCCAAAAATTTGTTTTTCAATTGCAATGTTTTTTCCAACAAATCTTTATTTTCAGGAGCATATACCCGTGATAATGTGGAATCAACAATGCTGCACTTTCCAAATTTCACCGTAGAACTGGATGAGGATGGGGATGAGTCATGCGATCTAAGGACTACGTTGAGAGGTTGGATTGAACCAATTGCTGGAATTCGGAAAGAAAGTAAAGAAAGTAAACTGTCAATTAAATCTAGAGACTGTCATGTCTGTCAACAGATCAGAAAAAGCATTTATTTACAAGGTCACAATATACAAAAATATGAATTACTGTTATGAAAACATCCAGTTTTGTTTTTTTTGAAAAATGCACAAATATCTAGTACAAGGGTCCTTAACCCCTGGTCCGTTGACCGACATCAGACCGTGGCATGCCAAAACCAGGCCGCGCAAACAAGCGAAGCACCATCCACAGGAAGCAGGCAGCACACAAAACCACACACCCCCTCCAGTCCATGGAAAAATCTCTCTCCATGAACTGGTACCTGGGGCCCAAAAGGTTGGGAGGGGTGGGGGCGCTGATCTAGTATCAAAAGGGATCCCGAAGATACCAATTCCCTCTTTGTGCTTCCTTATCCTTCTTAGGTCAGGATGGAACTGAGATCCCTTATCGCTGCAGCCATTTCATGCACAAAAGCCCATCATCAGTCCTCTCAAGATGGAGCTTCCACTTAGCCAGGAAAATGTTGACTGGTTTTGTCTTTGTTGGCACAAGGAACCTGCAGGCATCGTGCCAGGTTGATCAAATGCACGAGAGGTGTGTGTTTCAACATTTCCTGGCTAGGTGGAAGGTCTGCCTTGAGAGAACTGATGCTGGACCTGGAAGAGCATGGCTCTATGATCTGCTGGAAATTTCCTGGAGGCAGGTGTGTCTGGCTAGCTCATCTGCAGCTGCGGCTGGAAAGGTAGGCATTCCAGGGAAGGGAAAGGGGGCAGATTGGACTAGGCCACTCTTTGCTTTATCTTCTGGAGAGCAGCCAGATGCAAAAGAGGACAAGGCTCCTGCATTTTAAATAGCTTCACAGTGGAAGGAATTTTAGGCATGCAAACGAGATCTGCTAAAATTTCTGCATAAGAATGAAAGACTTTGTCTGGCATCTGGATGCCCAAATCCTCTATTGTCACTTGCTTTGCTGAGGGTTTCTGCCAGTTGGGTAGTTTACCTTCACATTCCCAAGGTCCAAGCTACCCACTGCAGATATATTTCTTTATCCCTCTTGTTGTCACTTAGGAATGGAAAAGCAGTCATTGCACAGCACCAGCTATGGAGAAAAGGGGTTTTTTTTAAGATTTTTTTTTTTTTTTTTTTTTTGCTACTGGTCAAAGATCGGGCTACTGACCAGGGGACATGGAATAATTTTAGGCTATTCTTCACCTCTTGGAGGAAAAATGAGCCATTAGCTGAATGAATACAGTAAGCAAAGGATGAAAACTGCTGCTCTCATAGGTAATAACAGCTATCAGTTTAGAAGTCTGAAAATAGTTCATGGAGGACCAAGCTACTCATGGCTGAGCATCATGATGAATACACACCAATTCCAGAATGCAAGATGACATGTCATAAACATTAGCTGCTAAGGAGCAATAGGAGATTGTTCTTTCCTGTTACTGTTTATAAGCTTTTTGAATGCTCCTAATTGGCCACTATATAGCACAGAATCTAGGACCAGGCAAGCCTTGGGCCAGGTCCATATGAGTCTTTGATCTAGTGGAACATGTTAGTTAATTCTGTCATGATTTCAATAGGATTTATGCTTTCTTACATATATTTTAAGGTAAAGGTTTCCCTGTCCATTGCTAGGGCAGTGATGGCTAACCTTTTAGAGACCGAGTGCCCAAACTGTAACCCAAAACCCACTTATGTATTGTCGGGTGCTGGGTGGGCATGGCCTGTTGAGTGGGTGTGGCCATTGGGTGGGCATGGCTGTGGTAGTAACAGCAGACTGGGTGGGACTAAAAAGTTCAATCAATCAATTCCAACTTTGCAAGATCTTTTTTTTTTCCCCTCGAGAACTTGAAATTGATTGATTGATTGAACCTTTTTTTTTTTTTTTTGCATATGGTGGCAGAGGCCTAAAGTGAAAAAGTTTTATAAAACCCAGCTGAAGGCCTAGGACTGGGGCAATGGCGTGCGTGCCCACAGAGAGAGCTCTAGGGCATGGTGCTCAACTCCATTTCTTGGCTGAGGGAATCAGCATTGCCAGAAAAGCATGTCCACAATCATGAGGCTGGCATGACTATATGCCAAGGTGCATGAAATGCTGTTACCTTCCCCCTATTAATCTACTTGCATTTGCATGCTTTTGAACTACTAGGTGTGCAGGAGCTGGGGCAAGTAACCAGAACTCACCCTGTTGTGCGGAGCTCAGGTCTTGAACCTGGGCTGTTAGCTCTCCAGCTGACAAGCTCAGCGTCTTTAACCATTGAGCCATTGTTTATCTAGAAACAAATACATGTAAATTCCATGGGGTTACACCCTCGGAAATGAGCATAAGGGTTCGCCCTATGTTTATATCCAGCTTTCATAAACTTTGGGCTAGCATCTTTGTCTTGTCACCAATGTCTCCTTTCACCTCTAAGAGAAATCATTGATAAACCACCACCAACATTTTAAAATCTGCCTGTATTTAAGAAAACACTTTTAAAAATATCCATATTCATCCCCTCCCCCACCACTTATAACAGAGGGAAGAAAAGATTGTGAAACAGAGCACAGTTAGAAGAGGAGAGAGAGAGAAAATATTGGTTGGCCTTGTAAGCCAACACACTTATGTTACTGAGTTGAACCTGATAAAGAGTTGTGTTTTATTCTCTTTTATCTTTTGAAATGTCTCCATCGCCCAGCCTTTCACCATGCTCTTTTGCCCCACAAATTTCCATATCCCTTCCTGTTATGTTTCTTGGCTGGTTTTCCTCAGAGATTATATTAAGGGCTCCATAGCCCTGTTGAATGCTTCCTATTTCTTGATAAAGGAGGCCAAAATGCCTTGCCCGTCCTCACTAAATTGGAGGACGGACAGTTGGGCAGGGAGGAATAAGGCCTGAGTTTTTTTAAACAAGGAGCTAAAAATAATGATTGGTCTGTGTTATCTTGTTTCAAAAGAATCTTGCCTGCTGAGGAAGGCTAGCAAGAGGGTAAAACCTTCCACCCTTCTTTATTTTATTTTTTACAGGGTTGATAGAGGTGATAGTTGGGATTGAAACCCTGCAATCAGTTTAAAAAACAATAACTACAAAGTGTTCCTGTGGAACCAGGAATTTTAAATAAAAGTATTCATACTAATGATAAAAAAGGAAAAATCCAATCTCACAAACAAGAGGAAGCCACAAATTAGCCAGCCATCGTGGCTTGATGGAACGGTTGACCCATTTTCTACAAACCAGGTGGGAGGCAGGCACATTTACGCTCACTCTATTTGTGTGAGATGCCTTAACAACTTTATTCACTACCATCAATGTAAATGTATGGTGATAACCAGGTTGCCCCCAATGTTCTTGGCATACTACAGGCAGGGTTTTTTTGTAAAAAAAAAAAAAAAAAAAGGTGCTGGAACTCACATATGTCATAAAACCCGCCTTGCCTACCCTACAAGGTTCCATCCAAAAAAGGTGCCGGAACTCCGTTCTGGGCGTTCTATGACAAAAAAAGCCCTGAGGTATGGCCAAGGTAGAGCCTAGCTATCTTTGCATACCTTTGCATGTGGCCCTTGGCTTAATTTCAAGGCCACCTTGCTGCAAAGTCCACAGCAGATGGCAGCACCCAACTAATCTTGCCTGAGCCCCAAAAAGCAATGCAGGATCCATATTTGGAGGGAAAACCAAAAGGAAGCCATGAGAACGCATCTCCCTCAAATGTGAAAAAGACTTTTCAATCCCAGCAAAAGATCAGCTTGGAACTTGGTCCTTTCTCTAAAACTTGTTTCTTGGGGAGAAAGAAGGTACTGTCCAAAAGTTAGGAAGGGGGAGGGAGTATTAAAGAGAGAATAGGTGTCTCTCTGATGGAAGACAGATGGTCTATTCTGCCCATCTTCTTTTTAAACCTCCCTCTGGAGTGCAGGAGAAAAAGTAGTTCTTCAGCAACTTGGGACCCGAACTATAACATTCTGCAAGGTTTCATAAACATTAAATCTAGTTCTACAAAATACTTCTTGAATTATATGGGACATTTTCTAAAATACTGAGATATTCTAAGAGAGAATAATGTTAAAGGCAAGAAATTGGGAGGGGAAAAAAAATCACAAAACACTGAGATTTGCAAATACAGATTGCAGAAAGTCAACAGTGGTACCATTGACAATTAAAGACTTAAGTCAGCCCAACAACAAAGAAGAGCATAGTTGGGCAACTCATCTCTAATCAGATGCAATCTTTACAATTCCCAAACTTGTGGGGAGGGCTGAAGAAACATGAAGAAGAAAACTGACCAACCTTAGTTGTGACCTATGATTAATATATTTGGAATAATAATAACATTAGTCAACTGCAAAAGCTTACATCTTGTGACAATACCTTTAACCCCATGAAATGTCCACATCTGCCTATCCCAGATCCTTGGGAAGGACTCACTAAGTGGATGAAAATACCAAATCCAGTCTGAACATCTGACCAACCGTGCAAGCAGCCACAATAATGGTGCATTGGAATATGTGCAAGAAACAACATTTGCCAGCAAGCAGAACTGGTGGAGCCAAAGTGAGGAAATGAAAGTGTTCTGGGACTTTAGAATTCAAACAGACAAGCATCTGTCACACAACATCCCAGATTTCACAATTGTTGATAAGAAAGACAAAAAAGTCTGTTAGTGGACTTTCCATTACCGGGAGACAGCAGAAGACAAGGGAAAGAACTGGAAAAAAATTACAAATGCAAAGACCTACAAATAAAAGTAAAACAATTCTGGCAAAAGGATGCAAAGATAGTATCAATAGTAAGAGGTTCCTTGGATCAATCCCAAAACATCTGGACCCCACTTGAGCACCATCGGCATTGACAACATCACCACCAATCAATTGCAAAAGGCAGCTTTACTTGGAACAGCTTACATCCTGCAACAATACATTTGACACCAACAAACAACAACCTCTACCTATCCCAGATCCTTGGGGAGGACTTGACAGGTGGATAAAAATGCCAAATCCGGTCTAAACATATAATTGACTGTGCAACAACCATAACAAAACAACAATAACAACAACAATGTAAGACAAGCCACATACATCAGGCAACAGCTGTGATATTATAGGCTCTTGGCTTTTCCACTGAAGGGCAATCATTTCTTTGTTTGAGCCTGTTAAATTCAAAGTGTTTGACAATAATAAGCCATAACAATAAAATAAAAAGATGAAAAGCATTTCCAAAAACTGCAGCAGAAAATGAAAGTGGTCTTTGCTGGGGACCCCAATAGGAATCAGGGGAGCTTCCCTTGAAAGAGAGGCTGGTCCAGTGCCATGGTGGAAAAGATCCTCCCTTGTCTTTGAATTGAGAGAGCACCTGATGATAAACCCCCCCATGACCAAGACAGGAAATCTGTGAAGTCCCAGATGCTGATGAATTACAGCTCAGCCCCCTCCCACCAATCAGACTGGCCAAGTATGATGGATGCTAAAAATTACAATTCAAGGACAGCAGGAGGGATGTGGGAGAAGATACTTCCTCAACTTTTCAAGTCACCCAGTTGGATTGTGGGCTGATGGTTTTTGTGACTGCTTGTGGTATTGTCCAGCACTGTAACACCCACTAGTTTCTCATCTCCCTTTCTAAGCCTGTTTTTATTTTAATGGCCATGATGAAGTGAAGGGGGAAAACAACACCCTGCCAAGTAAAAGGAATATCACTGTCAAAGGGAGTAAAAAACTTGTCCTGTGGTAGCCAAGAGCCTGTGGATACAATAAGAAAGATTTTGAAGCCCGTTAAAGGCAAACATCTTGGCTGGAGCGAATTGAGACCTGTTTTTCTGGAAAAGCTTTGGTATTCAGCTTCAAGGCAGATTTAAGATTTGATATCAAAAAACATTATGGTGATATCCCGGAATTAATCTTTGTTTGTACATTGACAGGAGGATGACTAGGGGGATCAAATGGGTATAACAGAATGGTTGAGATGTTTCTAAGACACAAGTTGATCCTTTTTGTCTTTGCAACCCAGCTTTTCCACATTTGTGTACATGAAAATATAATGCGTCTTAAAACCTGAACTAAGAATGAAATGAGCTAACTGTGGTGGTGGAAATGAGAGAGAGAGAGAGAATACAAATGTTTTGAGTTTAACTATTAAGCATAGTTTCCAGCTAGTGTACTCAGAACTTAAAATTAAATAAATGAAAGAAACATGTTTCATTTTTGGAGGTTGTTTTTATTGTTGCTTTTTTAAATGCAGCAATAATGTGATTAACAGGAAATAAAGAAACAGGGCTTTGCAGGCGTTAACTCTTTACGTTCTGGATTGCTTCTCTTAGAAAACCTGAGGGGAGAGGAGAGGGGAGCAGATTGTGGCTTACATGGAAGGGGGGAAAATAATGTACTGCTTCTCATTTCACACTAAAATGTTTTACAAAGAGAAATGTCCATTTACAATTATGCAGAACCTGAGCACCAACACAGTTACGATTAAAGAAGGCCCAGCAAGACCCATCAAAACAATATGGTTATTTTTATATAATACATTATATGGCGATTTTACTTGGTGCCTATGTCCAAAATGTCAGTGGAATAATATCTTTGATTCAATGCAACTACTTATAGATGAAATTGATCTCCATTCTAGTTTTTACTAGATTTTAGTGGAAACTTTTTTTAGTTTCTACCTTCTGTTGATTTCTGTAGATCATATAAGAAGTTAAAGAGTAAGTCAGAGCAATATCAAAGGGGCTCTTGGTAATGCTAGAAGAAAAAACTGTTTTAAGTACTAGAGCAGCCATAATACCTGGCGAATAGGTGCTGTTACAGGATATGAATAAGTGCACTGTAATAGGTGCTGCTACAAGATGTGAAGGTTCAAGTAAACAGCAATCATTGGGTCTATCTGGGAAGATGGTATTTGTGGAAATTCATAAATATCTACAGATCTATAGTGGCCTGGTTTGTGTTCCTCACTCAGCTGTCACTTTGAGCTCAGAAAGGCGATTATTTTCCACTTCTGAGGTTTAAAGTTGTGTAATATTCCCCTCGGCTGCTGTGATTATTTTAATTTTTGTTATGTGACAGTAATTTGTTTTATTTTATGACTGTTCACTGCCCAGAGTTACTTGTATTGAGAGGGGTGACTGTACAAATCAATCCAATCCAATCCCATCTCATCCCACCCCATCCCATCCCATCCATCCATCCATCCATCCATCCATCCATCCATCCATCCATCATCTGCACATAAACCTAAGCCATTTACATTACAATTAGAAATTTTATTTTATCCTTGCAATAATACTTTCATGCACTGATAACATCCTGAATAAGTTGGGTTGCTTTTGGTGACAGTATAGAAATTACTATTATAATAACAGAACTTGCAATTAGGGTGCATGGATGGATAAATGGATGGATGGATGGATGGATGTGTGTATGTGTACTGACACATGGTGTACAATAACTGAACTTTGTTCTGGTCCATTCCTGGTTGTAGTTCAAATTGCTGATTTTGACTGTAAAGACTTAAACTATTTGGGGACTGTGGTATTTTAAGAATCTCTTTATCCTCTGTCTAGTTCCTAAGTTTCTTCTCAAATGACTTTTTCTTCATCTTTGGTCTTTAGCGTAAGTGAACCAGGACACAACTTTTTTTTTTTGATACTAACTGTACAATTATTTTATGTTGGAAGTCTTATTTTTCAGTACCACCGAAGTCCTTAGCATCCTAGTTAGGGTTAAAGTTAGTTGATGTTAAGCTTGGTTTTAACCTGGTTTATGATCTTGCTGCTAGCATTTTGTTTTCTGAACTTATTTCAGATCTTTCAGATTTGTCAGCTGCTCTAGAATATTTTTGCCTGAAGAGCAAGATATAAATCCTTTAACATAAAATAACAAAGCACTATGTTTGTTACACTGAAAGCAAATGATAGGATTATCAAGTTCACCATGATCTTCACAGCCAGGTGGAAGTTTGAATGCAGCTTCTCTGGATGATGTAAATCCAATACTGACCTTCGTACACCCCAACTGGGTCACCAAACAAACTTGAAAAAGTTGCTCTACAAGTTATTCACTGCTGTAAATTCTTGTGCTGGGTTTACACGAGATACCAAACCACTAGATAATCTACTATATTTTATCATATTTTCTTCACTCTATATTTATGATTGCACAGATAGCAGGGACTGACACCGGTATTCGAAGAGACCAGTAGTGTTTTTAAAAGGGACTCCAAAAAAAAGGAACTGTGAATCTTTCCACTTTTACAGGAGAACCAACATTAGCCCAAATACCTTCCCCATATTCATTCATGGAAATGTCAGCCCATTATCTATCTATATCTCTCAGTTTGATAAGCTAAGTAAAAAAGAGATTTGTGGCTGGGGAAAATGAGTGTATACATGGGGGTGCCATTAACCCTCATATGAAGGAGAGCTAGTCACGCATTTCCCTTACATAATAAAAAAGAAAACACTCTGAATCCAGCATGACACCTTATTCTGCCCATGGCATAAGAAATGTCTTGGTATTCAACAATAATGAAGACCAAGGGCCCCATCCTTATGCCAATGTCATACAGACCGTAGCTCTTGTTATAGATTGGATGGGCCAGCTATGGTGCAATATGGATGTTACATGTCACATACGGGACAAGCAGAGAAGAATTTAGAACACCTAAATTCTCACATGCTTACACAGGAGGCCTGTTTTAACATTGCAGTTCAAGAGATAGAAGGAAGGAAGGAAGGAAGGAAGAAAGGAAGGAGAGAGAGAGAAGAAGAAGAAGGAAGGAAAGAAGGAAGGAAGGAAGGAAGGAAGGAAGGAAGGAAGGAAGGAAGGAAGGAAGGAAGGAAGGAAGGAAGGAAGGAAGGAGGGAGGGAGGGAGGGAGGGAGGGAGGGAGGGATACTTTTGGTCCAAACTCTAGGCTGTGACTTGAGGTCATTTTACTGCCAACCAGCTCTTTTGTGTAGCTGACAATAGCTTCATTAAAAGCACCCCAAAATGTGAATGTAATTGCTCATAACTCTAAACACAGTTTAAGACATTAGCAGAAATTCCACTGATTTATAAAGTCCCATTGTCTGTTCATTACCCAAGCACGCAGATGACATGGGAGTTCGACAGACCACAGGCACATTCCAGGCAATAAAGAACACAGCAGCATTATGGGCTGAAGGCTGGAGGAGTCCCAAAATGAAATATTTGGACAATATAAAACTGCAGGGCAAGATTGGGCAATTTCATTTCTGCCCTGGATATTTGCTAAGGAAACTTAGGATGGCCAGCTAGTGCTCTTCCTAGAAAACCCAGAGAATTCAGGTCAGGAATACGAAACAGTGGCTGGAGAAAATAAAGCGGGAGGGATACAGGTAGATTTTCAGACCTCTTCCAGGAAATGGAATGGCCTGTGTGCTCTCCAAATATTTCCTCCCTCCTCATCCATAACGTTTGCAGGCTAATAATGCAGAAGCTTCTCTTGTTTCTGCAAAGGTCAGTCCATTCCACTTTTCCACAGCTTCCCACAACTAGAACTACGGCTATTTATGTGAGCTTTAAGAGAGAGGGACATGCGAGACATTTGCATAACAATAGAGAGATTTGCCATCCAAATGGGGCTTTAATTAATAGCAGGCAGAAGGGAAGCTAGTCAAGCAAAAAACAAATACCCATGCCTCACACAGACACATACTGTAGACATCCTGGCGGTGGGATTTACACATCAGGCTATGCCTGAGCATTTTGATCATTTTGATTGGGGGAGATCACAAGACCTCGATGGCAGAAGAGAACCTCTCAGCTGGTGGCTTGCAAACTGCTGACAAGGCCAGTTCATATGGACCAGAAATTGCCGAGATGGAGATGTTGACTCATCATGCCAAGAAATGTCATGTTTGAGCACATGTACATTTCTGATAAAGTTGTGAAACGCTCTGCGTTTGTTCTCATAAATACCAAGCGATAAGATAAGCAAATCAGAACAGGATTCATCGTTAGGAAGACCTGTTGTTTTGCTTTGAACACCTCTGCTTCAAAGCCTGTGGCTAAGAATGCAGGATGTAAGGCCAAGATGTAAACACAGACTGGGACTTAGTTTCAAAGAAACCAAACCAGGGTTGGAGTTTTCAAGCATAAAATCCAGCTTTGCAGCAGTGAAGGGCTTCTGATGCTGCTGAAATCCCAGGAAGTCCACGGAAGATGGCCAAAAGTGAAAGAAGACTTGTCAGCTTTCAGCACTCAAGAGCAGGACTCCCTGTCCCACCTTTTCTGTTGGTTTCCAATTAGGAATGTGGAGATTGGGATTATACGGGTGCTCTTATTACATGACCGAGGAGGATCTGCAACAAAGCTTTAAAAAGGGGTGTCCAACCTTGGCAGCTTTAAGACTTGCGGACTTCAACTCCCAAAAGTCAACCCCCAAAAGAATTTTGGGAGTTGAAGTCCACAGGTATTAAAGTTGCCAAAGTTGAACATCCCTGGTCTAAAATATCAAGGTGATGACCACAATTTTGTGATGGAAGGATGGAGCTTTGATCACATAGTTGTACTCCCCATCTTGCCTTTTTAGACCTCCCCACTTCTTGCACACAACCCTGACTTGGCTGCTGAGGTAAAGCTACACACCAAAAGTTATCAAATGCTGATTTATTAGAATGCCCTTTGTAGTGTAAAGCAAGGAGGCACAAAGATCTTTCTAGCTCTCTCTCCACTAGAGGACTTTTGCTGAAGGCTCATCTCTGTTCCTTTGGGGGCAGGTGGAGACACTTCCAAACATTGGAATGTCCTTCCTTTTTTAATCTTTGAAGACAGATGCATTTGTGGCCTATGCGAGGCTCACAGACATTTGGGAAAATGTGGAAAGCTGACACTGCTTTGGAGCAAGTCAATTTCCCATGTTTTTTTTCATTAAAAGAAATGTTCAAAAACATCAGTGGAGCAGGGAGGCTGGCAAATACTTGAGGCTTCCAGATCTAGATATTCACTCTGTAGCTCTGCTTAAAAGTTAGCTGTCTGCAGGTTGTTTCATCTGCCAGCTACAAATATTTGGGTACAGCAGTCACTTCAAGGTAGCACAGAGACCCTATCTGTGATTTCTCAGTGTGGATTTGGATATAACAGTAAAGCAGTGGTGTAGAAGCCAGCTATAAACCATAGGTGGATTGATATCCTAGTTTAGTAATCTCTGGATACTCCTGTCCAGATTTTTTCCTTTATTTGATGAACATGTCATCAAATGTTGATCACATCAACAGCAAATCCACTTCTTGAACTCAGCCCCATATTGGCTGTGTAGTTAAGGGTGCCATGAATGTGACCTAGCATGAATATGGAACCTTGTACACAAGTGGAAAGCTTTGACACAAAGAACAAAAATAACTGGAGCCCACAGATTGGTGGCCTTCACCTTTCACATGCACACCTAGAGCCATAAGATTTTCTCTTTGCTTTGGACTTGGCACATTACCCTGCAGCGATGGTTTCTAAGGCATTGTTTATGGTTTAGCTCCTTGTACAAATCGAACTGTACTTTTTCAATAAGCCACCATTGTATGAAACAGTGGTGGCGAACCTATGGCACGGGTGCCAGAGGTGGCACTCAGAGCCCTCTCTGTGGACATGCGCGCTGTCGCCCCAGTCCTAGGCCTTCAGCTGGGTTTTATAAAACCTTTTCACTTTAGGCCTCTGCCGCCGTGTGCAAAAAAAAAAAAAAAGGTTCAATCAGTCAATTTCAACTTCTTGTGGGAAAAAAAAGATCTTGCAAAGTTGGAATTGATTGATTGAACTTTTTAGTCCCCACCCAGTCTGCCGTTACCACCGCAGCCACGCCCACCCAATGGGCTACACCCACCCAGCACTCGAGGATGCATAAGTGGGTTTTGGGTTGCAATTTGAGCACTCAGTCTCTAAAAGGTTCGCCATCACTGGTATAAAACATGGTTTAGGGCAAGAAGGGAAGCCATCTTTGTGTCTGTTGAGGCTCAAGGCCCTGGGGCCACCCCACCCTTTGCCCTTATAGAGTGACAGAGTGACAAGGAGCCCTATCCTATCAACCAGTGAAGTGGAACTGAACACCATCTATAGAAGTGAAAGAGCCTGAGGACCCAGTGTCCAGTGAGGATCTAAGGATTACGGCATGCCACCTGATAGGATTCCAGACAGAATTAGTTTAATGTTTCATCCTTCTTTTTGGAGAAAAGATTGTCCATGCATAAATATGCAACTAAGGTCAAGATAAGGACACCTTCAAATCAACTTCAACTTCAACTTCAAAGACTCATATAGTTTCCTTGCAGCAGAATGAAAGTGGTTTGCCACATACTTCTTCCGGATTTTTTCTTTCTTTTTTTTTCAATGTCCCATTTGGATCTAAAACAAGCCAGGCCTATTTGTAGTTTTCTATGGCTGTACTTATTCCCGCTTAATTTAACCTTGCCTTATGGAATTAACCAATTTTCTGAATATAGATAACATACTGAACAAGGCCACAGGATGGGCTTGTGTGACATATTGGATATAATGAGGTTGCAGTTTGGGGTTCAGCTGACTGTGAGAAAACAGCCTATGAATCTGATGGGCCCAAATCAGCCCAGAAAAACTTTGCAGCCCAGGGAAGAAGTCCCAGAAGTATCTCTTAAAATATCTTCTGGGATTATGTTACTATAAAAGGTCACCAGCAATGGGATTTGAGCAGTTACCAAACAGAAACATACACACATCCGGGTGTCGGGCTGTCTGTTGCAGAGTTTTACCTTCCTGGGGCTTTGAAGTCTTTCATGTTTGAAAAGCATCAAAAAGCCACTACAAATGTTAATAAAATTAGAGCCATCTGAATGTTGGATTCACATGTGCCTTTGAAAGCTGGCCTCTGATCAGTTATTACCTTCAATTACCTTGTTGTCCACTCTTTTTAGCTGGGGGTTAAACTCTTAACACTTCCCTTTGAAGTGGTTATCCTTTTATCTATGACCAGACTGAGGAATTTAAGGGCAATAATCAATGGAGGTTTCATAAGAATAGGAGAGGCACAGCAACAGAAAATAGGTGTGAACTTCCCTTTAACCACCAGCTGGCTGGCTTCTTTGAGGAAGGGAGAGAGGGAGGGAGGGAGGGAGGGAGGAAGGAAGGAAGGAAGGAAGGAAGGAAGGAAGGAAGGGAAGGAAGGAAGGAAGGAAGGAATTGTTCTCCAACACATGATCTCATTAAAAAAAAAAACAATGTGCAAATCAGCACTAAAAGCCAAAACTGAGGGGTGATAATTTGGGTGAAAGACAACAAAGGAGTGAGTTCTTCATCAAAGGGAGATGAAAAAAGTAATGAAGCACAAAGATACAATTAAAGAATTGCCTTAATCAGAGCTTTGATGTCTGACATAGTCCATAACCCTGTTAAGAGGAGAAAGCGAGGTAAATTCACCTCTCTGATATAGGAGAAAGAGGCTGATGCAACAACAGATTACAACTCTTTCAGGTCTACAGAGAAATGGGTTTTTTTGCACCCCAAGGGTAAGGTAAATTAATCTAGAAAGATTACCCCTTCATTTTTACTCTTCAGCAGTTTATAGCCGGTATCAGATGATGATGATGTTGATGAAATATTGAAGGAGAAGATAGAGAAGACTATTCAGGCAGGGCTACCAGATTTGAGCTGCAACATTCTGCAAAATCACTAGATGATGGCAATAATAATAATAATAATAATAATAATAATAATAATAATAATAATAATAATTCTGGATTTCTACTGACATCAAGTGGGCCTCAAGATGTTTGAGGCTTAGATCTAGTCTCTCTAATGTAAGTCCCTCTATGTTACTTTGGACTATTTGTAATCTTTCAAGACCTTAGGCCAGACCTACCTTCAGGCAGAATGAAACATCTGCCTCTGATATGCTGAAATGCGGGCAATAAGGAGTGGCAACCAGTTGTTGAATTACAGAGTTGTGTGCCACATGGTCTGCCTTCCACTCCTAACCTAGCCTGCTGCCCTCAGAGATAGTGATGGATGCTGATCCAATCCCAATCCCAGTTTTGAAATGGGGGTTCAGTTGCTAACCAGCTACCTTCTGTAGAAGGATCAGGCCCAATCCTTACCTGAATCAAGGTTTCTGAGAATGGCCCCTACATACTGCTTTAGAAAAACAGGTCGAAAGTAATTCATGTATGTCAACTGGACAATTTGGATAAAAAATGCAAGCTATAGCTATGATCAATGAAATAATATATAAAAACACATCACTCATAGGTAGTATTCACATGTCAAGTTAATTCATATCCACAGTGATGAAAGGAAAGGAAGCCAATTTATGCCTTTATGAATTGAAAGCGTGCTAAGTTCTAGTTAATGTTTATTTCAGAAAATAGGGTGCTAGATATTCGCTTCGTTTACACCTCACACAGAACTAAAGTTTGTGTAATCATAGTTTACTGAATAAATTGTAATTGGCTGGTTTGCACAACATGCCATAAATCATGGTTTTCAGACCACAGTGGCTGGATGCACCCAACATTTTAAGCCATAATATGATTTGTCTGGTTTGGGTTTAGTTTCATCCATCTTACAAAATCAGTTTTTTTAAAAAACAAAACAAAACAATTCTTTGCTGAATAAGCCACAACTGGGTTAGTTCAGTCATTCCAGCTAAGTGTGAATCCTACTCTAATGTGACTTGTTTGGTTTTGATTTAAGGTCTTTGTGGAACACAGCCATTGTTACTTATTAACCTTGTTAATTCATTAGCCTATGGTGCCAAACAACTGTGACTAATCACACAAGCCGAGTCCCACAGATTGAATTCAAATTCATGTTGGTTTAGGATGTTGGTTTGGGATGATTTATTTATTTATTTAAAATGTTTATGTAGCCTTAAAACCAAATTCTGGGTGGCTAGCAAATTTTCAAAGTTGACTATAGCTCTTCCATAATAGCCTAGGGCAGAGGTCCCCAACCTTTTGGGCACCAGGGACCGATTACATGGAGAGAGTTTTTTTGCAAACCAGAGAGGGCAGGGCGTGGTTTTGTGTGCTACCTGCATCCCGTGGATGGGGCTTTGCTTGTTTGTGCGGACTGGTTGCTGGCATCGTGGCCCAGAACTGGTCCATGGACCGGGGGTTGGGGACCCCTGGCCTAGGGTTCTTATTAAAACTCCTTAAATCTAACCCAACACAGCCTTGTAAATGTATTTTCTCGTTAGTGGGAAAATAAAACCTAAGTTAGAATGTGTCTTTTTCATTTTCTACTTACAAGTAGGCTCTTTAAAATGGCAGGGACATTCAATTAAAAAGGCTTTCAGCAAATCTTCTGCATGGACCTCTGAACTGAAGTTGAACACTCAGGGTAGTATACACCAACGTGCAGTCTCGATCAAGCCTTGCTTCTCAAGGACCTTCCCTAGGAAACTTGTCTTTTGCTTGTGGAGGGCAAAAGGCATGGAAGACCTCTCTTCAAACCCTCAGCCACAAAGGTGGGCTGCCACAAGAGAAATCAAAGCTGGTTCACAAGAACAGGGGAAAGACCAGAGCAAGCCAGAGGTTCCCCTCCTCCCCCACCACCAAGTTCATTGGTTTTGATGGAGTTGGTATGCCACTACAAGATCAATTTTTCTCCTAGAATGACTGATCAAATGTTTGACAAAGCCTCGGCAGTCCTGCTTTCTTTTCAGGAAAGCCTAATCAGATACTCACAAAACAAGCCACTGCCTTCTGAACAAGTGATCAGGTGCAAGATCACTATGACAAAGTGCTGAAATTAGCTAGGCTAGGATAACGGTTTGTTTTGTAAATCCTCCACCCCAACCACCCACCTCTGGAACCCTGGACATCAGGTCCTTACATTATAATCTGAGGCTATCTAATCATCCATATGCCATTTTCAATTCTATGTCTCAAGGGGATTCATTAGGAAGCCAAATTACCATCTCTTTGTATCTATAAAGGCAAGTCTGTAGTACACTTCTGAGATGAAATCAACATTCAGTCCTGTTAGGTGTGAAACGATGAGGGCTTCATACTCAAGTTTCAACATTTCCTCAACCCGATTGCCATGGAGACATGTTGGACATTGATTCCCACAAACCCAGAGTCTGCTAGGTTTCAGACAATAGAACAATTGCATCAATAGATCAAGCAAGCAAGCTCCATTCAGCATGGACATCTGGAGATTATGGGAGATGAAGTCCAAAACATCTCAGAGGTAGAAGGATGTGCTTTGATTCACCCTTATTCTGGTACTCCAGGGAGGACTATTGGTCTTGAATGGCAATTTGGTACAATCTGTAGGAAGATCTGAGCTGGTGGGCTCTGCAAAGATATAACTGGACAACTGTCTCCTTTTTTAGAGCTCAGGGTTGAAGAACAAGGAGAAGCAAGAGGTTTAATACCTGAGAGGTTACTAGACTGATCTTAAAATGTGCTTTTCATATAATTGTGCCATTTGTTCTTTACTGGGTTACATTTTAATTTTACTTGTTAAATAATGTAAACATAACTTTATTGTATTTTCCTTCTTGCCTGGCTGCTCCCCATATCTTGGCCATGTGTTGATGATCCACATCCAAATGGCTTATTGTTCCCCCCCCCCCTCCTCAGACCCATCCATTGTCTTTTTCCCTACTTGTGCAACAGCAGTTGTGGCTCTCTTTCTCCTCCTTTGCTAATAGATCCAACCACCAGAGCTAAACCTCCTATCTACCCAGATGTTAGTCCAAGAGTTGCTAGTTATGCTAGCTACTGCTTCTCAGCTCCAATTTGGACCTCGCCTCCCTCCTCTTTCATGTCTTTCCTAATTTCAGTTTTTTTTCCCTCTGAATAACTTTAGCATTCAGCTTCTCAACGACAAAGTTCAGTCTATATTTCTTGGTTTGGGGCAAGGAATCTTGCTCAAGACCAAAGGGATTATCTAGGACAGGGATTCCCAACCCCTGGTCCGTGGACCAATACTGGGCTGCGGCATACTAGCAACCGATCAGCACAAACAAGGAAAGCCCCATCCACAGGATGCAGGCAGCACACAAAACCACGCCCCCTTCAGTCCAGGAAAAAAACCTCTCTCCGTGTAACCGGTCCCTGGTGCCTAAAATGTTGGAGACCTCTGATCTAGGATGATGTAAATAAGGAACAGGAGCCACATCAGTCCTTTCCTTTAAGAGCCTGAGATTAGCACTCCCTGTGATATTAGGACCTCATTTTTTCTGTCTTCTTTCCCTTCTTCATCCCCCTCCCCTAGTACACTTTTAACACCTCTATGAAGGTCACTATCAAATAGCTCCCATTTCAAAAGCCAGTGGAGAGTCTCTGTTTTCTCTAGGTTCCACCTGAATAATCTATTCTTTGAGAGTAGATTAAATATAGACCCCTTCAAGTCAAACTTGACTCTGTGCAGGATTGTAAATGTGGTTTGCCCAGACCTTCTGCTGGGCCTTTTAAAAAAAAAAAACCTTTCCAGCTTAGCCAGACAAACAGTAATTTCTGGTACACCTTTTCTGCTAGACATGAATTTCCTATTCCTTTTTTATGCGTAAGAAAGAAGAAACTGTACATCTATCATTCAACCATTCTTATCATTTTCCTTTGCATTAAGGAATGCATATGTATGTATTTATATTTATTAGATTTTAATTCTGCCATTATTACTTTCATAAGCAACTCAAAGTGATTAAGATATCTAATAGGTCTTCCTCCTATTTTCCCCACAATGACAACCCTGTGAGGTGGGTTCTGCTTGCTTGATGCCTACATGCGGATTGTCAGGAAGGTAAAAAGATGGGACCTTCATGTGTTCAACTCAAAACCCCATATGCCTGAGCATACATTGTGGGCCATGGAAAGGTCAGCTAAACCATGGTTTATTCAATGAGTCAGGCTTGGTTTATACCAGTGATGGTGAACCTTTTAGAGACCAAGTGCCCAAACTGCAACCCAAAACCCACTTATGTATCGTCGTGTGCCGGGTGGGCGTGGCTCATTGGGTGGGCGTGGCCAATTGAGTGGGCATGGCTGCCGTGGTAACGGCAGACTGGGTGGGATTAAAAAGTTCAATCAGTTAATTCCAACTTTGGGAGATCTTTTTTTTCCCACAAGAAGTTGAAATTGATTGATTGACCTTTTTTTTTTTGGCACATGATGGTGGAGGCCTAAGGTGAAAAGGTTTTATAAAACCCAGCTGAAGGCCTAGGACTGGGGTGATGGCATGTGTGCCCACAGAGAGGGCTCTGTGTGCCACCTGTGGCACATGTGCCATAGGTTCGCCACCATGGGTTTATATAGTATGTTGAAGTGTAAACTAATTACATAGTCCAGCCACACACAACATACTAGGGGAGAATGTGGTTGAGAGCTATAGCAGAAGAGGTTCTTTGTCCCGAAAACTATAGAAAGAACCAAAATACAAAACTGAAACTACAGCAGCTATCTATTACCAAAAATCCCCCAAGAACACAGAGTTTACTCAATCAAAATTATTGTTAGAAGACCATTTTCACTTTCATTATCTACTACAACAGTATTAGGTAGAATAGCTTCCACATTAATGAGTGTGTTGCTAACTTTTCCTGCTTCAAATTAGATAATGATTAAATGAAGTTGTGGAATCTTAAGTATCATAATGGATAACATTTTCCTACTTTACCTGGAGAGTAACTTTTATAGCAATTACCAGATTATTCTTGAAATGCCATCATTGTGACTGGATCTCATAGAGATCTTATTACCTTTTGACACCAATATTCTTACTGAGTTGTTATCAATTATAATAAAAGTTTTACTTTTTTTTACTTATCCTTCTCTTGAAGGAAGATATTGTAAGTAGGGTTCTGTTTTATATACACACATACACACAGATACACAATTTGCTTCATTTTTTGTTTTTACCTAGATAGGAAATCATGTTTTCCCCCTATCTCAAATCCTTCACTTTCTATGTTTTTAAGATGTCTTCAGATATTGCTTCATGGCCCCAAGCTTGAAGTCTAGCAACTTGTTTTATTGATTTTAATTTTCAAACTAAATATTCAGGATGCTAAATTCAGTTCCAAACAGAAAACAAAATTAGCTCTTTTAATCATAATTATCAGTTACAAAACCAATTGTGGACAGTAGTAACATGATATTAAACTGCCTTTACCTACTCTGGTTTAGAAAGTAGTACGCACATATCAGCAATAAGACAGTTTCTATCAATGGTAATGTAATATTCGTGTGACAATTATATCATCAATACGGGGTTAGTATTTGTAAGACACACGAAAACAGGCCAAAAAGAGAGTTACCTTGGACAGCCTATAGATTTGATAAACAAACAAACAAATGTACATCTGCTATATTTACACTTGTTTGCTTTATTAAAACACTACTACTAATATCCAAATCCAGATATCTACTTCCAAAACCCCACATTTGCAATTTAGAGTGCTGCATGGAGAGCAGGAGTAGAAATAAGACATCAAGCAGGGAAATGTGATATTATATCAGTTACATGGGCTTTGTTTTATAGCAGGATCCTCAGCAGATGGCAGTCTCTAGCTAACCTTGGTTGATCTTAAAAGAGCTAAGTAGATCTGGTTGAAGCTTGGAGAGAAGATGGCAAAGGACCTGAGGACTGTGAGCTAGATTGACAAAGAAAAGAAAATGATGGCAGAAAAAGGCAGGGGCTGACTACCTCTGTATTGTTGCCGATAGAACAATCTCAACGCAGCCACCTAATAAGCAAGAGCGATGGTTTGTTTTTTAAAATGCTTTTGTAGTCTGGAAGCAGGACAAAAACTTTTGCCAAAGAAAAGATGGGTTGTGTGGTAGAAGTACATGGGACAGTAGTTTCAAGGATTCAAATACCAGATCACCATTTCAGTGAAGACCCAGAAGATTTTCAGACTGATGGAACTAGAGTAACTATTGAGGTACGAGAGTTCAGTCAATGGTGGTGGCCAGGGCATGGAGGACATTCATTAGATAAGAAGCTGGGCTGGATCTGAAGGACTTCAAGTGTAAACATATCCTGAACAAGTTGCCATTCCTAATGTAAGAAGATGCAAATGGAGAAAAGTTTACAATGCCTTGGTAAGGCCACACTTGGAATACTGCATCCAGTTTTGGTCACCATGATGTAAAAAAGATGTTGAGACTCTAGAGAGAGTACAGAGAAGAGCAACAAAGATGATTAGGGGACTGGAGGCTAAAACATATAAGAAACGGTTGCTGGAATTGGGTATGTCTAGTTTAATGAAGAGAAGGACGAGGGGGGGACATGATAGCAGTATTCCAGTATCTCAGGGGATGCCACAAAGAAGAGGGAGTCAAGCTATTTTCCAAGGTGCCTGAAGGCAGGACAAGAAGCAACAGGTGGAAACTAAGAAAGGAGAGAAGCAACCTAGACCTAAGGAGAAACTTCCTGACAGTGAGAACAATTAACCAGTGGAACAACCTGCCTCCAGAAGCGGTGAATGCTTCAACACTGGAGGTTTTTAAGAAGAGACTGGACAGCCATTTGTCTGAAATGGTATAGGATTTCCTGCCTGAGCAGGGGGATTGGACTAGATGACTTCCAAGATCCCTTCCAACTTTACTATTATTATAAAATACTTGACAGAAGTGAGGAGAGCCACGTCAAGGAAGATTGGCAAAGGAGATTTGCAGCAGACAAAGCAAGGAGTTTAAGCCAAGCATGGGGACAATTTTTAGTAGCTGAGGTGCTTTTCAATTCTGATGAGGTCAGAGTCACCATGGACATTGTAGCGATGCCAAGTGAGCGGGGCCAAGTCCCACCTAGAAATGAAGCCACATTTTTTTCCTTTCCTTTCCTGAGCTGTGGGCAGCAATTGGGAGTTGGTTTGTTTTTAATTGTTCGGTAACTAATCATTTAACTATTAAGCATAATTATTTGTAGCTATTTACTATTTAAAATAGTTTAACTTTTAACTAATAGGCAACTCTATTTGGGGCTTTTAGTATTGTTTTATGGGAGGGGGATTGTGGTGGGAAAAGGGCCATCCTTTTCTGGTACTTTTAACAGAAGGGACTTTGGGAAGCAACAAAAGTAGGGTACCTGTTTCAGGTGACTGTGGAATCTCAGATGTCTTCTTTCCCATTTTGGATGAGATGAGCTTCCCCACTCTAGTGTCCTTGAATTGGGAAGGCTGCATCCAATGCATCAGGATAGAAGAAGGATAGAAAGCAAGAGACTGGTTCCAGATCACTCTAAAAGTCATGTGGTTTAGGAGGAGTTTGAGCCCAGCTCGGCTGCTAAAAGCCCTTTATTAGCTACCAAGCCAAAATGGTGAGCTAAATTTAGAAAGAGAAACATTCCCAAACTCTTGCCCCATTATTTCGGTCCACATTTGCTCAAGTTCTGATGCTTCCTAACGAACTGACCTGGCAGTTCTCTACCATCACAGGACCCACTATGTGATTGGTCTTCCCATAAAAAAAACATGGATGAAGAAAGACCAGGTCTCTTTGGAACCAAGAAATGGAATCAAGTGATCCAAGCATGGGCCATCCTCAAAGGCCATATTGCACCTCTAGTGTCAGCATGAGACCCGAGTCTAAGTCAGGATTTGTGGGAAGGAGGGAATCTGGTCTTAATCAGGCCTCCAATGCTGATTTGCTTTTAACAGTTATTCATACAATTGCCTCTATTACTGCCTCCAAAAAGACATGCTTGAAATTCCATTGGATTCCATTTTTTCCAATGAAATGAACCTTTTCTAAATGTGCTCATTGCTTGACTGGTTGTGGTTATTTCCCATGTTCCAACTACAGCTGGTTACTACAACTGAGGGGCAAGTTATATTGGCAAAGTTATTGTCTGTCAGTTACAGGGTCTCTACCTCTCCTTTGAGTACTCATCTGGGCAAAGTCGATTCCCAGTATCCTCTGCCTGTGGCCATTCATGTGGCTCAGGAAAGCAAAACTAAAGATTGCAAGTTGGTCTGAGGAAAAGTTACCATCTTGTAACTGAATTTGGAAAAATACACTGGATTGTTGAGAAAAGGCAGCCCAGGAGGCATCTGAAGGCAGAGATAGCAGAGAAGGAGGGGAAGAGTTAGATAAAATGCTTGTTTGGAAAACCTGGATTAGCAGTGGGATTGCAGCTGTGAAATCTTTTGGATAGGAGAAAAAGATACCTACATGCAGATGGGCAGCAGAGGAAGAAATAATCTTGTTTCATTTTTTTCTTTCACAACCCAAAAGTAGCTTCACAGCCAAAACATCAAGTCTTCTACTCTCATTTTCCTTTCCTTTCCTTTCTTTCTTTCTTTTTCTTTCTTTCTCACTTTTTCTTTCTTTCTTTCATCCTTTCTTTCTCTTTCTCCTTCCTTCCTTCCATCCTTTTTCTTCCTTTCTTTTTCTTTCTCTTCTCCTAGCATGTGCTTTATGAACCCTCTTTTCTCATTTAACTGGTTTGAATAGCTCAGTGGGTCGCATCCGTCTTAGAAAGTGAAGGTTTGGGGGTGAGGAGGGGTGGAGGGAGCTTCCTTGGAGATGGGATAACAGGAGAGAATGCAGACAAACATCCAGTCTTGGCATGCTAGAGAAAAACCCTACCCTAATCCTGTCTGCAGTGTCTTCGTGACTGCAGGCTCCAAGGTAGCAAGGAATTCCCAGTTCCCTTTCAAGAGTAGGGAGCACTGGGGGATGTGGCTGGGCTGGGGTGTTGGGCGGCAATTCCTGGGCTCAGCAGCAGGCACAAAAGGAATATTTTTCTCAGTGGAATCTCTCCACCACATATGGCCAGTAAGCTCATTTATAAGGAGAGATGAGTGCCTCTAGCCCAGGGTTCAGCCATCATGGAGAAGAATGCGCAGCCCAGGGTTGCAAGTTTGGTGCCCTACTTAACCATAGGGTAGCTGGTTTATTTATTCTTCAATTTAAGGTCCATAAAAGTTCTCAAAGAGGAGAAGAATGCAATCAGCATCTTGTAGAACAGTGTTTGTCAACCTTGACAATTTTAAGGCATGTGGACTTCAACTCCCAGAATTCCACAGCCAGCAATGCTGGCTGTGGAATTCTGGGAGTTGAAGTCCACATGCCTTAAAATTGTCAAGGTTGACAAACACTGTTATAGAAGAATATAAAGCTACATGGACTACATTTGAGCTCTCCATTTGTTCAGTATGGCTGATTCTGATTAGCGATTCACATCATCTCAAGTCCCCATCTTTTATAATACTGGCAAATTTGGTCAATTTCGGGAGATGTCACCAGGATTTGACTGTTCTAGGCAAAACATATGTTCTTATACCAGTCTAGGGATCCATCCAAAGTATGATGGGTTAGCAGTAGATTGTTGGTATTTGTTATTTGATGCAGATTTGTATGAGAAGGCTGAAAGTTGAATATGCTTTCAGAGGGAACTAGAGAAGAGCCCTGCGAAATTTGATTAAAACCTAATGTTCTCTTGACCAGCTGAGTCTCTATGAGAAATCAACAGTCAAGCATTCAGTGCCACATCATTCTCACATATTCTCCTCCATACATGATAAATGGAGGCTATATATTACTCTGATAAAGGAAACAATATATATGCCCTGTATAATATATAGCTGCTTATCATCTTATTCCCCCCTGAATGTCTAAACTGAGGGCCATCACAATATTATATGGCTTTAATTATGCTTTGCATGTAGAATTATTTTCTCTTATCTGTCCTGAATCTCCCATAATTCAGTTTTGTTGCATGACCTGATTCTAATATTATAACAGAGAAATAAAACACTCCCGTAATCACGCTATAAATAATTTTATATGCTCTACCATATAACTCTACATTTCCCCTTTTTCCTGAGTTAATAAAACCCAACCTTAAGACCTTTTCACAAAAGTGCACTGCTCCACTTTCTTTACAATTGGGATTATCTGATGTTCTAGCTCCATGATAGTCTTTTTAGGTACAGTGCACACAATATTTCTAATGGGATTATGCTACATGTTTTTATAAGGGTATTGTGATATTGGATTTTTTTTTATAAAATAAATCTTTTCCAAATAATCATATTTGCATCTTTTTCATAGTAGACATCCTGACAAAATCACCACTGTATATAATAAAAAAATGGGATGTGTGTCTGTATAATTAGTTTTATAAACACAGATGTAAAGATTGTCATTTAAAGTAACCCCTGGATAAATTGATTATTAGGTTATAAAAATTAAAACTGACTGGATCCCAATCTATTTTTTTTTTAAATCGGCTGGGATGTCTTTCTAGGCAAGACTGATTGATTGATTGATTGATTGATTGATTGATTGGAGATGGCCACATGACTCTGGGTGGCTATATAATTTTCATATTGTTCTGTGAAATTTAGTTCTGGATTCAAATGTTGCTGTAAGAGTAAACATACTGAAATCAACAAGATTTTAGTGAGTCATAGTAACTTACTTGTAATGCCTTTAAGACAATATTGCTCATATTGTACAGGAGATGGAAAGGGGACCTAGGCCTAGAATGCCTATCTTTGCTTTGCCTATGGCCAACTGATGAATATGTGGCAAAGGTTGAACCAGCTATAGGGCTTTCTTATTTATGGGGCCTGTCATTACTTGATGTGAGCCAATTTTTCTGTGTTGGCTGGGATGAGATGTAAAAACATTGGTTTGGAGAAGATGGATTGATTACATTCAAAAGAAATATGAGACTGAAAAGTATTATCTTGCTTATGAGTAGATTTTAGATTATT
This sequence comes from Crotalus tigris, assembly GCF_016545835.1. Taxonomy (NCBI): domain Eukaryota; kingdom Metazoa; phylum Chordata; class Lepidosauria; order Squamata; family Viperidae; genus Crotalus; species Crotalus tigris. The sequence goes on from NW_024100507.1 coordinate 3,771,820, forward strand.
TTTAATAGTTCAATATGGTTGAATTTATATTGTTTTAGTATTATGGTTTAATTATATTATTATTTTTGTTTTTAATTTGTTAATACTTGTTTTGAAAAGGAGTTAAAGTGTGTTATGGATTTGATTGATAGTATAGTTGGGTTATGTTAGTTAGATTATGTTTGTTTATTTTTTACCCTGTAATCAGCTCTGGGAAGTGGGGGAGGGGGGGAAGGGGTGGGAGGGGTTTGGGTTATATTGTATTAAATTTGTAAAACTTTTAATAAAAAAAAACATTGTTTGATTTGCCAGAATGTGGTGTGTTAATATCAGTTAATACTAGTTATTTCTTGATGATGCTGTCCATGAAAATGAAACATGCTCGAGTGATCCAGCCCAACTGTACATTTTTGAAAAAAGCCTCCAATTGGGTGGGTGGAGGTGGCTGGTTCCCTGCCCACCATGACTAAGTTACCCCTTGATGAACTGCGGCCTCCCTCCTGGGCTGCTGTTCTTCCTGGGTGTGAGACAGCCCAGACCGAGGCTGTCTGAGCACTTTTCCCAGCCCAGCAGCTTCAGACAATCCCCAGACTCAGATTCTTAATTGCAGGCAACCAAGTGGGCTTAGCAGGTTGCACCTGCAATTGCAGGGGCTTATAGATTGCTCAGCCTAAGAGCAACAGGGTGCCCATCCTCTGAATAATTTCAAGCCAGCTTGCAAGTTTCCAAACATCAATTTAGCGGCATTGCTGCTAATGCCTCTGAAAGCTGTGACAGAGGCCTGTTGCCAGCATTGTCTGGAGCAAGCTCAATGAATTAGTTTGCAGTTGTCTGGGGCTTGAGCCAGAGAATCGAGTAGCGCAAGACCACACAGATTCCCTTCCTAAAAAATAAAACATAAATTTATATATATATATATATATATATATATATATATATATATATATATATATATATATATATATATATATAAAACGATTAAAAAATTTGACCACTTTAATTCAGCAGGATGATTCAATTCTCCCTCCTTACTCCCCTCCCACTCTCATATATCTTGTGGGAGTGAACAATTAATTTTTTTTTTTAAAAATGCCAGCCCTGTTCCTTGGCAGGGAGAATGCCTGCAAGCCTTTCCCATCCCTGGGTGTAAATATGGAGAACGTCAACAGCATGAGGAACATCTTAGGATAATTGAAGTAGCAGGGCCGAACTCAGTGCGGGATTTTGAAGAACTTCCCCTTTCTGGGTAGAGATTTCTGCTGTAAATGAGCAGGAACTATTGGCGAGTAGGTGTTTAATTCAATCCGAATTCATGGCCCCAGGAGAACAAAGGAAGAATTGCCTCCTGGTGGGACTTTAGCACTTGGACCTTGAATCAGGCCAGTCTCCAATTGGCTTGCTAACAAAGGCTTGGGAAGGAAAGAGGGAGGCAGAGGGATGCTTTCAAAGACATACCACACTTTCATGCAGCCTGGGGAAATTGAAAAGACCCTGGACAAAATAGTCCCCCCCCCCCAACCAGGAGGCAATGGCTATGGAGATAAACGAAGCAAACTCTTTATATTTGAAGGACAGCATGCAGTCTCTAAATTCTGCCTTGGAGGCACCAATGTGCATTCAGCAGCCTTTGGAATTAAATGTAGGCGGGTGGGGAGCCAACTCTTTGTAAGCCATCTCCTACCATCTTACTAGTATATATAAATCATCTCTATCCTGAAAAGCATTATACTTGAGGGAATCTGGAAGATCACCAGCAAACCAAGAGACTGGCAAGCAGGTCACGAAATGCCCGATATGGAAAAAACTGCCCCAAACCTGCTCTGCTTTCCTGTCTTTAGGGCAAGGGTGTCTAACCTTTGAAATATCGAGACATGTGAACTTCAGCTCTCAGAATTCCCCAGCAATTCTGGGAGTTGAAGTCCACAAAACTTAAGAGCTATCGAAGTTGGACACCCCTGCTTTTGGATAAGAGTGGCCAAAAGGACAAGGAGACTAAACTGACATCACAGCCTGCTACCTTTCAGATGGGTTTGACAATCCTACGTCTCATTCAGAATTCTGGGAGCAGTGAACCAGTCTGTCTGGAAGGCAAGAGGGGGGGAAAGCTGACCAGAGGTGTTGACCGTGGATTGTGAAATCTACAATCCCGCTCAGATATGAATAGCTGTAGCATGCCAGGCGCTAATCGAGGTATGGGGATAGAGTACAAGGAGAAGACGACCACTGCAGAAAAGCCAAAGGGTACATTCAGGTTATATGTTAGTAAACTTATTACATGGCTTTGTACATTTTTATTAATCTACACTGTTGAAAAATAAAACTCTGTCAACTAGACTAATGATAGTAGCAGAAAGCAAGGAACCAGCTTATTGTATTTCTTAATGAGCTTTTAGATAAAGAAAAATGTAACAATAAAGACTACTTTGAAAAGCTTGGTTCCTGGAGACTATACAGGCCAGTCCATGTACTTTTCTGGGCCATAAGAAAGGAATGTTTGCCTTCTGATTTTTGACCAAATTTCTCTTCTGGCCTACAATCCTGGGATTTTCCCAGAATTTCCCAGCCAGCCCAGCCTAGACAATGAGCATTGAATGTAACAATATAGCTTCTTAAGTTTAAGTAGTTTAGATAAAGTAGAAATAGTCTTATTGTATATAATATTAATGTTTTAATTTTGAGAGAGGAACTGCTCGGGCATTTCCCCTGGACCGCATCAAGAGGGAGGAGAAGAAGGTGAGAAGTATGTAGGAAGGTTGAGGTGAAGGAGGAGAGGAGGTGAGTGACGAAAAAGAGGGAAAGAAGTAAGTTGGTTTGAGGTGGGATGCGGTTTGGGGGGAAATGGGCGGGCAAGACCGAATGTGGCGTGTATCAATTTGTTTTATTTTTTATCTGAAGTATTTGTAAGACTGTTATGTATTGTAAAGTTGAAAATAAAAATTTTTATTAAAAAAAAGTAAAAAAAAAAACAATATAGCTTCTTAGACTATATTGAGTGGCAGTTCTAAGGTGACCAACCGTCCTCCTTTAGGGAGGACAGTCCTCCTTTTGTAAGTTTTCTCCTCCCTCAAAAAGTGTCCTCCTTCATGTCCTCCTTTTTGATGTTTGAAGATTAATCTGCAGGGCTTTTTTTTCCCCTCATAGAACGCTCAGAATGGCGTTCAGGCACCTTTTTTTGATGGGTTTTTTTCAACTTTTGCATGAGCTGTGCTACTCCCACTATTGGCTTTCGAAAGCTAATAGGAATTGCTGCTGAGCGTGCCAAAACACCCGGCTGGCAAACTTTGCACATGTAAGTTGTCTATATTATTGTTGCAATGAATAAAATGTTTTTTTTATTTACAATTTTTTTCTTCAATTTATTTGTGTCCTCCTTTTTATTGTAAAAAAGTTGGTCACCTTACAGTTGTCTAATCTATGTAGTCTATGATATTCCCAACAAAGAATTTAACCAAGTGAGTTTCAAGATTTGGGGGAGGGGGATCTTAAGTAAGAAAAAAAATCCATAGGTACATATGATTCCTTTACAACAATCTCCAACATGCAATATACTCAGGACTTGACAGGATGGCTGGTATTATGAACATTTGCATTAGCCATGCATACCTTGGATAGGTGTATGAATTCACAAAGTATGATAAAATATTAAGCAATAACATTTCACCTGCCACAGAATGGAGAACTCCAGCCTCTTTCAAAATATTAGCGTGTTTCAGCTGTGTCAGATGAACAACTATCTCCAAAGCAGTGTGTCATTTCAACACTTGATTTCCACCTGCCTCTGTTCAGAGAGGATCAACTAAGTAGTTGAGAAGTAGAGAATTATAACCAGCTTTGAAACTCATACAGCAAAATACGTTCTTTAAAATTAGGTTGAATGTAAATAAAATAATTATTGCCAGAACATTGAATTGGTCCTGGAAACTCACTGGTGGAAATGAAGGTACCTCTGGCCTAGTTGGATGTATTTTTCAAGGAATTTTAGGGTGGAATGATGAAAGCAAAATTTTAATTACAAGGAACTCTTTGATGTTGTGAGGTGTTGTTTGATTCACTTCTCTTGTCTGACTCTGACAGTGCTAAGGAAATCAGGATGGCCTTGAAATCAGATATCTCATAATGGGAGTCTCTAACTGTGTAGGTTTTGGAGACTTCAATTGAGGCAGTAGCACACAAAGAGATTGGTCTCCCTTCTCTCTTGTATGGAGAATACCACTCCCTAAGGTCAGATAGCAAGGGTAGAATCCAAGAGATGCTTTTGTTTTTTTGACTCTTTCCAGGGAGTAGTAGTTTGCTCTGAGGAAAGGAAATGAATGTCAAGCACACCCCAGACTGGCAGTAAAATCTCCCGTAATGCAAGAAGGAAGTGAACCTAGGCAAATTCCTCTGTGCAATAAATATCCAGCAACTTACTGCTTAATTTTATTTTGGACAAAACTTTCCCCAATTAATCTCAAAACTATTTTCTTCTGATGTTCAATCTCCATTTTGAAAGGATCAGTACTTTGTTCTTTTGTTTAGAGTTCCTCTTTGAATCTGAAAGTTATCCTTAAGTCTAAAACCCATTCATGTTTCTCCTATTGCTGTATGAATTAATAAATATCAAATGCCATTTTAAAAAGACAGCTTTAATGCTACTTTATTTTGTAATCTGATAATGCATTCTAAAGATTGATGACTGGTTTACAGGTTATGTTGTCCTTGTGTTTTTCACTGAACAGAAAGGAAAAAAATATTTTCTTTCTTTTGGTCTTGCTTTGATACATCTGGTATAAGGAAGGAAGAGTAGGTGGTGGCAAATACTAGTTGAAGCCAATCATTGTTATATCACTCTGAGCTACTCTAGTTGGGTGGGGCGAGTCCAGTGATGAATGTCACCCTTATGTATGTCAATATGAGGTTCTAAGAGACTTCATTACCAGTTGCTCTGCATTTAATGAAGTTCAACCTTAATGACAGATGTCAACATTGCAGAATTTACATTAATATGAAAAAAGGAATATGGGTGGGAGGGCGCTTCAAGAGAGTCTTACCATTGTTGGCTGTCCAATAGGCATGAAGTAGGAGGCTCAAAAGCAGAACTAGCAATAGGCTTAGCAACCAAGCTCAAAGAATGTATCATCTAGCCATTTCTATTTTTTAAAAAATGATGCTATCTTCCATCAGTTGGATTTTCACATCTAAAACCAAAGATGGTCTCCCTGCCATGCCACACAATAATCTGAAATACAGAAGTTACAGCATCTGTAGATGAGGGTTTTGGATATAATAGGGGCCATCCAATAAATTAATACTTTAATTTATTGGAAAAACTATATTATATGAAGCTCCATAAATGTACCCTGGCTCTTAAAATAACAAAAATAACAATCAGTCAAAGCCTTATTTATTTACATTTTAGTTGAGGTTTAGTTGAATGTGAAAAGGCTAAGAGAACTCAGACTGAATTGAATAGTATGGTTTTTAAAAGGTTTGAAAGGTTTAATTAATTTATATTCTAGCCTTTGTACCATGAAAAGTAGTCAGTCTGAAAATTCCTCTTTTGAAACAATACAATTTTTGTGGGGGTGAATGGCTCCTGTTTCAAAGTAGCATGAATTCTGATGCATAGGATTGGAAGCTTTTTCCTAAAGTAACTTCTCTTCCACATTATCTTGAACAATTTCCAAAGGAGAAGCCATGTTAATCTTCTTTAGCAAAAATAACAAGAATGTTGTGGTATGTTAAAATCTCTGAAGGGTATTATCATTTCAGCATTTGTGCATCTTGTCTGACTTCACCAGACATCTGGGACAATTCTCATTTGAGGATAATGCTAAACAACAAATTAAAAAGACACTCTATTAAAAGTAATTGGAAGTTCTTAAAAAGTACTTTAGCTTAAAGCATTATCATCCTTGTGCATTGTTGAAGGGATTCTCCAGGCAATTTCATAAACTTGAAGCTTCAACATTCTGCCCCTTCAACTAAAGATGTTATCTTGATTAACGTTCGGAACTGAAACTCATGCTATTTTAAATAGTTTCTTCAAAATCGGGAGTGTGTAGGATAATTTGTATCCAAGTATACTGCAAATAAATACATAAATAAAACACACAGGAATGTAGTACACTTAATGAGTACCTTAAGGTACTGAATTAATATAGGGGAACTCACATTCAAGTGTACCATCAGTCATGAAAGTTCACTGGGTGACTTTGGACCAATCATTCTCACTCAAATCTATCACACAAGATGACGGTTGTGGGGAAAAATTGGAAGAGGGAATGTTATATAGGCTACCCTGTACTCCTGGAAGGTGGGATATAAATTCAATCAATCAATGAATGTGGGGCTATTATTAGCTGCTGTAAATACTGTAGAACTGTGGGAATGGTGAAAATGTAGTAACTAGTTAACTGTCTCAAAAGGTTCATGAACCCAATCATACCCCTATATTATAAGTAAAACTTTGCTAAAGTGTAGCTAATATTGGACACAAATTATTTTATTGCACTAAATTGGTGGCATAATGAAGAACTGGCAAGTAGACTGGCTCTTCATAATTCCTTTCTGGATAAAGAGGACTTGAGATCACCTACAAGTACTCCAGACAGCTACTCTTTGCAAGAAGAACACAAGACAGCAGACCCCCATAGGTTTAGTTTTGGGAAACAAGCGAATAGCCGTCTTGCTAAAACCATAATTGGTGCCTTTGAAAGAATACTGGGATTTGCACTCTTCCTTTTCTAGCACTTTTAGAAATACTTGTTAACTATTTTTTAGTTATTAGAACTTCCTTCAATCCTTAATGAATGAAGTATTAAATACAAGTGAAATTTGATAAATAAATATTTCTGTTTTTCTTTATTATATTTTATTTTTATATTTTTATATTTTTCTTCTTTCCTGTATTTTTTAAATTTTTTATTTGTATTAGTTTTTACTTTCACAATTGTGCTTTTAATAAAATCACTATATGAAAAAGAAAATAGTCCATTCTTATCGCTAGTGAGGAATATGAATCTTAATTAATGTTACTTATCCTCTGCCCAACTCAACATTTGTTAGAACATGTCTTAGAAAATTTATAAAGCTGGACCAAGCTCACTGTGGTTAAATTCAAAGACCACATTCAAATCCAAATTATTTTATTTATATTTAAATGTTCTATATAATGTTGTCTTGGGTGAATACTACCAATACACAACATCATTAACAAAACAAAAATAACAGAATCAATCCAATCAAACAGTGCAAATGTAACAGATTAAAAAAAAACAACCCATCATTTTAAGGACCGAAAGAAATATAAACTAACTGAACAATCAGGAGGAAAAAAAAATCCCTGGAACAAGCATTTTTAAGCTGAGTATTTGCAAAGAGAGAGGCAAAGATTTTCACACTATTTCATTCTGCTGTATCTGCAGAAAAAAGCTTTTTATGTATTCTAAATCTCAGAAGACATTGGTCTACATAAAAAAACACTCCCTCACAATGCAGGCACTTACGCAACAAAAAGCATTTTTTAAATGACTAGCTCCTTGAATAATGCCAAGAATCATACCTGTTCTGACTGATAGGAAGGTAATGTTGATCAAGATGTAAGGAGCAGCTGGTTTCCTAATAGTCTTCAGAAGGAGTAGCACATAAAATAAATAACTCTTAATCCCCTGTTCTGAATTCACGCTCAGAACAATGAACACCTTGGGCTGACGGCAATTGGCACTGAGAGTTTATTTGATTGACACCCATCTTTTCCACCCAGGCAGTTTGAAAGTTCAATAAGAGTTAGCAATTAAAAGTCACCATTGACAAATTAAAACTGAAAGGCCTGCTTAAAAAGAAAGGTCTTGTCTTCTTTCTAAAGCACAACAATAATGCAAGGAAGTAGGATGTTGGCTTTTATTTATTTATTAATCAAATTTACCGGTATATAGCTGCCCATCTCATGAAAAGTTACTCCAGGATGGCATACAATAATTAATTTTAATATCCAACCTTCAGTGGTGTGAACTCTTTGGGAGCAGGAACATGAATAAGCAAGCAGTCTTTGCATATTAATAGCTCCCCAACACCTCACCTGCTAACCTCTGGTTGCTCACCTTGAAAAAGCCTCAGGGAACGCAAGCAAGCCTGCATCTCCGGGAAGCCATCTACACCGAGGGTGGCAATCATGACAGACAGAAGTTGAACTTCTTTTTCAAGTGTTGCATGATGATCTATCCCTGATTATTATAAAGCATAAATATTAACCACAACAAGTCTGTTCAGAATACATAGCTTGTTGCAGTCTTATCTTGAATATATCTTGTATATCCTTTGAATTATGTGAATCATGACACCCTCAAAATCTCTCCCTCTCCCACAAATCCTGAAGAGCCATGGGGCTCTTTCCAGCAGATGATTGAAATTCATTTTTAATTACATCTGTAGTTTGATGTCAATGAATATAATCAAATATGACTTTTCTGTTAACACACACACACACACACACACACACGCACACACACAGTTATGGTTCCTCATTTAGTTAAGCTGATATTTGAGAAATGTGATTAAGCCTCCATATGTCTATCATTTGAATTATTTTGATTTTTTTCTGCATTTCACACTACTTGATTGACTTCATGAATCAACTCGATATATATTTATAAAGATTTATTTTCTACAGTCAGAGAGAGGGAAACATTTCTAGCCAATATGGTAAATAGTGTAATTCATACTTCAGGAGTTGTCAGATCAGAAACTAGCATTAGAATTCTACCATCAGAAAAAAATATTCAAAGCTACTGCTGCTGTGCCAAATTAAATATGCATAATGTGACTACAAATAATTGGGCTAAAACAAGTCCAGGAAGGAATATATTAAAATGGATTGTTGTATCCTATACCCTTTTCATGATATGAAGCTCTGTGAGATATGCAAATGTAACTTTTACGCAGAGAGGAGTTCCCAATTTCTACTAAAAAGGTGCTTCGTGTGAGAATAAGCCACCTGGAAACAGATCCAGGTGGGTATTGTAACTCCCAGCCTGCCTACTGTATATACTGAAGAATTTGTACAATGACCAGCAAACCACAGTTTGAGCAGAATATAGAACAACTAATAATTCCAAATTGCAAAAAGAATGCACCAAGTTGTTTACTTATTTATTTTCCTTATATGTAGAACATATTCTGAGAAATGCTACTCAAAGAAATAGAAATTAGAATTAAAACTGATGGGAAAATCATCAACAAGCTTTGATATGCTGATGTTATCAGTTTGATGGCTGAAAGCAAGAAGAAATACACAGTTTTTTGCTGAAAGTGAAAGAGAGTTTGAAAGGTAGTCTGCTGCTCAGTGTTTTAAAAAGCAAAAACAAAACAAAAAGCAAAACACCCCCACCAGCTATTTAGTTATTTATAAAACAAATTTGTATAACTGCCCAACCCACACATAGGTGACTCCATCATTATGTCAATAGGCATGGTCAATCCATGCACATGCATTAAGAGAAAGTCTACAGACTTTATCTTCTAGACCAGTGGTTCTTAACCTTTTTGAATGAATCGCCCCCTTGAGCCAATGAGGAAGTTGTCATCGCCCCCCTCCTCCAACATCACCTCTCAATCACAACATAGGAAATAATTCTTCAATTTATGCAAACACTTCTTTTGTTTTCTTTAAAATTGTTTATCAGGACATATCAGTGCAAATAATTTATTTCCAGTCTTTTCCCCATATCCCCCATATTCTGGCTAATGGCACGCCACTGTATGGGTAGAGGCTGCTGCACAATACGCATGAAGATAAGCGATGCGTGTTTACAAAATGTACGGGGTTCTGTACTGAAGCTAGCTGAAGGAACATTTGAAAACACAATTCAATCCACTAATAGCGAGCGATCTGATGTTTTTGTACGACAGATATACAGCCATTCACTGTACGAAAAAGTCTCAAAAGTGTCCCCAAAACGTCTCGCTCCATCGCCCCCATATTGTCCCTTTTTAGTTCCTTTGCCCCCATGTCACCCCTTTTCATTCCATCGCCCCCCTGAAAATTTAAATCGCCCCCTGGGGGGCAATATCGCCCAGGTTAAGAACCACTGTTCTAGACTAGAGATAATGATTGCAACCTGAAATACAGAGATCTACTACTTAGGAGAAACAGCATGGTGGACCAAGACAAAATATGAAAAGTGCAGAGATCCTGCAATGACAATAAATGGGCATATTGTCAAATTTGTAGTTTTTCCTGTTAAACACATATAGCTGAATGAAGAAAAAATGAATCCTTTTAAACTGTGCTGGAGGGAAAGTTGTTAAGAAGACCTTGAACTTCAAGAACAAACAATTCAATATTACACGAAGTTAAAACCAGGCCATTCATGAAGATGTTAATAATAAAGCTAACGTTGAAACAGAGGTTCCATTATCAAATGAGTATGCTCAAGAATACCAATGGACCAGACAGTGACTGATTCAAAGATCAAAGAAAGATGGAAAGAATATACTGAAATTCTGTATTGGAGAGATGTCAACATCCAGGATACCTTAGAAAGTATTCCCTATTTGCAAGAATCTCTAGTGCTAGAAAATGAAGTGAAATTGGTACTCTAGTCATTACCAAGTCAAAAAGCTACAGGAATTTGTGGCTTATCTACAGAAATATGACAAGCAATAGAAGAATCAGTAAAGATTCTAACAAAGCTATGTCAACAATAGAGAATGGTATACTGGCTAACAGATAGTTAATCTATATGCCAGTACCAAAAAGGAGACTTAATAGAGCATGCTAACCATCACCCAATATTCTTAACGTACATGCCAGCAAAATAATACTTGGGATTATTCAATGCATGTTACAGCCCTCTAATCTGCTTTATTGATTATAGAACGGCCTTCCATTGTGTTGATTGTGTCACACCATGGAATGTGTATGGAAAAATGGAAATCCCAGAAGATTTCATTGTCCTCATGGGACAGCTATATATTGATCAAGAACCCTATTATGAGAAGGAGGGCTAAATATAAATTGATGTGTACTAATCATGCTATAACATGGAAACCAATGCTGTGCAAAACATAGAAAAGGAATAAGAAATAGTAAGCCTAAGAAATTAAGGCATGGGACAAGGACAAGAAAATATAATTAAATTTAGTTTATACCAACACCATATTTCTCAATCTCCTCTTATACTTCATCAATTTTATTCTCTAAAATTCTAATCTTTTTAAGGATCTCACCATCTCAATCATTTTTCTTGACTTTTTCTTTAGAGTTAGTCCTTATGACCACAATTAAGCTCAAAATTTCTGTAATAACTTTCTACCATATAGTATTAAACTTGTTAACTCTCAAAATGGATTTTTTCCGCTATGTATTTCAAAATAGTGTGTGTGTGTATATATGTGTGTGTGGGTGTGTATAAATAGACAGACAGACAGAATATGTTCATGTGTGTGCATGTCTGTGTATGGGTATATATTTATTTTCTTTTGAGATCACGCATCAGAATTTCATTTTTAATGTGTACCAGTGTGTTCACAGAAAAAGTGACAATAAAAATTATATCTTATTTCCATTGCTAAGGAAGACAATTATTAAGTGAATTTTGCCCCATTTTACGATCTTTCTTGCCACAGTTGTTAAGTGAATTATTGCAATTGCTAAGTTAATTAAGCTAGTTGTCAAGTCAATCTGGCTTTCCCATTGACTTTGCTTGTCAGAAGGTCACAGAAGGAGATCACACGTCCTCAGGACATGGCAACGGTCATAAATGTACCAAATGTTCAAATTTTGATCATGTAACCTTGGAGATGCTGCAATGTGTGATTTGATCCTTATTTATCCTTTTTATATGACCTCATTTATCCTCTTTTTATGACCAAACCACCTCAAAATATTTGTTCATAACGATCACTCATTTTGGTATTCAGCCTGCATTTTAGCACCATTTGTTCTTAACTTGTTCTTGCTTTCCATACTTCTTAACTAATACATTCCAACTACTTTCAACACCTTGCTTTTTCTGACATACCCACTTTTGTCTTTGTATGATAAAGAGGGTCAGAATATATTCTTATAAACAGTTATTTTTGCATCTTTTGCAAGAATTTAGGCACCCTGACTAAATTTGTATATATTAAAGAATCCTAAGTGAACAGAAACCAACATAACTTCTGCATGGTATGAAATTAAATGTTAATTTTCTGTGGACCACAATCAAGTTTTTTTCTTTCTGGGTGCAATTCTTTTTTTTACAAATTCAAAATAAGAAAATAGCGAAGAGAACATTTTTGCCGTGGATTGCATTCATTCACAATTTTCCACCAAAATCTTTGATTCTTCCATTATCACCATTAACTGGAGTGTAAACTTCCAACTATCACAGGCTACAGACATCCATTTCCTTAGGCATCCACAAAAGATAGACTCTAATTCGTACTTTTCATTTTAGCTTTTTCATTCATAATTAAACCTATATTTTATTTCAGTGCATTTTCTCATCAGCCCTATTGTGCAATATCAGACTATCTTTATTCAGATCTATTATATCCTTCTCCTTTCTCTTACTTTTATAGACACACGAGCATACTATTTTGTTTTCATTTCACTTGCAGTCTTTATCATTTATCCCTTTTAATTCCAAGATTAGTTGGTTGAAAATCAGGGTCATTATATTTAATTCCCTTACAAAATTTTGAATTTATCCTGATTGGATAAATATAAAAATTATAAACCTCATCATTTGAACATACACAATTTATAACTTAGGATAATATTGCTTATCGGAAAACATTTTCTCCCTAATTTCTTGAATGTTTTGTACTTCTTTCACTTTATATCATTCCTTGATTTTCCATTTTCTATCGCCAGCAAGATTACAAGATAGTATTTATAAATATAGTACTATAAAGCATTTTATTATGAAATAACACTATATATATGATACAAATCAGTAAATGGGACATGACAAGAGTGAATTATGATGGGAGACACTCAGCCACTTACATATACAGTATGTGCTTATTTATTTATTAAATTTATATACTGCCCATCTCACTCTGAAAAGTGACTCTGGGCGCTTGCCCATCTCAGCCTTTCTTCCTTCCTCCTATTCTTCCCCAAACATTCCACCCTCTCTAAGCAGAGGTTTCATACACTTGCTCATCCTTAATGTGGCATTGTCCTAGAGGAACATGGGTTTGGATATTTTTACTATAACATTGGGGATTACTTCACATCACTTAATCCTTTTCAGATCAGTGTCATCACTGAAACACACAAAGGAATGTCCTCAAAGTGCTTTTTCCAATTTGAAAACATTTCGCTTCTCATCCAAGAAGCTTTTTCAGAAGAAATTTCTTGAATGAGAAGCAAAACATTTTCAAACAAACAAACAAAAAACCCCAAGAAAGTCCAGTTGCCTTTTGGAAAAAGCACCTTTGGGACAACCAAGATCTGGATGATTGAGAATCTCCATAGACATACAAAGAAATGGCATTTTGCTGGAAAACTTCCCATCTCTATACATAACCTCTATAACCTCTACTCTGGATGGAAAAAAATGAAGTTAAGGAAATGTACAAAAATGCAGGGCTTTTTTTTTTGTCATAGGACGCCCAAAATGGAGTTCCAGCACCTTTTTTGGATGGAACCTTGTAGGGTAGGCAAAGCGGGTTGTATGACATGTGTGAGTTCTGGCATTTTTTTTTATTTTTACAAAAAAAGCACTGCAAAAATGTATCTATATTTACAGTAAGCTTACAGAACTGAATAGATATCAGGAAAGATGGCATGACAAAATAAAAAAAGTATTCAAGATCAAAGCACTATGGAAGACATACATCTTTAAATAACTTAGGCTTCTATTCTGAGTTTTTCTGGTTACACTGATTATTCACATTCAGAGAAAAGAATGAAAAGATTATAAAACATTGATAAATGTCTAAAAGAGGATGTTGGATGTCCAATTAAATTTCATAAGTAATTATTGCCAAAGGTCATTAAAGAGATCTGCTGGAAATAGCACTTGGATAAATTAACCAATTCTGTTTTTGTCATGTTTGTAAAGTGCAGAAATCTTTGTTGTAAAGATTATGCTTAAAAAATAGAGTCAAAAGACCCTCTCTCTTACAAGATTAATAGAACAACGCTGGAAATAAAACAACCAAGCAATTTGAATGGCTTTTGAGCTATGAGATGTAAATAGGACACGGCTTTTTTAAATGCTGTAGTTAAAAAGAGTAAATTGGAAAAAAAACACAAGCACAAAGGATTTCAAGAAAGCGTTTGGTTACCATACTTAAAACCAATGATACAGTACATTTTTGTTTCAGTATCTTGCAATTTCAGCATTCTTTGATAATGTGCTTTGAAAGAGCCAACTTGTCTTTAATGACACAATTTAAGCAGGAATTATTTTTTCTCAGCAAAAATATCAAAGCTGAGATTTTTTAAAAGAGAAAAGTATGAGTTAAAATGACCTTGTGTTCCAAAATCTTTTCACCTACTGCTTGGTGTTCTTAGTGCCTTTTTTTCCCTTTCAAAACGAGATCTGATGCTGGTGCCTTTGGCATATTGAGATTTCAAAAGGCAGAGCGGTATTTAAAAAAAGAATCCATACTCTTTCTGTATGATGTGTTAGAACTACTTAGCATCAAGGGTGCCCTATATTTTTAGTGTAACCTTTTCTAGTTATTAAAGCAATCACAAGTATTTTCTTTCTGTCAGTGTTAGAACCTTATTTACCAAGGGCAAGTCTGGACACAGTGTGAATTAATAAAGTTTTTTTTTTAAAGAGAGTTGGACAACTAATAAAAACATCCCATCAGTTCTGCTGCAGGAGGTAAAAAATAAACCCATATTGCCATCTTATAATTAAGCCATCAATATATATTACATATCGAAGAAAGAGGTGGGGTATTTCCACCATAACAAAAAACTATATATGCAATTTAAAAAAAAAAACCATGAACAGAAAAATAAAAGTATAGATAACATCCATATAGCAATTACCTTTCCAGGAAAGAAAAATTATTCAGAACAATAATCTATTCTTGAAACATTTCAACAGCCAGAATATAATGGAGGATCTGACGTATTACTAGGGGTGTGAAGATAATGGGATTAAATTTGCGACACCTAATTAGAAAAGTGTGCATATGTGTATACGAATAATAAGAGGTACCTTAAGGCAGAAGTAGGCATACATGATTGTGGCAGACTGAGGTTGGCATAAATTAGACAAACTAATCCACAGGCTACCAGTTTATATGGTTTTGATTGTGTTTGAGGTATTTTAGCACATTTGATGGTCTTTTGAATGTCCCTCCCTTTCCTCTTACCTAAGTCCTCAACAACTGCCCTGGCCTCTCATTTAAATATTGAGTAGGAGGTTTGGTTTGCTCAATTCATCCTTAGATTTTTAATCTCTGCTGATTTCAGAAGTCAGGAACCAGGATAGAGTTCAAAAGTTCTATAAGTTTATTTCATGCTGCCTACACACAAGAATCCGAACTACTAATGGTCAAGGCAAATTGGCGCTAAAGGTCAATGGACTTCAAGGAGGGCTAGACTTAGATCTTTTATGGGAGTGTAGAGATTCCAAAATGATGATATGTTTGAACCCACCCTCAGGCTCAGCCTTGTTATCTCCTGCACCTGATTTCCTTGGTCCAGGGATAGGCAATCTTGGCTCTTTTATGACTCATGGACTTCAGCTCCCAGGATTCCTGAGCCAGCCACGCTGAGAGGAAAGGGAGAGTTTCCAAGCTGAGCCATGCTGGTTCAGGAATTCTGGGAGTTGAAGTCCACGAGTCATAAAAGAGCCAAGATTGCCTACCCCTGCCTTGGTCTTCAAAATGCCTACACTGCACTTTCAATTTATATATTTAATCCACAAGCTTCCTGACGCTGGAGAAAGAAAGAATCCTTCAAAAATCTCTAAATTATAAGCTCTAAATTGTATCCTCCAAAATGTTACCCTGCATCTGCACTGGAGTAGGTTCACCCTTAATTCAAAGTTAGAAATATTAAAAGGCAGACTATAATTAATCAAAGAAACATGTATTTTCAATAAAATAGTACAGAATAAATCATTATCATTTATTGCATGGGTGTCCAACCTTTTGGCTTGCTTGGGCCACACTGAGTGAAGAGGAATTATCTTGGGCCACATATAAAAATATATAATATTGTTTTATAATATAAAATTAAATAACAATGTTCAAAGTTTATGATCTTGTGACACCACATTACTAGCTGTCCAGGGCTGCGAACTGGATCCTGATTTATAGCCATGAATGCCTAAATTGCATACAAAACCTTTAATTTAATAGCCCTTGCTTGCTTGCTCATAGTGCTTAGAATTCTTATTCTGATGTCATGTTCTTAAGTAGTGCTTTCCTTTATCTTTGGGGGTGCCTGAAATGTGAACCCTTGATCCTACATTATAGGTACAGATACTCCTCAACTTACAACAATTCGTGACTGTTCGAAGTTACAGTGGCACTGAAAAAAGTAACTTATGACCATTTTTTTTCACACTTATGACCACCGCAGCTTCCCCATGATCATGTGATCAAAATTCAGATGCTTGGCAAATTGACTCATATTTATGAGTTAAAGTATCTCGAGGTCATGTGATCACTCTTTGCAACTTTCTGACAAGCAAAGCCAATGGGGGAAGCCAGATTCACTTAAAATCATATTAGTAACTTAAAAACTGCAGTGGTTCACTTAACTGTGGCAAGAAAGATCATAAAATGGGGCAAAGCTCACTTAACAACTGTCTTGCTTGGCAATAGAAATTCTGGGCTCAGTTGTGGTTGTAAGTTGAAGACTACCTGTATGCTCATTCCATTCTGCAGTGAGTAGCTAGAAGTAACAAGGGAAACTCAACTGCAGAAGATAAGGAAGTCAGTCACTAACAGAACTACTACTGAAGAATTAATATGCAAAGCAATCTTTAACTTCCACTCTACTTTCTGAAATTAGCACATGACATAGGTAATCTTAGTAAGGGAAAATATTAATAACCCTATAATTCATAAATCAGAGAGTTCCTGATGTGAAACTCTCTTCTGCCATGAACAAATGACGTGACCTTAGGCAAGCTTTCCTTTATCCCCCTTCTGCAAAACAGGAGATAATGATCGTCATTCACTTTATTGGATCGTAAGAAAGACAACTAGACAAGGCATCTGAAGTACTCTGAACATGTAAGAATGCCAAATGCATTAAAAATATTATAATTACTGTTTCCCAGAAAATAAGAACTATCCCTCAAACCTTGCCAAAATACTTGGTAATCAAAAGTTCGGTATTTTAATACTTGTACACAGAACTCCTCCAGTTGTGAAAGACAAAAAGTCTAATTACTACATCTATATATGTTAGAGGCTAAATAAATTCCTCCTTACAGTCAATATCATGTACTCAGAAACAGCTGTTATTTAATATAATATTTTCTTCTATCACTCACTTAAGCATTAGATTTTAAAATTAACTGTGGCCTTTTCTCACTTAATGATTTCAGAAGCTTTATTAGATGTGGGGGGGGGGCTCCTGGAAAGTATGCAATCATGCAATTAGTCCCTTGTAATGGAAATATTAATAGTTCTTTTTTAGGCTTGTAATTTCCTAATCACACCAAGTAATTAATGACTATGCATGACATTGGAAATAGCAACAGTACACTAAATGGGAATGGCACAAGGAAACAAACCATATAATTATATACTAAGGAGAGAGATCAGTAGAAAGAATTCACAGTCCATTCTGTGAAACAGTCTTAGCTGTCATGCTATACCACAGTGTTTCCCAAACTTGACAATTTTAAGGCATGTGGACTTCAACTCCCAGAATTCCACAGCCAGCGTTGCTGGCTGTGGAATTCTGGGAGTTGAAGTCCTCATGCCTTAAAATTGTCAAGTTTGGGAAACACTGCTATACCACATTATTGAAAAGTGACCCATTCAGAATAAAATATATATTCTTACTAGTCATATTCAAACTGACATCCAAAAACAACATGCACAATCAGCAGACTTAAAAAAGGTGTATCCTGCCATACAAACCACAAAACAAACAAAAATTGGAAACGTTTATACTTTGCTGCAGACACCCTTTGCAGTAAATAAGATATTGAAAACAGAAATAATGTTGAAACAAAAATGTACAAAAAATATTTTAATAATGTAACATATGAACATGAAGCGATACCATTTAGGTTTTAACATGTTTTGGACAATATAATATAATAAGGACTTGATTTTAGCATGTATTAAAAAAGTGCATTATGAAATAAGGGACAAAAGCAATGTGAGCAAACAAAATTATGTTTTTCATATGTAAATGAATAAGGTACACGTGAATATATCAAAAACAGAATCTTTTTTTATGATAAAATGATTCAAATGTGTAGTAACTTAAAATACTGTAATGAATAAGGGCTGTATTTTTATTCCTTAATTACACAATCTAATTTATAGAACAATCACTGATCTCCCAGATTAATTCAAAAGATCCAAATCTTCAAACCTGTTGAAAGAAATCCATTCGACGCTTGAAACAACTGTCACTTTCAGTAATTACCTAAAGAATAAAATATTCTCATCAATTATCCATTTATTTTGTACAGCAGACAATCCTAACATCTTTTAGATTCTTTCTCACTTTCTGGAAACAATGCCCCATTACACAGATATTAAGTACTAAAATGAAAGACTTCTTGGATTAATTCAGAATAATTTTCAATTATGGTTTCAGTTGGGAAATTATGGTTATCGGGAAGAGAACAACTGAAGACCAAAAGGCAGATTATGGAGTTAAGATCTGAAGGTTCATCATAGCAGGTGGCAGCACTTATGTGACCTCAACTCATCCTGATCAAAACTCTTAGTACTTAGATGAGACTAATAGGAAATCCCAGGGCTATAAACTACAATGGTGCATAAAATATTCAAGTTTAAACTGGACCAGAATTTTATGCACAGATCTTGCAACATAATTGAAGTGTGGCAAAAGTCTATGGAAAGGCCTACTCAGTAGATGTGATCTAGCTTTAAATTAGAGTCATGCCTTTTATCAGTTTAATTAAGTTGCATTTACACATCTTATAACACTACAGAAATATTGCAGCAGTCAAGACTCTTCTTAATTTGCAAAAAAAGAAAAGAAAAAGAAAGCAGTGACATCACTTTAAAGCAGTGATTCTCAACCTTTCTAATGCCGTGACCCCATAATACAGTTCCCCATGTTGTGGTGACCCCCAAGTGGGTGTGGCCACCAATAAGAGGGAGTAGGACAGCTAAGGAAAAAGGAAAAAAATGGTGGACAGCATGGTTTGGTGACCCCCGTGAAATGGTCATTCGACCCCAAATGGGGTCCCAACCCACAGGTTGAGAACCACTGCTTTAAAGTGACATAACCACTCTTGTGAGTCATTCTTTTCAAAGAGTACAAAGCACCTTTGGGCTGTTATTGCAACATTTGTGCATATTTTTGCATAACAGGAGAACAATGTAAAAAAAGCCAAGGAGGGTAAAGATCTTAAAGATACAATCTTGAAGATTATAAACTGTATCATTGTACTTTATCTCAAAAGATGGCAATACTTCATAGCCCTGTAACCATAAATTGAGCCAGTGTCTCGGGTGTGCTAAAGCAAGGCCCAGATCAGACTTGTACCAGCCAGCTGTTCGAGACCTACTAAACTGCAAAATTATAGATGTGCAACTTTTCGAAGAGGCTGTGCTTACTAAAAGCAAGCTAACAATCTGAGTAGGAGATACTACCATAGCTTACCTTCTGGTGCGATATGTACTCAGTTCCTCTTGTAGAATTGATGCTCTTTTTCGTAAAAAGTTTACCTAGAAAATACAGCTGTTGTGACTGAAGAGCTTCTAGTATATAACAGACTTATGAATACATCTGTTTGCGGTTCCTCAGATATATTGCTTAAACCCTGTTTATGGCCTGATAATCTAGGGATTGATATCCTAATGTCAAACAGCCTAAATAGGGATCAAGTGTATTTCATCTTCTGAGAATACTGTCCATGTTCTATGTCAGCGGCTCCCAACCTTTTCTATACACCACACCCCTAGAACACTTCTGATATATTCTCGCACCCCTTACAAAAACTCAAAATAACAGCAACGAATTATGCATATAGACTATAATTTTGAAAACCCAAGTTTTCGCATCCCTTGGAATATCGTCTCACACCCCCGGTTGGGAACCCCTATTCTATGTTCATGCAGTATTACACATTTTTGGGGGGAGGAAATGCAATCCCTAAATTTTGTTTACAAGAAATGCAATGATTTCAAAACTGAACATTGGCATAAAGAATACCAAGTTCTGCAATTTAAGCATCAACATTAATGGATTACACATGTCTTTGTGAGACACAGACATAAAATTCTACTTTTGAAGGTGGTCAAAAACTCTTTGTTGGGAAAGTAAAGTTATAAGCATGCTATAAAAGTTCATTAGCAAAGTGCTAGGATAGAAGACAAAGAACACAGTGAAAAGCCTCAAAATTGAGGAGATGGTGGCAGCCAGCATATTTTAAATATAAGCAAAGCTTTGTTTGAGAAGTGAATATTTCCTATTTGTTCTTTGTGACTGCTGCTCTGTTGGTGTTTTTAACCTAACCAAGCCCTCTCATTCCTCTGGAACAATTCACAGCCCTGACAGGTGCAAAGATTCCACTGTTCTTTCTGGCTGATGTTTTTAAAACAGGAATTTCAACAATTTTCAAAGAAGACACCTGTGCTTCAGAAGCTGTTATAGAACAGCCTGTAGCTGGATATTGTAGTTCACTGCACAAAGCAGCTGCGAGCTATGCTTTGTATATGAGCACTCACTTTTAAAAGTCTGGAGTTACTTTTACTCCTTTGAAATGTTATGTATGCTAGCAGAAGCTTTGAAGACTGAAATCAAATTTCAACCCCAAATTCACTTCATTGGAAGCTGGGGATTTTTCAGTTGTTAACACTGGTAAGTTTGCATGCCAGTCAAAAGTCACACGTATTTATTAACTAATTTACTAGATAATCCATTCTTCCCTTTTATTATTTGTTATGGCAACACTGGATGAACCTGAGCACCAGCAGGAATTCCTTCTCAAAATCAGTGGTAATATCAACAACACCCATAAAGCACCTGCCCTTATCAAGAGGGAACATGGTACTTATTTGCCATGGCAATTCCTTTAGAAATAGCATTACAAGGTGACAAATCCAAATGCACCATTTTCAGATGAAAAATGAAATAATAACAACCTCTTTTGAGACTATATGAATTGGAAAAATGTAAGACTGAAGGTTTTCTAGTCTTTGGTTTTATCTGGGTTCCTATGGATGTCTTAGTATTACAGGAAGTTACAGATGACCAGTTCATATAGTCATTTGTCACACTATTATTTTACTAAATATATCTATTGCAAAAAAAAATCCTTTATTGATGATTACATTATAAAGTGTGAATTGATTTAACAAACACCCATTCATCCACTTGATCGTATTCTAAAAACCTTTGGTATTAAAGGAATGTCAGGATAGCAAAATTATTCCAAGTAACAAGTGGCTCCTAAACATTTTTGCTTGAAGAGGAATTAGTACATCATGGTATTGGAATGTTTGCTTGTTCAACAACAGACTGAAAAAACCTCAATTAGGGACATCAATCTTTCTCAAGTCTGTATCCCACCACTGCTCTATGTATTGTAAGCAGAGACAAACTATTCACCCTGATGCACCAATGTCTTTTTACAGAAAGCATGCATGCTTGAAAAAAGGTGTTTATGCAAAAACTATCAAATTAAAAAAAATTATCTTCATGTTTAAATATAAAATGACTAGAACCCTCATCATTTAAGAGATCAAAAAGGCTAAACGTCTCTCTTTATATTGGCACAGAGAAAAAAACCAGAACTAACTCTTGTGAGTGAAGGTTGGAGCTAGTTGAGGTGAAAAAAACAAGTAGAGACGATGAACTATTAATTGTCAAACTCCATTGCTTATACCAGCATGCTATGGATATTTTTGTCAGTTCTTTGAACTAGCAAATCCTAGATTACATGCTACTGTACTATGCTGAGAAATAGAACATAAAATCTTTACCTGAGATTTTAGTGAGAGAATTGTGTCTTCAAGTTCTTGTCGCAAAGATGCTGGCATTAGACCTTTCAATTTGGTTTCATATTCTTGCCGTATAGAAGTCACCTGAAACCATAGAAAGCAAGCATTTCCATAGTGAAGATTAGGTGAACCAGTTAAAGTTATTTAGGAGCAGTCACTACCTACAAGTTTGAAGTACTATCTATATCAGGGGTGTCAAACTGCCAGCCCGTGGCTGGATGCGTCATGCGGAAGCCATGCCACCCCATTGCCGCAATGGCAAAACCATCCCGAGATGTTGCGTGACGTCACGCAATGTCGCGAGTTTGACATGTCTGATCTATATGAAGAGAGATGTTGACATGCAAGAACAGGTGTGCCGTATTGAACTAAACTGAGTAATTCCTTGGCGTTCTCTTATAAGACTATCCATTCCTCAACTTTTATTATGTAAACAATGTGTGATTATATCTTCTTGTTTTTAAACTATTAAATAACGGCCATAGGATTCTATCACATATGCTGCCTGTAGATATTTATCAGTTTCTACTGAATCTCCCTCCATTGCAACATCCAAACTGAACAGGTCATTGTAAGAATAGTTTCACTATCTTCAGCCACTTCC
The DNA here is from genome assembly GCF_016545835.1 of Crotalus tigris. Classification (NCBI taxonomy): domain Eukaryota; kingdom Metazoa; phylum Chordata; class Lepidosauria; order Squamata; family Viperidae; genus Crotalus; species Crotalus tigris. Next base: position 3,794,519 of record NW_024100507.1, read on the forward strand.
TGCTCCTACCCACTCTTCACTGTTAATTCAGAACTGGATCAGTTCTTTTTTGCAACTTCCTCCCATATGCAATGCAAAGGATGTTATAGGGAGGATAAAGATAAAGCAAGTTTCCTTAAATATGCTGCACATTTAAAATATTTTGCTTCTAGATTTACATCTTGGATATGGTGAGATTCATTTCCAATGCTGCAGTATTACCTTGCAGCTGAATAATTAAGATAAAATAGCTAATGGGCCAACCGTAACCAACACAATATTTTTTTTCAAAATTCCCCAAATTTCTTTCACACCTCTGGCTGCTTCTCTTCAAGCTTTATTTTCCCAACACATGAACAGCAGCAAAATTGGTTCTGGCCTTGTTCTCCCATTCACTGACTCAATTATGTTTTGAAGTATACCAAACCAACTATTTTTTGGAGGAATCTTTTTTCTTTTACATCAAATGGCATGCATGGACTTCAACATTTTTTAAGATTGTATTTATGAATGAAAATAAATTTCATTTGCAAAAAAAGTTGGAAGCTTTCTTGCACAGAGGTAAGAGTGAAAAACATGGAGAATACTAAACAAATAATCAATATTTTTATCTGAAAAAGCAACAGACAGCAACATTCATCCTCCCCCAGCCCTCCATGGTTGGTTTCTCTTGACCAATGATGCATTGTAGTAAGCAAATCCTAAACCTCAAGAATACCTGTTACTATAGAGGACAAAAGAAAGGTATGGCTTATATGATATCAGTCTGTTTAGCAAAAATAAGAGCAAGCATTATATAAGCTAAACAATTTTACTATACTAACCTACCAAATTTTAATATAAACTATAATTATTTCCCAGATAATTATATTTTGACAGCACTATATTCTTTAGAACCAAACCAAACCTACTTATTTCTTATGTTCATGTAAGCTGACAAAAACATCTTACCCCAAATTTGATTTCCAAAAGTTGTATAGAACAGTTGGTCCTGCAGAATATACCTTCTCTATTTTATCCTTCAACTTCCATATGTTAAAGGGTGATATTTATTTTCTTATCTTTCCTGTACTTTCAGAGTTCTAAGTTCCTGAACAAATAATATAATTGTGATTGGAGCCACAGAAAAATACCTAAAGGACTTCCTTAATATCTTGTAATATTGAATTTAACCAACTTGAACACCATAATTTTACAAAAAAAAAAAAACCACCCGCACTCGTTGGAACCTTTTATATTCTTAGATGCTAGCTTAAAAAATAATAACTAAGAACTAATATTACTTAGGTCTTCGGTTACTTGAATTACGTTTCCACAAGCCTTAAACTGTGAATCTAACTCCATATTACAATACCTTTATTATTATTAAACAGTAATATCTGCCTACCCCAAATCCTTGGGAAGATCTTGATAGGTGGATAAAAATGCATCTGGTTGAGCGTGTGACTACCATAATAATAAAAACTTACTTGGGTTGATAAGGAAAAATCACTAATATATTTTTTGTTAATAATGAAGTCATATTTTAGGATCGGTATAGCTAAAGTTTGATCATTCTTACAATCATCTTTGGAATAGTTTTTTCAATACTTTCCCCTCACCAAATTTAATAACAGCCAAACTTTTATCCTTCTTTTATTACTGTTTCAGATTAATGTAGATTATAATGATTCACGTAGCTCTATTCTCCTAGCTACAACATCTTTCAAATGTATACAATCAAAAATAGGCAGTCTAAAACTATGTGTTACAAAATTATAAACTTGAACTACCACATGCTTTCATATCAGTCTCCTAATTAATAGCCATCTGTGAAATTCCTGTATTTGAAAGAATGTGGTCTGAATGCACATCTCATTGCTACTTAGATTAAGAACCAAAGAAGAATATTTCTGGTTTTAGATTTAGGAAATTAAGCATCCTGTCTCTTACAGTAGCCATCCTGAATCCACAGGAAGCACAAAAATAGGGCATAGGGATAAAAGCATAATGCATCAAATTCCACAGATAATTCGATGTACAAAAGGAAAGATACTCATTTAATTTTCATTTTAAAGCCAAACAGTCTACTTTTGTGAAGGTGCAGAAAGGATGATTGTCCTACTGCATCCTTTGTGCTGGAAAATGGGAATTTACCCTCGAGCAAGCTAGATCCCTTCTTCAATACAGTGATTTCCTGATACTTTGAACCAATCACCATTAATCTCAACTGGCAGGGCCACTGACAAGGAATCAGAGAACACATGCTTGTAGATCTGTATTTTCCAAATACAATTCCCTCCTTTCAGACCAAGATGAAATGAAAACAAATTTGCCTTTTGATTAATGATTCCTATGCACGACATTCAGAGAACTGTTTCTATGCATTGTCTTTATTTGAATTATTCTTTGGTTGGATGAAGGAAGCCTGTACATTTTGCATTTAGCCTTCTATTTTCTTTGGCTAGGGTGGTCCAGGAGCCTTTAGTTGTCTTTATTTAATTCAGCCTTGCCTTCATGGAAATATCCATGTAAATTTCTTGATAGCAGTGCAGAGATTGCTTGCTGTTGTCTTTCCAGGGATTCCCCCACCTTCATGGTCTAGGTGACATTCCTACATTCCTGGAAATCTCTCATCTAAGGACTAACCAAGACTAGCCCTATTCAGCTTCCTAGTCCAGACAAAGCCATCCAGGTGCTGCCATCTACTGAATCGAGGCAATATGAAGCTCTCTCTGAAATGGGGCTGAGAAAATACTCCTTAATCACTGTACTATGCTAGCATGCTGTATTCTGAAGAACTATCCCTATTTTTAGAAAAATCAAAGGTAACATATAATACTAAAATCTGCCATAAGTATTTCCCCCTTTCCATAAGTTATTTATTTATTTAGCTGATATATTAAACAGGACGCCACCTAATCCAGCCATAGAAAAGAAAAGCCACTGATAAGATAACAAATGCAATCTACATATGAAAACAACAACATTCAATCTCTATTTACTGATAAGGAAAACCACCTTTTATCAGCTTGAGAAAACATACAGTACTGATTTGAAGAGCTGGGAATCCATAAAACTGAAGGTGAAATAAAATAGAGTATTATTGCATTATGAACCGAAGCTGTATAATTAAGTATACATGAATGTTGCAAACTTAAAAAGGGAAAAAACTATTTGATCTGATACTTACTCTTTCTACTCTAACATATAGCAATATAGATGTGTTCAGGAAAAATTATTTTGATTGCAGACATAAATTGCAACAGTAATTTCACACAGACTACAATTAGCCTTTTTCACAGAATGAGGCACTGTATTAATAGCTTGGAGCACCTACTTCGCCAAGGCTTAACACAGTTACTCATATAGGCCATTCATTATTTTAAATGACATTGACTATAAGCCCACAGCATAAAATCTCACAATATAAAGAATGGAATATATTGCTATTGTTGTGCATTGTTAAAGTTACCTCTAGTGAGATGCGTAGCTATTTACATTTGATTAACAAAATGGAGACCACATTGAATAATCTGAAAAAAAAAAAAAAAACAAACAGGAACAAAATGTAAAATACTGATTTTACATTTTTTTTTTAAAAAAATACTGATCTTACATTACTGAGCTATATTAAATCTTTTTTTTTTTTAAAAAAAAATAAAAATTAGATGATCCTCATGCTGAAGTGTTTTTTGATGTGCTTAAGAGCAGCCTTGAAATAGCCACACTATATTTGCCTTCCTTCCACCTCTGCTGGTATTAAATAAATAGGATGATTTGAGTCACAGTGTTCAACTAAATGAGTTCAGTTGCAGCAGCTGCACAGTTCTTTTGCCAGCTAGATGAAGACATACTATATTCTGGATTGAACAGTAATTTGGCAGTTCACTTCAAAGAGAAAATGAAACTTTGGAAGTTTGTTTAGCAGCTTGTTTGAGGTAGACAAGGCAAAACAAACACTTTTTAAGCAAAAGCTTCTTTTTGCTTTTATTCCTTTCATTAACAGGAGGTACATCTTGTTCACTGGAACTATTATCAAATTTGTGAATGTCATTTAGAAAACTTCCTAGCATAGGTTCCCTTTACAATTCATAAAACTTCCAAACAAAGTCCTATATTATACAACAATAAAGGAATCTCTGTCCAAATGGTTATACTACACACTATGTCCAAATCAAACGTTTGTAGAAAAATTGTGGTACAAGCCTATATACTGCTGTATAAAGAGAGAGGTTTGCACTAATTGTTCCTCATAAGAAAATTTTCAATCAAAGCTAAAAAAAATTGGAAGGAAGATCTAATTTACTATTCCCTCCATGGAATGTCTTTCTACAGTTAAAAACATTTTGAAATTATGGTACATTACACCAGTAACTGTCCCCTTGCTTGGAAAAAGATAGAGCCATGCTTTTCAGAAGTTTTGAAGGATTATGGGAAGATAATAGGCAATATTATATATTAACATGTAAAGACCATATTGTGAGATTAGTTATCAGCCAGGTGGCAATGTAAGTATAAAATTTCAAATATTTCAGGCTTAAAACAAATATACCCTTTCTAAGGATGAAAACTATAAGACACTTGCTGATTTCTATAGTTTATAAACTGTATGCTTCTTTAACCCATTAAACAAATAAAAAGTATCTGATAGCTATTTGATAAAAAGATGAGGTAAAACATTTCTACATCCTAGTATATTTTTACCAATGGACTGCAAACCAACAGATTAAAAATTCATTTTATTTGAAAACAAAATAGGGTTGTGATTTATAGCTTCTCTGTAAAATCAACATAATTTCTGCTGTAGAAATGTAGATCTATTTGAGGTACCAATTAACCTCCTCAAATAGGAGAAAAAAATTATGCCAAATGTAGCATTTTGCATAGTACAATAAAATTATAAATACATACAGAGCAGGAATAAGACAAGCAATTCTGTTAAAACAATAATGAAGTATATAAATCTTGGTATGCGATTGGCAATTATATTATAGCAGGCAAAATTCACATGCAAAGAAATAAAAGAAAGCTTAAGATGAAATATACAGTCATTTTTCCTCTGACCATTATTCTGGGAGCATTAAAATTTAAATTCTCACTCTGATGGGCAGAAAACTATAGTTTGTCTTGTGCACCTTCCCTAATAAAAGAAATAAGGATTATAATGGGACAGATTAAAACTGCAACTCTAAGCACAGTAACCTGAAACCAAGGTCCACCGTACTCTGGAACTTCTTTCAGAATAAACGTGCATAAAATTAAGTTGTAATTTTAGCAAGAATGCTAAATGCCAAGGATAATGAACTTATAAGAACCTATAAGAATTCGGGAAATGTTTCTTATATAATGTTCTCATGTACACTGAAATGTTAACTTGTACCAATATGGCCATCATTATCTACCGTACATTTCTAAGCCCACCAAACTCCATGCTGGCTAGGGAATTCTGGGAACTGAAGTCCATAAGTCTTATAAACATAGGACTCCTTTGTAAAATATATTGTGATGGTGATGATGAAGTTTTGCAACTAGGAAACTCAAGGTGTTCTCATCTAAAATTGCCTAATTAATTCATTGCAAGTAATAAGATTTATAGCATGCTACCAATTGGTAGTCTTAGAACAACTGCATTGATCTCATTTTTTCTTTGAATTATGTTTAATAAAAACAATGATCTTGAAGACCAGTCCTCTTATTTCAGTGATATATATACAAAAAAAAAAAAATCCTTGTGGATCAGGGGCACACACTGCATATATGTGATGATGAATATACTGTATACTTTTATACTTATATGGGTATACTTTCTGGCTCATCTTACTGCACGAACCAGAAAGAGGGCTGAGAAAATATCTACAGACCCTTCACATCCTATTTCAATTTCTCCTTCAGGATGCTGCTATAGAGCATTGCATGTCAAAGCAACTAGACACAAAGATAATTTTTCCCCATGCTATCATATCACTCTGCTGAACACTTAATTCCCACAGCACTGTCTCATATCTCATCTTTTCTCATCTTCTCACCATTCCTACTATCTTTTCCTATTATTATCTTGTGATTTAACGAATGTTTATAACATGATTAATAATTGTAATGACGAGTTATGATCTATGACCTATTACTTGCTGTTTATATGTACACTGTGAGCTTATGCACTGGAGACAAAGTCCAATCACACTTGGACAATAAAGAATTCCATTCCATTCCATTCCATGAGACACATTCTATTATCACAATTTCACTAGTGTCAAAGCAATGCTATAAATTAAGCCCTAAACAGTATCTGCAGTAGGATTTTTAAAAAAAATCTCTGATGGTAATTGCTTTTATGACTTTCACAGCTGATGTTCAACAAGCAAAGTCAATGGAGAGATTGGTAGGAGGTCACAAGTCACAGCTATGTGATGCCTTGCTTCACTACCGCAAAGGGGACTGCCATCACTAAGTAAGGTAGTCATGATGTTTCACTTAATGACTATTTTGCTTAGCAATGGAGTTACCACTCCCAAGTAGGATTGTTAAGAGAGGATTACCTCTACGTGGTAGAGGCGCACGGGCATGATGGCTTAGTACTTAAAAGACACTGAGCTTGTCAGTTAGAAAGCTGACAGCCCGGGTTCCAGACCCAAGCGCTGCGCAATGGAGTGAGCTACTGTTACCAACTCATACGCATCTAGCAGTTCAAAAGAATGCAAATACAAATAGATAAATAGGTACCACTTTATGGGAAGGTAACAATGTTCCATGTGCCTTGGGGAAGGGTCTGGGGTAAGTTGTCTTCTGACAACTAACACGCTAACAAGATGATCACCGCACCCTAGAATTGGCCATGATTGGCCCTAACCCTTTACTTTTACCTCTATATGCAGCTATCTTTGAAGACAATTCATAAAATACAGTCAGTAGACAATGCAGTCGCTTGCCTGTTGACTAGCACTAGTTACTATCATTACATTAAACCTATTTTTCATTAATTAACAATAGGTTTATGCATGCAGTTCGAAGTACTAAATTTGACTGATAAACATTATATAGTTTGGCACCAAGATAATTCCAAGACCATCTACTCAAAGAGTTGCACAAGCCCAGCCAAGGAAGTTCTTCTGGGGGGGGGGGGTTATTTCCAGAAAGCAAAAAAGCTTGAGGCTAACAAAGCACTGCTCTTTAATTATTGGGGTTATGTTTTGGAAGAGTCTCCCTCTCCAGAAGCTAGATTGCCTCTTATAGTAAGTGATATTTTATTGTGTTTTATCTTGGTGTAAGATGCGGAGAGTCAGAATAAATTGACAGCATACACATTTTAACAACGTCAAGAAATCATTTAATAGGTAGTACAACTCTCTGAAGAGTGTGTCTACTTATATTGTAGGTGGCAGAGAATTATTGGACTGAAGTGTCCTTTTTATTGAAAGCAGACCACCAACCAAAATCAAATAACCTTTCCTCCCAAATACAGTGTTTCCCCGAAAATAAGACACAACCGGAAAATAAACCCTAGCAAGATTTTTCAGGATGCTCGTAATATAAGCCCCACCCGAAAAATAAGCCCCAGTTAAGATCGTCAGCCAGACGGACACATTTACTATTGTATTTCCCCCAAAATAAGACTGGGGGAAATACAATAGTAAATTGTATTTCTATTAATTTTTGTTCCAAAAGATAGTAGTCAACTACAAAAAGGACCAATGGACCTAAAAAACTAGGTCTCTCTCTCTCTCTCTCTCTCTCTCTCTCTCTCTCTCTCTCTCTCTCTCTCTCTCTCAGATATAGATATATATACACACATATATTCTATTTCTATTTATAAAAACCTGGGTTGTCTAACTTAGGAACTGTGTTAGAGAACATCTGCATTTGATGTACAGCAACTCACTGGCTGTTTTCAGAATGGGCATAGTCCCATCTTATTCTGTGTAATTTTTCTAAATACATATATTGTCTCTAGAAAAAATGATTTCAGCGTCTTGTGTTTTCTGATATTTTTATTCTAAACATGGATCACCCACCTGGAAAATCCCTTGTTTGTGGTTAAACACTTAGAGTTTTATATAAAATCGTAACTGCCAAAAAGCAGCAGCAAAACAAACCTTAAGAAATAACATACTGCATACAGCAGACTTTATGGGATTATGTAAATTGGACAGAAATAAAAGTCTTCACTCAACAACATTGCAAAACTGTGGTTAGAAAATACTTGCTGCTGGATGAGTTTGCCAGCCTAAAGGATCCTCCATTCCTTCCCTAGGATTCTGCTGATGAACTAAAGGTCCTCTTGCTAAGGGAAAGCAGCTCAGCAACTGAAGCAGATTATCAAGAATAAGTCTATTATACTGCTTTTAAAATTTATTTCAGCAGACTGAAATAAATCGGAAACAAATTTGAGATTTGGTACTAACTGCATCTTTATTTCCTTAATAATATCTTAATGTTCCAAGCTGGCAACAGCTGTCATTTTGGAGAGAAAAGAAAAGATGTTTTTTATATAAATAATGAAAATGGCAACACAATAAATTTTATACCAACAATGTGATTTTTGTTTTTACAATCAGATTTTAAAGATTAAAAGAGCATAAATTATGAAACATGTTTGAAATTCAGTCAGAGTAAAAGTGGCTTTGATTTGCTTAGGAACTGATATGCTGGAAAGATCTGCTGACAAAACATAATGGTTCTGCAGAGAAAAAATAAATGTTCTCTTGTCCTGAAATCACAGAGATGATTAAGTACAACATATTCTTTCCTCACATCATTTGTATTGTTAAAAAATGAAACATAGGTTCTATAATCATCATAACTAACATAATTTTCATGACCTATCAATTAGTAGCTGGTACATTGTATGTTTGTGCTTAGGAGATCCTATACTATAAAATTTCTATCTATTACAAGTGTTGTGAAATCATGACCTGAAATGTTTGAATCTTAAGTTTTATGTGTACCACTCCCCTTTTTCTCCTCTTCCCAGCAAAATGGTAGGCAATTCTGTGCATTGGTTAAGGAGGAGGCTTCACCAGGGTCTCCCGAGGGTCGCCAGTGGAAGGGAAACAACACAAGCCTATATTATATGTGGGGGGATACGCTCTTCCAAACTGCCCATCTGCCATGCAACCTATGGGTTTCTGGAAAGCATAATCAGGAGGCAAGGTGGTGCTGAAGAGGCCATATCTTTACCAAATTTCAATTCCACAGTTATGGGTTCTAGATTTTGGACACATTCTATAATTTAATTCATCTGAGGTTCATTGATTAAAAAATTGTTCTTTCCCAATCTTGCATATTTTGAAATAGGAATTGGTGCCATTTAAAATAAAAAGTTCAATTTAGATAATATATTAATTTTATTGTTGCAAAAAGTCCCAGCTAAGAAAGTATTAACTTTTTGCACCTTTCAGGATCTTATTTTATTTCTTTCCATATTTTTTATAATTGTTTTAAAAAATGTCTTTATTACATCTTGACAAATTCACTGGGTCACAGCTAGGCTCTTCCTTCACCAAGTTTTTTTCTTTATAAGTTATTATCTTTGCTTTCTTTTCACTGACTCTGTATAGAGAAAAGTGGCCAACTTTTTAAAATTCTTGACATCAACTGCCTTGCAGAGCTTAATGATTGCATCATTGTTAGAACTACATAATCTGCATACCATTTTATTTTATATTCCTTTCTTGAATTTTGATCTAAGTTATTTGTCCTTTCAGATCTTGCCTGCCAGAACTTCTAGAAAAATTTTATGCAATACAGGAGACACCCTTGTCATCTGCCTTCCTCCACTTGATCATTGCTGTTGATGTATGCTCTTCACTCAAGTTGTGAATTCTTCTCCTGGGTTCATTTTGTCAAGGACATGTAGTAGAAATGCAATTCAAATTGTCAAAGGCTTTCTCCGCATCTAAAGATATTCCTGTCACCTCCTTTTTCTTGTTATTAATGTATTCTAATGCAGTTATTACAAACCTGATGTTGTCATTAATCTTCCTCTTTGAAATGTAACCTGTTTGATCTAGACATGTGATTTTGGAAATGCAGTTCATCTGCGTTGAGCTAATGTTGTGGTAAACATTTTATAACCAACATTTGATATAGGAATTGGTGGTAAAAGGGAAGAAGGATGAGAGGTATATGAAATGTTTTTGGAATGGAACTTGTAAAATAGAAAATCAGGGAGTAACACAAGAAACTGGCTATAGAATTACAATTAACACACTGTATAGCAGTGGTTCTCAACTTTTCTAATGCCGCGACCCCATAATACAGTTCCCCATGTTGTCGTGACCCCCAACCACTTATACATCACCATGTGCCAGGGGCATGGCCAAAGAAAAGGGGAAAAAATGGCGGACAGCCTTGTTTGGCGACCCCCGTAAAATGGTCGTTCGACCCCAAATGGGGTCCCGACCCACAGGTTGAGAACCACTGCTGTATAGAATCATTTTTCATTACTTATAAAGAAGGAAAGAAAAACAAAAAACAATGCTGAAGCAGAGGGAGAAAAGGCAAGGATGATGGAAGGAAGAAGAATCAGATTCCTATATATTAAATCAGTTCAATTAAAAACTAATAGCACAAATGAAAGAGCTGAATGAAAAGCTCCAAGGTACATAGCAGCAGGTTCTGCACATGATGGAAGAAATGAAAGCAGATTTAAAAAAACAAGTGAGATTACAAATGTTTAGGTTAATACACAATCTAAAATTCAGAGGTACCTGAAGATTCTGGAAAGGTAGAACTTGAAGTCCATTTCAAAATAACTACCCAAGACTATTTAAAAATAGATGGAGGCTTTCCAGATATTTTTAAACATAAACTCTACATTTGCACAAAAGAAAAAAATGCCTCCAGATATGCTTGTCAGATTCCTACAAATGAGAACAAGAAATGCTATTTTAAAGCAACAGACTGAGAAACCTTTGATTATAGAAGAGAAACGTATTCAAATGTTTCAAGATCTCTCCCCAGAATGCTAAGAAAAAGGAAAGAATTCACATTTCTTACAGGAAACAAAATGAATAATCATAAAGACAATTACAGAGGCTTCCTGCCTACATGAAAGAGTAACTGCTCAGGATTCTGCAGACAAAGAACTTTCTGGCACTGGAAAATACACTTTGGATGAAGAAGAGGGGAAATTAGCTAGGGCAGCAGCATTAAATTAGAATTGAAACGGGCAAAACAACATTAATTTCATTTAACGAAAATAAACTAAATGCCCAGGTTTTTTTTAAAAAAATTAAAAACATAAATAATAAAATCGATTTTGTTTACAAGAAATGCATATAAAATAAGATCATAACTCGCTAGAACAGAAAAAAAGAACAGAAACATTTTGCAACAGAAAAGACAAAGAAAATTGGAATAGCAATTTATTTTAAACCAATCACCTCGGGAGGTATTAGAACAATTAAAAGATAAAGGAGGAATAAATTTAATTTTGAAATTAAGAAAAAAAAGAAAAGTTCAACTTTGGCAATCCAACTGAGCTTCAAATAAGAATAAATTTTACAAAAGATTTTTCCAAACATTACTAGAGTAATGGTAATGGACATTGTTGGGTGCTAGATATACTTTTAGACAAGTCATCTCAAGGGAAAAAAGGAGAAAAACTTTCAAGAATTTTGTTTTCAGTATATGCATACATTGACTTTGACAATGCTTGGAGACTGAAAAAATCCAGGAGTAAGGGATCTTTTTCTAACAAGATTATTATTTCTTGTACTCCAGAAGATTGGTTCTGAAGGTTATTACACCAATTATTGAGGAAGATATATGGATCACAATCCAGTTTCAATATCAATGTTCCAAGGGAAAAAAAAAAGCTTTTTAAATGCTATATTTCTTTTTAATTAATTCTAAGTATAAATGAACTCAAGCAAGTTTAGGCTTTCTCTTGCTACATCCACATTTGGGGAGTGTGGCCTCTCATATACTGCTTAAAACAGAAGTGACCTTCTCCGGGAAAAGTGTGCATTGATGCCTTAGATTTGCCAGCTTTTTAAAAAAGAATAATACTTTTATTAAATGTTATAATTAAAAAGCTGAAAACTAATACAAAGGAAAAATAGAAAAAGAAAAAATAGAAAGTACAGAAAAGGAAAAAAGAAAAAAATATATAGTAAAGAAAAAGATGTATGTAAAGAAATAACTTCCCCTTCATTACAAATATAAGCAATTTTAGTAACTTAACATTTTCTTCAAATTCAACAAATGATCTTTCTTTCCTTATCCCATCTCTAATCTATAAATAAATCTTTAAAAGCCTCACTGCTTCAGTCTTGATCAGCAAAAGTCTATTAAGTGTTAGCAGAGATAAGAACATATCTATTTTAAACCTTGGTCAAATAAATTTTCTGTTCCTTCCTTTTATTTTTAACAATCTTGATCTTTAGTCCCATCAAATACTGTCCTAGAACTTTGCCCCTTCTCACAGAATTCTTCAAAGAGTTAACAACTCTAGAAACTTTATCCAGATCACTTTCTTGCTGTTATTTGTATGTCCCTTTTAATTATTAAGACATCAACAGGTTTCTTTTGTATGTCAAGTCTAACATTTTTTCCATATCATCCTTGTAGTATGCCTTTTAAAATTCACTTTCAGATCAGTCACAATCTTCTCAGATAAAACTTGCTCCTCTTTTGTAACATAGTTAAAACATGATCTATCTCTAGTGGCACACACTCTTAAAACTATGGTAACTTCTGGGTCTATGGTTCAAAAATACCCTTCAATCTGTCCAATGTTAAAATATTTCCCTTCAATCTGTATTAGAAAGTCAAATTTAAGTATTCTTCTCCTTTAATTGTAATTGTAATCTTTTATTTTCTTCTGGTTCTCTCTAATACTGAACCTTCAAGGTCTCATCCTATCATTTTTTTTTTAAAGAGAATTCAAAACAAAAGCATTTTCCCACGGGAAGAGTTCCTATAATTAATTCCAGAATCTTATTTCAAATCCATCTGGACCTTAATCCATTTATTACTTTCCAAGATCAAAGTTCTAATCATCCTTTTGCTGTTTAATCCAAAAGAAATCTTTTAAAATCCTTAAACTTGTATTTAAAACTTCTTTCATAAGAGGGAAAACTCGATCCAAAGTTTCCTGAAAATAGCTGAAAGTAATCAACAAGCAATTTCCAAAAGTGATCAGAAAAGGAAGTATGTGAACCCAGTTTCCTTTTAAAAGGTGCTAACCACAGTTTGAGGAAGATGATTAGTCCCTTGACTTTTGGTGCTCCCAGCCTGCTGAAGACCATTGTCTTGAGATCTCGTCAGTAGTGCAATTGCTTGGAGCATTTGGGGATGATCTCCCATCCTCTTCTTACCTAACAGTTTAAAGAACTGTTCTTCTCACCAGCTCTTCATTCTTTGCAGCAGTTGCTGGCTTCAGTCCATCATTTCTTCCTCCAGAAATCCAAGAGATCAGTTTTTCAAGAAGGAGGAATTAAAGTTTAATTTCAGCATTGACTAAGTATGACTTGCTTTCAGTACAGAGTTTCTTCAATATCCAAGCACTTGATAAGACTTTTAATATGCCTAGTTGTAGCTCTCCAACTTGGCCCACAATATCATTTTCATTCCAATCAGAGGTTATCAAATAAACACAGTGATACAACTGAAAATAAGGAAAATTAGTAGCCCCATTTTCATATGAAAATCCTCACTATGAAAGGGAAAACTAAGCAAATTGAAAGTTCCATAAAAGTATAACCATCAAATTATCAAATTGTTAAAAGTACGAAAGGCAAATTAACACACATACTCCTCTTAAAATAGATATTGTTAATGAGGTAATACTCATTTTTATAATTGTCTACCTCATCCTCATATGCATATTCAGCCACTTATCAGAGGATATTTTCCTGAGAGTAATTATCTCCAAATATTTAACAGAAACTCAGCAAAATGCAAAACCAGATTTTAAGACATTTCTATAGATAGCTCATTAACAATAGGCAAAATATTAAATTTATTTCTATTGTATAACCATGAGGTTTCCCACACTATCCACAACTCTAGTAAGCAGGGAATTCCTTACAACGGCAGATTATCAGAAACCAAAAAATGGGAATGAGTCACTGGTTATTGAATTGTTTACTTTAAAACAATGTAAATAAACCAATGAAATAAATTAACTGGTCATATAAACAACAGATTCCTAATAAAGAAACTACATAATTTATTTTGCATCTCCTTTACCTCTATGCAGAATACTGTGAGAGATGACTAGGAGGCTGGGAAAGTAATGCAAAGAAGTTTAGATATAAATAATCAAAAAAATTAGAAAAGTTCTTAAAGAGATGGGAGTACCAGACCATCTCATTTGTCTCTTGAGAAACCTATATGCGGGTCAAGAAGCAACAGTGAGAACCGAACACGGAACCACTGATTGGTTCAAAATTGGAAAAGGAGTCCGGCAAGACTGTATACTGTCGCCCTGCCTATTTAACTTATATGCAGAGCACATCATGAGAAAGGCAGGGCTAGATGAATCAAAAGTTGGAATTAAGATTGCCGGGAGAAATATCAACAACCTAAGATATGCAGATGATACCACTCTAATGGCAGAAAGTGAAGAGGAACTAAAGAGCCTCTTGATGCGGGTGAAGAAGGAGAGTGCAAAAGTTGGCTTGAAACTCAACATTAAGAAAACCAAAATCATGGCATCCGGCCCTCTCAATTCCTGGCAAATAGATGGGGAAGAAATGGAGGTAGTGACAGATTTTATTTTTCTGGGCTCCAAGATCACCTCAGATGGGGACTGCAGCCAAGAAATTAAAAGACGCTTGCTCCTGGGGAGGAAAGCTATGGCAAATCTAGACAGCATACTAAAAAGCAGAGACATCACCCTGCCAACAAAAGTGCGTATAGTCCAGGCCATGGTTTTCCCAGTTGCAATGTATGGCTGTGAAAGTTGGACCATAAGAAAGGCTGAGCGCCAAAGAATTGAGGCCTTTGAACTATGGTGCTGGAGAAGACTCCTGCGAGTCCCTTGGACTGCAAGGCATTCAAACCGGTCAGTCCTAGAAGAGAGCAACCCCGACTGCTCTTTAGAAGGCCAGATCCTGAAGTTGAAACTCAAGTACTTTGGCCACCTAATGAGAAGGAAGGATTCACTGGGAAAGATTGAGGGCAATAGAAGAAGGGGACAACAGAGAATGAGATGGCTGGATGGAGTCACTGAAGCAGTAGGTGTGAATTTAAATGGACTCCAGAAGATGATAGAGGACAGGAAGACCTGGAGGAACGTTGTCCATGGGGTCGCGATGGGTTGAACACGACTTCGCAATTAACAACAACAACCAATAATCAAAAAAATTAGAAAAGGGGCCTGTTGATAGTAGCAATTCAACCAAGAAGGTAAGAAACCTGGGAAAAAGCTATCCAAAAAATTCAAAGATAATCCACTTAAATTAAATCAGTATAAATGAGCATTGGAAATTCCTCTTGATTTTTTAAAAATTCTATATTTACCACAAGACTAGAATTAAAGATACCTTACTGAAGTGTACATAATTCTTGTAACCTTATTTGGCTGGATGGGGCCTACTTTTGTGGAAGTAGATAGAACCAAAATTGTAATAGTTCATGTTTCTAATCTTTGACAAATATTATGGTAGTAGGTGGTAACATCTGAATAATGAAAGCTGCCAGTCTGGGGAGATTCCTATGAAATAGGTGTACAGCAATAAAGTAGCTAGTATGAACTCTACATGTGTAGGTCTGGTTGTTTGCACCTAACATTATTATGTTATTGTCAAAACTGTAAACTGACAAGAGTCTCTTGATTATAGAAGTTAAAAATAATAGATACATGTTTTTTGTTAGCTTTTTTCATATATATTCTACAATATATTCAGGGCTAAATTAGCCACACCCTGCTCTTATTAAAATAGGGATGCAATTTCAAAACCAGTATTTATTAACTTTAATTTTCATTAACTGCCCATGTTTACAAACTGAAAGCAAGGGTATATACTAGTTTGAAGTAAAGAAAGACAAAGCTCCCATTACTTCTATATCTATTAACTGAGTTCCTAAACTGGATTACCCAGCTCTTTTCTCCTTACAACCTTTACTTGAAGAGGAAGGACTGCAGCAACTGTTTGTTAATCAGTAGTTACTCTGTGTCATTAAGGGTCTTTCTGCCTCTGCTAGGGATATGCAAAAAAAAAAAAAAAGGAAATATTCTGTTTTGAGCTCAGAATGATATAACCCCAAATTCACTGCCCCTTGTTGGAACACAACATTAAAGCAGAGGTCCCCAACCTTTTGGGCACCAGGGATTGGTTACGTGGAGGGAGGTTTTTCCACGGACCGGAGGGGGCGTGGTTTCATGTACTGCCTGCACCCCACAGATGGGACTTTGTTTGTTTGTGCGACCCGGTTGCTGGTATGCCGTGGCCTGGTACTGGTCCACGGACCAGGGGTTGGGGACCCCTGCATTAAAGAAACCAATGCCCTTGTGACTGCTTTCCTTCTTTTGAATCGTAGGATTCAAACATAAGTTCTATAGGCTACCCAACCTACAGAAAAAAAAAATTCCACAGGGATTATTTTATTTTGTTTTAAAAGATTTAAGAATAACCATAAGAAATGGGTATTTTAAACATTTTCTTAAAGTTAAAGTAATTTTCTTGATCAATTTTTCAGTATGTATTACTACAAACAGGATGTATGACTACCCATACTACTACATATAAAGTTTAAATAGTAGGCAACTTGTGTTTTGCAGCATACTTGTCTGTTTAATTCTTCCATTAAAAGAAAAGCAAAACCAAACCAAAACTGTACTGTATTTGCTAGACATTGCAAAGGAGGAAAACTGTTATTTAGATGGTCATTGGGAGACAAAATTCAACAGGCCATGGGGATGTGCAACATATATACAACAAATCAACCCAAACATTCCAATGTTATGCTAGTGATATACGCATTTACAATGTGAACAACCATAAAAGCATTAGCAACATTTTTGTGCAAAGTATACACAACTGCCTTTTCCTATCATCTGTACTTTCTATTGTTTGCAGACCTGCAAAAGAAACTATTGCAATAACATTCAGTACCACCATTCCACTTAAGCTGTAAGTAATTGACAGCAAAGTTTTTTTCCTAACAATAAAATGCATCTACTATGTGGGCATAGATCCTGAAGTTGAAACTCAAATACTTTGGCCACCTAATGAGAAGGAAGGACTCACTGGAGAAGGGCCTAATGCTGGGAAAGATTGAGGGCAATAGAAGAAAGGGATGACAGAGAATGAGATGGCTGGATGGAATCACTGAAGCAGTAGGTGTGAACTTAAATGGATTCCAGAAGATGGTAGAGGACAGGAAGACCTGGAGGAACATTGTCCATGGGGTCGCGATGGGTCGGACACGACTTCGCAATTAACAACAACAACAAAATGTGAGCATATAAGGCAAACAGGAAAGCAGTAACAGGCTCACATGTACAGAAACTACAATGCTGCTTCAGACGTATGTCACATGCTTAACTAACTACTGCTTTAGACCCAGGATTTCAATCCCATGTTACTTCAATCAGTTAACCTAATAGCAGCAGGGATATTTTGTAAGCTTCTGACCATTCATTGCCTTTCTTCTCCGTTTTATTATAATGTGGTATCTTAGTTCTCAATATAAAATAAATGTACCACAAAGTACAGTTGTTATCTTTCCAAAGACAAAACAAGCAACACCTGATCCCAACTAATATATGATTAAGGGAAAAAAAAGCTGTTCAATCAATCATTGACTAATGAAGTCTATAACTTAAACCTATGTTGCTCTAAATATGGAGAATAACGGAGTTGGAAAGGACCTTGGAAGTCATCTAGTCCAACCCCCTGCTCAAGCAGGAGACCTTATATCATTTCAGACAAGCAGCTATCCCACAGGTCAGCAACTTGTGGCTCCGGAGCTGCATGCGGCTCTTTGAGCCTTCTCATGCAGCTCCCAGCCTCCTCTGCCATTTGCAGAGAGAGAGAGAGAGAGAGAGAGAGGCACTTGTGCTTCTCTCTCTCTCTCTCTCTCTCTCTCTCTGTGTGTGTGTGTGTATGTATGTGTGTAAAAAAGAGAGTAGCCTCACCTTGTTCCGACGAGCTAACAAGCTTATTGGGCAGGGTTCCTCCCTTTGCTGCATCTCTGCAGGAAGCAGGAAGGGCAGGAGAGAGCTAGCTAGCCCAGCTAGGCTGACTCAGGAATTCTGGGAGTTGAAGTCCATGAGTCATAAAAGAGCCAAGGTTGCCTACCCCTGAGCTAGTCCAATAAGAATGTGTGTCAGTTTGTTGGAGAACAGCTTGAAGCCAGCTTGGCAGGTGAGCAGAAGATCAGAGAGAGGGAGAGAGAGAGAGAGAGGGAGAGAGGGAGGGAGAGAAAGAGGGGGAGAGGAAAGGGAGAAAGAGGGAGAGAGGGAGGGAGAGAGAGAGAGAGAGAGGAGAGAGAGAGAGAGAGAGGAGAGAGAGACAGACCCTTTGGACATCTAAAATGAAGATAACACTGCATATATCCTTTTTTACCTTTATGAGATGTATGTATGTATGTATGTATGTATGTATGTATGTATGTATGTATATATGTGTGTGTGTGTGTGTGTGTGTGTGTGTGTGTACAGGCATATACGTACATGTGTATGTGTATATGTATGTATGTATGTAGTAAGTAGGTCTTTGGTTATTCGGGTTTTCTCCCGCGTAAAATTGGAAGTGTCTTGCCAAGACACTTCCAATTTTATGCGGGAGAAAACCCAAATAACCAAAGACCTACATACAAACACCCGCAAAAACCTCAGAAAACTCTTTGAGTGTTTTGGTGCTATCCAATCTATTATGAAAAACTTGTGGTGTTGGAGCACCCACAACTGCTAGAAGCAAGCCCTGCCACTGGTTAATAGTTCTTGCTATCAGGAATTTTTTCCTTAGTTCTACGTTGGTCCTCTCCATGATTAGTTTCCATGCATTGGTCCATGTTCTGCCTTCAGGTGCTTTGAACAGTAGGTCGACCCCCTTCTTCTTTGTGGCAGTCCTTTAAATATATTGGGAGACTGCTATTATATCATTCTTAGCCCTTCTTTTCATTAGACTAAACATACCTAATTCCTGCAACTGTTCTTCATATGTTTTAGCCTCCAGCTTCCTAAGTTAAATTTGAACTGTTTGTTATGCATTGTAGCAAGGCAGAAACCTTATTTTTTTTCTCCTTTTCTGATTCTGTTTCATGGTTCTTCAGCAATAAAAAAAACTCATTTAGTCTGCAAATAGCCACAATAGTGGCATCTTGTCTGTTTATGAAATGGCTAACCAGGGACTAGCATGCTATTTGCACCCTGCATTGCAGGGTTTATTTTAGTGATATATGGAAAAAGGTTCCTGGTTTTTCAGATTACCTATTCAGCATCCCGCTACTTTAGATATATTTTGATAATGAATTGATCTTAAAACACAGGTAGTCACTATGCAAATCATATACACAATTTGAAATAATAGTAGCAGGAAAGTTTTACTCGCTCTGTAAGTTATATGCACAAGGCTTTGGGTATTTGTGCCAAGGATTAAGAAAGTCAGCATTAACTAAAGTACTATGTGAATAAAGAGCTATCAGGAAAGAGATGGCTTTAAGCCATTTCATCTAACAGTACTATTTTTTTTTGCATTTTTATGTTGTACTTATCTAATATTAGCCTTGCTAAATAGCTCTGAATCTGGCAGCCCCAACCCTAAACTGTTAGAAGCATTTCTGTCATCTGAAAAGAGCCAAATCCTTCAATTGTTTTATGCTATCAGACACTCAGAGATGATTTACTGAGCGCTGTAAAAGAAAAGTTCATTTTCAGTGTGTCATTCCATTATGGGGATAATATAAATAACTGAAATTGTAGAATGTTTCATAACTGTTGGAACATTGGCATAATCATTTAATATTCTTATCAAATATTCACTCTTCCAGAACCAAGGTTATTTTGGTGCCTTTCAACTTTGTTTACCTGCCGTTTCTATCTCCCTTATCCTCCTTTCCACTTCCTTTCTAGCTGCTCATATGATTTCAACATTCTTGTCTCTGCCATTGCAGCTATGTGTTCACCTTTGTACATTTCTAAGTCAGAGTGTGATTACCAAGTAATGCTTCAATGTCAACTTCTTTGTACCCAAGACCTTCCTCACTTGGCTGTTCTTTTGGGTCATAACCTTCGTGTCTTTTCCTAATAATAGTCATTCTTCTGTTCTCAATAAAAGAACAGAAAAAAGCTCTAGCAAAATTAGCAGTCTTCACTTCATATTTTCTCATGTTCCACTATTCTATTATGTTCACGCATAGCAGTGATGGTGAACCTTTTAGAGACCGAGTGCCCAAACTGCAACTCCAAACCCACATATGCATCATCGGGTGCCAGGTGGGTGTGGCCCATTGGCTGGGCCTGGCTGCGGTGGTAATGGCAGACAGGGTGGGACTAAAAAGTTCAATCAATCAATTCCAACTTTGTAAGATTTTTTTTCCCACAAGAAGTTGAAATTGATTGATTGAATCTTTTTTTTTTTCACACAGCGGCGGAGACCTAAAGTGAAAAGGCTTTATGAAACCCAGCTAGGACTGGGGCGACGGCGCGCGTGCCCATAGAGAGGGGTCTGAGTGCCGCCTCTGGCACCCGTGCCATAAGTTCGCCACCACCGACGTATAGTATTTAAAGCTGTGCTGGCAAATAGCAATCACTGCTACAAACCTGCTAAGTGAGCCTCTGTTTTCTTTTAAACTCAGCTTCCTTCCATTTACATATTGGTCTTATAAGGTTGTTTTAAGAATTATTGAGAGAACATATATGAAGTAGTGTCATCACTTGAACTTCATCCTGTGAAAACACTTCCGTTTTAGTACCACTTAATTTGATCATTAAGGTGCAAAGGTTTGGTGCAAATGTTATTTATTGCAATAAATAACATTACATTGCATTTTTATAAAGCTAAAGCATAATCCCATGTTTCTACATGAAAGAAACTGTCCAGCTAAAAAAGGATGGGAACTTTCCCAAGAAAGGCTAATAAAATACATTCTGTCTTGTCCTTGATCAAATGTTTTTTCATAGTTATAATCTGGAGTAATAACTATGAACTACATCTAAAACAGATCTCCTTTTATCCAGATGGGAATAGGCTTTAGTTTGTATGTTAAACATTACAGAGAACCTCCCTATCCTAATGAAGCTTTCTGGTAGTGGTTTAACAGCCAGTTAACTAGAACAGGCAAGTCAAACTCGCTATGTCACGTGACGTTGCGCGATGTATCGCAACTTTTTTCCCATTGCCGGCAATGGAGGGGCGCGCAGTTTTGGCGTGATGCATGGGCCGGTAGTTTGACATGCCTGAACTAGAAGAAGAATCTTTGCCTCTCTTTCTCTGTATGACATGTTGGAATAGCCTTGCTGAAAAAAATACTAGGAGAGTTTGCAGCTTTTTAAAGGATTTAAGAAAGTTATACAAGCTACAATAGTCTCACCTATGACTGTCTAAATGCCATGAAAAAAAAATCTCTATTCAGAACCTAATATCTCTAGTACAAAAGAAACAATTCGGGAAATGGGTACAAGGAAGACAAATATTTTTAAGTTAATCTAAATGTTTTTGGTTGAATTATAATTCACAGTAGTAATCAATTGGCTAAAGTGACCCTTGCAAAACCTGATGTTGTCTACCTGAAGATGCAAAGATGATTGAGGCTTTCAGGTGAGTAGGTAGATTTAAAGCTCTACATTGTTACAGTTCAAGACAAATAGAAACATGGCTCCTCTTAGCAATTCAGTGCAATAGCAACTGAGTGCAATAGTATGACTATTTTGTGCTGGCATTTTTTTTTAATATACAGTAAACTTGGAGATCAATGATCAAATCCTTCAGCTTAGATGACTGAAGATGATGACAGCATTGCTAATGTAACAAAAACATAATTATATAAGTATTTTGACTGAATGATACAGGATCATTATTCTCTTTCCAAATGTCAAAATATGTGATTCTGAATATTTCTGAGTATCTAAAAAGCAAAGATTGCCAAGGGGAATTGGCAAGAAAATAGTATACTTTCAAAGCCTACCTCCAGAGTCATAGTTTAAAATTCTGTCTTTTGCATTTTAAGTTATGATTCTTGGTAATCCCATATTAGCTAGAGATAATGGAAGCTGTTGTGTGTGAAATTCTGTTTTTCCAAACAGAAAACAAAATCGTTTTCTTGTTGAAGTCTTGTAGTTAGAACTAGAATAGGATTGCCTTTTTCATAGGGACTAAAATTTGTTCTTAATTTTGGTTGTTAGTAGTCAGCTGACCTTTAACATGGACACATTTCAAGTCTACATTCCTTCTAGATACTGGATTTTAAAAATAAAAACTGAAAGCATCAGAAGGCAAGACAAGAAACAATGGATGGAAATTAATCAAGGAGAGAAGCAACCTGAAACTTCCTAACAATGAGGACAATTAACCAGTGGAAGAGCTTGCCTTCAGAAGTTGTGGGTGCTTCATCACTGGAGGTTTTTAAGAAAAGACTGGATAGCCACCTATCTGAAAGGTTATAGGATCTTGTGCTTGAGCAGAGGGTTGGACTAGAACAGTGGTTCTCAACCTTTCTAATGCCGCGACCCCATAATACAGTTCCCCATGTTGTGGTGACCCCCAACCACTTATACATCACTGGGTGCCAGGGGCATGGCCAAAGAAAAGGGGGGGGAAATGGCAGACAGCCTTGTTTGGCGACCCCCGTGAAATGGTCGTTCGACCCCAAATGGGGTCCCGACCCACAGGTTGAGAACCACTGGACTAGAAGATCTTCAAGGTCCCTTCCAGCTCTATTCTGATTGATCCTATGGTAAATATGAATGCCTATTGTTATATATTGTGACCCATGAATCAATGAATATTTTATAAGAACCTTTTCACAAATATGTGAGTTTATTTTATACAAATTGTTATGTTATCTTATATAAATTTAAAGAATTCATTTAAACAATGCTGTCTACTTAGAAATTAATTATATCGAAACCATTATTCATCAAAATAATCATAGGCAATTTGTCTACTTCTGCAAACTGTGAGGCTCTAGTTAAACAATATCAGCAACTAATGAGTAGCTAATCATTCTAAAGGTGCCTATGGGAATGATTCAATCACAATCTAAAAATCTAAGATAGTATGGCCAATATAGAGAATAATCACACTTTCCTTATTATGTTTCCACTTTCCTCTCCCTACCACCACCCCCAAACCATCCACACACAAACATAGTTGTTCCTGAAGATCATTGGAACAGCTGGAATGCTGTGAGATGCTATAGCAGGACAGAGAAATTAAATGATTTTGATACAGCCAAGAATGTTTAAGAATGCTGATTATCAGCACGGTATCTCTATGAATCAAGAAAATATATTTTCATGGCATTTGATATCTAGTACTTAAACTCCTAAGATTAGACATCAACAGTATATTTTATATTAATTCTAAAGAGTTTGTTTCTGTCCATAAACTGCAGATAATTAAATTTTTTTTGAGTTTAAGATATTGTAATGTAAGTTGTTTAGCAAGCAAAATTTTCAAATGATGCATCATAGTTATCTTAGAACAAATTTATTTAACTGGCTTAAAAACAAAAAAAGTTAAGCTGAACATTGTAAACATCCAACATTTATTAAAAAAATCAACTTGAGCAAGCTGGAATAATAAACACTCAACTGGCAAACTAAATGTGCCATTGAATCATTGTTGTCTTGCAATTAAGATTTCTGTTTTCATTTTGCACTTTGGAATGAAATAGGAATGTCATCTTTTTAATTAATGTTGTGGAGGTCTTGGTGCTCTCTGAGCTTGGTTGTTTTGTTTGCAGAACCAGATAACATTGATTACTGAACCAGGTAACATTCATCAGTGAATTAACATTCATCAGTGAATGTTAATTTAACAAATTAGTAAAGTTTAATTTAATGAATTTTATTTCTAAATAATCTCAGAAATGTAGACTTTTCTTGCTTTTTAGTTTATTTACTTCAAAAGTAGTATTAAAAGCTTAGAAAATGCTACTGAAATGTATCCCTCCTTTCTTAATAATATTCCCAAACGATGAGTTATTCTCTTGTGGGCTTAGTTCTCCTTTTCTTAATGATAAGACAGCTTGGCTTGTTGTTCTCAGTGAAATGACCTGAGACAACTTGAGAAGAAACTGTAAAAGGATGTACATATATTCAAGCTGGACTTTTTTTCACTGAAACTTGCCCTAATCTCTGTGGAGCTTGCCTCGAACCAGTATTTCTAATTCCTAGATACAGATTGTTTTAATTTCAGTGTTCGTTTTAAATTGTTTCACCCTGAAACTAAATAGTTCTTGTTTTTCACCAGAAAAACTTTTATTTTGTCTACAAAGATTTCACTGGTGAGTTCCATGTAGCTATTAGTAGAGTAATACTGGGCTCCATGATTCACTCTACTATGCATCTCTAATCAGGCAAAACTGGGATAGAAATGAACTATTCCATTTTTACTACAGAGAGCTTCACTGTTCTTTGATTCCATGTGAGTCTGTATGTGAATGAATTATCAAGAGTAATGCAAAATCAAATAATTCTTGAGATCTTAGCCATAAAATCATTCCAAGCTAAGACTGAGTTTGAAAAGATGACAACTTCGTCTGGGCCCAGTTTTTTGTTACTGTTACTGACTCCTTACAAATTAAAAATCAGGATGATCTGCAGGTTCCAGGTTTAAAAAGTTGTGGTGAAAAGCTATGACTAAATATGCAGGTCATGTACAGAAAATCCGTGCTTTAATATAAAATGTTATTCAGTAGGGCTAAGCAAGATTCCTATCTAAAAACCCCATTCAGTCTCTAGATAAGCAGTCTGAACTAGACTGAACCTGAATTAACTCTTTCCTCCTACACTAACACTGTAACTGCACCGCTGCTATTAAGAATGCACACATCAGGACTTCATTGGACATGGCTGCAAAGTAGCATGTAGCTTGCTCTCTAGTGAATGTTAGATATGAGCATAAACTTAGAGACAGTTCTCATCTAAAAACAAGGCAAACATGGAGAACTAAGATACCACCCAATAAGAAATAATAAGAAACAGTCTTGTGCTTTTAATTAAAACCACAGTTTTTTTCATGTCTCATTCATTTGTTTGTTGTTGTTATAGAATCAAAACACAAGACTTTCCTTTTAATGAAAAACAGCAAGCATTTAAATAAGCTTTTTTTTTTACTTGATGCAGACTTGTAAAAGCCCATGAAACTGCCTTTTGTAACTATGCCAAAGCAATTTTTGAACCTTTCTAAAATGTGGTCTCAATACAATAGTATCTTATAGAAGTAGAAAAAAGTCCCAAATAGGTTTTTTTTATTACCATTACTGGATTCTGCAGATGTATTTGTAGCTAGCGTGGATAAGGATCAACAATGAATGGAAGCTAACATTTTGAGGTGGCCCATTCACATTTTACTTTGCAGAATAATTAACACTAAATAATTAATTGCTTCAGATAAAAGCATGCAAAACATTTTTTTAATTCTCCTAGGCCTAATCAGACTTGGAAAAAAGAAATACTGAGAACAGTACAGATAGTCCTCAACTTATCACCAATCGCTTAATGACTGTTCAAAGTTACGATGGATGTGAAAAAAAGTTGCTTATGACTCGTCCTCAAAGTTATGACTGCCACACCATTCCCACAGTCATATAACTGCATTTTGGGCACTTGCCACCGTGTGCACATTGACAACCTGTGGTCATGGGATCACATTCTGCATTACTGTTTGCAATTTTCCAGCATAAAACTTGGATAAAATGCTTTCATACTTATGACCACATGGTTTACTGAATACCATAGTAACTCATTTAACAAACATCATAAAACTGAGTCTGGTCACATTGTGCCTCAACCTACAACTGCCAACAACTTACAACCAAAATTACGGTTCCAACTGTGGTCATAAGTCAAGGACTACCTGTATTAGTACAAGTGAATATTTGGCTAAGTGCGTTACTAAGTCACTTTTTTCTATATGGGGCCTTTTTTTTTTAAGCTACAGTATTCTATTTCATAGATGACAAACATATAGTGGGATAGAGGTGGATTTTCTAGGTAGTAATTAATGTCTCATTATGGAATAAATGGTGTAATTTGACTTTTCATGAGGAAGCTGTCCCTGAAGAATTTTACAAAGTAACCTACCCAATTACAGACATCTCTTTCTTGGGAAATGGCTAGTTAGCTACAGATGCATTTGGAGGAAGCTGCTTGTGTTGACTGATTTGAATCTGGTTTCAGGTTTGGATACAAAACTGAAACAGATTTGGTCACATTTGTTCTTCCTCTTGGATTGTTCAGCAGCATCTAGTCCCTTAAGCATGAAATCTTGATGGGATAGCTCTATGGCCTGAGAAGTAAAAAGGCAGCATTGCATTGCAATAACTCTGTTTCTAGCTGCAGGCTTGCTACCAAAAATAGCTATGGGTAATTCCTGTTCAACTTATTTATTTCACTGAATTCTGTTCTTTCCTTTCTCCTACTGCTATCTACACAGACATGTCAAACTCGCAACATCACGTGATGTCGCGCAATGTATTGGGACAGTTTTGCCATTGCCGGCAATGGAGTGGGCGTAGCTTCCGCGTGACGCGTCCGGCTTGCAAGCCGGCAGTTTGACACCCCTGATCTACAAGTTTGGGACATGGTAACACTAATGTATCTCTGTTCAATATGAATCAGGAGTACTAGACAGTTGCCTAATGGTAGTGATGGGTTGAGCAAGAATCAATAAATCAGTTGATCCTGGTAAGATGGGAGTTTTGACGGGATCTGGAATTATGAAGATAGTGTCTTCTATATGATTGCATGTCTGAATACATGAATGCAAATTTGGATTCAAAGCTTTAACTGTGAAAAGCATGTGTACACTTCAAGCTGATACGGTAGACATAAAACTTCACAAAGAAGCATAGCATGACTTTACTTATTCACCCTCTAATAGTTCAGAGTTTGTTATACAAACATCTTCTTGTCCAAAATATTAGTTCTAAAATACATTCTTTAGTCATTCAAATTAAATGCAAAAAAACCCAAAACAAATCTGCCTAGGTGGACTTGGACTGATACTGTACCTTTCAGCCTTGCTATGAATACTACTTTTAAAGTATAAATATTAATTAGCTGACACGAAATAAAATGTGTATCGACTGGTTATCCTTCATTGGGTTCTTAATTTTTTCGGTCACTTTGTTATTATAGAAGTGAAATTGTTAATTTATTATTTTTTAAAAAATATATGGGAATATTAAAAATGTAATCCTTCCTAGGATTCTGTCAATTCATGTTCACATCATACCGCTACATATATAATCCAGATATTAGCTGTGAATTGAATTAAAATTACATTAAATAATTCTCCTAATAATATGCATGTAAATGAATGTGAAATTCAAGTGGGGCATCAGAGAGTACCAGATATTCAAGCAGAATTTCTTTTCCATATTTTACTGTTCCTTTTCTATTTTGAGTACACTAAATATTTGACTTAGAACTGAAATATTGAATATGAAGTACTAATCTATTAAAATCATAGACAAACATAAATAATGCTATTTTACAATAAATTATAGTAAAGTAACTTATAAAAGAAAATGCAGAATTTAAAATATTTATATACTTTTTCCCCCTTCAAGATGCATATAAATATGGATATGCGATAAAAGCCACTATATAGTAGAAGGAAATTCTCTGAGTTGTTGATCTATATTCCTATTTTCTTCTAAGACAGTGGTTCTCAACCTTTCTAATGCCGCAACCCCATAATACACTTCCCCATGTTGTGGTGACCCCCAACCACTTATACATCACCGGGTGCCAGGGGCGTGGCCAAAGAAAAGGGGAAAAATGGCAGACAGCCTTGTTTGGCGACCCCCGTGAAATGGTCGTTCGACCCCAAATGGGGTCCCGACCCACAGGTTGAGAACCACTGTTCTAAGACAAGCATAGAGAAAATTATTTAGGCATAACAACAAATTGAATAAATAAAGTATATTAGTGATGCTAACTTTTTTTCCTTTCCAGAAATGTTTCAATAGTATTCTTAACAAGCAACAAAATTAAATGTTGAGTAACAAAGAAATCCATTGATGTTCATGCAGCACCTTTTTCCTTTAAAATGCATGAATATCATGAAGTCTCTCCACCAAGGGATGGATAATGGACATATAGTCAACAAATGTGTTGCAAAAGTTGGGTTTAATTCACAAACATCACAATTACATGTGGCCTGTGCTTAACAACCACTTTTTAATGATCATTTAAAGTTATGATGGTGCCAGATGAATAATGGATATGACTGGACCTCGTATCTTCTCCATGATCATGTGATCATGACCCAGATGCTTAGTAATGTAATTCAATTACAACATTGCAGCAACCCATGGTCATGTGACCACCATTTGCAAAGTGACTGAGGAAGCTGATAGGAAGTCTCAAATGGCAACCATGTGAAGTCCTTGCAAATGACCCGCAACAATTTGCTTAACAGCAACTGGAAGTGCCAGCAGTACTGTTGCTAAGCAGTACATCATGTCATGTTGCACTTTACAACTCAGTTACTTAGTGATAGAATTTCTTGTCCCTAATTCCATTCTTAAGTGAGAACTACCTGTATTTGTTTGCTGTGTATAAACTCTCACCACAAATTCCTTCTTATAAAAAGGAGATAACTATTATTACAGATAATTAAGAATAAAAGGAATTAAGATTTTAAATAATCCCACAAGGCAGTGTTTCCCAACCTTGGGAATTTCAAGGATGTGGACTTCCACTCCCAGAATTCTCACCAAAGGTCATGTTAGCTGTGTGGGCTGTGGAATTCTGGGGGTTAAAGTCCACATTCCTGGAAATTCCCAAGGTTGGGAAACCCTACCCTAAGGCAAAGATCAGGAATATGACTAAAAGAAAAAAAGAGATATCAGTGAAAATATAAACTACTACGTGAGTATACTAGAAGTTTAAAGCTTTTATTTCCACTTTGCATTAATATCTAAAGACATACAAACAACTGCTTCTACAACAGAGCAAACCTTTTCTTCCCATCATGCATTGTATGTACACCATGCACATCTAATCCAGGAGGCTGGGAAATCCTTTGATTTTAGAACTGTGCAGAGAGATGCAGAAAAGAATTCCCATCATACTGTCACTTCTACTGGCAGATAGATCTCAACCAGAAGGCCATAATTTCACTCATTTAAACATTTTAAAATTCTAATTTGTGAACTAATCTCGGTTTGAGCAACCCCAGATATCCCAACTAGAATTTCTCAGGCAAGAAAGAAGGGACAGCAAGTGAATCTGCAAATGAGCTTAGAACTGCTCATCTTTGTCATGCTGACCCATAGTTTAATATATGTTCCCACAATTATTTATTTTAAAAATAAATGTATAGCATGAGACTCAGGACATGTGAAATCAAGTACTGTATACACCAAATATAAATCAATCTCCTTTCATAAATTTCACTCAGAAAGTATAGCTTGCCAAAAAGATTGATAAATTAATAGCCTAAATCAGGGGTAGGCAACCTTAGTTCTTTTATGACTCGTGGACTTCAATTCCCAGAATTCATGAGCCAGTCATGCAGGCTCAGGAATTCTGGGAGTCTAAGTCCACGAGTCATAAAAGAGCCAAGGTTGCCTACTCTTGGCCTAAATAAATACCCGGGAATAACTAACTAAATAAATAAATAATTTATACTATCTTTATAAATATAAAAATAGTATTTTCATTTACAATACAGTGCCTCATTCAACAGCTGAAAAGATAAACAGAAAAAGGGGGCACTAGTGCTGGATACAGACACCTTTCTTAGTAATAAAAATAAAATATAAATCCTACAAAAATCAGCAAAATGTCTACTATATTATCAAGTAAGAGATTATTTTCGTATATAGGTGCATGCAAGTGTGCTTTTTATTGTCCTTTCTCTAAAAAGCAGAAATCTCTCAGCAAAAGAATTATACCTGTTCCTGTGTCTCCAGATCTTTCTGTTGCAGCTTTTCTTCTGCAGAATGAACCTGATTGCAGTAACTTTCAATCTCATCTTGTAAACCCTGAAACAATATTAAAAAAAAATGCAATGTGTTTTTCCAGAATTACAAGGAAACAAAATATAAGAAAGTGTGCTTGTACCATTCATGGATTTCTTAAGTTCCTTCATGACAGTTACACATATAATAAGTCTCCCCCTTCTTCCCCCTCTCACGAGTTTTTTCCTACAGCAGCCCTGGCAGGCCAATAATTGTATTGGTTAGAATAAGACATATAATATTACTTTGCTGACACAGAAAAAATAATATAAAAACTCCTGCAAGTTCATGTTTATTGCTTCTTCTAAAGGACAGCATTAGGCCTGTGGGACTAATTTACTGAGACTATAAAACAGCTTCCTGTGCTTTAAAACTTAGGTGCCAAACTGAAATGCATCTATAACAAGAGATCCCAAGATTAATTGTTGTTTGCAATGAATGGCATTTATTTTGCAAATATGATTTAAACCTGTGAATACTGCGAATCTATTATCCATTTTCCATTCAACTATGCAGAACAGACTAGTCAGCAAATACAATGTGATTAATTTGGGAACTTACGATACGTTAAAGCAAAACCTGTAAAGTGAAAAACTTCTAAACTGGCTCAAAGCAACTAAAATAACTCACAGTACAAATATTTAACAGAATCCTCTTCTATCTCTCTTAGACAATAATGGAATAGTGTATGTTTAAATCATTTACAGGATGAATGGCAATTCAGATAAGATAAGAGGAGTACTTGTGATAGATCTTGCATAATTGTTTTAAAGTAATGCCAAGAGTTAACTTAAAACTATTAACACTGCGGTACAGCTTCAACTTCTTCTGATGCCAAAACGTTTAGTCAATAGCACAAGAGAGCTTCAGATCTCCTCCATTCTGTATTATTATGCACTGTACAAATAACAAGTATGTATAATGGAAGTCCATCAAAAATGCATTGCAACATAACAGCCTAAACTGATTGCTAAGAGAAAGATTTGCTGCTGTCTTTTCTTGTCCCTTCATCTTGAAACTGTTTTTTTCACTAAATTATACAAAAAAAGGGGAGGGGGAACTCTTGAATGTAAATTTTGTATTATGTGAGCAGGCTTATGCCTGTGAGGGGATAAAGCAACATGATATCCACAGGCACCTTCTGTTCTGTCTACAAAGTACTTTGGTATTATCCGCAATTTATTTTATGTGAGGGAAGACTTCAAAGTAATGAGCTAACCCTCCATGCTGTCTGCCATCTTTATTCCACAGAATGCCTCTGGCTCCCATGGGACTCAGAGAAATTCTTCAGAAATAAAGGCTAGGAGTGGCTGGAGGCACACTCTTGCTTTTAAGTTCTCCTGGCCAGCTGGGAGGCAGAGGGAAGGAAAAGCCTGCTAGCATCGAGGGTGCCTTAAAAAGGAGCAAGATTTAGATGACAGTGAGACAGGGGAACAAATGGGACTAGGAAACCGGGAGAGAAGGAGAGAAAGCATTTACTCTATTTGGGTTTTGATGAAACCGTGTATTTTTATAAGGCTAATTAACAGGAAGTTAAAAATTAATTCAGATGTTTGCATTGGGGCTCAGACCCCATTTCTACTTGATTCATATTCTAGAGTAATTTACTTATTTTTACTTATTTTTTTGCTTTGAGATTTTTTTAAAAAATATAGGTATTTGTGGCATGGTAAGAGAAATGGCAAAGCAGCATGTTTAGAAATCAGTGCCTATCATGTCTTTCATGTTATTCAAAATTCCAAATGCTTCCACCAATGGGAAAAAACCTGTCAAGAATCACATGCAATAGATTTCTATTTTGTGCACTGTGCTATAGTCAAATCCAACCTTTTAAAATGAGCTTTTGGCTCCCTCTGGCAAGTACTTCTAAGATAAATAGTACTTTCTAAATAGTTTGCGTTATGGAGAAAAGACCATGTATACAATTAATTGCAACAATTTGCACGTTTCAAACCCAATCTAATTAAATTAGCTATATTTACATTTTTGAAATTAATGGAATAAATAAAAAAGGGTTACCAGATCTTTTGTTTTGGAGGCTGGCATTCACTTGGTTATAGTTCTCTGTAATTTTTTTTTCTCTTTTCTTTTAGACAAGATTGACAGCATTCAACAAAGTTAACTTATCATGGATCTTCAAACTATACACTGGGGCCATTACCATTCCAAACAAATGAAGGGAATGAAAAAGGAATGAGGGTTGATATTCTTAATATCAAAGGATAATGAATCCAACCAACTCCAAACATTTTAAAAAGCTTGTACTGATAGTCCTCAACTTACAACAGTTCATTTAGTGACCATTCAAAGTTACAACACTGAAAACAGTGACTTATTACTCTTTTTCACACTTATGACCACGGGCACTGCAGCATCTTCATGGTCACATGATCAAAATTAAGCCGTTTGGCAACTGTCTCATATTTATGACGGTTGCAGTGTCTCTGGGTCATGTGAATCACCTTTTGTGGCTTTCTGACAAGCAAAGTCAATGAAGAAACCAGATTCGCTTCACAGCTGTGTCATAACTTAATAACTGCAGTGATTCGCTTAACAACTGCAGAAAGAAAGCTCATAAAATGGGGCACAACTCACTGTAACAACTGCTTCACTGAGCAATAGAAATGTTGGGCTCAATTGTGTCAAACGTTGAGGATTGCCTGTATTTGCATTTAGTTTCAAAGTAGCAACCCTCGGGTGTATTCTGAACTCTTTTTTAGGCTTGTGCCTAAGCCTGCTGCTATTTAAAAATCTAGTGAAACCTATATTTATCTAGCTCACTGATAAGAACAGAAGGATAAGGACCACTGTATAATGATTACTTCTATTTAAGGAGAGCAATTCCAGCATGCTAGGACTCAAACTGAAATGCCATTTCCAATTGTGCAGTAGTAATAGTAGTAAAGTTGGAAGGGACCTTGGAGGTCATCTAGTCCAACCCCCAGCTCAGGCAGGAAACCCTACACCATTTCGGACAAATGGCTGTCCAGTCTCTTCTTAAAAACTTCCAGTGTTGGAGCATTTACTGCTTCTGGAGGCAGGATGTTCCACTGATTAATTGTTCTCACTGTCAGGAAGTTTCTCCTTAGTTCTAGGTTGCTTCTCTCCTTGATTAGTTTCCACCCGTTGCTTCTTGTCCTGCCTTCAGGTGCTTTGGAAAATAGTTTTTTTTTAACGGCTTAGGATGGACCCCTCTGGAGTACTGGTGCATTGCACCATTTGTTCTTTTATGATGTGGATTGGGTCGGTTGTTAGGAGAATTAGTGAGGATGGTCTTGCTCTGAATCAGGATTTATCATCAGAATTATTAGACTGGATGATTACATCCCTTTTGTGAAGCTACATGAGAAAACTGACAATAGATGCTTCAAAAGAAAAAACTATAGAAAGCAATAGCAGAAAATGTGGGTTTAAATTGCACAAATAATATATTACAGTTTATTATTTTAATTTGCAGAATTAGTGAGATCAGTCAAGCATACTCATGCCATCTCATTTTTAATAGATGATAATAAATATATACCCAAAAAATAACCCAACAATTTTGGAACATTTCTGGTTTTAAAAATTAATAGGAGCACTGTTGTGCAAGCTATTAAAATACTCAGTTGAAGACAAAACTGTCCATGTTATTGTAAAGTGAGTAGAATGTCAGTGTTCTGTATTGACAGTAAATCAGTTTGCAATGTTTAGATTATTATATATGTTTCTTTCACCACTTCTCTTTACAGAAATGAAAGATAAACATTATGAAGGGGGAAAAAAGGAAGAAAGCTGTGAGCATCAAAGGCCTCTCTCTTTCCCACACCAATCTGCCAACTACTCAAACTCTCCAATTAGAGCTATAATAAAATAACAATTTCCCATGATGTTCAAATGATTACTTTCTAAATATGATACCACTCATGAATTACCAATTCAGTAATGTTGGATCTTATGACTGCCACATAGGACCATTTCTTATATTTATTAATTTAAATCTTGCTTTTTATTTGGGCATGCAGAGGGCTCCCTACTCTTGCTCAAACCTTCTTTGAGGTTCTTTTAAGACTGAGTGTTCCATAATCTGTGCTAGGGGTCCAGATTCTGTGCTAGGGGTGGACAAGACCTCGAGTGTCTTCACTCCCCAATCCTAGTACCATGTCTTCATCACACGATTGTCACTTGGAGAGAGGATCCGATGGAAAAATATAAAAGATTTTATATGTTTTAATAGCAAGACTATACCGATGCTAAATTTTCATTGCAAATGTTCTTCCAAGTCAAAGTGGCCTCTAAAATCAATAACAAAGTAGCAGATCTAAGCTGGAAAATATTGATGGGAATATTTAAAATTGTACCATATTTTTTTTCTCCCATTCTTGAAAATTACTTGGGCACATGTTTTAGGTCACCATACTACAAAAAAGACGTTGAGACCTTGGAAAAGGTTCAAAGAAGAGCAACTAAGATGATCCAAGACCTGGAGACTAAAACATATGAAGAACAGCTGCAGGACTTAGGTTTGGCTAGTCTAAAGAAAAAAAGAAACAGGGGTGACATGATAGCAGTATTCCAGTATTTGAGAGGCTGCCACAAGGAAGAGTGGGTCAAATTATTCTCCAAAGCACCAGAGGGCAGGACAAGAAACAATGGTTGGAAACTGATCAAAGAGAGAAGCAACCTGGAATTAAGGAGAACGTTCCTAACAGTGAGGACAATTAACCAGTGGAACAGCTTGCCTTCAGAAATCATGGGCACTCCACCACTGGAGATTTTAAAGAAGAGAATAGACAGTCACTTGTCTGAGATGGTATAGGTCAGTGATGGCGAACCTTTTAGAGACCGAGTGCCCAAACTGCAACCCAAAACCCACTTATGCATCGTCGGGTGCCAGGTAGGTGTGGCCATTGGCTGGGTGTGGCCAATTGAGTGGGTGTGACCTATTGGGTGGGCGTGGCTGCAGTGGTAATGGAAGACTGGGTGGGACTAAAAAGTTCAATCAATCAATTCCAACTTTGCAATATCTTTTTTTTTCCTGCGAGAAGTTGAAATTGACTGATTGGTTGAACTTTTTATTTTTTTTGCACACGGCGGCGGAGGCCTAAAGCGAAAAGGTTTTATAAAACCCAGCTGAAGGCCTAGGACTGGGGCGACAGCATGCGTGCCCACAGACAGGGCTCTGAGTGCCGCCTCTGGCACCCATGCCATAGGTTCGCCACCACTGGTACAGGTTCTCCTGCTTGAGTGGGGAGGGGGGGTTGGACTAGAAGACCTCCAAGGTCCCTTCCAGCTCTGTTCTATTCTATTCTGTTCTGTTCTGTTCTGTTCTATTCTATTCTACTCTACTCTATTCTATTGCCCTATGCATTAATGTTTACCTTTGTGCACCCAAATGCAGCATCATTCTTATGGCTATTTGGAGCTCATTTATCAAATGGTTAGGAATTATGCTTTTATTCATAAAGTGATGTTTTGATGAATGTGTGCATAAGATTTTTATACGCATTGTTATAAAAAAATTAAGAGAACAGGAAGAATAAATAAAAAGTTTTGATAAAGAATTGTTAGAACATCCACTCATACTACATATTTAGTTACCTGTTTCCAAAGCCACCTATTTGTGCAAGAAATTTGAAAGAAAAATTCTTGTTAACAATCGATTTATCTTATAGGACTTTGTGCTAAAGCAATTTCACAAGCCTACAAAACGGATCAAGTAACTTGGAGGGAAAAAAACCAACTTCACTAAGAACTCTGCAAAGAAGATGGTAATAGTTGAATAGTATCCATATCCCAATTTTTCAATGAGATGCTTAGAGCAGCATCATAATATATTCTTATAGTTCTACATGGAAGGCAAAGCTCCAAGAAAAAGACCGTCTCAAGTCTATCTGGCAACTTCATATCAATTGAATTTCTGAATTTTCCTTCCCTCCCTAGAAATTCAAGACTATAGGTACCATTCCTGTTGCTGTATTGAACTGTATCATTAGTTTGACAGGATGTGGATTTACATTACAAATCAAATTACAAATGAACAATCTTTATAAGGAGATATCATTAGTTATTTTTCAAGAACCATGCAAAAGGGACCCCATGATACATGTTATCCCACAGGTTAAAATGATCATTACTTTGCTGTGGTGTGTATGATTTTTGTTGGAAGTCATATTTTAGTTGTTTGCTTTCCTATTCCAATTTTGATGAAAACTGATCCCACCAAGTTGGGAGTTTCATTTCCAAAGATAAGGAGAGTGTTGGCTGGGGAGGGCAACTTTTTAACATGAAAGAGGGGAGGAAAGGCTCCCTTTTCCTGCACTGCTGTTCCAATGAGAATCACCCCAGGGTAACTGATGATTTAAAAAAAGGAATTCAACCACAAGTAATACATTGTGTATCCTACCTAGTACACATTTAGAAATCATTATCTACCCCTGTCCACTATACCAGTTGGCATCATAATTCCTCACTGTTTTGAATAACAACACTTATAGACATAAAGGTAAAAGTAAATGTTTCTCCTGTCTAATCGCATCTACCTGTAGGGGGCAGTGATCATCTCTGTTTCCTAGCTGAGGAAGCCAGCACTGTCCATAGACCAGTGGTTCTCAACCTTTCTAATGCCGCGACCCCATAATACAGTTCCCCATGTTGTGGTGACCCTTGTACATCACTGTGTGCCAGGGGTGTGGCCAAAGAAAAGGGGGGGGGGAAATGGCGGACTGCGTTGTTTGGCGACCCCCGTGAAATGGTCGTTCGACCCCAAATGGGGTCCCGACCCACAGGTTGAGAACCACTGCCATAGACATTTTCCGTGGTCATGTGGCTGACATGACTATACACTGAGGCACATGCAACATTGTTACTTTCCCAAAGTGATACCTATTTATCTATTTGCATTTGCATGCTTTTGAACTGCTAGGTTGGCAGGAGCTGGGGCAAGAACTGGTTACTCATCACACAGTACTTGGGTCTCAAACTGCCAACCTTCCAGTTGACAAACCCAATGTCTTAACTGCTAGGCTACTGCGCCCCTTATTATACACAAAGGCATCAAATAACCTAATTTCTCTAGAGAAACACACTCCAGCGAGAGCTTTCTCTTCTTTGTTTGTACAATCGAGACCCCTCATTGTATAAATTTACAATGCGCCATCACTTTAGTGCAGATTTGATTTGTCCGGAACAAAAACAAAATCACAACCAAAAGAACAAAAGCAGAGCTAGAATAGCACCTATTAAGACTTCTTCCCTTCTACTTTGCTAGTAACAGATTAAGGTTCACAAAACTATGGTGTTACTGCATTGGAAAAATCCTAAGGAAATGTTGACTATAGTTGGGAATTATTAGAGATACTGCTTAAAAGGAGAGGATATATTTTATGATAACATAAAGTTTGACATGATGGTGTTTGTAAAATGTTTGGAGCTTAATTCACAGAAAAATCCCTTTGTCTCACAATGGCTTTAGCAAAGTAATTATGTGGATAAAAATTAATTCTGTGAAAAACTATAGTAACCAAAACTATTTATAATACATCTTGACTAGAAATATCTTCTATCTTTCTTCACAAAGTTGCTAATGTTTTTATTTTTCCAGTCTAAAATTATTTGTGTTTATTTACCCAAGAGACTGAGCATACATACCTTGTTAACATTTGACTAAAAGTCATTGACATGTATTTCATAAAATTAAAATGACAAAGCAAACAAGTTTCAGGGAGAACTCTGAAGAATTCTGTCCAATATAACGAGCTTGGTAAACAGAAATAATTAGCTCTCTATATTTGTAAAAAAACAAGCAGGAATTCAGAACTGCTTCAGAAGTTTTATATTTTCACTTTTAAAGATGGGATTATTTCAACTGGATAATCAGTCTGACTTTTTAGAACAAAACTGACTTCAGTCCCCACTCTGGTTGTTTGGAGCCACCTTGGGGAACTTCTAAATGTCAGCTAGTTGCTGACATTTCCTGCCTCTTTGTGGCTCGCCTGACATGCCGTGGCAGTGACAGTATAATGCTGGGTTAAGTGGGGAAAATCTCTAATCATTCTAACAATATCCCACATTTTGAAGGGAATAACATCATGAGATTAGAGGAACAGCAGCATGGTTCAACAAATAAAATAAGGATCTGGCCTACTTAGGCTTTTCCAGAGAAGTGAAATACTACTTTCAAATGGTATTTTGATGAAAGATAAAACTTTTCTCTCCCGGTCTGTATTTGAGGTGAACCTCAGCAGACCCAGGAAAAAATATGGCAACCTTGTTGTCTCAATGTATGCACAGTGCACTGTAGTGAAACAATAATAACAAAGCCCCTAATTTTTCTCATATGTAGATAGAATTGATTCTGAAGACTATGCAAACTGTGCTGTTTTTATGCTAGGGTGGGCTCATTTAGTTAACATATTTATTACAGATCCTTTTTTATGTTTTAAAAATGCAGCGAGATATTAAATGTATGCCAAATATTTTTCTGCCCATTTTCCTTTAAAATGTCACTTGCTGTTATTGCTTAATACCTCAGATTTAAATACTGTATGATCGATCCTGTTGATGACAGACTGGTAAGAAAATAGAAAGCTGGCAGACATCTTTTAAAAAGCTATATATCCCTATATATCTCAAAATGAATGCTTAATTTCAGCTGATTACTAGAGACTTTAACCTGGTTTATTTATTTATTAATTTTGTATACTGCCCATTTCGCTAAATGGTGACTCTGGGCAAATAACATTCCAACAATAATACAAAGTATGGTAAGTATTTACTGTAATTACTAATTACTAAGTTCCCTCTTTTAGTTTATGCAGAAAGAAAACAAGGAAAAAAAGTCTGTGCCTAATTCATGTTTTCTGTTCATGCATGAAAAAAAAATATTCTGCAATTATTGCAATCGAGCAAAATACAAAAAGTTGTCTTGGATAATTGAATTATTTGAGTGGCTGACCAGCAAAATAGCTGCACTTCCAACTTTTTCATTATCCTGAAATGGAAATAAATAATCTGGTATTCATTATCATATCTTTATGGATAGGAATCTGAAGTTTATACTGTCCCAGAACTGAAATATTAAAGACATTTTATGTTTATTATATGTATAGTAGTATCTTCAAGTATCTGCAAAATCCCAATGAGAATTTAAATTTCTCATCCTCGCATAAAGAATATAGTACTTTGATTTCTGGTGTAATTGATTTCTTTGACATCACTTAATAATATAATTTTCCTCACAGTGCTGACCAAATATAAATCCAAACTGTAAAGTAAAGCAGCTTGCACATAAATAAGTGATATACAGAATCTAGTGCAGCAACTTCCTTGGGAGTGCTTCTTCCTGCTTTTTTCATCATCTTACTATAGAAAGAATTCATAAATGTTTCTAGGTTACATTCAAAATTTTTCCCAATGCATACATTTGACTGGGGATTGTGTGCAGTTGAGACAGTATGTCTGTAAATTATGGACAAAGTCTTTCTTTTTTTCTAAACTATATTAGTCATGTTACTATAGTAGCTATCGAATGATGCATCTGAAAATACAAACAATAGATATAAAACTTGCTAAAATGATGACTTCCATCAATCAATTCACAGCTGCTCAGTAAAACAGCAATTCTGATACATGATTTATTTAAATTAAAAAGCCAGGGAGTCAAACAGAAAATAGAATAAACTAGGTATATTTTCCTTATGGTGACATTTAATAACTGGGATGTTACTACTGAGAAAATCTATGCAGTTGCTGCAGTTCATCTTGAGTAAAAATCTCCCTCCAGATATTGTCAACCTAAGCAAGGATATTAATTAATTAATTAATGATTAATGTTAATAACTGCATTCTGAATTGGGCCTGAAAATGAACCATGAACCTATGAAAATGATTTAATATAATCATAACACCTATTTACCTGTCATATTTTATACTAGTGGAAGTTTCTGGATCATGGCTAGCTTTGAAACTTTCTTGTTATTACTTTGATTGTAGCAGTAGCATCAAACCTCAATCTATGTCATATGAGTTCATTTAAAATTTTAAATATTATTTTTGTGAAGATACAATCTTCACAATGCAGATTTCTCTTTAAGTTACTGAAGCCATATCTGAGTTCTATAATCCTTGTTTCATTCACTCTTCAACTTTCCTGTGAGATTGCCCAATTCAATTTTTTTTAATAAATGGTGATCTGAGATTGGATCTTGTTTACATATTTAAGAGAAAAAACTCGTATTTGTAAAGCAACTGCAATTATATAGCATTAGAAAAATTGCTTTTATACAAAGATGGAGAAAGATTTATAATGATGCATAATAAATCTATAGTACTATTATGTCTCTAAAAATAGTTAAATGGCTATTATTATATGAAAAGAACAATCTTATTCAGAATCTATTATGCTTCTCAAAATGTAGACAGCATAAACTGTAAAGCTAATCAGTGGTCAGGATAGTGTATATTTTTCTGAAAACCTTCATAATTAGAAACTGATCACTGTCAAGCAACTGAATTACTGTCAAGCACTAATGGTTTAAGTATCAGAAATATTAGGACATTAGTGGGACATTAGTAACACAATTGTTAGCCATTCCTCATACTCTTCAGTGGGTTTATAAATATTGCATGTTTTTTTCCAATAAATGCATTTTATATATTCAAAAACTACTAGAACATCTTTGATTAGATGCCATCAAATCAGTGTCAACTCTTAATAACCATGTAGCTGGATTAGATTTTCTCTAGAACAATTTTAGCAAGTACAAGAGCTGTGGTGGCACAGTGGTTAGAATGCAGTACTATAGGCTAATTTTGCTGACTGCCAGCTGCCAGAAGTTCGGCAGTTCGAGTCTCACCGTCTCAAGGTTGACGCAAGCTTCCATCCTTCCGAGGTCGGTAAAATGAGGACCCAGATTGTTGGGAGCAAAATGCTGACTCTGTAAAACCACTTAGAGAGGGCTGTAAAGCACTATGAAGTGGTGTATAAGTCTAAGTGCTATTGCTAGTGCTATTTATGAGGAAAAAGTTCAAAAGTTTCAATTTAAATATGAGAAGATTTACAAATATTCTTTTGTATAGAATTGCTGGTACATTGTCAGAAACAAGTACTGCTGAATGTTTTGAAGTTTCCTAGCTAATCTCTATAAAGCTTGAACTAGAAGGAGGAAGGAGTTTTAGATATGTTCTCCACTTTGAGTTATTTATAAAAATAATAAAGGCAGGATTAATTTTTTTTAAAAAAACTGTACAATTTGTTATCAGTCTCAAAGCAGACATGCTAAGTTATTTTTTTTTTACCCATTTAATTGTTACCAGACCTTTGGTGTGATTTTACAACTATAAAGTGGGGGGAGCATCTAAGTAGAATTCAGATAAGAATTTAATAAACTAATTCTATGCCCAGACACATAGTAGGTTTAAAAATTACTGAACTTGTCCTGTGCTAAAACTGATGATAGTCTTGAATTATCACCATAATTATCACCATAAATTGTGATAATTTTCCAATGGCCAATATGGTTCAAGAGATAACATGGAAACCCAGTCTGCCTGGGCTCAACATGGTTCTACATGATCGAAATTAAAAGTGTAATAGATATATTATGTAATATGTAGTTTTTTAAAGTTTCATGCTGATATATAATCCCAGACAATAATACAGTGTCCTAATGAATCCCACTCTATTTCTCTCTTCCAAGAATTAACCAATCTGATTATTGATAGGAAAAATATGAATAATTCACTGCTGCAAAAGGGTATAGATTTTTTCCCAATATTGTAATTTTCTCTACAATATTCTACAAAGAATGTATTCATAATTTTGGCATGCTGACAGATTCCACAAGCTAGAGAATTTGTTTAGAAGAACGCTTGCATTCTTGTTGAGGCATGTTTGCAATAATTGTCAAGGAATGTTGGAAATCCTATGCATTTTACACAAAATATGGCAATAGTAACACAACTTCAACCATAACGGTTAATGTTTCAGGTCTCAAAATACAACTCTAGCAGTTAAACTATCAGAATTATATTGGACTGAGGTCTCCTAACATAAAAGGAAGAACTGCCCCATTTGTCTGATATCTGAGTATTACAGTTGTGCAGCATTTTGGATCATATTCTAGAAAGGTGCTTTGAATTAGTGCATATTGCTTTTGGAGTGTGCAAATTCTGCATCAGTATGCAGCTCCTTAAAGCAGTCACTCCTTTTCCTGAGATCACATAGTAGCTATAAAAGGCAGTTGCATGATCCTGAAAAAAAAGCTTTAAAGAGCTGCAAGTGTGATATTGTTGTTGTGATGGTGGTTGTTGTTTTTTGAATTCAACTTCACAACCTTAGTAATTATGACCTGATTCACTGAATTTGGTTTATGACACAAAGTAGTATGTGATAACTGAAATCAACTTGCTGGTTGGTTTGAATGCTCGGATCGTTTAAAAGCAAATAATAATTTGTAATACTAATTGATTTCAGCTCTCGAGTGTAGCCCTTGAGAAAAAACATGGGTAACAGCAACAGTGAAACATAAATATAACATTGAAGCTTAAATATTGATGTTTTGTGTAAGGTGACTGACATAACTATTTCTTATTCATTTTATTCCTATAATAGCTTAATGAAGTAGTAGATTAGTTGAGACAATGACTGCTCAAGCTGATCCAATTGGCTTAGTAGCTGAAGAGGAAGCACTTATGTTATAATATCAATAAAAATAATGAAAAATAACAAGCGAATGCTAATTTTCCAGTTGCAATAAAACATTAAATACCACATATTACCAAAAGTTCTGTTAATCAAAAAAATAATTAAAATGAAATGATTTTACCCTGTTATGTAAATAAATATGAATGCTAAACAGGAATTCTGTTTTTATTTTTTACAGATATGCTTGAAAATCTATGAAGCTCAGTAAGACTTGTGCAAAACCTAGAAGCCAATGAAGTGCAAAGCACTAAAGTTACGGAAGGTGCACTGAAACCAATGAAAAAAAATGGCTCTTCCTCTCTTTTTTGGGCCTGCCAGTGAGTTCTATAATCACATCTTCAAGTGCATTCTACATAATATATCTGTGCAATGTTCATGTGACCCAACTGTTGATTAATAAAAGTTCATCAAGTTTGCTCTACTATCTGAGATAGAGATTAAACAGATTATTTTAAAAATGGCAAGCGGCAAAACACCAAGTATAAAACTTTTATAGATCTTTTGGTGCCAAATGTTGTCATATGAAGATAAGGGAATTTTATTACCAGCTTTTGATTAAGACTCTATTACTGTTAAAATCACCCTCAGTGTGCCAATTATTGCCCAGTCTCATTTATTAATGCTGAAACAAAGATTTTAACAGCAGTATTAGCAAAGAGTTCTGCCATGAAAAGCTGTCTGGGTGACCTTGGGCCAGTCACTCTCCTTCAGCCCAACCTACCTCATAGGATTATTGTTCTGGGGAAAATAGGAGGAAGGTGTGTTGTATATGTTTGTTGCCTTGAAATATTTAGTATAGAGTATAGAGGTGGGATACAAATAAATAAATCTGCCTGTGTGAATTTATATGCTGTCAGGCAAAAAAAAAAATGGATGTAAGATTTTATAACTAAACAAGGAAGGACTGAAGAAAAGCCCCAATATAAAATAAATATAAAAATAAAATAAAAGCAATTGAAATAAATCTAAAATAAAATGGACATATTTTCAAATATATACTTTTTTTCAATGCATATATGCCTTTTTTTCCAAACTCCTATGAGATCCTTAAATGATAACCAGTTTTCTCCAGCAAGTTCTCAAGTATCTTTCACCATTAGAACTTTCAGCCAATTTTTATACTTAATTAAATGATCATGCAAGAAGTACAATACCTGAGAATGGAAATGCAATGTTTGTTTTATGTTTCCTATTACATATTCAGCCTGAACAAATAACCATTTTGTTCTATGGTAACATTAAATCAGACTATATAATATTCCTCTACATTGATTATTTCCAACAAAAAGGCAATTCTTCCACAGCAGAAGCAATAATTCTATTTTGTTACAGTCATAACCTTGTTTCTTTCTTCTATAAGAGAAACTTTGTAAAAATTTTCAAAGGACATAAATAATTGATTTAAAGAATACCTTGAACAATGCAATTTTTCATTGTCCAAGGTATCCTTTAAATCAACTCTTTATGTAACAAGGCATCGTACTGCTTTTTGAAATGAACAAGACTATGTGAATCAACATGAGTTGAAGATTCAATATATACTATATGATGAAAAAAATCTTAAGGAAAATTATTTGGTCCCTGTAAATACAGGACAGCCAAGTCACACAAAACTCTTTTAACCAAAGTTTTGAGAAGACACTCCAATCCCCAAAATAGCAGCTGTCAATAAAGGCGATGAACCAAAAAGTAAAGTTTATACTTCTACCTGAAATAAAGATGGATTATGTAAAAAAGAAGCAATGTCAAAAAGGTTATTAGAACTTTAATTCTATTAATCTGAGTATTATATCATATATTACATTTTATTTCACAATGCCTTTAGTCTGGACAGTTGTAGTCCATGATTTTACGGCTTTCTACCTTACACTGTAGAGACTCAGTTTGGTGTAGGAATTAAAGATAAGTAATTCAGAGACTATGAGTCCTAGTGTTATCCTAATTTAAAGA
Organism: Crotalus tigris; assembly: GCF_016545835.1. Taxonomy (NCBI): domain Eukaryota; kingdom Metazoa; phylum Chordata; class Lepidosauria; order Squamata; family Viperidae; genus Crotalus; species Crotalus tigris. Next base: position 3,839,208 of record NW_024100507.1, read on the forward strand.
CTAAGCTTTAAGTAACAGAATCTTTGAAGCTAGACATGGTTCAGATTTTCCCCATACTCAGGTAATCATTCTGTATTATGTTCTGCATACTCTGGACAGCCACAGGATATATTATGTGGGCATAAAATTGAAGAGTTCCATTACACACAGACTTCAATTTTTTATTATTGTAGTTACATATAAGTACATTGCTCATTTAAAAATCAATTGGATATCATTTCAAAATGCAGTTTTGCTCCTGTGCTTTACTTGCTCTATTTTCATTTTTGCTGGGTTTAATTATTTTTGGTTCATTTAAAAATAATTTTAATATTAACTGTTCTGGAAAGTACACTTTCAGGTTTTTTTTTTAAATGAACAACTTACAAGAATGTAAACTTTGGTAAATAATATGAAGCCACCATTATCTATCTCCATGGTACACATTAATCCAGCAAACACCAACAACAAATTATGTGGTCTCAACCACAGACTATCAAATAACAAGCACAATTAGTTATTTTGTTTAGAAGAAAGGTTACGAAAATAATAATTTACAGAGGAGTATTCCAATTTGGGCATTGCCTAGAACCTCGTCAGGGTGAGGCAATTTTAAAAACTACAAACGAATATAGAAAATCATTTCTAAACATTTATTTTCTGTTAACTGAACAAAGATCCCAAGCTGATTCCAGACTGAATTTTATCCTTGCTAGTAAGCATATTTAAGGCTAAACCTTGAATTAGAGAGACAGTGGAATTAACATTGAAAGTAGGAGTTGTCAGATATCACTAAGTCAAAAACTTAGACTTCTGCTAAAATAACCAGTTGATACAATGTAACTTGTAACTCAGGTTGAACTTTGGGTCCTGGGTGCTCTCTGAGATTAGTTGTTTTCTTGCAGACATTTCATTAACAAATCAGGTAACATCATGTCTAATCACCATAGTGTTTGTTAATAACATTATTTAAAATGGTTGCCATTGTCTTAATTCCTATGGCCTTCAGCTAGCAAATTGGTGTTTACTATATAATTATTCCTAACTACTGTAATGGCTCCACAAAAATAGAGCACATACAAGTTATCAATTAATTTGTCAAATTCTAAAACAAACGATTATAATTGCTGAAGCTAGTGGCTTTTTCACTCCATCTCACTATAACTAAAAGATTCCTTATACAGGTAGAAAATATTCAACCGTCAATGCACTGGAATAGTGTTTGATCATTTATAGTGAGTCATTGCCACACTTTGCTTGGCTCATTTCTATAAGACAGGCTCCTTTAATTTTCCTTCACTTTTTATATTATTTCAATTTTTTTTAGCTATAGCTGAATCCTTATAAATGCAAAAGCATTAAAAGCAATAGAAAACAGATCAACTTCTAAAGCACCACAAGTTTTTCATTTGTGCAGCTATATACCATCCTACTCTCATTAGAATTACACAAAAAAAGCAGAGAATGTCAGTCCTTTCAAACTATTACATAACTTCCCCTTCCCAAAAAAGAAAAAAATGTGCCTTTTTATAGAGATACTAGTGCCAATGAAAGAAAGAATGGAATGGTGTGATACAGTTTAGGAGCATTTGTATCTCAAAATCTGACTTCAAAAACATAAAGCATTTCATTCAGCAGACTTGGAAAGTAAAGACGCTAATTTAAGAAGCAGAAGCTAAAAATGTAGCAACACAAAGTGATGGTTTTGGATAGAACTGGTAACACCAAGCTTGCATCATTACCAAACTCCAGTTGCAAATTAGGATTATCTTAAATTGTTTATGAGTACTAGGCAGGAAACAGAAGGGCAAAGAAAGGAGGCATGAAGACATGGAAGGCAATACTTTCACCAAATACAGTGCATTCATATTGGTAACTCAAGCTATACTATTATCTCAAAACATCAATCACCTTCATTTCCCTAATTCTTTTCTGGCTTCCAGTCTTTTCACCAAATGTGGTCAATTACTATTCAGTATTTCAGTGGAATGAAGGAAACACATAATATCATATATGAGCTAAACACTCAGGCTTGGTAGAGACTAGTGGTGAAGAATGTCATCAGGTATGCAGACAATTAGAACCTACTGATACTGTTAAAATTATTACACTGGCTCCAGTAATTGCTGTTTTTACCCAGGGGAATTGAAAGGACATGAATTATATTAACTTCAGAAAGAAAAACACAACAAATCTAAGTAGAGTTCTATAAAGGGCAGATCTACATTTTTACTAAATCTAGAGGAAATGAATTTGTTTTTTGGCATTAAAAAAAGCTACTGTGGAATATAGAGCTACCCTGGACTGATACAACATATCTCTGGTAGTTGGCAATATAATATTTATTGATTAATGTCTAATTTGTTTTTCTGTTTTCTAAAACATAATGAAAGAAATATTGGGGCCAATATCTGTTAGCAGAAATGTCTGAAGTTTTTTTGAAGGCTGAGATCTATAGATAAAAAGAGAAGGAATATTAACAATATTTATCCATGAGTACCATGGATATTAGAATCAAAAATAGAAGCTACATGAAATTGGGTTGGAAAATGCAAGCAGTTACATGGAACACGAAAAGGGAGCATTATAGAACAAATAAGTAGCAGTGTTTGATGTGGCCATTTTAAACTGATTCACAATAATCTTTATTACTGATTATTTGAGCTCAAAACAAATATAAAAAGAAATATGTCAAGATTAGAAACAATTAAAAATCTTCCCATAAAAGTTATCTTAAACTGTCTTGTTTGTTTTGCAGGGAGCAATAGTAAACTACTGGTATCTTTTCAAAATGGACTTCAGTTAAAAAAGAAGTTTGTTGAATTGGAGCAATTAATTTTAGGGCAGAATGTAATATTTCAGAGTTTTATCTCATTCATGGGGCAAGCCAAGGCACTTTCTCCTATATTTTATGTAAATATACATTTTTTTTAATGAAAGACTGATTTATTTAAATGATTTAGCAATGCACTCTTTCTGTTTATCCTAATTACACAAAAATAAATAGCCAGGTTAAGGTTACCACTAATTCAGTTAACTAAATTCACCAGAGATTTGGGGGTAGCATGACATAGGAAGATAGTGCATACAGAATATATACAATGATAATTATGGCCTTTTACAAAATAAGGCTTTACTATAATAAAAATTGGTAATATGGTGCTTTTAACCTTTGGATCATGCTTGCATTCATGGGCACAATGGTGTCTATGGTCACCACATTACCTATTTATGAATTATAAAAGTTTACCCATGTAAAAATACCAGATGCCTCCTTGAAAGAATTGTTTTGCTTTTGAAAGAAAAACTTATCTTTTGAACTTCAAATATACACAGTGAAAATGCAAAATAACAATAACAACAATAATAATGAAAGAACTGGAGAAGATAACAAAATACAAAAGACCTACAAATAGAAATAGAACGACTGTGGCAAAGGCAAGCAAGGGTAGTACCAATAGTAATAGGCGTCTTGGATGCAATCCCAAAACAAATGGAGCACCACTTGAACACCATTGGCACTGACAAATTCGCCAATAGTCAATTGCAAAAGGCGGCCTTACTAGGAACTGCTTCCATCCTGCGACGATATCTGTAATACCATCCACATCTGCCTATCCCAGGTCCTTGGTAAGGGCTTGTAGGTAGACAAAAATACCAAATCCAGTTTGAACATCTGGCTGACTGTGCGATTAATAATAATAATAATAATAATAATAATAATAATAATAATAATAATGTTGGAAAGGACCTTGGAGGTCTTCTAGTTCACCCCCTACTCAGGCAGGAAACCCTATACCATTTCAGACAAATGTTTGTCCAGTCTCTTCTTAAAAAACTTCTAGTGTTGGAGCATTCACAACTTCTGGAGGCAGGTTGTTCCACTGGTTAATTGTTCTAACTGTCAAGAAATTTCTCCTTAGCTCTAGGTTGCTTCTCTCCTTGATTAGTTTCCATCCGTTGCTTCTTGTTCTGCTTCAAGTACTTTGGAGAATAGCCTGACTCCCTCTTCTTTGTGGCAACCCGTGAGATATTGGAATATTGCTATCATGTCACCTTCTCTTCATTAAACTTAATTTTCCTCTTTTACAGGTCTTGTAAACTTATGTCCAACATGGCCAACATTTGTTTAAATGAAAAGCTGTCCCATTTATATGCACACTGGAAGGAGCACTGTTAAAAAGCAATGCAGATTACCTGTATTCTCCAATTTTACAGCCTTTCAACCCCAAATCATTTTACTCTGTTTTCCTATATAGATTTATTACTGATCTGTATAGATTAATACTATTAATAATGGATTGAAGCAACATGCTAAAAGCTTCAAGTTTCACAGATGATAGCACTGACCTACATTTGGAAATAATGATAGCTGTGATACCTAGCCTGGCCTAAAGTTAGCAGTGGTTTAAAAAAAAGCATACTTAGGAAAGGGACCAGACAAGACAAGGTACATACACAAGAAAAAAAATATATAGACAATAGCACCCTCTTTTTCATGCTTGCAGTCCTCTAACTACATCCTTTCCAATAACCACCAATATTTTACTGTATGCAAACTCTAGGCATGGAATTTCTATATTCCTATATTCTCTATGAATATTTCTCACTCTTTTTAAAGGTATCCATGTAGCAGATAGTATTACGTCCAAGGAGAGTGCATTATATAAATGAATTGTGTGTTATATGAAAGACTGCTCCCTTCTACTTCATATCTACTATTTTTTAATGCAGGAAATGAATATCAGAGGCCCTGAGAAAAAGGATAATTCCAAACCTAAAACTTCGTGATTATAAATCATACTGGTACTTTGCCCTGTTGTCACTTTCGGGTATGCAGTCTGCTCATTTGCTTTGGAGAGCACCAAGATTGGATCATTTATGATGGTAAAATGCTATTTGGCAATGGACATTATATCTGCTAGTCAGAGTACTTTAAAGCTTATTTCCAATTATTAGAAGTAAATGGGATAACTAGTAATTTTAAAACTGGTTTCAGAAGCCAGTTCCTTAGCAGTGTCACTATTTATCGTACCTTCAAACTGTCCCCTAGTTTTTCACAAGTTTAACATTCTGGGATTCTAGCAGAACTCTGATATTATGCTTTATTTTTTTAATTTATTGGATTCGTACCCTATCTTAGTATCATCATTGAAAAATGATCATTCGACTTTAAAATCTGTGCTAAGGTCTCAAATGTAACATTTGCATTATTGCAGCAAACTATGAAAACCAGATATTATTAATTTTGCTACAAAGAGGTAAACATTCTTCTGCTCTTCTGAAAACGCTATAAAGTTCCCATAAATTTCTGCAGTTGCATGAAATTTGCTAATATTATGTTTCCTCCTACAGTGCTGGTAAAACTTCCAAGTCAACACTGTTTCATAACAGAAAAGGAAGACAGGCATAATTCCAAAGAGTCTCTGGAAGCAGAACAAAGACTGATAACTGGAAAGTCTACATTACTTTTGCAATACTTGGAGCTGGAAAAGGCAGAGACTGATTTTTCAAAGCCTTTTCTATGAAGCCCCAAACTTTTGAATACGGAATCTTCCATAAAGTAACCCAGTCTTATGAAATGGATTCTTGGGACCTCATTTTTAGACTATATTCTGAAACCAACAAAATCTCCAATACTCATTAAACTTTGCCTCCCCCTCCAAATTATTTTTAGCTCATTTGACTTGGAAATAGCTTAAATATTGCCACACAAGATAAACTACAATTTAACTGAAAGTAAAAATACAATTTTAAAACACAATCAAAGATACAAGTAAAACCACAATCAAATACAATATTTTATTTCTTATGTTCAATCATATCTGATTCTCAGAAACTGCTTGGACAAGTTCCTGTAATTTTCCTGGCAAGGTCTGCCATTGGCCCCTTCCTAGGGCTGAGAGAAAGTGACTAGCTCAAGGTCACCCAACTGCCTTTGTGCCCAAGACCAGATTAGAACTCACAGTCTCCCAGTTTCTAGTCTGATGCCTTAGCCACTATACCAAACTGGCTAGGTAAGCACCAAAACCTGCCAGGTGTAAGACTTCTAATGTATAATTTTGATACTAGTCATGTATAGATTTTTAATGTGTTGAGGTATGAAAGCCAAGAGAAACAGCAGTGAGCAAAGCCAGTTATGGGAAAATGAGTTCTTTGTTTCAGAAAAATGCTGGAAGTATTATAAAGTGCTTAGACTCAACATTTTCATAGTTGCCCAATTGGCCAAACATTTGAAATAATTTTTTTTTAGTGTGGACTGTTTCATAAAATGCTGTATTTTCAAATACTATTTTCAGTTGAAAATGATAGTTGAATAATAATTTTAGAAAACCCAGAATGTTAAAATAAAATGAAGTTCTCAATTAAATAAATCTGGAAGTAGTTTGGTTTCTTTTAATGATATATCCTCTTTCCACCAGATTCACAGTTCATGTTCAAAGATTATATGAGTTATAATCAATATGCTGACAGTAGCCAGCTATAGATCCCTACCTCTCTCTGGACCAAGGACATTGCCGGACTCCTGCCTCTGTCATTGAAATCTGGGAGGGCTTGCATGGATCAAAACAAGCGCTGAGAATAATTCCATGCAAGAAGGAGCTACTATTTATTGATGATCAATCTAGCTCAATTCCATTTCCAATGTTGAATCTGGATAGGGGTCATAATCACCCTAGAGGAGACTAGAGAAGGTCTTGTTAGAGCAGCAGGTGGAGGCCATAGCCAGGGGAGCCTTTTCAATTTCACTGATGCTCCAGTTATCCTTATTGTCTGAAGGGAGAATGTTGGGAGCTTTTCCACAAGCTTCTTAGTGGCTGTCCTCACACTCTGGAATATCTTGCCTTCAAAGATCCAGAATAACTCAACTACTGGGATTTCAAGAAGTCATTGATGGCTTATTTTCCATAGGATGTTTGAATGCTGATGGGGAAGAGCTACCTTAGTTTTTGAACTGGACAGTTTTTATCCATTCAATTTTGATTTGACTGTAAATAACCTTAAGTCTTAGAAAGTCTAGATCAGTGGTGGCGAACCTATGGCACACATGCCAGAGGCGGCACTCAGAGCCCTCTCTGTGGGCACGCACACTGTCACCCCAGCCCTGCCTCCTGCTGTGGCCCCCTCCTCACCAGCAGCCCCCCTGGAGGAGAGTTGCTCCCGGGCATGGCCCGCAGGGAGCAGTGCAGCCAAGGACATGGCAGCCGGGCAGCAGGGATAAAACTCCGCCCTTGCACCCCATCATGCATAGATGATGCTGCAGAGCGCGGACAGAGGGTGTGGACGCCATGGTGCTGCAGGGTCGCCTGGGTGATCTGCTGTGGTGGGCCGTGGAGGCAGTAGGTGGCCCTGCGGGCGGGTGGGGCGGGGAGTGGCGTGAGGGCAGAGCGGGTGGAGCAGGGGTGGGGATGGGGACGGGACAGTTTTGGGGCACTTGGTGTCTAAAAGATTCACCATCACTGGTCTAGATGATATATAAATGATATATATAATGATGATAAATATAATATTATACAAACTATTAGCCAGCTCTGAGACAGAAATAGTAGAAGAGGACTGTTTGTTGACAAATTTACTAAGTTAAAACTTAATGTTAAAAAAGATCTCTGGGACCAGAACAGAAGAACCAAATGGAATTGCCTGTTTGTTGCATGTGGTTATCAATAGAATTGATACCATGACTGTGGTTATCAATAGAATTCAAAGGATTATATGGTAGACCCTCTTGCCCTTACATTGATAAACTGCGAAAAGAGGGACTGATATCATAATTGACTAGAGATGCAAATGGATTCTCTAGTGATATTCATATAACTGGGCAAAAATGTTCTGGGGAAAATTCCTTTCTTCCAGCTCTAGATTCTAACAACTGAATCCAACTGCCATGATGTGAAAATCTCAGATGTGAACTGTAGAAATAGAAGTAACTATACAGATGAAGACTTTCAGCCAAAGAAGGAGTATGATGATTCATCACAAGTGAACAGGATTTAGATTCTCCCAACTGACCAGTTGCATGCTTAGAGTCTGATTGTCCAGGATTTGGGAATTATATATAATAGGTTCAAACCTAACAAAGATCAGATAAACTGTCCCTGCTCTAGAACAGATGTCAGCCTTCCCAGGTAGTCCAAACATGAAACACAACCAGATGAGCTATTTTATTGTAAAGCTACATTAACAGAATCTTGCATGTCAGTAAACAGAAATCTCCCACCGTCTCCTTTACAACTTGAGAAATTGGGGAGGATCGCTTCTAAATCTCTTTCTCCATGTATCCTGCAGTTGTGAGCTAACCTCTCTCTTATCTGATTGCTCCTCAGGTATTTCTTCACCCCATCTCTCAAGTTCTTTCTCACATACCATTACAACAGTGCTACCACAGACTACACAATCCAGATTCCCCAAGCAATCATGCTGACCCAACAGGCCCCTATCCTTTGAGATACATGTTGCTGTTTCATAGGGAACTATCACAGTTGATTCCCAAGGATAATTGTTAAACAAATGGCTGCTTCATTGATGGACAAAATCTTGTTTTACCATTTCCAATAAGTCATAGCATTTAGTTTGGTGTATGTATCTGACCAGGTCCTGCAGAGGATAACTTTTGGATGCTAGAAAGAAAGAGTCTCTCTTTTCTTAAACTTATCACATAAGGATATAAAATTATATAAAGTAGAATAGTGTCTATTTATAGCTTTCATATCAAAACTGGACAGGATGAGAACTAGAAGTCACCCTTTTCCCCATAACTACATTGTAAGTTTGGCCCTGCCTACTAAAGCAAGTGTAAGTAGCTTCAATGAAATATACTCTCCTTTGCTATTGGAGGAAGTTATGTTTACTGTAATATATTGGTAGAAGCCTGAACTAGTAAATTTATAGCTTAACATTTCAGAAACGGCAGCTTAATTATTAGGTTTTCATGAATATTTAAGTTAAATTGGTGCTTTTCTTTGAACAATTGTGTATTGGAAATAGAATATTAAATGACAAGATTTAAATTGTTTTAACTGACCTAAATTTAGCTAAAATTTGATACAATTCTATGACTGCTTATTATACAAAATTATAGCAAATGAAAAAAAATATAATATTGTTGTTTTAGAATGCAAAAAAATAAATAAAAAGTATTTTTTTCAGAAACTCAGAGATTATATGATATGCAGGGGGAAAAAGGATAATGAAAGTCAAGTTGCTAGGCTACCGATAGATGCTTAACTACCTAGCCTCTGCTTGGCAAGCTAAGCCAACCTATTGCTTATTTCTAAAATACATTTCCTTAAAAAATACTCAGAGGAAAAGGGAGGAAATGACTGCAAGTAGGGCATCTCAGTGAGCACCAGTTTCCTGATTTCCAGAAGTGAATTTTTATGATTTACCAAAAATAGAGTGCCATTGCTGTTTATCCTTGCCCCTTCCAAGAATAAGCATTTACAATCCCCCTCCCCCGCTTTTTCTAAAGTGCAGGAAAGCAATTGTCACAGCTAAGTTGTATAAATGCAGCCACAATCCAAGTTGGCAGCATTGCTTGTCTCACTCTCTTGCCAAATGTTCCTTTTAGCCAGAGGTGGCTATTTATGGTATATTTATACAAACTACACGGATACCTACACAAATGTGTTCTCTGCATTCTCCAAGGAGTAACCTCATCTCCATTACTGCAAAGCCAACAAGTCTCACTAACACAGAGGCAGTGATTATGTGATATGCAACATTCCTAACAACTGAAAGGCTAATACACATTTGTCAGGCATCTGGAAATGGTGGGGGCTTGACACATGCCTTCCCAGAGATGGTTTAATGAAAGTCATAATATTCCAGAACAATCTAGGCAGAACACCTCACATAGCATAAGCACTCAATGTGTGTCTTCTGCTCAGGAATAAAAATAGCTCAGGAAAGAATGAAACACATTCTGTAATGTGTAGAAGAAGCTTACTTGAAGAGGAAGACATAAAAAGCCTTGTCAAACAAGGCCTCAATCTCTGACATTAAATGAAAAAGAAATGTCTACTATTTCACAGTTGGTCCTTTTTAGGCACAAATTTTCAAAAAAATAAAATAATCATGAAACAATGGAATTGGTTGAATAATGAACCAGAGTGGCATTGATAATATGTAGACATATGGGAGATGCTCGAAAACCAACTCTCTATTCTCTAAAGAGCCAGCTGACATTTTGAGGTATCAGTCTAGAGCAGTGATTCTCAACCTTTTTAATGCCGCGACCCCCAACCGGTCGTAAGTCGAGGATACGTAAGTCAACTGGTGCAGCACCGTTTGCAGAATGGGACTTTTGGCAGGCTCAGCAGGGCAGAGACAGCCTGGACATTTCCTATTGGCTTTTGAAAGCCAATAGAATTAGACTCTATTCAAGAGAGACTATTCTATTGGCTTTCAAAAGCCAATAGAATAAAAGGGAGTAGCACAGCTAAGGAAAAGGGGGGGAAATGGCAGACTGCGTTGTTTGGCGACCCCCGTGAAATGGTTGTTCGACCCCAAATGGGGTCCTGACCCACAGGTTGAGAACCACTGGTGTAGAGGTCTTTTTAAGCTCTGTCTCGCTTCTACATTAAAAATCCCATCTTCTAGCCCTGTCCTTTTCCTACCTCAAATCCTAGAAAGTCAATGTCATCTGAAATCCATTGAAAGAACAGGTTGAAAACATTTTGTTGTTGGGAGCTCTTTTTCACAAAGCCTTGGAAGACTTCAAGAAGTTTGAGGATGACATGATATTTCTGGAAAAATGGAGGCTATTTGTTTTAGTTTACTTCTTCAGGTATTTTCATATAAAATACATGCATTGTATCTAAAAAAGGTTAACACTTAATTGTTACCACTTACAGTAGTTGCTTCTGCCCTTGATTATTATTTTTGAAATGTATCACTGCGCTTTCAAATTCTGGCAGTATAATTTTGAGATGATAGTTCGTAGCATATTTCTTGACTGCTTGTTCCTTTACTGCTGATGAAAGCCAATAGAATAGACTCTCTTGAGTTGTCCAGGCTGTCTCTGCCCTGCTGAGCCCGCCAAAAGTCCCATTCTGCAAACGGTGATGCACCAGTTGAGTAGTCCTCGACTTACAACCAGTTGGGGGTCGCGGCATTAAAAAGGTTGAGAACCACTGCAGTAACGATCATACTAAAACTATTTACAAATTATATTCGAATCATGTAATGAATACTACAAATATTAAAATTTGTTCTCTTTCACTTTTAATGCAATGGTGCCCCCTCTCTGAATTGAGATATACAAGCCATAAGCAAACCAACAAAATACTTATAACACAATTGGAGGCATGTGTTATAAAGAGTTCAAAAACATGCAGCATTTTTTTCAACATGCTTTTTAAAAGAGTAACAAAGGTTTACTTGTGGAGCACATAATGATAGCCAACACAGACACTTGTATACATTAGATACATTACAATCACTGTTAAAACCAATTAAAAAGCTTTATACTAGATCTTTTTTTAAAAGAACAAATATCATATGTAAATTAGGAGGTATTTAGAGCACTATAACATTTACAAAGCAATGGTACTTCCAAATAGACATTTGAAAAGCCAACTATTACCGTAGTAAGTAGATAGAAGAGACAAAGATTTCCTATAAGATAAATTAGCTTTAAATAATAATATAACAGTGGGCTTTGCAAATGAAATGTTTTTACTTTATAAATGGATAGAAATAAAACAGGTTTAGTTCTCTTCTGAGGGAAAGGAGGAGCAGAAAGTTAAGTAAAGAGCTGATGGAGTTCTCCATGTAACTATCCCTACTGTATGAAGGCAAAATCATCAGTACTAAGATTCAAGCTGTCAAATTGTTTGAAAGAGCACTTTGACAATAGTGGTTAACTTGGGGATAGAACATTACTTTTGAGTAGTCCAATTTCTGCAACCAGCTTTAGGATGTTACCAATTTAAATAAGGGCCAGAAGCCCTTGTTTTCTTGTCTTGTCTGAAAGCAATCAAACATTGAAGCATATTCTGGACAGCCCTTCTTCAACTCTAAGTTTCACCTGACATTCTGGAAACCCTGACATATGTCTGGATCTGACAACGTTGTTCTGCTTACTGCTCTGAATTTGGCAGCCAATAATGAATCCTTTGCTTGACTTGTATACTGGACCTTGATCACGCTTTTGCCTGCAACTCAGCTTTGTGTCTTCTTGACTGGTTTTTGACATGAGCCTGAACCCAGTGAAATTGATCAAAGTTTTGATCTCGTGTCATATGTGCTGGAATATTTCAGGATTTCTGTTATTAGAAGTCGAATGCAATGTAACAATGAAAATAAAGCAATCATGAAATTTCTGATAGTATGCAATTTACAATCTTTTGCTGAACCTTTAAGCCTGACTGCATCAACAATAGCTATTCAACAAGCCATTAAGAAGTGAATTTTAAAGCATGATATAACTAATAATTTTGAAATTTTTCAAGTTCGGAATGTCATAAATATCCTCTTTTGATTATGAAATTTGTCTTCCTATGCAAAACTGGAGTCCTTCAACTATGTAGGAACTTCACATCAAGACAACAAATTTAAAATATCGAGAATTTGGGGGAACCTGGACTAATGTGAGAATAAACTGGAAATTTAGGACAGAAGAGAGGAAACGAAATATTCATTATAGCCCCCTCGTAACACTAGAAAGAGATCCTCAATTCATCTTAGTATAGTTTTCATTTTCGTCTCTATGACATTTGAACATTTTGAATTCTATATAGGATTAGAGAACAATATTTGCCATTCATTAAGCAAGAGAAATATTCAGTAGAGCATTCACCAAATGGCCAATAATAAAATGGTGTATGCAATAGTCCACCAGGAAATGACTAAGGCATGAGTAACTGTGAGCAAGGCCTCCTGTCTAGAAAAGGGTGCAATTGGTATACAAGGCATATCTTGTACAAAAGCCTCCTAGCCACAGTTTCTAACTGCTTCCCAAGCAGAAGTTGCAAGTCTCACAGCCACTGCCTGTGGAAGTGTTACATCACTGAATGTCAGAGATAACAAAGAAAGACCCAAGACTCAAAATCACTCCATCTTGCTGGAGTTCAGCTGGAGCTAGTTCCTCCCCATCCAGACCCCCAAAGTTTTCAGGCAATGAGTCAGATGCATGCAAGAGTCTGTTACTATAACTTTATAATAAAAGTAGAATTAGCTTGTATATCTTTGGTTTCAAGATTAATCTATCTTGGAGAGCTGATGATAGGTCATTCACAAGTGTGACCAATGCCTTCTTTGTATTACAATTCAAACTGAATCCAGACTGAAAAAGATGCAGGTAATTCATTTCATTCAGGGCCCTCTTGAGTAGGGAGTTCACCACCAACTCCTTTGAGGCTGGCGGAACCATCCCCTCCTGCAAAGAGGCATTAACCATTGTCTGGACACTCAGGAGTCCTTGACCAACTAGGAGGGGCATAAATCCAGAACATAAATAGCCAGGTTCACTGATTGGCTCAAACTCCTCCCAGAGATCACTTCCTAAAGGATCTGTCCAGCCAGCACCATCAACAAGTGAAATAAACTGACTTTCTCTGACAGATGCTGAGTACAATATATTCTCCAAAATTACTCTGCAAGAGCTTTCATGGCTCTTCCTTCCCAAAGAAGGACATGGCAATCCGAAACAAGACTGCTGGCTGGCTATCTGCAGATGTGATAAGAGCAGAGTACATTTGCTTTGCTGCCCTTATTGCCACAAAGTACATCATAATAAAGGCTCTTATCTGTGCTTGGTTGGCTTTACTTTTCATCTTTCACTAGCAAAGTTCTAGGCAGCACTGTATCGCTTTGTCTTCTACAGTTCCTTAGTAAATCATGAAACTCTATATGATCCATAAACAAAAGGAGTCCACACTAGTGTGACCCGATCCAGATGCCTATCACATACTCATTACAAGCAATGACCAAGACTTCCACCAATCCATGCACCAGAGCTTTGGGGTAAAATCCAAGCTGCTTTTGAAATCCAATTGGGTCCACCAGTTGCCTGGTGCCAGTTGCCAATCGAATAGGCCCCACTTCAGTTAGAATAGATATAGTGGCAAAGAAAATTTCTAAGACATGGAACAGTCATGGATGGATATAATTATCAATCCCAAACTAAGTACAAAATACAAATTAATTAAGGATCCTCAATCAAGAATGAAGTCACCATTACTTGGACCGAACTACATGTCATGTGAAGGGTGTCCATGACTAGCAAACAGGGACAGGGAGCTAATGCACAGCTGGACACACGCTCTTAGAATCTATTCATTTTTTTCTAAAGATCACTAGATCAAATTCCTACATTAACACAGCCAAACCTTGATTCAGATATTTCAAGAAGACCCAGTTAGAGTCCAACTCTGATACAAGGGTAAAATCCCCCATTTATTCTAGCTCTTACTATTCATGTTTATGAAATTTGGTAAGGAAGCACAAAAATGTAACTTAAACATGCTGAATATTTCAAACTGTAAATGAACCACATATTCAAGCACGTGTTTAAGGAAACGGGAATGAATTTTGTTAAATCACACAAAGAAGGCAAGCGATGGACATTTTTCAATTAACCATCTAATGTGCTTAGAAATTTTCATTCACTGTACTGTTTAGCATTCACAATGTATTTAAAACACAACAGAAATAACAAGCGTATTTTATATGAAATTTCTAGAGAAAAAGAACTGCTGACTTCTATAAAAGCGTAACTTCAACATGCATTTTTAAGGCCACAGTCAATATTTTCAAAACTTTTAATTATACTCAAACAGCTGGCAGCATAATTGACTCAAAGCCCTAGATTACCTTGATTGCTGTGTCATTATCTCTAATCAGCTGCTGCTTCTCATCTTCAAACTTTTGTAAAACATCTTGCAGACGCCTTTCTCCAGCAAGTTGCCGCTGGTTGCTTTCCTCTGTCAGAGAGGAAATGGTTGTCTTAAGTTCAGTTATGATCTAAAAAGAAAACAGCATGCTAAAACTATTGCAACAGAAAGAAGTTATACATTTTGCAATGTGTTTATCATTGACACAAGAATTTGACTTGCCAAACTCAACTGTTATGTGCCAGCAAGCAGAAAATTCTACAGAGAGAAAGGAACATTGAGCTTGGAATAGCATAAACTGCTAACAAAAACATTTAGGGGAAAATTTTCCACTATGAAAGTTCCTCAATAATCTGCAAACCAGAACAAAGCACACTTGTTATGTGAAAAACAGCAAATATAGGATTCCAATTTTCCACTTTACTGTAATGGTTTGAAAACTGACAGTCTGCACGTATACTGAGAAATGCAGCAAAGAGAATATTGAGTTAACCACCAAAGAATGAAAATGTATATTATTGCACATTATACTACTGTATAATGTATAGCCAGTCTGCCTTTTTTGCGTGAGAGAGACTAGTTATCAATACATTCATTTAGCCATTTGCAAGCAAATTTTCCCCAGTAATCTCTTCTACCTGCTCTGAACTACATAGCATATATTTAGCACTGCCCTAAAGCAGCATTCATTTCAGTCTCTGTATTACATCTTTGGTGGGCATTCTTGCCTTCCCAAACCATTACTGGGAACTTTTTATAGCTGAGATTCTTTTCTTGAGGGAAACAGTGAAACCCTAGTTTATTTGGTCAGGAGTGGGTAATCTTAATCTACATTAATAAATATTCTTTAAAATATTACTGCCACCATCCCCAAATGATAAACTGAGATTTTTCTTGTAAGGTTATTTCTTTGTTTAATCTGGAAAGATTAACATAAAGGATTGTACTCTGTACTCTTTACATAATCAATTGTGAATGATTAAAACTTTATTTAACAGTAAAGACTTTACCAGATTTATTGAGATGAAAAGGGTTTCAGTTTGCAACTAATATATCTCAGTTTATACTAGACTGAAGACAGCCTTTCTCTGAACTAGCAAAGATGCAAGTCTCTTCACTATTAACAGGGTAGTTTGCCATTTGTAGTGGGATTTAAACCAAATCAGTGTATAAGTATGAGCACATATACACATCTATAAATAGAAACAGATAGAAGAAAAAAGTAGTATAGTTCTTCAATTATAAGGAAAAACTGAGCAACCCAAGGATACATATGAATCCTCCTTGGATAAAAGCAGCAGCAAATAAAAGCTATGCTACCAGATAATCTTTTTCAGAATAAGGTAGAAAAAAGCCATATGGAATTCCTTGTAGATCAGTGTTTTTTAAACTTGGAAATGTTTTTAAAATTTCAATTCCCATAATTCCCCACCAAGTGAACAACCATAATGCAGCCTACATGGTTACAACATTCACAAAAGATTCATGTTCTTAAACAGCAGCAGGATAAGAAAAATCAACTTAGCTGGGGAATTCTGGGAGCTGAAGTTCATACATCTTAAATTTGACAAATTTGAAAAAACACTGTTGTTGATGAAGCAAAAAATGGAACATACGATTTACAGACTGAGTCATCCTCATAGAGGCATGCATGCTGGCTTGAAGGGTCATTTTGTAACAAAAAAGCAAAGAATAATGCATCAATTCTGGATGTCAGAATCCAATTATATTTCATCTCTAGTTATCAACTATAGAAAACACCATTTCTGCCTTCTCTGGATTCTGTCATATGATGAAGGGAAGGGGGTGAACAAAGGGGCTTTATGGCCCTCACTTCCTTTGGTACACTTCAAAGGAACTGGATGTGGATATCACCAAAAGGACTAACCATAACAATGGGGCTATTACCTTCATGTAGTTCTCTCTGAAGTCTCCATCCAGCCGGCAGTAAGGAAAAGGGGGTGGGAGTGTAATGCCTGAGACTGTCGCTGGAAGAAGGGGATGATTGGGTGGGGCTACTGGGGAACCCCTTAAAACCTTGAATGGGACAGCTTGGACCCCAAGTCCTGTCTAGAACGCCTGCAACCATTTTCTCTTAATAAAGGATGCCTGTTGGAAGAATTATTCCAAGAGTTCTTAAGATGCAAAGTGGGGTGGGTCCTTACATTAGACAGGACTTGCAAAATTAATCCACCTGGAAGGGAGACCCTTGCCAGGGGATTTTGCAAAAAATTACCATGTCAGACAATGGAGCAAGAAAGGGGGAAAACTCCCCGGAAAGAGAGCCGCTGCCCCGACCGGAACCTTGCCGGATGTCGGGATCCGAGAGGTCAGATTCCTGAGGAGAAGAAGTGGTAGAGACAAGGGACCACAAGCCTCGCTGGTCAATGGGCGTTGGAAAGAAAAGCGAGTGGGGAAAGGAATCAAGAAAGGTGACCCTGAGATAGGGGGCCAAGCAACCAGAATGGAAGCAGGAGATGGAGAAATCCCTGCATGCAAGTGAAGAGGGAGAAAGCTGGGCACCGTACTCAGACTGGATCCTAGAGAAAGCTATTGACCTGATGAAGAAAACTCTCAGCTCCCTAGGAGAGGAGAATCCTGAGCCCTACGGCTGCCCCAGCTCCTGGAGCCGCAAAGGGAGAGACACCGAGGGGGAAGTGGAACCTGCAGCCCCGGAGACATCTGCTGATCCAGTAGTCCCACCCCCTACCGAACCACAGATGGCAATCTGGACGGAAGACACTACCACCAACAACAGAGGCACCGATCCATTCCAAGATGTCCGCCGTTGGAGGTGAAATTCAAAGGGGAGCCAACACGCTTGGGGTTTTTCCTAACCCAAGTCCTCAGCTACATGGAGGAATACGGGCGGGACATCCCCAGCGACAAAGCCCGCATCCGGATCATGCAATCTGCCCTGGACGGACCGGCCGCAGACTGGGTGGTGAACTTGCATGACTCCAATGCCCCAGAACTCAACGACTTCAACCGTTTCATGTCCTCTCTGAGAAGGCGATTTGAAGACCCCCTGCCTGATCGCAAAGCCCGCGAAAGGATAAAAACGATGAGGCAAGGCAAACGCCCGGTGGCTGAATATACACAAGAATTCCGGGCCATTGCCAGCAAACTGAACTGGCCAGAAAACATCCTCCTTAGCCATTTCAAAGACAGACTAAATTATAACCTATATGACGCTTGCCTGCCCCGAGGGGACCCACACCAACTTGAGGAATGGTACGTCTTGGCAGAGGAAGCAGAGATCGACATATTGAAGAGACACCGCCGAGGAAAACAATGGAGCCGCTCCCCGCCTGAGTTGACACACAAACCAGCGAAACCATTGGCTACAGCCAAGAAGCAAATGGGGTGTTTCAAGTGCGGAAGAGAAGGGCATCGAGCTGTAGAATGCCACTCCAAAGCCCCCCAGCACAACCCAGACAGATCCCCAATCAGCAAATCCGGAAAGTCTTCAGCTAAGCCAAAAGAAACTGCCATGAGAATGATGGAAATTGTGGAACCCCCCACTTCTGCTCATCAGGGGGAAAGAACTCCAGCCTACAATGCAGGGCCGGTGGACGCCTCAGGTGACAGCTCGGAGGGCGAACCCCTGGTAAGTGGACGCATTGCACCCATCCTCAAGACAGTGACTATATTAATTCCCCCCATGCCCGAAGCCGTGAAGGTGAAAGCCTTAATAGACTCTGGCTGCACCCGCTGCCTCATTAGCCCGACACCAGTGGGGAATCTGGGCATTCCGTCGAGGAGACTGGAACAACCAATCTCATTTGGCCAGTTAGATGGACCAATAGCAGGGGGGGTGCCAGCTACCCTAACCACTTTACCAATACACCTCTCCCTGGGCAAACATGAGGAGGACACAACGTTTGTGGTGACCCCAGGCATGGAATGCCCAATGATCCTAGGGATGGAATGGTTAAAAAAATGGAACCCCTGGGTGAATTGGAGGATGACAGAAATCAAATTCCCGAAAGGGGACCCTATGGACTTAAAACCCCAAGGGAGGCTACAAGAATCAAGAATAGAAAAAGCATCCATGGGAGAGGAAAAGGGACCACCAGAAATATCAGAGGAATACAGAGACCTTGCTGATGTTTTTAGTGAGGAGAGGGCGGATGAGCTCCCCCCCACTGACCCACAGACTGTGCCATTGAATTCAAGCCTGGGGCAAAACTCCCGAAGCCCAGATTATACTCCATGAGCCCAAAGGAGAAGGAGGAAATTGAAAGATTCATTAAAAAAAAACTAGAGAGAGGGTTCATTGAGCCAGCCAAGCCTAAAGTGGCTGCCCCGGTCCTCTTTAGAGAGAAGAAGGATGGCTCTTTACGCTTATGCGTGGATTATAGGGCCCTGAATACAATCAGTGAAAGCAACCTATACCCTCTGCCCCTCATGAAAGACATGCTGTCACACCTCTCGAAAGGGAAATTTTTTTCTAAACTAGACCTAAGGGAAGCTTACTATCGCGTGAGAATTAAGGAAGGGGATGAATGGAAAACCACATTTAACTGCCCCATGGGGTGCTATCAATTCAAAGTCTTGCCATTTGGATTACAAGGGGGCCCTGCAGTCTTTATGCAATTAATCAATGACATTCTAAGGGAGCACCTGTTTAAGGGGGTCCTTGTTTACTTGGACGACATTCTTATCATCACCGAAACAAAAGAGGAACATGTCAACCTTGTCAGAGCGGTTTTAAAGAAACTGCGAGCCACCCACCTGCGAATTCCACCAGGAAAGGATAGACTACCTAGGTTATCGCATATCCCCCCAGGGCATTGAAATGGACCCAGAGAAGGTCAGAGCAGTATTAGATTGGGCACCACCCCGCACAAGAAAGCAACTACAAAGTTTCCTGGACTTTGCAAACTTTTACCGCCAATTCATCTCCTCATTTGCCCAGATAGCCTTGCCCCTCACTAACTTACTAAAAACGAAGGGAGCATCCTCAGTAAAACCTAGCCAGCCACTAGAACTCATATTTTCCTGTTTTCTCGCCTAGTACCTTAACCACTTTTAGGAAAATCACACAAGTTTTGAGGATGGGAACCAGACTTAGATTGATTTAAACATCAGTGTCCTGGATATGTTGTTTAAGAACAATTTTGGTTCATAAAGACACATTCCTAGTTGCTGCCGTTTTTATATTTATATATCATGTCAAGGAATTGTGCAGGCGTCCAAATGAAGTCAGAGACGCTGACACAAACTTGCAGTTTTATATAAGCAAATATATTTTACATCTATAGTTATAGGAAACAATACAGTCAGGCAAACAGGAGCATCATCAGGTAAATCACAGAGCATACAGGGCACCCAGAAGAAAAAGGTGGGAAAACAGGGAAACTCCCCCTCTACACCCACAGCAACCAATCACAGCGTACATTGCCTCATGCAGGAGCCAGCACTCTCCAATTAATCAACTACAGCGAGGGGAAAAAAATATTTGATCCCCTGCTGATTTTGTATGTTTGCCCACTGACAAAGAAATGATCAGTCTGTAACTTTAGTGGTAGGTTTATTTTAACAGTGAGAGACAGAATAACAACAAAAAAATCCAGAAAAATGCCTGTTCTGTTACTCTGATGCCAGAAGCTTGGTTGAGAAGTATGCTATTCAAGATGGTTATATGTATCATGACTACAGTTATTACTGAGAATTGTGCAGATTTTTTGTGCCTCATAATACTACAATGCAATAAACTATCCTGCAATAGTCTATCTGTCAATAAAAATGGTGGGGTGATATCCTTCGTTTGACTTATTCATCTATAACCCAAACTTTGCATGGGAATCCTGGTTCATGAAACTTTCATTTGCTTATTTAATTTTTATTTATTTGTATTTATTAAATTTATATGCCACCCTTCTCACTATCCAAAGCACTATCTGGACAGCTTACAATGCAATGTAATAAAAGCAAATATAAAAACATTAAAATTAAGAAGAATTAAATAAAACTAAGAACCAAGTGCACAAGCAATAGGGAGGTGGGATCTCCTCTATTACTTCACAACCATCTTTAGCACAAAAGCGTTCCCATCGGGGGCCCAAGCCATCCACCAGCGTCATGTCTTCAGGGCCTTTTAGAAGGCCAAGAGGGTGGAAGCAGATCTCACTTCTAGTGGAAAGATGTTTCAAAGGCAGGGGTCAGGGCAGAAATGGCTCTTCTCCTGGATCCCACGAGCTAGAATTCCTTGACCAACGGGATCTGTAGCAAGGCCCTTCTGCCCTCAGCCACTGAAGCAGGACAGTTCCTCAGATAACCTGGCCCCATGTCATGAAGGGCTTGATAACCAACACTTTGAATTGGACCTGAAAGCAAACTGGCAACCAGCACAGCTCATGCAACAGAGGTGTTAATATGTGCCAACTTAGAGGTATCTAGACCTGCCTGTGTGGCTTTCTGTACGAATTGTAGTTTCTGAATACTCTTCAAGGCTAGCCACATGTAGAGTGCATTGCAATACAGGTAGTCCTTGACTTATGACCACATTGAGCCCAAAATTTCTGTTGTCAAGCCAGACAGTTGTTAAGGGAGTTTTGCCCTATTTTACAATTTTTCCTTACCATAATTGTGAAGTGAATCTCTGCAGTTGTTAAGTTAGTAACATGGTTAAATGAATCTTACTTCCCCATTGACTTTGCTTGTCAGAAGGTGATCACATGGCCCCAGAAACACTGTAGCTGTCATAAACACATGCCAGTTTCCAAGTATCCAAATTCTGATCAAGTAACCACGGAGATGCTTGCAACGGTCGTAAGTGTGAAAAATGGCCATAAGTCACTTTTTTCAGTGCCATTGTAACTTTGAACAGTCACTAAATGAATGGTTGTAAATTGACAACAAGCTGTAGTCCAAATGAGAGATGACCTAGGCATGAGGGATTGAGCTAACTTTTAGTCATCTATCTGAATGAACCACTATAATTTCATAAATAATTTCAATTACACCTGAGATATATTCTACAAATGAAGACTGCATCCAGACTTCATTGCTGACCTCTTTCATTATTGTGAAATCCTGTCTCTGAGTTTTGCAAAAGATCCAGCTGTTGCAAAGGCTTCCTAAGTGATGCATTCCTCCATGCGCAGATGAAACCCAGTGCCATAATTCCTTCTTATCACAATGCTTCTACAGAGGAACTTGCATATAAACTCCTTACATCTTCACAACTAGCTGGGAGCTAAGACAACCACCATAGAAGAAATGTTCAGTGATTCTTGAGCCTGCAGCTAAACTTTCTATTCATTTACTCTTTCTCAGAGGTTATGTTTGCACATGTAGTCAAAAGGTAAATCCCCAATTAAACAAATGTGTTTTTTAGATCAGTAAAGAGAGGTTCCCACTCACAGATTTTCATCTGGATGGATAATACACCAAAATTTCAAAAGTAAACAGAAAAAGAGATTTTCCCCAGCCCTCCATTGCTGGTAAAGAATACTTGATAGGACATAGGAAGATTATCCAAAGCCCTTCCTTTTTGGCTACAGAGCAAAATAGTTCAATCTTTTTGTAATCCTCAAGAGGGGAAGGGGGAAAGGAGAGGCTTGCCTGAACAGATTTAAAAAAAAAAAAATCCTCTGGGCCTCACCCTTTCTGGTAAGGAGTCTTTTTCTCAAGGGACAGTGAGCAGGATTGTGGTTAGATACAAGACACATTAAGGGAATAAACACATCCTCAGATAATGAAGGCTTGGAATGAGAACTGGCGAAAGCCAGGGGAGAGTTGGTTTCTTGGAAAAAGACAAAGCCTGAGAAAAACAAAGGGCAATATTCCAGGTTTATGAAAAAGTAAATTATCTGTGGTAATGTGCCAAACTGATTTCCCTGGCGATTGGAGGTTAAGGAGACGCTCTAGATCAGGACTCATACCAAGTCAAAGGAGGAAATGTCATCATTCAAAAGCCTCTGATCAACAGCTGGAAATCTGTTAAGGAGCAAGGCTTACTCAGATGAATTACTGAATTACCGAGAAACAGGAACAGCAAAATGAAATACACTGTCAGGCATTTGTGCTTTATTTTTTGTGGGTGTGTCTGCTTGATTGTTTCTTGGAAATTGCCCTTGGTAACTTTCGCGTTTGAAGTTTGTAAGGCCAACTTTGCTTCCTGTATTTTTGTTCCTTCTTAGGCCCTTTGAGCTACAGATCTCCCCCAGTGTGGATCTGTACCCAATCGCTCTGATAGCATTTTATGGGACATTAATTTTAAGACATTGTTTGCTGTCTTATTGGCATTATGTTCTTTATTTTTCCATCTGTAATTGGCTTTGTACGTGATTCCTAAAGCTAAAAGTAATCTTTACATTTTTATTTTTAATAGTTAATTTTTAAAATATAAATTGTGCTTTTGTTCCAACACCTCAGAAGGAGAGGAGGAATTATTTTCTCTGGTCACACTCCTAAAATTACAGTGACCAGGAGGTGGCAGTATAGAGTTCATGTTTCTTTTTCATTGTTTTTATTATACTTAACTGTTATTGAATTCATCAGGACTTAAAGCACTGGGTTTGTTTGTTTGTTTATTAATCTTACACACGTATATCTAAAGTTTAATTTAGGCAAAGCTTCTTCATAAATGCTCTCAAAGTCTTTTTAGACTGAAGCCGTATAAATGAAAATAACTACTTGTGCTGGTTTATGACAGTGACACTGCTATTTCATTTCAACTAAGAATTTATTCCCTGGCAAGTAATGGTCTTCAGAGTGTGAGATCCCCTATTTGTCTCACATTCTGTTGTGATCAGAGGAGGAGGCTAGGTCAAAGTATTTCCCCAAAATAGGTGGCAGCAGCAGAAATACAGCCTAACAGCTATTCCACAAAGGTAGAGCAAAAGAACAGGCAGTACTAGAGGACTTGGGGGAACTTAGGCAGGCAACCCAGCCCTTCTCAGTTGCTACAGCATGGCATGGCTAATTAAATCATCAATTCCCCTGACCATCTGACATATATACATGTTATAGCAGTGTAGATCACCAGATATGTAAAACTGTAATCTGTCAGTGAATTTTTAACTCTCAGCTGCTGCAAAAGGAAATTGGCACTTTCCACTTCTTAGGTCTCTCTCTCCCCATCCCCTAGACTCTACAAGTAAGGGGTGGGGGGAAGTGTGGAGTAATCAGGGTCAGTGCTGTTACTCACACCCACCAACAACCTACCATTTTTCACACCCATATAGCAGGGAAGACACAATATAACTATCTGTTGGACCAACCTTTTAGCTTGCCTGGGCTGCACTTAGCGAAGAGGAATTGTCTTCCGCCCCATATCAAATATATAGTACGATTAATGTATATAAATATCACTAAAAACCACACAATAATAATAAAAATTTACAATTTTGTGGGGCCACATTACTAGCTGCTAGGACTGGGTACACATGCCAGATTTAGACAATGCTTCTCTGAAATTGCATAAGTCATATGTATGTCCCTAGATTAAAGAACCCTAGTTACAAGTCAGCCACTTTGTCTTTTTCAGGATATTTATGGGTTATAATATGGAGAGACTTTGCAAGTGCACAGAACAGACTTTGATCTATGTTGTATATTAATTTAACATTGAAATCTATGCCTTGCGACTAAAATGAACAAAAATTGAATTACACAACTGTAAAAGTGAATTGTCTTTGTTTACATATTTTAAATTTTATAACATTTAATTACTACTAAAGGATGGAATACTTAATACACTTACGTACAACAATCTTCCCTACCTTGGTGCTTTCCAAAAGTTTTTGGATTGCAACTCAGCCATTGGTTATGCTGGCAAGGCATTTTGGAGTTGCAACAGCAAATCTAGAGAAGACCAGATTGGGAAATGATAACTTGGTGTAAACTCTTCTGAATACTATTTGACTGAGCTTGTAGTAATGCAGAGGGGATCACATAGTAAGGATACTGAAGCATTTGTCCATATAAAGATACCCTGCAATATTAAACTGAATTCCAGTAAGGAAAAAAAAAAATCTAGGAACTATTTTGCAGCTTTTTAATTTGAATATTTCATTTGATTTTGTAGCCAGAAAAATAATTCAAAGGAAGCAAATGTTCCTTACATAATGCTATAGTAATAGGGGTGTGCAAAATAAAAAATATATTTTGTTTCAAAGCTGAAACTATTGCGTTCTAGAAGTGCTGCCAAATCATTATTTAAACCAATGCCTATACTGGAACATCCCTGGCTAAAGGGAAGCAGGGAGGGAAGGGATCAGAAAGACCAGGAGAGAATACCCCAATAGGGGTAAGTTTCACAGCTTAATCTGAAATAATTCAGCTGAAGCAAAACTCAGAATGCTTTAGCTGTTCTGGATTCTGCACACAGCAAAATCCAAAGGGATCCCAGGGTGATTGCCAGATCCCCAAATCTGTTGCATCTTGTACTCCACATTGTCTGTCTATTGAGTCACCCACCCTAATCTTCTTAGCATCTTCCACCCTATCTCTCCTCTGACACTCATGTCCTGATTCTTCCAGGATGTTTTTTTCCTCTCTCACATCAGTTGCTGCTTTTGTTGCTAATGCTCCAGTGCACATATTCACCAGTGATGATCCAGGAGGGCATACTGCATCAACCCCAATCTTGCCAGGGTCTTCACTCTATCTCCTCTCAATAGCAGCTGCTGCAGATGTCCACGTGCATCATCACTAAGGATAGTTGTCAGTCTTAGCTTTGCCCTACTCTTACCTTCATACACATCACTTCAGTCTGGAACATTTTGATCCACAAATTGCTACAAACCAAGCTTTGTTTTGAACAGGGACCTACAAAATCAGCTGTTTCATGCAAGAAAGAATAAATGAATGAAACACTCTGCCCATTCCTAGACTGAATCTATTCCTTTTAAAACAATCCAGTTTTATGCTTCAATTCACATCAAATGATGCTCACATAACTTCTAAAAGCAGTAAGCAAACCAATGATTAGGCACTAATATTTAGGGAGGGGGGAAAGAAATATTATTTATTCTGAACACATTTACAAACAAGTTCTTGAAGTACATTTTCTTTTGAAAATGGCCCAGTAGGCAATAGAAAGTTAGAGACCATACACAATTTACAAATAACCTATTATTTACATTACAAAACTGTGTTTAAATGGTAGCCAGGCCACTGAAAAATTAAGAGAAATTAAGGTGACAGAATTGTAGATGAAGTTCAATTTTAAATTAATTTCTAATGGCAAAAACATATTTTATACACGACTCATCCTATTAGACTTCTGTAAATACAAGCAAATACACAAACACACTGATTAGAAGGGTGTCCATTGGTTTCCCAGAGTATATTCACACCCTCAGCGGCGTCAGCATTTCAGGCTTTTATATTTTAATTGGGAATAATTATTTCCATGGGTGTCTATATAAATGCTGTATCTACTTGTAGCTGAACTTTACCATAAGGATTTCATGGATATGTCCAAGTAGATTTCTTGGCAACTATATGGAACGGGTTTGCCATGGCCTATCTTTTTTCCCAGTCTAGCCTACACACTGAGATTTCCTGGAAGCCTTACACCCATACCTTCTAACCAAATTTGACCCTGTTTAGCTTTCCCAAGTTTGATTATGGTGCTGTAACATCTAGGCCAGACTGCATAATATGCAGGAGATATATTTCAAGCAACTATTTTCATTCTGCTTGTGCAATAAAGTAATCAAGTTCCAGCAGATCTAATGCTCAGGGAGGAGTCAGTGCAAGCCTTAAAATAATTATTTAGTCTTCCTTTCCATTCTATGTTATCTCTCCACTGATACCACATTTATGGCTTTCTACTATTTTCCTAATGATACAAAATGAGTTCCACCAGGCTGTACTAATGAACAATTATTCTTCATAATTAAAAGAGTAAATGTAAATATAATTTGGTCATGCTTAACCTATACTAATAACAGCGCAATAATCAATTGAACTATATTATAGAAATCTGACCCTTCCTCTCCAAGCAAGAAGGGGGAAAATGGAGCAAATGCCCTTTCCAATTTTGATAGAAGCCAATATAGAATTATTGAATTCTTTATAGAATTACCAAAGTAAGCAAGAGAAGGAACATGTTGACCACTGGGATACCTCTGAACAGTTCAACATAGTTGTTTTTACTGGTGGACTGATGTGGGCACAACTACTCTTGAAAGAACTTTATCTGAAAAGGTAGAGCTAGACAGGAGCAATCTATTTAAAATTACACCCCCCCCCAAATGCTATCAGTGTTTCTATATTCAAGGATGATGTTATCATAAAGATTGTATCTGCACAGGGAGAAAAAATTAAAAAGCAACATCATGCCCAAATACTAGTGTCTTATGGGATAATGTACTCACAATAATTTGTAATCAATCATCTTTCACCCCACCTAAATACGGCAAATATCTCCATGTTCAAGTAATATATAATCCAGGATGTCCTAAGCATGTAGGAACTGACCATCTTTTTTTAGGCCTCAGTCCCAGCCATGATAAAGGACACTAGAATCTCTTATTTCTCTTTCCACTTCCATCTACAATGGCATGACTGGGTTGACAGCACTGCAAAGTCAGGAGATTGTGTGTAACCTACCAATTTCTTTCTTTTTTCACCCTAGAGTAAAGATGAAAACTAAAACAGCCATGGATATTGTACACAGAGATAACCTCTTAGGATTAGCTGGCTAGATCCAATGACCCAATTCTGGTATTTATGTGAGATGTTAGCTTCTCCTTATAACTAAATTAACACTACTGTAAGAACCAGACTGTGTATTTGTAGAATTTCATTTTAATGCCACAGGTTGGCAAATTCATTATTTAAATTTACTGATATTGAGTGGGTGGGTAACATGTGAGAATAAACCGTAAAAAGCGAAGTAACATCTGCCAATAGCAGAATTTAACTTTATGGAAAGGAAACAGGTGTTAGAATAAATCCTGGTAATATAAGTATAGGTATCAATGTGGTTTTTCTGTTTTCATCTTTAACTGAAAAGACAAAAAAAGAGAGAAAACTTTCCTAAAGAAATATCATTGTGTATGCTTCATTTTTTGTTTCCTACCTGTGAAGATTTGGCGAGCTTCTGACTGTATTCCTTTTCAATCTGCTTCAACTTGCTGTTGGCCTGAAAGACACAAACAAAAAGGGAAACCAGATTATCTCAGATGAAGAACGTGTACAGACATTTTGCCACTGACCTCTGTTGCCTGGCACTTCGTCTGCATGCCTATCACTAAGCAGCTGGGAGCTTTGCCAATTCCAACGCCCTTTTGTGGCAGCCAAAAAAACCCTAGGGCTTGCCTTTGATCTAGGGCCAGCTATTCATCACTTGAAAGAGAGGGAGGGGGGAAAGGGAGGAGAATAGCACTGCTGCTGCCAATTATTAAAAAAACATAAAGGCCTCTGTGGATTTTTTTTTAAGTTTGGGGGGGGGGAAGAGGGAGAGTGAGTTTATCTGAATGACCTCATCTCAGTAAGAAGAAAAAAGGGAAGGGAAGGGGAAAAAAGTCACCAGCTCTACTGGGGGCTGGGAGGATATAATGTGACAGATACTCTATGATATTGTATGCCAACTGATGCCTGCTAGTTCCTTTTAAATATTCCCACGTACCTTTTTGACTAAAAATTGGCTTCCATTAACTCAAATTCCATGACTACACTATAGAATCATTTGAGCTTATTTTGACCCATAGCTCTCTTCTTCTCCCTTTTTAGCTTCTCTTTTGCATCTCAAAGGTAAGAAGTAAACAATCTGGAAATAGGGCTTATTTGTTGATTTGATATTACATGCAGTTGCAAGAGCAGGATTTCTAAAACTACCTCAACCCCCCAACTTTCAAAGAAATATTTACCTAGATTTCTCTGTTGACTTAAAACAGTTAAGAATCTATCCCAACTTTTCAAAGGATAACCCTCGTACTTAATTATGAACTAATGAATGTGCCCTGTTCCCATGTTTCTGGACACAAGGCACAAAATACTATATTCTAAAAAAACGAATGGGTAATTTGGCACATTGGAAATGGGACAATAACTCTGAGGCACATGTTTCCCTGTTCTTTTATTGAGCAGGGAAATATGTGTATGCACAATTACTACACCCTTGTACAATATTTTTCTTTGTTAAGAGGAAACAAGCAACTTTGGACAACACCCATTTATTAAGAAAGTGTAAGGCAAAACTAGTCAGTCAAGCTATTGACTTTGTAGCTGAACCAATGGTTCCATTTTCAAATTAAATTCTGTAGCTGTAAATTGAAATTAGGTCTTTTAGCTTAATACAGAAATATTTAGCAAGTATCAACAGGGAATTACATTGATATAAAAATATCAAAATGTGGGCACAGCATATTAAAGGGAGTCCTTGACTTACGACCACAATCGAGTCCAAAATTTCCATTGCTAGGCAGGGCAGTTGTTACATGAGCTTTGTCCCACTTTACAACCTTTCTTGCCACAGTTGTTAAATGAATCACTGCAGTTATTAAATTAGTAGCACAGTTAAGTGAATCTTGCTTCCCCGTTTATTTATTTATTTAATTTATTTATATGCTGCCCAATCCCAAAGGACTCAGGGCGGCGTACAAAATTAAAACAATCATCGAGAATAAAACAATAAAATAATTCAATCATACCGCAAGTCCGATCATGTCCCGCCCCCCCGGGGACATCAGCCCCAGGCCTGCTGGAACAGGAGAGTTTTAACGGCTTTCTTAAAGGCCGGCAGGGTGGGAGTTGTTCGAACCTCGGGGGGAAGTTGATTCCACCAGGTCGGAGCCACCACAGAAAAGGCCCTTCCCCGAGGGCCCGCCAGCTGACATTGTCTGGCCGACGGGACCTGAAGGAGGCCCAATCTATGGGACCTCACCGGTCTCTGGGAACTGTGCGGCAGTATGCGGTCCGGTAAGTAACCTGGCCCTATGCCATGAAGGGCTTTAAAGGTGATAACCAACACCTTGAATTGCGTCCGGAGACCCACAGGAAGCCAGTGCAGCTCGTGGAGGATAGATGACACGTGGGCGTACCTTGGCCCGCCCACAATCGCTCTCGCGGCTGCATTCTGAACCAACTGCAGCCTCCGAACGCTCTTCAAGGGTAGCCCCATGTAGAGCGCATTACAGTAATCCAGTCTTGAGGTGACGAGGGCATGAGTGACTGTGAGTAAAGCCTCTCGGTCCATATAAGGCCGCAACTGGTGCACCAGGCAAACCTGGGCAAAGGTCCCCCTGGCCACAGCCGATAGATGTTGTTCCAAATTTAGCTGT
The DNA here is from genome assembly GCF_016545835.1 of Crotalus tigris. Taxonomy (NCBI): domain Eukaryota; kingdom Metazoa; phylum Chordata; class Lepidosauria; order Squamata; family Viperidae; genus Crotalus; species Crotalus tigris. The sequence continues at coordinate 3,869,269 of NW_024100507.1, forward strand.
GAGTCCAGGAGGACACCCAAGTTGCGTGCCTGCACTGAGGGAGGTAAATTTGCCCCCCCCAGGACTAATGATGGACCATCCAGTTGACCTTTGGGAGGCAAGACCCAGAGCCACTCGGTCTTGTCAGGGTTGAGTCTAAGCCTGTTCACCCCCATCCAGACCCTCACATCTTCCAGGCACCGGCACATCACGTCAACTGCTTCACTGAAAGGACACGGGGTGGAGATATACAATTGGGTATCATCCGCGTACTGATGATACTTCACCCCGTGTCGCCGAATGATCTCACCCAGCGGTTTCATGTAGATGTTAAAAAGGAGGGGGGACAGAACCGAGCCCTGAGGCACCCCATGATCGAGGCGCCTAGGGGTCGATCTCTGTCCGCCCGCCAGCACCGACTGCGACCTGTCAGAGAGGTAGGAGGAGAACCACCGCAATACGGTGCTGCCCACCCCCACCTCTCTGAGACGACGCAGAAGGATACCATGGTCGATGGTATCGAAAGCCGCTGAGAGGTCAAGAAGCACCAGGATAGAGGGAGTGACCCCTATCCCGGGCTCGCCAGAGGTCATCGGTCAGTGCGACCAAAGCAGTCTCAGTGCTGTAGCCGGGCCTGAAACCAGATTGAAAAGGGTCCAGATAATTAGTTTCATCCAAGGATCGCAAGAGTTGGGACGCCACCACCTTCTCTACAACCTTCCCCACAAAGGGGAGGTTGGAGACAGGACGAAAGTTCTTCAAAACAGCTGGGTCCAGGGAAGGCTTCTTGAGGAGGGGCCTCACCACCGCTTCCTTTAAAGGTTGCGGGAAAGACCCCTCCATCAAGGAGGCATTGATTATTGCCTGGAGCCAGCCTCGTGTCACCTCCCTACTGGCAGAAACCAGCCAGGAGGGGCACGGGTCCAATAAACAGGTGGCGGCATTCATTGCCCTCACGGCCTTGTCCACTTCATCAGGGGTCACAGGCTCAAACTCGCTCCAGATAACATGACTAAGACCAGCCCCCGGCAACTCGGCTGGCACTGCCCAGTTGGAGTCCAGGTCTCTCTGAATCTGAGCGATTTTGTCCGAGAGAAACTGAACAAACTCCTCAGCTCTCCCCTGCAAGGGTTCCTCCGCCTCCTCCACTTTAAGAAGGGAGCGGGTCACCCTAAACAGGCGGCCGGGCGAGATTCTGCGGACGCAATAAGTGCGGAAAAGTGAACACGCTTTGCCGCCCTTATCGCCACTAAATAAGTCCTAAGATAGGCTCTTAATAGTGATCGGTCAGATTCAGAGTTACTGGCCCTCCAACGTCGCTCTAGACGTCTCTTGTGGCGCTTCATCTCCCGGAGCTCCTCAGTAAACCAAGGCGCCCTCCGGGGACCACCACCACAGAGAGGTCGCAAAGGCGCAATTCGATCCAGGGCCCCAGACGCCGCCTCATTCCAGGCCGCAACCAGGGACCCAGACGAGTTGTGGACAAGAGAATCAGGTATTTCCCCAAGCTCCTCCTGGAACCGATCTGGGTCCATTAGGCGCCTGGGGCGGAACCACCTAGTCGGCTCCCTCTCCCTGCGATGGGGGAGTGATGCTCTGAAGTCCAGCCTCAATAGGAAATGATCTGTCCATGACAAGGGTGAGATCTCTATTCCCCCTAATTCCAGATCATGTCTCCATTGCCCTGAGAAAAACACAAGGTCGAGTATGTGACCACCCCTATGAGTCGGATCCTGGATTACCTGGGTCAGGTCCATGGTTGCCATGGAAGCCATGAACTCCTGCGCCGCCTCTGAGCGATCGCCGAGTGATGGTAGGTTAAAGTCCCCCAGTACCATAAGTCTGGGGAACTCCACCGCCAACCCGGCTACTGACTCCAGCAACGCAGGCAGGGCTGTTGCAATGCAGCTGGGAGGTAGGTACGTCAGCAGCAAGCCCAACTGAACCCGTGAACCCAACTTCAATAGGAGGGACTCACACTCAACAACCTCCGGGGCAGGAATCCCACGAGGACTCAAGGACTTCCGAGCGATGACTGCCACTCCCCCACCCCTGCCCTGATGTCGAGGCTGATGAAGCACCACAAACCTGTCCGGGCACATCTCCGAGAGAGAGACACCCCCCTCAGGGCCGCCAAGTTTCGGTTATACATGCCAGGTCCGCCCCACTGTCCAATATTAAATCACGGACAAGGGGGGCTTTGTTGACAACGGACCTGGCATTAAGCAACAGCAGCCTACAACTAGGGCCCTGTACTCCCCTGTCACCAGTACTACAGGATGAGCCTTTTGAGGGGCTGGAACAAGGACTCGCTCTAATATAGCGAGTCCTCATTCCCCAAAGATGGCCAGATTTATTTTCCTTGTTAGAAAGTCACAAAAGTTGATTACATGATCCCGGGACACTGGAGCCATCATAATACATACCAGTTGCCAAGTGTCCAAATTTTGTTCACATGACCGTGGGGATGATGCAACGCTTGTAAGTGTGAAAAATAGTAATAAACAACACTTTTTTCAGTGTTGTAACTTTGAACAGTCACTAAACAAATGGCTGTAAGTTGAGCATTACCTATAACTGCTGGTGATCAAAAACTGCAGAAGGGTGTCAATGTCTTTTCCACATTTGACATAAGAAAAAAAAATGGGCCACCTATACTCTATGACAGTGGTTCTTAACCTTTCTAATGCCGCGACCCCATAATACAGTTCCCCATGTTGTGGTGACCCCCAACCACTTATACATCACTGGGTGCCAAGGGCATGGCCAAAGAAAAGGGGGAAAAAACGGCGGACAGCCTTGTTTGGCGACCCCCGTGAAATGGTCGTTCGACCCCAAATGGGGTCGAGAACCACTGCTCTATGACCATATAAGCATTTTATACACTATATTTCTTGAAGAGGTCATCACCACAGCTGATTGCAGCAAAACATAACAAAAAGCACTATGGCACAATAAAAATTGATATGCTTACTATGGCATCAATTTTTGATATAGTAAATACTACTTCATCAGATACATGGAATGTTAGCTTCAGTTGATAGCATACAATTAACAATGACTTCAGAAGGAATGAAAACTAAGAAACGCAGTCTGCGATACTTGCATTAAAATTTAATATATAATAATTATAGTGACCATTCATAAAAAACAGTTAACAACACATACATTCGGGCATGAGTTAATTAACATTGTCAATGTGGATTAGCTCAATTCAGATTGTTATTTTATTAACAGACTTATATGGCTGCCTATTTCATAATGATTCTAGGTGGCATAAATCATATTTGTTCGTTTATTTAATGTCCAACCTTTATTACTTTTGTAAATTACTCAAGGCACTGAACATACCTAATACTCCTTTCTCCTCTTGTTTTCTTACCTGTTGCCTTAACCACTACACCAAACTGATCTAAAACCAAGATAAAACAAAAATAGCCTTCTCTACAGTTGCAAGACCAAATAGCTTCTCAGCTCAACTTCCATCCTAGCTCAATGCTTGAGGGAAGAGCCAGGTCTTCACCACCTTCTGTAGAGTTAAGGGATAGACATCCATTGAATCTCAGGTAGAAAGTTGTTTCAAAGGGCTGTGGTGGCCACTGAGAAGTCTTGCCCATAAGGTGGCATCTAAGGGAGGAGATCTGGAACTTGCCCACTCACTCTATGTAACTGGCAGATACTCTCATAGTCTTGCAAATAAATTGGCCCTATGCCATGTAAAGCTTTCAAGGTTATAACCCAGGACCTTGAATTTAATTAGTTGATTAATATATTAAATTTAGAGACCATCTCACTGAGTGATTCTGGGCAGTATTCAATGAAAAACATAAAAACCATATAAAAATATTATAACATCAATAAAAAGAGAAATTAAAACAAGGATAGAATAATTAAAGGTAATTATTGCACCCAGAAAGCAACTGGGAGACAGTTTAGTGTATACAGCTGCACTGTAACTCAAGTGAACCATGGGGCACCCAAAACCTGCACATGCTACTGCATTCTGGACCACACTGCAGCTTCTTGGGCTGTCAGCTGTAAATCCACTTTCAATACCATCTCTGCAATTTATTTTGTCAGATAAAATTCTTTCTACATTTAACATTTCTTTTTAGCACAATCTATCATAAGAACACTGTCGACATTGTGACTACTATTTTCTGATTCCATTTTTCAAATGAGTTTCCTTCAGCATATTTATTGTCATAAATATCTTGTATATATTTCCTCTATCTAAAATTAATCCTTTAGTGTCCAGAAATCATGAATTTATTTACTTAACTCCTGCCTTTATTTGTATAAATAACTCAAAGTGGTGGACAAACACAATACTCCTTCCTCCTATTTTCCCCACAACAACCACCCTATGAAGTGAGGTGGGCAGAGAGAGAGAGAGAGTGATTGGTCCAAAGCCATCCAGCCAGCTGTCATACCTAAGGTGGACCTAGAACTGAGAATCTCTTGGCTTCTAGCTTGGTGCCTTAATTACTAAATCAAACCAGCTCTGCATTATTTATCTATGTCTTATAAAAAACAAAAGACAATCCATTTCCCATGAGAACCTGTTCATACTTTATAATTTATTCCTAAAATGTATCATAAAAGTTTCAATATTTCAATTTTATTGTGGCCTTTTAGTTGGTTTATTACTTTCTAAGATCATAATCGTATTTAGCTTTTTGCTGCTTATTTCAGATTTTTAAAGTTCTTAAGCTTATAATAAAAGTTTTCTTTCATTCAGGATAAAAGGCACCCAGCATTTTCAAATTTGTCATTTTGAAGGTCTCTAATAGCTTAGTGGTCAATGAACAATTTTCAAAAGTGATTACAAAGTGAAGTTTGCAAACTTAGTGTCCTTTAAAAGTCTTCACCATGTCTGTGAGCAAGTTGGCTAATCCTGTCATCTCCAAGAGCTCAGACTTACCAAAAATCACTCCTGGTGTTTCCTTGTGGGGACCAGCCATCTGGAGCATATGTGGGCAATCTCCCATCCTCTCTTTATCCAGAGAGTTTCCAAGGAAACAGTCTGCTCACCAGTTCCTTAGTCTTTGCTATGACTGTCAACTCTGCTTTCCTGGAGAAATCTTCAGTTTGCCATACTTCCCCCAAAAGTCCAGGTAATACTTCAAAGTTTATGAACAAAGTTTGAATTTTCAATATTTCTGCTCAAATGTGACCTAAAACGTGATCTGTTCTTCACCCAAGTCTTGAGACCAGATAAAGAGAAACCAATTGAACAAATGAGTCAAAAACATTATTGATTTGATAAAGAGAAAGATGAGGGGGGACATGATAGCAGTGTTCCATTATCTCAGGGGCTGCCACAAAGAAGAGGGAGTCAAGCTATTCTCCAAAGCACCTGAAGGCAGGACAAGAAGCAATGGATGGAAATTAATCAAGGAGAGAAGCAACCTAGAACTAAGGAGAAACTTCCTGACAGCTAGAACAATTAACCAGTGGAACAACCTGCCTCCAGAAGCGGTTAATGCTCCAACACTGGAAGTTTTTAAGAAGAGACTGGACAGCCATTTGTCCAAAATGGTATAGGGTTTCCTGCCTGAGCAGGAGGTTGGACTAGATGACCTCCAAGGTCCCTTCCAACATTATTATTGTTATTATTATTTATTATTATTATTACTGATTTATTGAGGAAAAAAATCCAATGCTAGATATAAATGGAATAAAAATTTGTGGCTGGCAAAAAAGTATGTAAACCTTTGCTTTCAAGTACCGTTGTGTCCTTCTTGGGCATCAATTAAAATAAAAAGGTGACAGGTGAGTTCTAATTTTGAATAAACTTTAACAATGATACATACATCTGACATTAGCATGTGTAAGAAGAACATTAAATTCACTTATTAAGTAAACATAGATTGTTCAGGCATGTTTCCAACGTGGGCAACTTCTTCTGATTGATCAGTATTTTTTTTATATTTTTGAGGGATGTAGGAAGTATGCAATGATTTTATCATGACAGAAAGGGGAGAATTACTGGCCTTTCAGCCTCATTTGAATTATTAACAGAAATTGATTTGGTCACTCTGATGGACAACCACTGTCAAAAACTGGACAAGATAGTCCATCCTAATTAATCTCTTCACAGATTTTAATGCTACTAGTTATAATATCTTCTTAAACCACCTAGCCGTTGCAGAACTTTTATAAAAGTTCTAATACTTCCTGACAAATTTCCAAATATGGCACTGAGAGACTACTGCTTTAATCTGTACACTTTGTATCTTATTTTCTATGGAAACTGATGTCTAGAGATTTGATTTATGAGATCATCATATTGACAAAGTTCCTTGTCCTCTTTCACTAGCTCCCAGCAGTTGTACATTTTGAATTAGCAGCTGAAATGAATGTTAGTTTGGCTATGGTTATGTAAAGCGTATTTTGAATTCAACAACTTTTGTCTTTCAGGTTTATAATATAGAACTGTTTAATATGACCTGGACTGCCTTGCCCCAATACTAGCACTGGTGGAGCCAAAATTTCACTAGGAATTGCCTCACAAATTAATTTTGTTTCAAAAGATCTAACAAAAGGACAAAAGAAATGAATATTGTTTACACTTATGCCTGGAAAAATTCATAATTAATGTTGTAAGCGTGGAAGTATACAGAACTTTTGTCAGTTATGCAGTGCTTTGAACTTACTTTATCTTATTTGTACAAATATTTAATTGTCATGAAATCTGAAAGGAGGACTATTTTAACATTCAGTTTTTTTACATTAGGATCTGTGATTCATATTTTTTTTCTCTTTTAAAATTAAGTAAATTAACTTAAATGTAAATAATGAACTGCATAGTATGAGATGAATATTAATTTTTTCTTAAACATATTTTAAGTAAGAGAATTAATTACTCTATCTCCTCAAAATTAGAACATTATAATGTAACATAAATTAACAAAATTTCCCCTCGGTGTCAGATCAGATTACTCAAATGTCCTCTTCTCTCTTTATCAAAAACTAATCAGTTGAAATGCAAAACAAACTATAAATATCAGAAATTCATTGCTGCATGTCAAGTAAAGACCCATCCTTCTAAGATTAATTCTTTTGGCCAGCCTGGTACATATAAAATCTACAGTGCTTGAAGCCTAAATAAATTCCAAGTGCTGGGAAGGTAGCCAAGCAGAACATCCTCAATCAGCAAGACTGATCCAAAGACATATTAATAACCCACTGGAATTTAGCCCCACATGTGGCCATAGTAGTACATGTCCAGACCATGTGAGTTTATATTTCAATTTCCAAACTCATATCCAACAACAAAACAATTGCATGATGCCCTTTATATACATTCTCTTGGAATTAACACATGAAATTGAGCTTTGTGTTGTATTAATCTCATTATATATATATATATTTATTTATTTCAGATATTAAAATACAAAGACTTCCATTTTATATTCTTTAATATGATCCTCCTGGGTTTCACAAAATACAACATTCAAATTCATTATTCCAAAGTTTGCATCGATTGTTAACGTTCATTTCTAAATCTTCCTTCTAAGCTTAGGCATCTCAACTATCTCATCAGTTTCCAACAGAAAAAACAATATGCTAAGTTCAATAAATTGTCAAGAACTGCTAAAGATAAAGTAGACCTGTTTAGGTTCTACCAAAAATTTTAGCACAATTACCCCAGAAGTAATTTTGTTTAAACTAATTGTATTGCAAAAGACTTACTTTATCTTTATAAAAGTTATAAACATGAAGTTATGAGCTATTTTTAAATTAGAATTTTCTCATAATAAATATTTTTTCTTAAAAAACCAATAAATTTGAACCATTAACTGCAGGTAATCCACAGATGAACAAGCAATTTAACACTTGTCAGGATTTTAGTGGGATCAGATAATAATTTTCAAGCTGAATCCAAATATCTGAATTCTGAAGTTCCTTCATCCAATCAACAGTCAAATGTAAAATAAATAGTGAAAACCTGGAAGTGTAGACATTTAAATCCATCTTTTCTCCAACAGGTAAATGTACTTTACAGATTGAAAAATAAGAGGGATCCTCCTGCCCAGAAATCAGAATCCTATATATTTCCTTGAATAAAAGGATAGAAATAAGAAAATTTCTTTAAAAAAGAAATAAAGATTAGCTATAAGATCTATCTTATATAACCTCCCCACCTACAACAAAATTAAAACAATATGGCAACGCTATTATTATTATCATTATAAAATTATTCTTTTAAATTTTGGGGGGCATTTTTGTTTTCTAATAATCCAATTTCACTTTTTAAAAAAAAAAACACCTTGAATTTTAAAGATTTTCCACTTATTCAATAAAAGTATGATTGAGACACTATATGCTTGCTAAAAATGTATACTAATTCCAGCAAGGCTAATAAACAAGACTTTTGAGGCTGTTAAAAGTTGTGGCAAGATTTCTACATTTTTATTCTATCAGATGAAAATCTGCTACAGGTATATAACAGGATTATATGCCGGCATTCGATATGGACTATATCTATATTGTAGGCTGCATCATATTCAGCCAAAGCTTTGGTGATAATAGTTTGGTGGAAGAGATAACCAGGCTAAAAATAAAGTCTCAAAACTGTACTAATTATCTCTCCTCTCAAATAACACAACAGATGCAATTCATTTGCAGTTCTATGGTATTTGTTCCTTAAAAAAACCCTACATACTATTGCTGGTAAAAGCTTGTTATACTTCCTTAAAAAGATCCAGTCGGATCAGAAGTGATGATTAACAAGATACTTGTCTTGTAAAAGGAACTTTTGAAGCATTCCTTTCCTCCTGTCTGACTCACTCAGCTGAGCTCTGGGCCATGCTTGTGACACTACAAACACTTGTACAGTGATCAGTTCTGACACCATAAACACTGAGTTGTGGTTTCCCTGAGTGAATGAGCTCTGCAGCTGGCTGCTATTTAAGGGAAAGTTTTCATTCCTAAATACCTTGATGAGTAGCCACGAGGAGAACGGAAATGACAAATGGGTTTGGTTTTGGCAAAAACATAATGGTTCATAGTTTGCGAGAGCAGCTGTTTCTAAAATATAGATCTGAAGTCTCCATAGGCACAAACATCTTGGTCTTTATGGTTCTATCCTTAGTTCACCCTACACTGGCAGCTATTGCAGAATGCACGGCATGCAAGCTACTCATGCACTTTTTGAAAATGCTCTAGGAAGTTTAAAAAGAACCCACCTCTCTAAGCTTCAGAGAGCAAATCAATGGCAATGATTTTTGTAACAAGTGCAAATTTCAACCTGCCTTTATTTATCAACATCAAACTGTAAGGATCACAAAGATTTCAGTGTGACTCATATACGGTGGTACAAAGGGCAGCATAATGACTACTAATTTTATCCCACTGGGTTTTACTAGACTTTTTTTATTCATTGCCAAAGCAAACATACACATACTCAACCGCTAATGTTACAATATTAGAAGTTGAGCTCATCCATTTATTAAATGCTGGAAAAGTCAACAACTAAAGTTAAAAATTTGGAGCAATGCAAAAAAAGTTTATATCTGTGCTTTTTTCTTTGCTTGCTTACTTTAAGAGAGGAATAAAAATTATGGAGAAAATTAAATCTATTTATTTGTTAACTTTTATATCCTGGCAATCTCTAGGAACTTTAATTGGCTAATGTCCAACTAAAATTCATATTACCACAAATATTTTAAGTGAATTGAATTAATTTGATATAGAAACTACCCTACTCCAACCGATTCATCATGATTAACACTACTACCACTAAAATATAAAAGGTACATAAGAGAATGGAAAGGAATGTAATGTTAGAGCCAATCTTCAATGTTCTGTTAAAGTGATAGTTGTTCTCTGGAATGACAGGAATGTGGAGGCTATAGAGATTTCAGAGGAAAACATATTTCTTAAGGACATGGTAATTATTAAGGAAGTCTTTCTGAGTCCATTTACCCTTGATCTGTTAAGGGGGGAAAACCCAAAGTATCTGCCCATGTATTGCTCCAACAGTGAGAGTAAATGCCTCCTGGAGGAGACAAGTCCCAAAAGTAGCTTAGATGTAGGCTTTATAGGTAAAAACCACCATCTTTAATTTGTATCTAAAAACAACCTGGTAACCAAGGCAGTGTCTGTAGTATAGGTGAAAAACATTTAAATTAGTTCTCACCTGCCAGCATATGGGCTGCTGTCCAAGTTTAAATTTTCAAGTAGTTTTCAACGACAAGTGCAATAACCCTGCTTTAAAGAAATAAGGGCTGTTTGTTTGTTTGTTTGGCTATTGCCAAGGTCTCCTGCTCTAAGAAAAGCAACAACCGACTTATCACCAAAGCTTGGCAAAGGTACCCCTCATCATTACCTCTAGCTGCTGGGTCTTTTTTTTTTTTTACAGAAGCCATGACATCTCCCAATAAACTACACTGGACACATAATGGCTACTTCAAGTTCGAGAAATTCACTATCTATTTCTCAGGACATGATGCCAGGAAGACAAATGGTGTGGCATTTATCACAAGCAAGAAACTTACTCAAGCAGTCAAAAGCTTTTCAACAGTTAATGATCGCATTATTACCATCTGAATCTGTGCAAAGGACCTCAAAATCATAGCAGTCCAAGTCTATGTCTGATGCCATGGAATTTGAAATAAAGAGTTTCTATGCCAGCATTGAAAAGCTCTGAAGCAAGTGTATCAAAAGGATCCAGTTTGCATAGTGGATGATTTCAGTGCAAAAGTTGGCAGCCTTCAACGTCACATCATGGATATTTGGTTCAAATAGCACAAGTGTCGCTTATGCTGTACATTTGGACCTCACCAAATCAACTGCACCATAATTAGATCTGCTATTTCTTATGCAACCATTGATGGTCCAATTTAGTCCTTGCTGTCAAGATATATTCAGGTGCCAATTGCAGTTTAGATCATGAATTGTTGGTGGCTAAGATCAGAGTCAAATTATGCAATATCAAAAAGTAAACATCATCAAACAAGTTTGGCATCACCCAAATCTCTGCCATGCATGCAACTGAGATGAAAAATAGGTTTGAACTGCTGGACATTCCTGAAAAGATAGACAAAGAATCGTGGCAAGAAATTTAAGTGACCATCGCTGAAACAGTAGTTGAACACACAAGAACTCCAGAGAAAAAGTGCAAGTATCTTTCAAATGAACTCAGCAGAGTTTTTTTTTCCACATTTCTTATTCAACCGTATGTTGAGGTGATCATGAAGATGGAACTTGAAGACTCAAAAATCAGAGTAAAGAGTGGAAGAAAAAACACCCACAATCTTCAATATGCTGATGACAAAACTTTCCTCTCAGAAACCAAAGAAGGCCTGAAACATCTGATCAAAAGGATTAAAGAAGAAAGAAACTGTGTTTCTTCCTGAACATCAAAAACACTAAGCTCATGACCACAGCGAGGAATGCAAATTTCAAAATAACAATTGATGGTGATGTGATCAAATGTGTGCAAGAATTCACTTTCCTAGGATTGCAGGTTGATCAAAGCAGTGAATGCAGTTCAGAAATAAAACTTTAAATCACACTGGATCACACAGTAAAGATGAGCATGAATAGAGTATGAAAAAGCAAGAACATAATCCTGGCAACTAAATGCAGATTAGACAACACTATCCTGTTTCACACAGCTACCTACAGTTGTGACAGTTGGACCATGAAAAAACTAGTTAGGAAGAAAATCAACTTTTAAGCTATGGTATTGGAGAAGGCTGCTGGACAGCAAAGATGGCAAACAAGCAATTACTAGAGTGTATTAAAAAACAGACATATCACTGGAAGGCAAAATCGCAACATTCCACCTTACTTATTTCAGCCATGTCCTGAGATCAAACTCATTGGAAAAGAGGCAGTTATGCTTGGAATGGTCAATGGTAAAAGGAAAGAAGGTGGCTAAAAAACAGAGTGGCTAGACCCCATCAAATCTGACACAAGCCAAAGAGCTTGGATTTCATGTTGCATACTATAGTGAAAAGAAAGAAGGAATAGTAGTTGTTGTTCACCTGGTTACTTTTTAAAATTTAGCATATATTATTCAAACAAGAATTATACATCTATTTAGAACCGACAGAACTAGATAAAATTTTATTAGGTCCCGAGGATAAAATGATTAAAAAATATATCATTTTCCTTTAGATCAGACAATGTATGAAGAACAGGTTAAGGAGACCATGTTAATTTGGAGTAGGGATTTTGGTTTCATATCGACCTGCATATTTGGCAAGAACTGTGGGAAAGGAATAGGAAACTCACCTTAGCTACCTCATATAAGGAAAATCTGTACAAGATGTTTTATAGATGGCATTTCCCACCCGTAAGGCTAGCCAAAATGGGTTCAAACATCTCACCCCTATGCTGGAAATGTAAAACAGCAATAGGTTCATATTACCATATATGGTGGGAATGCCCAAAGCCTCGTGAGTATTGGAACAGGACACGAAACTGGTTGAGGGATATATTAACACTGGACTTAGAGTTAAAACCTGAACTCTTATTGTTGGGAATAACGACAGAAAAATACGACAAGGGAACAATCTACCTGCTGCTACACATCCTGACTGCAGCTAGGCTTGCTTTTGTGCAAAAATGAAAGAGCAAGGAAATTCCCACAGAGGAAGAGTTAATACATAAAATATTAGCATGTGCAGAAATGGACAGGCTCACAATGATATTAAAAGACAAATGTGGATCAGTTTATTATGAAACCTGGGATAAATTTTACCGCTGGAGGAATTCGAAGAGGACGGTTGGGATTAAAGATGAATGTTAAGATAGAAAGATATGTTATTTTAGAATAAGTATTGTATATAAAACTTAAGATGTATATGTAGAGATGAAGAATTGATTGTAAAAAGTGGAATAATCTAATACGAATGTATATACTGGAATGTCACGTTAGATCCAATGTTTTTAACTGTATTATAAATAAAATTTGTATTTTAAAAAAAGAATTATACATCTATTACTTGAGCTTCTATGCCTTTACAAATGAAAGTAGGCCGAATTCTAGGGTATTTTTTCATTTCAATCTTTTATGTTCAGAAATAACTAAACAAAAGAACTGGTCCACATGGAATTAAAACAGTATAATGTGTTCTGGACCTTCCCAGAGGTAGTCAAAATATGTGATCAACACCACTTCAGGGCTATAATCAGTTCTGAATTTGATTACCCTGAAATAAAAACTAAGTCAAACATGTGATTCCCCCCATGAATCAGACCAAAGATCTCTGGTTCCAAACCATGGTGGCTTTGAACTTTTGAGCTACCTCTTAACCCACATCCAGAGGAGCAGATTAAATCCCCCCAGGACTTCAAGCTTGGGGAACTTTACTGCCAGCCCAGCTGTGGCCATGGGCAGCCTAGGTAGAGAGGTTACTATACAGGAGGAAGGTTGATACACAAACACTAATGTCCTCTAATCTCTACAAACAACTTCACAATTATCTCCGGAACAGTGTGCTTAGAAGACCATAGGATTTCTCAGATGACAATGACTATACCCCTGCCTCAGTCCTGGACTCATAGTACTATGTGCAAATCCTGGCAAAGAATATCTCCAAGAGGGGACATAGACACACTAGGCCTGATCCAGGTTTTCATAATAAAGGAAATTTCAGACCTTTCATCCAATCATATCTGATTCAATATAAACAGAATTAGAAGCCTAAACTTAACTGACATATAAAGGCTAGAATGAGATTAGAAAGAATACTTTATTAAAAAAAATCCTTGGCACAAGCAGGTTATGATTGGTATGGGAGTCTTCACTACAAGAACATGTGTTCATTTATCATAAGGCCTGTATAACCTAACTATCGGGTCTGAAGGCTGCCAAAGGAAAACAAAATATTAATGGATGCCTTAATCTAAATCAAAAGAGAGATAAAGAATAAAAATGAACATTCCTTGGGGGGGGACTACTAAATGGTTTGTTTGCAGGCCCAATAAGTCAGTTGTATGTTTATTGAAGGGTTCATGTGATAGAAGGTTGCTATTAGTACTGGCATTCTGACTCCTAGGAGGAGGATGCCTATGTGGAGGAGAGATAATCTTAAGGGGGGATGAAGGAGGATGGTAAAATTATAGTAGAGATAGGCAAAGGGAAATATATGGGAGGCTCTATGCTGGCTATTACAGGAGAAGGGGTAATTGGAAATTTAAAGCCATTCCTTTCTCCTAGCACTTTTACTTCATTTTTGGGCCCAGATTGACAAATTGCTAACAGCCTTGGCCTTGGCCTGCTGTTAAATGCTAAGTCTCTAATAAATCTATCCTTAGTCATGACTTAGTCCTGCAGGAAAGATCAGACCTGGCATGATTACTGGCTTGGAAGGAAGAAGAGATGTCCATATCCAAGATCTGCTCTCCCAAATTTTCAGTGTTATACAAACTGCAACTCCATGGCCAATAAGAAAGGATACTAACAATGATCTGGGAGACCAGGAATTTACTAGATGCTGTATTCAGCAGGGTGGCTAGTTATGAGGCCCTATAATGTGAAGTTGGGTTGGAGGGACAAGCAGAGATGGCACTCTTACCATCTACCTTCGTGCTTAGCTGTATTCTTACCTGAATCTTGACCTTAATACAAAAAATACAGACGTACTTTAATATTTGAAAAAAATTAATTTGAAATATAAATTCTTACAGATTTTATAAGAATTATAAAATAAGGCAATAAACAAAAGAACAAAAGTATCTACAGATGCATCCATGATTCTTGATGAATGGATTTTTCAAGGGTTAGGATAAATAACAATGCAAAGGGCTTAGATATAATTCTTAAAAATGAGCTAAATAATTCCTCCACGGGATATTAGATGTGAATAATGTGCATGACTTTTAATAGAAATTTGAGTATTATTTTGGTGCATTTTTCAAAGCCAAGGCTTAAGCTAGGTAAGTAATGAAATAAAATCTAGCTATATTTTAAAAACCACAATAGTAAAGCACTATCACATGTTAATATTCCCTAATTAGCTGAGTTAAAAATATAAGCAAGCTTTAGAAAGACTGGGAGGGAACTACAGAAAGACAACTTGCTCCAGGGAAGAAGCAACAGTTCTCTGAAGTACAGCAAAGAATTTCACATCAAAGAGCTTATGTAAATGAGTCTGCACTCTAAAATAATAATTAAAAACCTCTTCCTTACAATAGTCTCTTATTTAAAAAATAAAAAAACAGCACTGAATAATTTCACTGGTGTCAAGAAATGACTCTATATACTATATTTGTCAAACTACCTTGGGAAAAAAATACAACCTTCTAATTAAAATTTAGAGATGGTTAGGTCAGAACAAAAATGGCCTCCAGATTTGTAATTTCAGAAATAAAATTTCTGAAATGAAACTAAGTTAAGAAATATAGGGATAGTCAATACCAAGACCAATAATATTACCATATTTTCCGGCGTATAAGACGACTTTCTAAACCAGCGGTTCTCAACCTGTGGGTTGTGACCCTTTCGGGGGTCGAACGATGCTTTCACAGGGGTCGCCTAAGACCATCGGAAAACACATATTTCCGATGGTCTTAGAAACCGAGACACCGCTCCTCTACCCGGCCGCCGCCCTCCTCCTCCTCCTCCGCCAGCTCCTCTGCCTCCAGGGTGCCCTTCTCCTCCGACAGCACCTGCTCCTGCCACCGCAGCGCCATCGCTCACGCCGACGCCATCCTGAGCTGGTTCAGCGGCCAGTCCGAGCCGAGCCGGATCTGGGCCGCTGTTGGCACTGCCGCTGGGCTGATCCGCTGCTGCCGGCTGACCTGAGCTGCAGCGCCGAGCCAGTCTCCATGCGTCCTGGTTGCTTGGCTGCGCTCTGCCCTCGGCCGCCCTCCGCGCTGTGCGGGAGCCTCCCCCACACCGCCCGGCCAACCTCCCTCACCATCAAAGGCCGCCTCGCCCTCTGGCGCCCAGCGCGGCCGTGGGGCTGCCGGGCAAGAGCGGCTCCTTCCCAGCTCGCCGGGCTCTGGGCCTCGGAAGCAGCCAGGGGGTGGGGAAGAGGGCAAGTCGGCGGCGATGCCCGCATGTGCGTCAGAGGCCAGCCAGCCGGGCCAGAGGGGAGAAGTGGCGCCTTCCGAGCGGGAGCTGGCATGCCGGCCGCGCCCCTGTTGCGTGAGATGGGTTGCATGGCGTGGAAAGGGGCTCCTGTGACCCCACCGCTGCGATGGTGCTCAGGAGGCTGGAGGGGCGGGCAGGTCCCGGGGGGGTTGGCTGGGAGAGGGCAAGAGGTGCCGGGATGAGGATGGGGGGCTCCAGGTTGGTGGGTGTGAGAGAGCAGCCGGCGGCTCCGAGGCACGCGGATCCTCCGCGCAGTTTTCGAGGCCCCGGATGTGCCACCGCTTGGCTCTCCACCAGGCTCTCCGCCAGAGCTTCCCCCCTCCCCAGGCAATTGTGCGAAGCTGCTTGTGCGTCCTTGGCAGCACCTCCCCCCTTCAATCTCCTTCCTTCTCCATCTCCTTCCTTTCCCCTTCAATCTTCCTTCCTTCCATCTCTATCTCTCTTGGCAGGTGTGAGAGGGCAGTGGTGGCTATGAGGTACGCGGATCCTCCGCGCAGCTTTCGAGGGCCCAGATGTGCTGCCGCTTGGCTTTCCACCAGGCTGTCCACCAGAGCTTCCCCCCCTCCCCGGGCAATTGTGCGAAGCTGCTTGTGCGTCCTTGGCAGCGTCTCCCCCCTTCAATCTCCTTCTTTCTCCATCTCCTTCCTTTCCCCTCCAATCTTCCTTCCTTCCTTCCATCCATCTCCATCTCCATCCCTTCCCCTTCAATCTCCCTCGCCTTCCTTCCTTCCTTCCCTTCCCCCTCCAATCTCCTTCCTTCTCCATCTCCTTCCTTTCCTCTTCAATCTTTCTTCCTTCTCCATCTCCTTCCTTTCCCCTTCAATCTTCCTTCCTTCTCCATCTCCTTCCTTTCCCCTTCAATCTTCCTTCCTTCCATCTCCATCTCCCTTGGCGGGTGTGAGAGGGCAGTGTCGGCTACGAAGTACGCTCATCTTCCGCGCAGCTTTCGAGGTCCCAGATGTGCTGCCGCTTGGCTCTCCACCAGGCTCTCCGCTAGAGCCTCCCCCCCTCCCCGGGCAATTGTGTGGAGCTGCTTGTGTGTCCTTGGCAGCTCTTCCCCCCTTCAATCTCCCTCGCCTTCCTTCCTTCCTTCCTTCCTTCCTTCCTTCCTTCCTTCCTTCCTTCCTTCCTTCCTTCCTTCCCTCCTTCCTTCCTTCCTTCCCTTCCCCCTTCAATCTCCTTCCTTCTCCATCTCCTTCCTTTCCTCTTCAATCTTTCTTCCTTCTCCATCTCCTTCCTTTCCCCTTCAATCTTCCTTCCTTCTCCATCTCCTTCCTTTCCCCTTCAATCTTCCTTCCTTCCATCTCCATCTCCCTTGGCGGGTGTGAGAGGGCAGTGTCGGCTACGAAGTACGCGCATCTTCCGCGCAGCTTTCGAGGTCCCAGATGTGCTGCCGCTTGGCTCTCCACCAGGCTTTCCGCTAGAGCCTCCCCCCCTCCCCGGGCAATTGTGTGGAGCTGCTTGTGTGTCCTTGGCAGCTCTTCCCCCCTTCAATCTCCCTCGCCTTCCTTCCTTCCTTCCTTCCCTCCCTCCCTCCCTCCTTCCATTTCCTTCCCTTCCCCCTTCAATCTCCTTCCTTCTCCATCTCCTTCCTTTCCTCTTCAATCTTTCTTCCTTCTCCATCTCCTTCCTTTCCCCTTCAATCTCCCTTGGCGGGTGTGAGAGGGCTGTGTCGGCTACGAAGTACACGGATCCTCCGCGCAGCTTTCGAGGCCCCAGATGTGCTGCTGCTTGGCTCTCCACCAGGCTCTCTGCCAGAGCCTCCCCCCCTCCCCGGGCAATTGTGTGGAGCTGCTTGTGTGTCCTTGGCAGCTCTTCCCCCCTTCAATCTCTCTCTCCTTCCTTTCTTCCTTCCCCCTTCAATTTCCTTCCTTGTCCATCTCCTTCCTTTCCCCTTCAATCTCCTTCCTTTCCCCTTCAATCTTCCTTCCATCTCCATCCCTTCCCCTTCAATCTCTCTCTCCTTCCTTCCTTCCTTCCTTCCTTCCTTCCTTCCTTCCTTCCTTCCTTCCTTCCTTCCCCCTTCAATCTCCTTCCTTCTCCATCTCCTTCCTTTCCCCTTCAATCTTCCTTTCTTCTCCATCTCCTTCCTTTCCCCTTCAATCTTCCTTCCTTCCTTCCTTCCATCTCCATCCCTTCCCCTTCAATCTCTCTCTTCCTTCCTTCCCCCTTCAATCTCCTTCCTTCTCCATCTCCTTCCTTTCCCCTTCAATCTCCTTCCTTCTCCATCTCCTTCCTTTCCCCTTCAATCTTCCTTTCTTCTCCATCTCCTTCCTTTCCCCTTCAATCTTCCTTCCTTCCTTCCATCTCCATCCCTTCCCCTTCAATCTCTCTCTCTTCCTTCCCCCTTCAATCTCCTTCCTTCTCCATCTCCTTCCTTTCCCCTTCAATCTCCTTCCTTCTCCATCTCCTTCCTTTCCCCTTCAATCTTCCTTCCTTCTTTCCATCTCCATCCCTTCGCCTTCAATCTCTCTCTCTCCTTCCTTCCTTCCTTCCTTCCTTCCTTCCTTCCCCCTTCAATCTCCTTCCTTCTCCATCTCCTTCCTTCCCCCTTCAATCTTCCTTCCTTCCTTCCCCCTTCAATCTCCTTCCTTTCCCCTCCAATCTTCCTTCCTTCCATCCATCTCCATCTCCATCCCTTCCCCTTCAATCTTTCTCCTTCCTTCCTTCCTTCCTTCCTTCCTTCCTTCCTTCCTTCCTTCCTTCCTTCCTTTCCCCTTCAATCACCTTCCTTCTCCATCTCCTTCCTTTCTCCTTCAATCTTCCTTCCTTCCTTCCTTCCCCTTCCCTCCCTCCCAACATTTTTGAGCAAGGAAGCTTCTGCAGCAAGCATTGCTATATTGTTTTTGTGATTAATCACTATGCTTTAATTATGTTAATTCGTAACAATGAAAATACACACTGCATATCAGGTATTTACATTACAATTCATAACAGTAGCAAAATTACAGTTATGAAGTAGCAACGAAAATAATTTTATGGCTGGGGATCACTACAACATGAGGAACTGAATTAAAGGGTCGCGGCATTAAGAAGGTTGAGAACCACTGTTTATAATCCTGGACAGCAAGATTGGGACCTGAGTTTCTATCGCCAAGCAATGCAGTTGTGAAGAGCTGCCACATAACTTGGCAATGGCAATCCTTGTAGTCACTGTTACCATTGTTAATTGAATCCCACAGTTCTTAAGCAAGGCAAGGGCCAGAAAGAGAACACAATAGTGTGAAGGAGGATCAAGGGTGCACAAGTGTGTGAAAGGGTTTGTGAAAGGCACAGCATGATCAGGGAAAGTACGCGAGAGGTGCAGCACATGTCGGGAACAGTGCATGAGGATGCAAGGGGGTACGCAAGGATGCAAGAAGTGTGGAATGGGTCGAGGCAGTGTGTGAGGATATACGAGAGGTGTGAGTCAGGGAGTTATGGACTAATACAGTTTATATAAACATCATTTTCAAATAGCCACAATTTTACTAAATTCTGGCATTAGTTTCAAGTGTTCCAGCAGCAATGAGACAGAGAGCTGTTGTGATGTATGAAACGTACCATAGCCCAAATTACTGATGTATTAAAAAAGTCAGATTCTTGTTGTATAACATGTGCAATGCAGCAGAGTTTATGTCATAAACTATTAAATTATGACATCAGTTCAAACACAGACCGGCTAATAAATGTAAAGTGAAAAATAGGTGCTGTATTTTATATAAGTACACGAAACGATCAAAGTTAACAAAAGCACCTTATGTAATATTTTAATAAATGCTCTTTAGCTTTTTCAAAAGCTTTTGAAAAAGCTTTTGATCAATTGAATTGGCAGTTTATGTTAAGATTAATTGAGGAAATGAATTTTGGAGAAAAAATATCACAAGCTTTTGGTGCTATATATCAAAAACAAACGGCACAACTTATTGTTAATGGGGGTTTGTCAGAGGTTTTTACAATAGAAAAAGGTACAAGACAGGGATGTCCATTGTCACCGTTACTGTTTGTTTTAACTCTGGAAATTTTGCTGATCAAAATTCGAGAGTCGCAGGAAATAAAAGGAATAGAAGTTAACAAAAAAGAATATAAATTAAGAGCTTTTGCAGATGACTTGGTGGTTACTTTGTCTCAACCTACCTATTCTGTAGTAAATTTATTACAACTGATTTACCAATATGGACGGGTTTCGGGTTTTAAAATTAATAACAATAAGACTAAAATATTATCTAAAACATGACTAATTTGGATAAGCAGATTTTGGTTAATCTGACAGACTTTGAAGTTGTTGATAAGATAAAATATCTGGGGGTTACCCTATCTGTTTCTAATGTAAAATTGTATAAAAACAATTATGAAAGGCTGTGGGTCAGGGTACAAAAAGATTTGAAAAATTGGGAGAAGTTACAGTTATCTCTTATGGGAAGAATTGCAGTGATTAAAATGAATGTCCTGCCAAAATTTCTCTTTTTATTTCAAATGTTACCTATTTTAAAGAATGAGGTTAATTTAAATGAATGGCAGAAAGGTATCAACAAATTTATTTGGGCAGGGAAAAAACCAAGGGTAAAGCTTAAAATTATGCAAGACTTCCGTGAGAGAGGTGGACTCAAGGTACCGAATCTGAAATTATATTATGATGCTGTGGCTTTAACACTAATTAGTGATTGGGTTGATTTAACAAATGTAGAAATACTCCATTTGGAGGGTTGGGATTTACTTTTTGGATGGCATGCCTATCTAATTTTTAATAAAAAAGTGGATCGGGTTTTTAAATCTCATATTATAAGGATCTCTTTACTTTGGGTTTGGAGGAAATATTATAAAAGTGAGTTTAAAATACCATTATGGGCTATACCTTGGCATGCGATAGAGGGGATAAGAAGAGGAGTTAAGATGGATAGTGTTTCTTATGTGCAATTACTCAGGTGGGATGGTAAAAATTGGCAGTTAAAATCTTTGGAAGATTTAGCACATGAAAATATTATATATTCATGGTTTCAGTATAGACAAATAGCTGATAGATGGAAGATAGATCGTAATGTGGGTCTGCTCAGAGAAGATGAAAATCTCTTTAAACAAGTAAAAGATCAAAGGCGAACTCACATTAAGAGAATTTATGGGGTGCTAGTAGAACTGGACTCAGAACCAGAACTAATTAAAGAATGTATGATTAAATGGGCACAAAATTTTGGTGAACCAGTTCTACTAGATACCTGGGAAACCATCTGGGTGAGGAATGTTAAATTTACACAAGCCCAGAACTTAAGGGAGAATTTTTACAAAATGTTTTACAGATGGCACCTTGATCCACAAAAAATGTCTCGTATGTATCCTGACTTACAGCCTAAATGTTGGAGATGTGGTTCTTTGGATGCTACTTATTATCATATTTGGTGGTCGTGTAAAAATATAAAAGTTTTTTGGATTAAGATATGGTGGAATATTCAAAGAATTTTTAGAAAGAGGGTAAAATTTACCCCATAATTGTTTTTGTTAGGTATTGTTACTGATTGTGATGCTAAGGAAGTTATATTGATGTTAAATTTGATTACGGCCACTAGGCTGTTAGTAGGGCAATATTGGAAGAAGGAATCTTTGCCTACCTTGCAAGAGTGGTTTTTTAAAGTTTCTTATTTGGCGGAAATGGCAAAGATTTCGGCTTTCTTAAAGGAGCAATCGCAAGAGAAATTCTTTGCGGTATGGGAAAAATGGATAAATTTTATACAATATAAATTGGATATAAAAAATATCATTTAGCTTTCTAATAACTTGTATATAAACTTTAATATTTTATAGATTGTACTTTTTTATATCTCTTTTCTTTCTCTTTTCTTTTTTTCATTATCTCGTTTTCTTTCAAGTACTTTTTCTTTTTAATACGTATGCTTTTTTTACATATATTTTATTGTTAATTATTTTATAAATTGTTTATGTAAGGTATTTAGATATATTTATGATTTATACTTTTTCAATTTTTTTAAGATTCTTAAAAATTTTAATTAAGCCTATATTCAGCTCTGGGAAGGTCGGGGGAGATGGAGAGGGAGGGTTGGGGTGGGTGGGTTAGGGTTTTTTTTTTTTTTTTTGCTTTTTGTAAAAAATATCTAAAAAATTTCAATAAATAAATAAATAAATAAATGCTCTTTATGAAATAATTGTTCATTACTGATTTGATGGTAGATTAAATAGCTTTAGTAAAAGAAAAGCTTAAAACAACAATCAGAACCAAAAAGCACTACAGAACCAGTATACAAGTTCAGCAAAATCTCAGCAAAGCAAAAACTGATTATTGCTATATGTTCATTGTTCAAGACCCTGATGCTGGAAACAGTTGAGGACAAAGGGAGAAAGGGGCGGCAGAGGATGAGATGGTTAGATAGTGTCATCAACACAATAAACATGGGTTTGGGCAGGCT
Organism: Crotalus tigris; assembly: GCF_016545835.1. NCBI lineage: Eukaryota > Metazoa > Chordata > Lepidosauria > Squamata > Viperidae > Crotalus > Crotalus tigris. Next base: position 3,891,700 of record NW_024100507.1, read on the forward strand.
CCGGGAGACAGTGGAGGACATGGGGACCTGGCATACTGTGGTCCATGGGTCACGAAGAGTCAGGCACAAGTTGGCGACTGAACAACAACAAATGTATATATGTATGTTATAATCATGAATTATTACCTCCTTTTAAAGTCTTAAGACAATTTGGTAGATTTCTCTGATCTATTTATATGTATGTAGATCAGCAAATTGGTTTACATTGCATATACATTGGCCAGTACTGTCTGTAAAAGTAAGCACTCCAAATTTACAGAATGGCAACAGTTTGCCCCTAATCAGATTTTCTACAAAATTAATCATTCTTGCGGTACTCAAACGTGATTGTGAAATTACTTTGATCTGAACGTTCAATATTTTTTTAATGTAATCCATGACAAAGTATAACATGATTTTCTGTATCTGTATATAGCAGTCGAATAGTTGACAGAACTGAATAATTTAATGTAGGAAGAAAAAAAATCTTCTGGCATGAAAATATACAGATAATAATTGGGGTGCTTTAGTATTGTATTACAATGAGGTATATGCAGGCTGATCATAAAGAGTTCAAAACAATTATAATTCTTTCTCATCCATTTACTGAAAGTGGTTTTTTCCCCCTCTAACACATTCTCCAGCTGCAGCTGCAAGTCATTTTGGAACACTTTGAGTCTCCCCCCCAAATGAATACAAAGCATCAAATGGCCTCCTCCTTTTTCAACCATTGCATCCATGTTCAAATTTCTTACATTTCTCAAGTAAATTTAAGTACAATTTCTAATTAACATGCTTTAAATAAGGACTGCACTTAGCAGTCACATGTGATCTTGTACTTTAACTAGAAACTCTGTACTCCAGCTGCCCCCAATCTTTTGGGTGCTAGGGACTGGTTCCGCAAAGGGGATTTTTTCCATGGACTGGGGATATAATGTTTTCATGCACTGCCTGGATCCAATACGTGCATGGATCGGGCTTTGCTCACTTGTGGCCCAGTTCTTGGGGATTGGGGGCTCCTGCTGTAGTCCATTCAAATTTGAGTTACTGAAATACTTTTTTTTTATTAAGGCTGCTTAATAATTAAGAGAAAGCTAAATCAACTTTATTTATAGATATCTTTAGGATAATAAACTGCTTCAACCATGACTAATTCTAAGCAGCATATGCTCCCAATTGCAATAACAAGTTAAATAATAATAAATGATAATGGTACAAGTAGTCCTCGCTTAACAGTAGTATCTGGGACTAGAATTTCCCTTTCTAAAAATGTGGTCATAAAGCACTACATCACATGGCTGCATCACTTAGCGACAGCAATCGTGGCACTATCCATTGTTGTTGTTAAGCAACAATTGTGGCTGGTTAAGTGAATGTCGCCCAGTTGGCTGCTGTAAGATCCAGGACGCCATGCTACTGGCTATAATAGGCTGCTGTGACATTGGTTGTACAACTCCCAGATTGTGAACACATGACCATGGGTGTCTTAGGATGGCTGGAACTTTGAGGACTGATTGTTAAGTACCACTTGTTCAGCACTGTCATAACTTCAAATAGTTACTGGACAAGTGGTCATGAATCAAGGACTTACCTGTAATATTCTGTTATATATCAAAGAACAACAAAGCCAAGCCAAAATAAACCAACAGTCTTATTGCAGGAAAGAATTCAATCATATCAAACCCCAAAGGCCTTCAGATATACCCAAGTCTTAATGATTTCTTGAATTCTAAAATAGTGCCAATCTTACCTCAGCTAATATTCCAAAAATAAGAGAGAGGGACTTACAGACAAGTTCCACCCTCTACTGACGGCACTCCCTCGAAGTAAGGACCATAAAGGAGCTCCTTTTTCCACATCTAATCAGATAGGAACAACGTATTAGGAGGAGGCCATCACAAATATAATCTGGTCCTGAGTTATGTAGCACTTTAACGCTCCTGACTATAAATAGTTGAGTAAGGCAGCGTTTATGTGATCCCATCCAGAATGAAAGACCACTGACTTCAGTTGAATCTTCTTTTGCTGGGATTTAGTCTGAGTCTGTCCTTCGTCACCCAGATCCCATACAGACTGTAAGCATTAGGACATTAACTCAATCATATTTCTGATTGGTCCAAGGTTGAGTTATATTTGCTGATGTAATAATGTTCTCTGACCTCATACTAGAGGAAGACCTTTCCTAGTGGTTTCATGCAGATATTATATACAAGGACAGTAAGGTTAAGCCCTATGGCACCATCACACAAGGCTTAGAGGCCAACTCCCTCCTTGTTCCTACTGACTAGACCTCCATATGGGGGAAGCAAAACAAACCCTATTGATCAAACCCTATTGTTTCCAATCCATAAAATAGTTCAGAAAAAATGCCATGATCAACAGTATCAGAGACAGCTGAAAAGTGAAGAAGGGCCAGGAGGGTTATTCTCCAATCTCAGTCAAGTCATCATTCATTCCCAAATTCAATCAATGTTGTCTTGGTTCCATATCTGAAACTATACTGAAAAGAGTCCAGATATACTATTTTATCCAGGCTCATTACCTTCTTCCCAGAGAGAAAGGTTGGACTCTAAATGGAAATCCTTCAAAAAGCTGCTTGAATGATAGCTTCTTGAGAAGAAGGCACACCACTTTCTTTCCCAAAAATGCATTTGCTACTACAACTAGTCTAAATGTTATAGTTAATTATGAAATATATATAGCCAGATATTAGGAAAAACCCTAAAATCTATAATTGGACAAAAATTATGTTAGGACTGTCCAAATATGAAGATCTCCTAACAATCTGCAACAATCTAAATGACTTATTTGGTATTTTACATCAGTTCTGAGAGATGTGTTTGTTATGCCTATTTAAAACTTCTAAGAAACCTTTTAGTAAGAAGCATAAAATATGCTAAACTGCAGAAAATTTATATCTATATGCTATATGCCTGTTTACTGTGCTTTATTTAGAGGCAAAAAAGTAAAGGGACACAAAAAGGAGATAAGATATATTGTCAAAGCCAACATCTTCATCTTAGAAGAACCTTAGCACAAGAATTAGCTAAAGTTTCTTCTAAGGAACAGCACATTCTAGACCACATGAAAATATCTATGCAGTTCTAGTTAAAGACATAGCTTCTTTTTAAAGAGCTCCAGCACATAACAGGTATCTTTAGAGCTTTGGATTCATAAGTAAAATGATCCTTCAAAATGTATAAAGATGCTAAAGGGGCATATATCTGCAGATCCTTATAGCAACTGTGTATTTTGGAAAAGATGGTTGCCACACGCAGCACAATCCTTCAAAGTTTGGTTTAAGAAATTTGTAGACAGGTATTTGGTTCATTTACACACATTCTGAAGGACCTTTTTCAGAGCACTGCATGATACTCATAAAATACACTTTCCTCTATAGTAGATCCTAAAACAATACATGGGAAAAACAGGCTACCACTTAGCACAAGACAATGTAAGTACACTAGTCTAATTTGGAGCTCAGGGTTGAAATGAGGGGTCCTTGGTGCTCTCTGAGCTTCTGATGATGGTACCTAGTTTGGGTAATGAAACTTCTACAAGAAAACAATCAAGTTCAGAGAGCATCAAGGACCCTTCCCGCTTAATTTGGAATTAATATTAATAGGCAAACAATGTTTATTAATACATTAATTATCATTTTTGTAAATGCACTGAATTAATAAATAACCCAATTAGTAACTATTAACTATTTATCTTACATACTTATTCAATGTGATTTTTCAAATAATTACATTCAATATGAAAGTGCAAAGTGGTTTCTTTGTATATTGATTCATATGAGTCTTTAAGCATTATTTTTCCAGGGTATGGTAAACACTCTATAAATTAATACATTTCCCACCATATTTTAGAGTTTGCCTGAAATTCTAATACATACATTTGGAAAATTGCACTTTAATCCTTCTTTTCTCATTAAATTGACACCAGGGGGTAATCCAGATCTTAAAATTTCATTTTAAGAAACCCTCTGTTATTTGAGAAACTTGAATAGATGGTGACATTTTTATTTCAGATCAATTATTAGATGAAAATGATAAGTTTTATTATTTTCTATAGTAAATAATAAATATCATTTGTGTATTGTTGCCCACCAGCAGTATCAAACACTTATTCAACATTGGATCAATTTATTCCAAACAACAACAATAACAACTTAGATTTGTATGCTGCCCAACTCTCAACAACTCTGGGTGGCTCATAATGAACTACGAAATTACAATAAATCAATACAAGATAAAACATGGCAAATGCAACAAACCAGATAGAATGAAGTTTGTAGTGGAATGTGTGGATGACATTGGGGAATGAGGGAATTAGGAAACAATCTGATAAGAAAGGCAGGAGCCCTCAGTGACTTAACAGTCAGAGAAAGAAATTCAAGAAGGACCTACTTTAATGAATCAAGTGGTTAAAAGAGATAGCGGGAAGTTTGTACTTTCAGACTTGCAAGATTCTGTTAATGTGGTCTTACAGTGAAATAGAATTATTTCATTTTGTCGTATTTCTTGTCTTTATCTGGGAGGCAAAAAAAACCCCAAAAGCCTGCATGAGGAACCAGGTCTTCACAGCTTCTCTGAATAACAGCAGAAGGGGTTTGTGTGTGGAAAGGAGGGTGCAACCTTATTTCAGAGAGTAGGCACTGCTAAAGAGAAGGAACACTTCCAGGATAGATGATATCATTTAATTGAAGGAACCCAGAATGTGCCAATCCTGCAAGATTGAATTGGCCAGGTAGATACTATGTCAGGCAATTCCTCAAAAACACCAAGCCATATGCCATATAGAGTTCTATAGGTAATGACCAACACCTTGAGCAGCAGGTTTACAACTGTGGGTATTTGTGGGGTTTGCTTTGTTACTAAATTATCAAATAACACTTTTGGCTCTAAATGCTTTTTGTCAGCTGGTTTGGCATATTTTGCAAGGTATAGAAGCATCATCAGGAAAACATAATATTCATTTATAATATGCTATGTTAAAAAATGAACCGGAAATTCCCACTATTAAGAAACCCCTCTGCTCATTTCTTAACTGATGTATTGTTTTCACAAATAAAGTTTTATCTTGGCCCTGGCTACTGCTGAAAACTCCTTTTTTTCCACAGTGCCCACGATGCAATAGTAGGCTCTACTGTGAGGGTCAATTCCAAGTGTAATCATTTCACATGCTTAAAGTAGCTTCGCTCAAAACAGACTCTTTAAATTGTGGTTTGGGAAATATGCAATATATTTAGATTAGAGGACTATTAATATTAAACTCTAGTCTTATATTATTTTAAGAGGTTATTTGTTAGGTCTTTTTAAATTGTTAATTTTATATGCATTACATATATTTCATTAATTTTAATTAGCTGTCCTTGGAAGTATTTTCATTAAATTGCTGTAAAAGGTAGTGCAGCTTAAAAAATATTAAAATAATAATATATATTGAAACGTCAAAAACCCGACAAACTTTGTATAGTAGCAGTACTCAGAAAATGGTTTTTACGCTAATTTGGAATTGATTATTAACACAAAGAATAAGGGGATTTTTGTGCTAGAATATATTAAGCAAATATAAGAGGCTCTTAAATGCACAATTGACTTGTAATGATCATCTTGATATTTCTCCACCTTTTTGGAATATAGAGAAAACACTTGTGTTCAAAATGGCAATAATATTATGTCTAGTCTTGACGAAGTTAAAACAGGAAACACCTGTTCTGGATGAGATTGGTGGTTTACGGTTACTATGATAAATAGAAAAATGGGATTTGAGTTCACTGAAAAGAACAAACAATCTTTTTAAATTAAGAAATAAGCAGATATACGCCTTCAAGAAATACACATTTTAAAAGATAATATAACTTCGTTAGAATATAGACATCTTGGTCCAGAATACAAGGCTTCGGACAGACAAAAAAAATGAAATAACACTATATGTGAAAACAAAATTATGGACATTAGAAAAACAAATTCAAGATGAGGAAAAAAAGTAGACTCATAATGTTACGTTTTCAGATTGAATTTGGAAAAACAACGGCTGCTTCAATTTTCTCTCTGAATAATAAAGCAACCTTTTATGAAAAATATTTTTCAATCACTTCTTGAAATTGCAGAGTGAGAGATCCTTATTCTTTGAGACAGGTATGAAGTTTTTCTCCCTTATATGATAAAATAATTTTATTTAAAAGAAATACTGACAAACTCCTTCAAAATGTCTCAGCCTACATATTACTAATTTCTCTTGGATGCCTAGATATATAAATAGCTTTCGGAGAGCATATATTTATTACTTCTCAGTTCATAAAACTTATTCCAGGATAGACGTATTGCATTTCTAATGCTCTTTTAACCAATCTTAGAGAAGGGGAGATGGCAATTTTTTTTATGCAGGTCATTATCCAATAATAGTAAATCTGAGGGAGGAACTTCCAGATCAAAAAGGCAAAGATTCAACAAATTATTACAAAAATATATTAAACCATGAACTAAAGACCTTTTTTCAAATCATCTTCGCCTCTGAAGCCTGTTTGGGACTTTAGCAAGACATTTCATGAGTGATTTATTTCTCTTGTATAAAACAGAGAGAAAGCCATGCAAAACACAGAAGGATACATTACTGAATCATCTGCAAGTATTAGAATCAAGGCATAAACTCAACCTATTGCAGGTAGTCCTCAACTTACAACAGTTCATTTAGCGACTGTACGAAGTTACAATGTCATTGAAAAAAGTGACATGACCATTTTTCACACTTATGACCGTTGCAGCATCCCCATGGTCATGAGATTTACATTTGGATAATTGACAACTGATTCATATTTATGACGATTGCCGTATCCGGGAGACACGTGATGACTTTTGTGACCTTCTGACAAGCAAAGTCAATGGGGAAGTTAGATTCACTTTACAACTGTGTTACTAATTTAACAACTGCAATGATTCACTTAACAAATGTGGCAAGAAAAGTTGTAAAATGGAGCAAAACTCATTTATTACCTCTATTTAGGATGGAACCAAACATGTTTCTACAATGAAAGAGGTGGTGCTGCAATTTGGTCAACTATAACTCTAAATTATATGGTAAACAGACATATGACCAAAAACATGTGGCAAATACGGTATTTGAGTAACATATTCCGATTTAAAGAAATGAAGAAACAAGGGGGAATACTGAGATTCTTGGCCAAATTTGAAAATTATGTAACAAGGAACATTTGCTGGGCTTTATTTATAAGCAGCTGCTGAAGCATGACTCAGAATCTGAAAAAGTCAAATATGGCTTGATTAAATTATTGCAGAATTTGAACGCAGTAATAGAGATGCACGATGGGAATTTCAACGGAAAATATTAATTTAATATTATACTTTGAGAAAATTTGTACAATATTGTTTTATTACATGTATATTACTCCTATTTTGATTGCTAAAATGGACAATTTATTATCTAAAAATTACTGAAAACAATGAGCAGGTTAGATTTTTTTTCCCATATTTGGCAGCAACTTTGTAAAGCTCAACAATTCTAGAAAAGGATTTATACTGAAACTTAAAAGCTGAATTCCCATTTTATTCTATAATATTTGTATTAAATTTTATTAAACATAACCCTTCAAAGTACACAGAATTAATTTTGTATATGATCACGGTTGCAAGGATATTATATATCTTTTATTGGAAGGTTGTTTGATCCCATTTGTGAAAGAATGATTAACAAAGTTGTAGGAGTACGCTTTGATGTCTAGAATAATTTTATTTCATAGAAGTAAATCTGACATAGAATTCAACACTACCTGAAAACCATTTCTAGACTATATGCATTTGTGCTACATCCAACATTTGGTTTATGTATAGAATTTATATTTCAAATCACAATGGATTCTCACCAGTATGGACTGAATTATATTTTATAATTGTACTTGGTGATTTATACGGTCTTTATCAAGGTTCTTGATATTCATTCTTATTTTACAACTTAGTAGTGATTGTAATCCTTTAAAGCAGGGGTGTCAAACTGCTGGCCCGCAGGCCAGACGCGTCATCAGGAAACCACGCCCACCCCATTGCCAGCAATGGGAAAAAAGCTCCGATACGTCGCACGATGTTACATGACGTCGCAAGTTTGACATGTCTGCTTTAAAGCAATATAATATATTCAGTTATTTATAACTAATTATATAGTTGAAAATGATAACATGCTTATTTCAAAATCATTTGCCTAATCATCTGTAATCTTCTGTTTTACCTATTCTTTTTTTATGATCGTTTATTTGCTTCCTTTGATGTCTAATAGAAAAAAGAAATGGGTCAAATTTTTTCTGTATAAGCACAACAGATAAGTCTGACATATGTAGAGGAATCTGGGCAATCTGATAAACAAAGTTATTATCACTTTCCACAACCAAATACAATATAAACTTTCTGATATATTACTTATGACATTTATACTGCTTAGCTATTTTTTATATTCTAGCATATATAAAGATATACATGAAAGCAAGTGAATGTTCCTTATCTACTGGAATAGTGGCAATTGGATATATCAGGGTTAGAGCAAACATAACAAGAACTTTACCGCTGTCAATTGTTCAACAATCTGTATATGACTTTAGTTACAAAACTTCTTAACCACAGATATTTCTGTGCTATAGTATGATATGAATTTGTTATTACTCTTGCTGAATTAATGGTGGACAGTGGCAAATGTAACTTTTTTTCATCCACTGAAGGAGAAAAGGAACGCCTCCCAACAGACGTGAATTTATTGTGGAAACCTTTCCAGTATGCATGCATTATGTGAAGGAGACATACAACTGGAATATATATTTAGATCTATAGCATTAAGTATATTAAAGATAGAGTGCATTCTTTAAATATAGCTGTATTATACAGTTAAGATTAAATCTTTCAAAACTGCTTGCTTAGAGTGATGCTAATATAGCAATTGATCTTTTATTTAGAATTTATTTTGAATGCTTAATTTCCTTGCCAAAAAAATTCCACAGTTAGTAATAGTAGTAAAGTTGGAAGGGACCTTGGAGGTCATCTAGTCCAACCCCCTGCTCGGGCAGGAAACCCTACACCATTTCGGACAAGTGGCTGTCCAGTCTCTTCTTAAAAACTTCCAGTGTTGGAGCATTTACTGCTTCTGGAGGCAAGCTGTTCCACTGATTAATTGTTCTCACTGTCAGGAAGTTTCTCCTTAGTTCTAGGTTGCTTCTCTCCTTGATTAGTTTCCACCCGTTGCTTCTTGTCCTGCCTTCAGGTGCTTTGGAAAATAGCTTAATTCCCTCTTCTTTATGGCAGCCCCTGAGATATTGGAATACTGCTATCATGTCCCCCCTTGTCCTTCTCTTGAACATTAGTAACAAACAGATTAAATCTAAATCACATCTGTACTCAAACCTACAGTTGATTCTTGTTTCTCTTTTTATGAAAACTTATTAAGGTAAACAAACTTTACTCACTCTGTTACACATGACTGACTTAAGGTTTATCCCATAGGTTGTGCTGATGCATCCTATAGCAATGGTCAGACAGAAGGACACAACTACTTGCTACACTGCAAGTGTATATAGTAGGGTTATGTGGCATTTCAGATTCAATTAAAAAAAATGCTTCAGAGCACATGGAGGCATAAATATAGTTCCTTTCTAACTTTCTAACTTTAAAGCATCTGTATTTTCTCCCAGTTGCATAGGATTGCCTTCCAATGCATCTCGCCCAGAGAAGGACATGGTTTCTTTAAAATTGTGCACACTGACTCTTACACCTCTCTAAACATTTTTCAAGATCTGCCACCAGAATGTGATAATTTGCATCAGAAGAGAAAAAATAAGTGTCTTACCACTGTCCGTTAATTTTACTCTGAAACTTTACAGTGAACTGCAAATGCTAGAGACCATTTGCAAAGGGAAAAATGGTTAGGACTGAATTCTATCTTGTTGAAGTTTAATGGACAGTTTCCTTATTCTACCATCACCTTCACAATAATCATCAGCCAAAGTTGAAATTCTACAGGAAGAGTCACCTTCATGTGGAACAGAATCATTCATTCATGAATGCATTCATTGAATCAATCACTGGACCAAGAACAGCTAAAAATAAATTTTACAAAGGATTAAACATTAAAGCAGAAATTTTAACAGTAAAGTATAAACAGAAAGTTATTGTCATCTATGGTAAACCACAGCCAACAGCTTGACTGAATATCTACATCTTCAGTTATAGCCAAAGTAAAATCAATACTGCACAAGCTTGGCTTCTGGGAAAGAGACTGAGATAATGACTTAATCAGAGCTGAGATGATTCTCTCCTGGAAATATTATATCTTCTTCATATATTACATCCAGGGAAAGGAGAAAAGCACTCTGTAACAGTTCTTAATGTTTCAAAACACTAGCAGAAACATCACCCTGCCAACAAAAGTGCGTATAGTCCAGGCCATGGTTTTCCCAGTTGCAATGTATGGCTGTGAAAGTTGGACCATAAGAAAGGCTGAGCACCAAAGAATTAAGGCCTTTGAACTATGGTGCTGAAGAAGACTCCTGCGAGTCCCTTGGACTGCAAGACGTTCAAACCGGTCAGTCCTAGAGGAGATCAACCCCGACTGCTTTTTAGAAGGCCAGATCCTGAAGTTGAAACTCAAATACTTTGGCCACCTCATGAGAAGGAAGGACTCATTGGAGAAGGGCCTAATGCTGGGAAAGACTGAGGGCAATAGAAGAATGGGACGACAGAGAATGAGGTGGCTGGATGGAGTCACTGAAGCAGTAGGTGTGAACTTAAATGGACTCCAGAAGATGGTAGAGGACAGGAAGACCTGGAGGAACATTGTCCATGGGGTCGCGACGGGTCGGACACGAATTCGCAATTAACAACAACAACAACAAAAGCTGTTGCTTATAACAGAAGCCCTTGGGCAACCAATGCAACTCCTTTAAAATGGACTTTATATGGATTTGAATTATGCTCTCAATTTCCATTTGCTGCATCTTCTATATCTCTTCAATGAAAGTTCAACACAGAGCACAATGCAATAGCATAGATAGAAAGTTATCAAAATATGTTATTACCATCAAATTATCCCTCTAGGAATGGTCACAGGGTATAGTCAGTAGAACAGAATTATTCCAAGGCTACTGAAGGTTCCAATTACGAGTCAGAACTGATGCTTTCAATGTGGAACCTACAGATATCTCTTCCAGTGCTTTCTGCTGCACTTTACTTTCTTATTTTAAAATGAAACAGGAAACATGCACTGGATTCAATCTACAAGACATTATCTGATATATCCCAGGTGCTGTGGTGTAAAGGGTTTTACAAGTATTAAACAGCAGGTGGGACAGTAAATCAGGAAGCTATTGGCAATCAGTGTGCTAATTTCAGAATAGCTGCAAGTCTTGGTTTATAGGTTAACTTGACAGGAATTTTCAGCTGTAGCATTTGGGTTATTTTCAAAGGCAGCCCCATATGCAGCACATTGCAGCAATCTAGCCAGGTGGTGATCAAGTTATGAGTTGGTGATCAAGTTATGAGTTATCAACAGAGCATCTTGGTCATAACATTCACATGGATGAATGTTCCTCTGGCTGTGGCTTCCACTGTTTAATTAAGTCCAATGAATCCAGAAGAACCCCGAAAGTATGAATAAACTCCTTTGGAGAGAGCATGATCCTGTCTAGAGTGACTACCAGAGCAGATGTTACAAGGAACAGTCTAATGATAGGAGATTTTGTTGTTATAGTGTTTAACGAGCTTGTAATCTCTAGACCAGGGGTAGGCAACCTCGGCTCTTTTATGACTCATGGACTTCAACTTCCAGAATTCCTGAGTCGTTGCCTACCCCTGCTTTAGACACTGGCTCAGAACTTCAACAGCATCTCCAATTCAGCCCAGGTAGCAACATATAACTGGATGTCATTAGCATATTGACGACACCCTACTTTGAACAGTGAAACATCTCTCCCAGCAGTTTCATCTGGATATCAAATAATGTGGGGAAGAACCCTAAAAAATTCTCCATGATCACTAAGTGCAGAGAACTTAATGAGGTAGAACCACTGTAAAAAAAACTGGTGGTTCCAATCCTTGCTGGTGATCCAGAAGGATATTAGGGTCAATATTAGATCTTGTATGATCAACAGGGATGCAGTTCCACCTTCAAAGTTTCAACCAAAGTAATCGACCAGACACCCCCCCCCCCAAAAAAAGCTCTTTCTGCCCCATCACTAGCTGTGAATCTTGTCTGGAAAGGATCCAGATAATCCATTCTTTTATAGCTGACCAGCTACTATTTGTTAATTGTCCTTGCAATGAATTGCCCACCAAATTGTCAGAGCATTTCTTCTCTGGAAAAATCTGGATCCATGAGATACCTGAGATGAATCACTCTAAAGGCAACCAGGAACACTTGCAGATGTCCAGAGCTGCTGTAAACTGCAACTTGACAAGGAAGGGATCTTGTAGTAACAGTTGCAAAGGGTATAGAAAATGGCCTTGAAGGACAGCAGAGAGAAACATTATTACCATGGTAATGATGAGACAAGTGTGGCTTGAGCCCATTCCAAGAAAAAAACTTTAAAAAACCTCAGACAGACCTCTTCCTAATTCACACAAAGATAAAGTGAGGTTAAAAAGTACAAGCAAAAAAAGAAAAGAAAAGTAAAGGAAAAAGAAATCACTCATGTCCCTTCTGGTAATATCACAGCATCATCAAATGCTTTTGTGTAGCCTTCAGAAGATTCGAAAGTTGAGCAGCAAGTTCTGACATTTCAAACATTACATACCTCAGATAAAGTGAACTTCAGCCCAACATCCCACTGATCATCTACCAAACTTCTTAAGATGGAAAAATCTTTTCTATATCCAATAACTATCATACAGATTTCATGTTATGTTTCTTCAAATTACATGTGCTCTGTAATTTGGTCCACTTGCCATATAAAGTTTCTAGAAAATCTGATTCTGTTTCTGGAGATATAGGCAAACATTTAACATTTTCAGTTGGCATTAGTTACTATTATAGTTTTGCTTCCTTTAAAAAAAAGGTCAGCTACTTTTGAAAAGAAAATACACCATCATAAAGCAGCATAACTTTAATTTGGAAAACTTAACTTTTCACACTAATGTGTTTCAAATTTAAAATGATCTAAGGAAAAAAAAGGAACCGTGATTCAAATTCAGCTTTTAAGCAAAAATGACAATGTCGTCATGAGTTAATATTAATCCTTTAATTAAGAATTTCAAAGATTTAAATACTTTCTCTGACCTTGGCTTTAAATAATTATGCTAAGTGTGGATTTCTTTAAATTCAGAAAAGATTCTGAACTGTTGATCATAGTTATGTAATAGTTTCAAGCTGGCAGATTTCCAACATAAGCTGTTTAAAATTAGAGACGAAGAATATGATACTCACAAATGAAATGTCAGTTTCCCAAATGCTGTTCCAATTCTATATGCTAATTGTTCCATTTGGTTGCTGTATTTCATCTTGCAATAAATTAAAGATGGTACTTTAATATATGCTAAAGCATTTAAACACCTGGATGTCAACTAATGTAGATAAGTATTTTGAGAAGTTCCTTTGTAATCTAACATCAAGTATTTAAACACCATCAAAAAGGAATTTTGCCAAAGCAACGGCAAAACAAGCCAAACTGAAGCCCTAGATGTAAAGTAAAATGAAGGTTTATTTTATCAGGAGCAGTATTTTTGCTTCATTTATATGCTGTACCATTTCAGAGGATGAAAACTAGTAATATGGTTTAATACTCTATGCTGGTATCAAATGCTTCCTGGAAATCTCATATTTAAAGGACAAAATATTCAAGTTCCTGATTTAAAAAATTGTTAATGTAAGATAAGGATAACCTTTATTGTCAACTTTTACTGTGGGCACACTGGCACACATTAAAAACGAAATTGTTGCCTGCTTTCAAAAGTGTACACATACACAACACACATATAGACATGCTATATACATATATATGTATACACCTACACCCTTACATATATGTATATACCTACACCCTTATTAATCACTTTCCATCTTGAATACATAGTGGAAAGAGGAAGCTTGAGAGTTCACAAGGTTGATACTGTATGGAACAAAACTGTGATTGAATCTAAATGTTCTGCTTTAGATACCACCAAGCCTCCTCTCAGAAGGTAACAAGGAAAACAGGTCGTGAAGACAATACTGTGGACCCTGCTCAAGCAAGACTAATATGCTAAGTCCTGGATGGAAGGGAGGGAACTGCCAATAATCTTTTCTGCCATCCTCACCATTCTCTGCATCGCCTTCCTGTCTGAAGCAGTGATGCTTCCAAACCAGACTGTGATGCAATATGATAGGATGCTCTCGATCGTCCCTCTATAGAAAGTGGTAAGGACAGGGGAAGAAAGATGTACTTTTCTCATGTGACGCAGAAAATGCAGGCACTCCTGTGCCTGCTTCACCAATGTCTTGTTAACTGCACACCCAGAAATTTGATGTTGCTAACCATCTCCAATTCTACCTCAGTTCTAATTTACATGAAAGCTGGGACATGACCGTTGAAGTAAAGACAAGGATAGAAAAAGCCCGAACAGCATTCTTCAAAATGAAAAAGGTCTTCTGCGGTCACGACATAAGCCCAAGACTGAAAATCAGGCTTGTCAGATGCTATATTTTTTCTATCCTGCTCTATGGAGTAGAGAGTTGGTCTCTGACAGAAGGCCACCTGAAGAGAGTAGAAGCATTTGAAATGTGGATTTACAGGCGGCTGTCACTTATAAGCTGGGTTGACAAGATCAGAAATGAGGAGGTGATAAGCTGCCTGGGAAAGCCAAGGGAAATCATCAAAACAATTAAAAAACGAAAATTAGAATATTGCGGACATGTGATGTGACACCCAGAAAAATATGGCATACTCCATTTAATCTTCCAGGGAAAGATTGAAGGTAAATGAGGTCCAGGCAGAAGAAGAACATTGTGGCTTCAAAATCTAAGGGATTGGTTTGGACAAAACCCAGCAGCACTTTTTCGTGCGGCTGCTGATAAAAACAGGATCGTCAACATGATTGCCAACGTCCAATAACGGATATGGCACAACAAGAAGACGAACCATCTCCAGAGGTGAATCACGAATACATACAGTGTGGCTGTGCCTGCATTTTCTGAAATGGACAATGATCTCTTTAGTTTTTCCAACGTTTAGAACTAGGCTGGTTTTCTTACACCAGTTCACCAAACCCTCTACCTCCTTGCGGTAAGCACCCTCATTGCTATCTTGAATAAGGCACACTACTTCACAATATGGTTAGTGGCAAACCTTGCATAACAGTCATGGGTCAAAAGGTGAACAATAGCGGACTTAGGACGCAGCCCTGCGGAGAACCTGTGCTCAAGTAAATGGTGTTAGAAATATTAGTCCTAACTCGCACATACTGGGGCCTGTCAATAAAAAAATCAAGAATCCAGTTGCATAATGGAGTATTAAAGCCTAAGAAGCCCAGTTTGTCTACTAGATGCTGAGGAATGATTGTATTAAATGCCGAACTGAAGTCAACAAACAGCATTTGCACATGAGTATTTCTTTCATCTAAGTGCTCCAGCTCAGATGGAGAACAGAAGAAATAGCATCCTCTATAGAGCGATTCGGATGGTAAGCAAACTGAAACAAGTTAAAGAAACAAATAAAAATAAAGATAGTAAAAAAGAGATAAACAAGAAAGTATTTCCCTTCTGAGGTATGTCAACACTGTTCTGAGCTATGTCAAGACTGAACTTCAATATTCAAGTTCCTATACAAGAACACAACTTCATAATATCTGACTCTGGGCCACACTCTCTGATTTTTCATTTGAACCAAAACATGCAAATTCAATTTACTGCAATTATGACAAGAGAAAATGCTGGGCAGAAGTGGAGTAAAAGTCAGACTAAATAGGAATGCACTTTATGTCAGGCCCCAAAGTAATGTATCCTCAGTTATTTTAGCTTTGTAGCTTTCTTTGTTGCCTGCCATTCTATTGGGAGGGGGGAGCCTTTGGGAATGCTTTGCACTGTCTGCTTTGTTGCCTTGTTGTCCTTCTCCCAGGGGATGGAATGTCTCACCTTAATCTGAGAGACGGTTTGTGCTTGGAGCCAGAAGAAACTGAAAGTGAGAAAGACCTTGAACAGCCTGCTGAAAAAAACGGTTATCAAAACACGATGCCACATGTGGATTGGTTGGGATTCAGATGAACATTGGGACACTGGGGGGAGGAGTATTGAATGCTACTTTTAATATATCGCTTCACAGGTTTTTCTCTCAGATCTTGCCTTGATTCCCTGCTGTCACTAGCTCCTAATAAAAGTTTCCTTTTGAGACCAGGCTTGTTTCAAGAGTTCTGCTTTCTTGGGTGGCTTAGCTGAAGTAGGTCCTTACACTTTATTGATAGTGTCTCTGGTACTTTAATAATAAGTGAATACATTGTTAATAAGTCCTTGTGCTTATTTATTTATTAAATTTATATCTTCCCTCTTTCACTCCCCAAAATGACTCTGAGCAGCTTAAAATATAGTAAAAATAGAGATATAAAAACAATGAAAATATAAAAACAGATTAAAATTGCAAGATTACATACAGACTAAAACCAATGGGGTCAGAGTGGAGCAGAAGTGGCGTATTCTCTATCACTGAACAATAAAACAGAGACACAGATGATATACTGTACATCCAGAAAGCAACCTACAGAGTAGAATAAAATCACCAACCATGTTGTCCTTGAAGCCTAAGAGAACAGCCAAGTTTTCCGTGTCCTTGGGAACATCCTCAGGATGGAAGCCATATGGATCTCTGGGGAAGATTGCTCCAGAGACCAGATGCAACAACAAGAGAGGCATGCCTCCAAAGTTCCAACAGATGACATTATTTGAGGGGATATAAAATGTCTCCATGCTACCAGATCTTATCAGAGAAGTAGAAACAACTAGAGATACAAGGTCCCACAAATAACCAGTCTCTATGCCATGTTTAAATAATCAGGCCCTCTATATCCAGAAGCCAACTGGAAACTAGCGCAGCTCATACAGTAGTGGTATCACATAAGCATTCTGTGGCATTAATGCCCATGCTGCCACATTCTGGAGTTGAGATATTTTTGCTTCAGTTTGAGGAGGTGGAATGAAGTGCCTTACTGAATCACCTCTCTTTGCCTCAATGACAATCAAAACTGGGGCATTTCAAACAAGTATTTTTCTTCAGCAACATAAGCGCAAATGCCCCAGTTACCCAGAGAAGTGACGTAACATGGCTACTCTGTTGTTTTGAAGCAGATTAGCTCTTTGTGTTATAGTTTTGATTTGCTAGAGGCTTCAATAAAGAACCGCTCCATCTATAGTGCTGGTTTTGTGCAGACTGAAGATAGTAACATACTATTCACACTTCTCAAACTTACTCCAACACTGATTTAGTTTCACATTAATTGTAATATCCCTGAATTGCAATATCTTAATCAGATATTTTTAATCTTACCTTTTCCAGTGTCATTTCCTTTTCTGCAGCATTAGTCTTCCTCAGGTCCAGAATCATTTTTTCTGACTCAGTTTTCTGTTTGTTCATGGCAGTCTCATGATCTCTAGAAGCTCTTTGTTTTTCTTCTTCCCGAAGAAGACTAAGTTCTACCAACTGCTGTTTTCTTTGAGTATTCACCTGAATCAGCTCTTCCCTCAGAGTATGGATCTGGGCTTCCATGTCACAGATGATCTTTAAAATAACAATACCACCAATCAACAAGAATAAATACTTTGGTTTAATTTTTATACACCCCACCCCACCCCCCAAAAGTTTGCATCAGTTGGAACAGAAAAGTTGTCCTATCAAAAGAACAGAAAAATGCTTTCTCAAATTATTGATATTTTATAGTAAGCCTTATAAGTAAGCTTCCGGTGAGAATACATGGTGAAGTAGACATCCCTGAAGGAGCAGGGATAGCACTGTTGTGGAGATCAGCAGTCAGACGGTGAATTCTGGCCAGCGCAGCCTCTCTGGAAAAAGGAGAGATTGTGAGATTGCCCACTTGTAACCAGGACAGTTTTTTGTGGTTGGTTCATGAGTTGAGCAGCTGGAAGTTGAGGGATTTCAATCAAGCTCAAAGTCATAATGCAACCTACATAGACAAAAAGTTCAAAAAAGCTTCATTTCTTAATCACTTTCAGTTGTCACTAGTTTAGATAGAGATTTTCTCAATGTAACATGAACCAGACTGTAATGCTGTCTGTAACTATGGAGATACTGACTGGGATATTAACTAACAACGGAGTGCCATTTGAGACAAAAATATTAAGGGCACAGGAAGACAAAGTAGAAAAAGTAGATGACCTTATTTTGTTAAGGACCTGGATGTACTCATCTCTAATGATTTATGTTGTAAAGTTCATTGTTAACAGCATTGCTAAAAAAGCACTAAAAGTTGTGAATTTAATTCTATGAAGTTTCTCCCCCCCCCTGTAAATATTATATTGCTCATTAATGCTTACAAAACATACACTAGGCCAATCCTAGAATACTATTCAGCTGTTTGGAATCTTTACTGCATATTGGGCATTAATACAATCGAGCGAGTTCATAAGTATTTTACATGAAAGGTCTTACAGTCTTCTGTCCATAATAGAATACCTAATGCTACTAGGCTTGAAATGCTTGATAGTTTAAAACTGTGACGCTTGTGGTCAGACTTAGATACCGCATACAAAATTGTACATAGTAATGCTATACTTGTAAATTACTTTTTTAGCATTCATTGTAATGTAATGGAAGCAAACAACCACTTTAAACTTAATGTAAACCACTCTAAACTCAATTATAAAAAAATTGATCTTTGTAACAGAATTCTCAAAGTCTGGAATATCTTACCTGATTCAATTGTCTTAGCCATTAAACTTCACAATTTTAATTCTAACTTAACGTCTGTGGACCTCACTCCATATTTATGAGGTCCCAAAGCATGTATGTGTAAGTGCACTGGTGTTGCCTAATGTCCCTGTCACATTTTGATTTTCTTATTTTCTTTGTTTGAATTTGTAATTTTTATTTGACAAATAAAAAAATAAATAAATAAAATAAAGGGGGAAGCTTGCCTTTTCTCTTTCTCTTGTTTGATACACTTTCATTTTTTGAGTTACAATATAATGACAACCACCAGAAAAGCAGCAAAAGTAGTAGAAGGGAGGAGAGGATTGCTAGACTAATGTGCGGAGAGAGGAATTATACCAGATTTGCTTCAAAACACGTTGAGCAATTGGCCAGTAAATTGATATTAAATTGACAGCTTTTTAAAAAAAATGCTGAAAGACTTGTAAAGATGAAAGATGATAAGAACATGGAAAGCTTGGTAAAACAAGTGCCTGTAAGTTTCATATAAAACTAATGAATAGTGGAAACTTTCCAAAGTAAGACAAAGTTATAGACAGAGAGTTGGAAAAAGAATTAGATCTGGCTCTATTGGAATTAAGAGTGAAAGAATTTTGTTTTGAGATTTAGAGCAATTTCAGAGGATTGTAGAGAAGATATTAGAGAAAACTTTAGCAATTTGGGGGAGGGGATGAGATGAGATAGAAATAGATAAACTATATAGAATAAATACAAGATTTGTGACAATAAAAAGTGTTCTAAGGAATGTTTAGATGCACTTTGTCAGACAGAAAAGAGATCAACTTTTGCAGTACCATTTAATACAAAACTAAAGACTGGGATTTATATTTGTGTAAAATAAGGAAGACATAAAATGATGTACCCACACAAGCATAGAAACACACATGTATTATTAAGCAAATTAATAAATAATATTTTTTATCTGGAAACAAATAATCAAGGTAGTAAGGGATGCTATACTCCGATACATTTGGGAATTAATATCAGCCATATCTATTGTATATTTTGAGATAAATATTTCCCTCTATACAGCATTTCCCGCTAGAATTGCTTTGACTGAATCCTATACTAATTTGTTTTCATTTAAATAAAAAATAAAACATGGCAGGCAGAAGATTCTTTCATCTCAACAATTTCATAATGTTTTAAAAAAATGTTTTCAGAGTAAAATATGTATGATACAGAATAGAGATAAAAGAAAACTTTGGATTTAGCTTAATATGCTTGTTGCTGTATCTTTTGAAATCACGAAATGTGAATCAGTTCCATCATATCTTTGAACATGATTTTCAGAAGATGGAAGATATAAAATTTAGATTACAAATACAATTGATAGATTGTGTTGAAACTTCCATTTATGTCTTTCAACTTTTGAAACCTATTTTTAGAAGTACCTACTATAAAAAGATTTTATGTTGCTAACCAATACTCTATTAATATAACATTTTGTGAGTTTAAAGAATCAAGATTGACAAATACAAATTATGTTAATATTCAGGTATCTGTTTAGCTAACTATTGTAAACCTCTTCAAAGTGCATCCTCAAGGTGTAAGATCACTGTTTTTATATGATACACTGCATTGTACTATATGCTACATATAGATATGAATTGGAAATCCCTATATTTATTTATATAACAACGCTTCCATTTTATTTCCCTTTTATTCCAGTCTAACAACATACCAAAACTGGCAAAGTATTAGATTTAGACATTAAGAATGAATGCTTAAAACAGATTCACAATTAGTTCTAGAGCTGTACATTATATTTTATTTTTTTCCCTTTCAAAGCTTAAATATGTTCAACCAATTTTGAAATTCTTGATAAATTAACAATTCTGCACTGATGATGTTACCTAGTTGGGGTAACGAAATGTCTGAAAGAAAACAGCCAAGCTCAGAGAGCACCAAGGACACCTCATTTTAACTCTGAGCTACAAATATTCTTTTATCAAATTAACAATTCTTTAAGCAATTTTCTTTTGATATCAATCTCTGAATGCCTTTGCAATTTTAGGAGAGAAACACATCAATTAGGGAAGGTTTTCCTGATTATAATGCTTAGTTAATGGAATAATTTCTGTAGTTAGTCATTTTGTTGCCAATAATAAATTTCAGGGTCAAACATTTCTTTATATAAATATTTTTTTTTTATTAAAAGTTTTATAAATTTTACAAAAAAGAAAAAAGAATACAAAACAAGAGACAACATATACAAAAAAAATAAAACTAAACAATACATATATAAGAAAAACCCCCCATCCCCCACCCCTAAAACACCCTCCCTTCCCCCCCCCCTGAGCTTCCCAGAGCAGAATATAGGCTTAAGAAATAAAAATAAAAATTAAATTAAGTTCTTATGAAAAAACTATATAATATTTTTGCTAAATTGTATAAATTTTACATTTTATATTTTATTTTTTTTTCCCTTTCAAAGCTTAAATATGTTCAACCAATTTTGAAATTCTTGATAAATTAACAATTCTGCACTGATGATGTTACCTAGTTGCACGTCAGGGTAAGACATTTTTTGTGGATCAAGGTGATTCTCCCTTAAGTTCTGTGCTTGTGTAAATTTGAAATACAGGTGTCCAAGCTCAGAGAGCACCAATGTGGGTTTGTCTTGAATCCTTCACCTTAATAAGATTTTCATCTTCTCTTTACAATCCAATCTGTCTGCCTATATTGGAACCAAGAATAAATAAAGTTTTCTTGTGCTAACTCTTCCCGTGATTTTAATATTCTTTAAGTAACTGTCTGTCATATCCATTTTAACCCCTCTTTTTAATCGCATGCCTATAGCCCATAATGGCAAATCCTAAGTAAAGAAATTCTGAGATTTAAAAGATAGGCATCATAAAGTAAAATCCCTCTCTCAGAATTTGCACTTTGCATCATAATATAATTTCAAATTTGGTACCTTAAGTCCACCCCTCTCACGGAAGTCTTGCATAATTTTAAACTTAAGCCCAGATAAATTTATTAAGACCCTTCTGCCACTCATCTCATTTTTCAAAATTGGTAACATTTGAAACAGAAAAAGAAACTTGGGTAAAATATTCATTTTTATCACTGCAATTCTTCCCATGAGGGATAATTGC
The DNA here is from genome assembly GCF_016545835.1 of Crotalus tigris. Taxonomy (NCBI): domain Eukaryota; kingdom Metazoa; phylum Chordata; class Lepidosauria; order Squamata; family Viperidae; genus Crotalus; species Crotalus tigris. Next base: position 3,913,681 of record NW_024100507.1, read on the forward strand.
AACTTTTCCCATCAAGCTGTACCCTGACCCACAACCTTTCATAATTATTTTTAAATAATTTTACATTAGAAACAGGTCAGGTTAGTCAAAATCTGCTTCTCCTGACTAGACATATTTTTAGGTAAAATTTTGGTAGCCATAATGATGAATCAACTGTAATAAGTTTACTACAGAATAATCAGGTTGCCAAGTCATCCGCAAAAATAACTTATATTCTTTTTTATTAACATGTATTCCTTTAATTTCCTGAGACTCTCGAATTTTGATCAATAATATTTCCAATGTTAAAACAAACAACAATGGCAATAAAGGACACCCCTGTCTAGTACCTTTCTCTATTGTGAAAACCTCTTGATAATAGTTTGGGTTTTTTTAAAGGGCAGATTTTTTTATTGTTCTATTTTTGTGACTCATGTTGTAAACAATTGTTTGATTAAAGATTTCATGTCAGTATTTTAAAATGTTATGTGTGCATGTATATGTATTTATGTGCGTGTGTATATCTCTATACAAATTTTCTTTAATTAAAAACAACTTCCCTCTTAGAGATTCAATCAAATCTGAACAATTTTAAGGCCTATTTATTTCAATGGGACAATGATGACTGATTAAGACCTAAATATTCTTCATGGTATTGATATTATGTTCAATTACGGTTTCATGAAGTTAGCATTTGGTTTTCTACATTGTGTGTTTACAGAGCTAAGGAAATGTTTACAAAAACATTTTAGAGAGGAACGCTATGTGTTGAAGGCCTCAGGCAGTATAAGCCTGTGAAGGAAATTCAAAGGACAAGTGAGCTATACAACAAGAACCAAACAACAAAGATGCTATGCAAAACTTACTGAAGCCAACACTGAGTTTCTGGACAGACGCTGATTTGCAGAATTAGGCTGATTACCGTAAAGAACAAGTAGTTCAGTTCCAAGGATATGGTACAACTAGATTGTAAGCAACAAAGAAATTAATCTGTATGCAAATAATGCAAACTTCATACTTGCAACAGAAAAGATCTTTTAGAAAGAGAGAAGCAAATCAGAAGCTTGTAAAACTCACTTATTCCAGAGAGCAATAAGTATCCATATTGGACTACTGCAATGTACTGTAAATGGGGCTGATCTTGAAGTTTCAGCTGCTGTAGGATATGGTAGTGTTACCTATATATCTTTTTCTCTGTGTGACACTACTGCTTTGCGAGTTGCATCACCTACTAATACACTGGATGCAATTCAGTGTGCTGGTAATCATCTTTAGAGCCCTTCATAGCTTGGGGCTTGGTTATTTTGGGGGCTGTTTCTCCCCACTTGTTTCTACCCGTTCCATCTACCTGGCAGAAGGAATATACTTTAGAACAGTGGTTCTCAACCTTTTCAATGCCGCGACCCCCAACCGGTCGTAAGTCGAGGACTACTCAACTGGTGCAACACCATTTGCAGAATGGGACTTTTGGCGGGCTCAGCAGGGCAGAGACAGCCTGGACAATTTCTATTGGCTTTCAAAAGCCAATAGAATAAAAGGGAGTAGCACAGCTAAGGAAAAGGGGAAAAAAATGCCAGACTGCATTGTTTGGCGACCCCCGTGAAATGGTCGTTCGACCCCAAATGGGGTCCCGACCCACAGGTTGAGAACCACTGCTTTAGAATCTGCTGGCTAGTGGGACTTAGGAGAAGAGTCTTTTTCTCTTTTATTTATTTATTGAACTTTTAGGCTACCCATCACCCCAACAAAGTGACCCTGGGCAGCAGTCTTTCTTATGACACTTGCCATTTGGAATATCATCCTTCCAGAAATTAAATTGGCAACGTTCATATTGGGCCCTCCACTTTGAAGACATGGCTGTTTCCTCAAATCTGGGCAAAATGGGATGGAATGGAGCTGAATGTTTGATTGTGGATTTATTCTCCACCTTCTCCCCAGCTGCTATGGGTTTTGTATTTTTTTATATCTGTTTTTTTTTTTGCTGTTTTTAATATTGTTAGCCACCCAAAGTCACGTACATGAGACAGGCAGCCATATAAATCTACTAAATAAATACATTTGTGTTAAACTATATAGTTAATACTTCTCTAGCCTAGTTTGTTTTAAAACACAAGAGCTCCAACTTCACCCATTATTAATTTCCAAATTCACTTATTAACAACTATTAGCCAAGAGTATCAATAAGATAAGAATAGAAGTAGTTATTAGTGGAATATGTCACTGTATTTACAATTTTTTTCCATGAGCAAATTTGCTTAAGGCTGCTAATAGAGAAAGAGAAACTTGAAAATGTGCAGTGATTCTGAATGAGATCATGGGATACAGTAAATGGCTTTTAACCCCAATCAATAGTGCTTTTTATCAAAGCTGCTGTTTCCATATTGTTTATACTATCAGGGAGAAAAAAAATAAACAAATTTCTGTTGAAATAATAAATGAAAAATAATGTGTTAAGTATACAAGCACAGAGCCCCTTATATGTTGCTTATCTTGATGGGCATAGCAAGATCAAAAGAAGTACATGCATATAGTAAAAATACATGTACTATATATCATTACATTTAGATTTTTTTTATGAAGAATGCAATAAATACAGCGTGTCTGTTTGTTTGTTTGTTTGCTTGTTCGTCCATCTCACCAAGATGACTCCAGGCAAAATGATTTAGGTTCAAATTACCTGAAAAGGCCCTTGTCTGAGTGTTAAATCAGAATATTTGCCAGAAATACAAATGACACTTGTTACTATGCATTTTATTATAAGCATATGTTAAGATAATATTTATCAAAATGAAAACAACACTAAAACATAATCTAGACCAATTTAGAAAAGAATGCTATATCTACAAGAATCAAGTAGTGCTAGTATTAATTAATCCATAATTCTTCCCTCCTCACTTCCTCATTTTCTCTGAATTTCAGGTTGGGAATTTGTTTGTGCCTTTTACTGAACCAGCTTGGCTTAGACTAAATCATCCTGCAATGACATGTATACTGAATACAAATCAGACAGCACAGCTTTAAATGTGTGTTGTAGTTCTCATTTCCAATTCAAGAACTGTACTATAATCATAAGCTTCTAGTGGATAAAAGAAAATCAGCACTCTGTATATTAGTTAATGCCACATTTGCAAATCCTAAGGAGATCTGTGCTTTTAAAAAAAAAACATGTATAATTTCTTCTGAAAAATACACACACGCACACACGCACACAGAGAGAGAGAGAGAGAGAGAGAGAGAGAGAGAGAGATGCACAGAGATAGATACATGAATAGCTTTGTACTGCTCAACTGATAGAAGCAATGCTTGCACTGGGATTAAACCTTTTCATCATAAAGTCTCATCTGATTTGGACTCCAAGTCTATCAAACCTTTTCCTTTTAAAGTCCCGCCTTTGATTCAACATCAATTTATTCAAACCACAGCTGGGTGGCTGAAAACGAAAGGACAGCATCATTTAAACCCAATCATATTCCCAACTTAAAAGAAGGAATATAATTTAAAAAATTGGCATAAAAGAATGGAAATGGGATAATATTTTTAATGGTAGTTGGAAGGCTGACAGATGTCAAAGTCTTTGAAGATGTCAATACAGTGAGCAAGAAGTTGCCATTAAATAATTTGCCGGAGAGGTGAAGCTTTTTAATGACTGAAAAAGCCCTTCCAGACACATCCTTCTGTTTTTAATTTGTCAGATTTCTCTCTGTTTTCTGAACAATGACATATAACTATAACTGTATAGCAAACATATTTTTATAGCATGTTAATGTACAACTTATTTTATACTCTTACACAGCTAGATAAGTATAAGGAAGCTTTACCAGAGAGCCCACACCATTTAGATTCCTTGCATAGTCTTATTCAGTATAATGGAATTTACCAATATCTATCTATCTATCTATCTATCTATCTATCTATCTATCTATCTATCTATCTATCTATCTATCTATACCTATATTTATACATACACACACACACATATAATTTTGGTTGTTTCTTTAAATGGTACAATTAGCTAAACACAATTTGCCTATGTCTATTAAAGGTCAGACATATTTACAACTTTTTGAATGCTCATTAAAGGAGATTGTTGATAATTAGTTGATGACTAATCCAAACAATTCTTTATTAAGCAGAGTGGGATGGGGGACGGGGGAGGGGGGGCAGGAGAAGAGTGTCCACATCTGGAAAAACAATAAAATTATCAAAACTATAGTTCCTGAGATACATAACAAATAAATGTTAACTCCAAAACACACATTCATATTTCCACAATTTGCTTACTGACAAGCATTTATTACCATTTATTCCTCCCCAGACTCACGTGCTAATTAACAAAAATCAGCCAAATATCCCCTAAGAAGAAGGTCTATTTTACACAGAATCCTTCCTTTCTGAAACAAGTCTAAAGGACAAAGTGACCAATATAATCAATCATACCTCCCATAGTCCTACTTTGTAAAGAAAAGCAGAAAAGAGACACAGGGCATTTCCCTCTTCCCTTTTCAAACATTTCAGCCTTTATTTCTTCAACTCAAAGTCAACCCAAATATGTCATGAAGAACCAAAAACCTCTCTATTTTAACATTTGTATGCCATCTTTAACCAAAGTTCTCTCTCAAGGAACAAATGACCAGGCTCAGATTATCCTCCTTTGGAGTCATTATGTGAAGACCTAGTTCTCTGGATAAGATTTTAATGCTGGGAAAGGTTGAAGGAATATAAAAGGGCAAATCAGAAGCAAGATGGATCGAATGTGTGCGCCATTGGAAACCCTGAAGGACCGCGTTGAGGAGAAATCATCATGGATAAAATCTATTTATGTGGTTGCTAAGGGTTGATAACGACCTGATGGCATATAATGAATCAATTAATCAGTGAATAATTCAATAACAAGATACATGAACACATACACGCACACACAAAAGGAGAAGTGGCAGGTACGACAGTAAAACTGTATTTAAAATTAACATATTACTATATTAAAAACTAACAATAAAATGGCTCACAGAGGGACAGTTTTTAATTGCCTTTGGTTATAGTTATGGACAGCTTGAATATATTGCAATGTTACTCAAATTAGATGCAGCAAAATAAGTCTTTGCAGCAAAATAAGTCTTTTATTAATTATATTTTCCATGATATCAGTCAAGATAGAGTAGTCCTTCAATACCTTCATGACCAGAGTAATGTGACACTCTTTTTGGTCTTGGACTTCTCAGCCTATTTATTGATTATTCAGATTCTCCTGCCTATCTCTTTCTTAACAAGGCAGATGCTTTTAACCATCTTGAGAGCGGTGCTGGTACAATCCAGTCCAGAGTTTCCTTCCTAGGTGATTTCCTCCCCTGCACATTAGGACTGCTACAGGCCAAATCATACTTTTTTAATGAGGAACTTTTGGTCTTTGAAGCCTTTTAGTATTGGCCCTATCTACTTCAAGGTAACAAAACCCATGTAAGTTCAAACAGATCAAAAGAGTTTGGTAGGATGGTTTCTCATAAAATTATACCATGTCAGTTGAGACATTTCCTCCTCATATTAGCTTTTAAATCTCTTACATGTCAAGCTTGCAGGCTAAGCAGGCAGATACTTAATTGCGCAAGCCAGGATTTTTCATATTTTACAAATCTCCCCCAACTTTTTTTTTCACTCTGAAAATTGGGGGGGGGGCTTCTCTGATATATAACCCAGAGGATGCCCTCCTGAACACTTCAAGTCAAGGACTCAGCTTGAGTAAATAAAATTCCTTATTGCAGATATAAGCAAGCTGAACTTCAATGAAGCTTGATTTTTCTGAAGGAGAGAGAGGGGGGGGGGAGAGAGAAAAAATAGAATAGGAAGAATAGAATAACAACTTTATTGTCACTTCGAATGTACACTAATCGGCATACATTAAAATGAAATTTCGTTGCATTCATCTCTCAAAGGGTCACCACCTCCGATATACACTACATAAATATGACAAAAATAAATAAATAGAGAGAGAAATACTCCAACATTTAAATCCTGGATTTCTTTCTCCTATCCTCTTGTTTTGATGCCTGCTTGCAATTAATTTAGACATATTTTCAGTAACCATAGCTTAACCAATTTGCAATACATTTTCAGAAAGCTTTCTTACTGCCTTGTTTAGAGACTATCTGAAGTTACAACATTATAATTCTCCCACACACACAGCTTTGCTTCCAATTCTTGCAGTTACAACCACGGCAGCATCCCAAACTCCCTGGGGATTATACTGTATCCCAGCAGATTTGTGTGCTTCCCAACAAGCTTGTGTCAGAGTTCATGCAGAACACAGAAGTAAAATCACAAGTCACACTCACTTGATGTGTGTGCCAGACTTGTGTCACACTTGATGTTTCACTTAATGACTAAACGGGAAGTGATATCATAAGTCCCTAATGGTCACATGATTTTCTGTTTAATTTCAGGCCCCATAGGTCTACCATCCATGATTGCTACCAAATGCCTTGCAGCTGCCCCCCATTCTAGAAATCTTGAGGCCAGGAAGTACCTACTTAAAGATCAACTAGAGCATGCTAAGACCTCCTACAAAAGCTCCGATGATCATCATAATCAGAGATGTCCCCTTCATTACTACTGATTATATCAGACTTTTTATTAAATTCCCCCAGACGTATGTTGAATACCATATTTACTGGACTAATGTAATAGCAGAAATCAATTACAATTATTCATCTACAGCTTCTAACCACACTGAAAATATATTCCCTTTTTTAAATCATTCCTTTCTAGTCATGAAGCACATTTCATCCCTCCTCCATACTTCTAGCCTCTCACCCTCCATCGTGGAGGTGGGGAATTGAAAAGAGAGCTTATTTTGAACTCTCAAAGCAGGAAAGACAGAACTTTGAACTATTCAGACATAGAATCTTCTTGGGAGGCAAGATATGATGGTCATGAACCTTAGCAATACTCTCAGAAACAAAATCCAACTGGCTGGCCAAGCAAAAGTTGTGTCTCTAAGGAGTTCGGGGGGGGGGGATTAAATGGGAAGGATGAGACAATGGCATAATTGAAGAAATATAAACAGTGCCTCATCTCAAACACAGAGAGAATTCTGAAATGGGTATAATTCCTTACAAAGTAGTAGAAAGGGAAAATCTGTCCTATTCTGAGTCAGAAAAGGAGTGAAGAAATTTAATATGGCATGAAGGGGAACTTCTGACAAAGGTATGAAGATGGAAGGGGAACATGTATCTGACGCTTCCAGGTTCATGGAGATGGAGAAGGGCACTGAATTAGGAGCAGCAGGTCTCAAATCCTAAATGGCATCTTGTATACAAAGAACAACATGGTATCATTCTATGTGACTCCATGTCTAGGACTTTGCTTCTAAATCAAAGATGTGCTATCTTGTATAGTTTCAGGATACTGACTGACTGGGAATGTTGGCTGTGGAATTCTGGGAGTTGAAGTCCACATGCCTTAAAATTGTCAAGGTTGAGAAACACTGGTTTAAAGGGAACCTTGACTCTAAACTCTGGGCATCTTACAAATAAAACACAGAGAACATGGTAACTGCAATGAAATTATTGGCTGCACAAAGATGGAAGGATTCTAAATTATCCATAATAGAGTAATGGTTGATAAAGATGACAGAATTTACAGACTTGGCAAAATTGACTTACTTAATTAGGGAAAAGCAGCAACTACATTGTCAGTGTAGTTTATGGACTTTTCGCTGAAAACAGAACAAATGAATTTGTGATTTATGGGTTTGACGATAATAAAGTGTAGAATATGGAAATTACCCATGATACAGCCGTAGAGAGGATAAAATACAAATGTATTTATAACAGCTGCAAAGTAAAAGTAGAAATTACTTCTTTATATTATTTTTCTTTTCTATTTTCTTATTTATCTTAACTTCTCACTTTTTTACTTTTTCTTCTTTAAACTTGTATTATTTTTACTCTGTAAAAATTATTCAATAAAAATTAATACTAAAAATCACAATAAAACACAAATAACAATAAAAAGAAACACCTGTGGATCTATTTCAATGAAGACTCAATCATCAAACTCGCAATGTCACGTGATGTGTCGCGATGTATCATGACTTTTTTTCCATTGCTGGCAATGGGGTGGGCATGGTTTCAGCATGATGCATCCAGCCCACAGGCCGGCAGTTGGACACCCCTGATCTAGGCCAAAGGTGTCTAAAGTTTGAATTATATTAAATGAACCAATCTTTGTTAATCTGTGTAATTGCATTGCTTATCGGAGCAACTTCATCAGTCAGAGCAAAATTAGTTAACACCCATGCATCTAGATCAGACATGTCAAACTTGCAACATCACGTGATGTCGTGTGACATATCAGAATTTTTTCCCCATTGCCGGCAATGAGATGGGTGTGGTTTCCTTGTGACTCATCCGGCCCGTGGGCCGGCAGTTTGACATCCCTAATCTAGATAAATGCCAAACAAGTGCAAATGTTTCTTCTGATTGCAAAGAATCATTTGGGAATTGGGATTTAACTTTCCATTCTCTTTTGAAATTATAAAATCAAGTATTTTGTGAGAAACTTGTAGGTATAGTTTTGAAGTATGCAAACATGCATGAAGACAAGATTTATGAAAGGTGAGAGTCAGAAATATGTTTGAAATTATGAAAAAACTGACAATATTTTCTGAAGACATCAAACAAGACCACATTTTAGCTCCAAAAACACACTGAACGGTCATGTTATGCAATCCATATTTATTATTATTTATTATCAAAACTACGCCAAATGCTTTGCTGAAATCAATTTATATTATATCTATAAGATTTCCATATTTTTAAAAAACTTTCAAAACAGGAAAAAGGGAGGGAAAGACAGGATGGTGATAGAGGTTATAAGTGAGATAGATTACAAGTATCTTACCAATTAACAAATATAATGTATTAAAAACCCATTGTGTTTATTGAGAATGCCTGACATAACCTGAAATTTTTGGATGAAGGTGAAATCAGCAATCTGTTGTTCAACTGTACTTTTTTTTTTTGCTGTTCCAAAATAACTATTTTGATAATTATAATAGAATATTTTGGGAGAAACTGTCCTCTGATATTAATTTGCCCTTGTTTTGAACCCTGATATCAAACATGTGTCCATTAATTCTTCTGCACAAAGCACAGTGTGTTTGTCTTAAGTAAAATCCAGAGATGCATTGCTGACAACAGTTGATGGCACATAAGAGAAACATTATGTAAAGGTGCCTCTAAATTTTGTGTAGGAAATTGTTGGGGCCAGCAATGTCGTAAATGTGAAGGCAGAATAGATGCCTGGATTTGTTGCAGGGCCTGGTTCCCCTGTTAAATCATTGTTCTGTTGTTTTTTATTGCTTGTAAAAATTTGCTTCAGGTTGGATGATTATTTATATGCAAGTATAGGGCTGCCACCCAGTGCCTGAGAAAGTTCAATGTCATTGTCTAGTAAGGGTTGCAGGTTATTAATAATGCATTTAAGGGTCTTGAGATGTGAGCTGGGGTGACTATCAATGGTGTTCCCTTGTTCTCTTTTTGTGTTCAACATTTGAATAGATTCTACCTGGAAATCAGCCTGTCCCTACTGATTTATTGTGATCTCACTAGGTGGGTAATCTAGTTGCCTGAATGCCTGGTTTAACTGCCTCAGTTTTGCCTCAGTTGATTAGTAGGCAAATCAACAGAGCCAGATCTTTGGATTTTTGAGGGTTTATCAGCAGATATCCAGATTTTCTTCAGAAGTGGAAAGAGAGCTCTTCTCAGATAAACAGAATCTGAGGAAAGAGAGCTGTATCATATAGTAGGGTTGGCGGTGATTCATTGGCAAACTTGGGGGAGGGAGAGATCATTGGCTTAAACAACATTTCTTGACTAATACATTCACATTAGCTTTAAACAGCAAAAAAACCTACAGTGCATACCTCATATTTGTCTTATACTATGTGAGAATTTTTTTTGTATAGTTGGGCCTTGCGATTACCCCTAACCATCTGACTATGTATTACTTATTATACATCTGCTGAGCAAGCAACAAGAGTGCCTAGCCAGAGAAAATTGCTCCAGTTCTCATATAACCTTTTCGGATATTCAGAAACACTAAAAGCCAAATGAAAATCAATAAAAGATGAATATAAAGTCCCAGATAGTGAGCCAATGTATACTTCAGCAACATGTTGCAAAATTAGGCCATGTGCTAAATAAACAAACAAATAAATAAACAGGTACTATAGGTAATCCTCAAATTACAGTCACAATTGAGCCTGGAATTTTGGTCATAAATTGTTCTGTTCGTTAAGGGGGTCAGCATATAACTTGACTCACTTTTACAATCATTTTTTCTTTCAGAAAATGGCAAAAAAGTCACAAATCACAGTTATGTGATTGCAGGATGCTGCAATCAATCACAAATGCAAGCCAATTGCTAAGCTTCCAAAATGCAATCATGTGATCAGTGGTCAATAACTGAAAGGGTTAATTTTTTCCCCCTTTAAAAATACAGTATAATAATAATTCCTTCAGGGTTTAAGAATGATACCATATCATTTACCTCATGTAAGGGGGGTTGCCAGTGTGAGAACCCACCATTTGGCATTCAATTATTCAAATAACTACAAGAAGAATGTTCCATATGGTGAGCACGATGGCAAAGAAGGCTCAACTACTGGAATTCATCTAATTTAAGTCCCTAGCAGATGGACCTGCAGCGTGCTTTCTCTGCAGATCTAATGGAACTAGCTGATGTAATTGGGGACAGGCAATCCCTCAGCTAACCCAATCCCATGCCATGAAGGGCTTTAAAGATTAAGCCCAATACCTTGAATTGAACCTAGAAGCAAGCTGGCAGTCAATGCAGCTCCTGGTGCTGAGATGTCATATGGGAGCCCCTATAACTGCCTGTAGAGCTGCATTTTGCATCAGTTGAATTTTCTGCATACTCTTCAAGGGCAGCTTCATGTAGAGCATTACAGTAGCCCGATCTGTTGACTAGGCAACTGAGCATACATGAACCTTCTGATCTAGGAACAGGCATAACTGACGGATAACACAAAACAGTGCAAAGGCCCTCTTAGCCCCATCTGCCACCTGCTCTTTAAGGGTCTTGAAAAGACCCCCAGATTGCACACTAGGTCTACCTGGGGCAGTGTCACCTCATTCAGCACTATCAAAGATAGGATAGTCCTAGAACAAATAAGTCTCCAAACCCAAAGCTATTCAGTCTTCCCAGGGTTTAGCTAAAGGCTCTAGTTCCTCATCCAGATCCACAAAACCTTGGGCACTGAGATAACATGTTTACAGCATTGTTTAATATCTTACCCCATGGCAATGGATGAGCTCACTAAGTGGCCTCATATAGATATTAAATAGAAAAGTAGAGAGCAGAAATCCTGTGGTAACCCACCTAGTAAAGGCAGAGGGTGGACCTCTCCTCCTCAATCACCACTGACTGGATTCAACTTTGGAGAAAGGAAGTGAACCAGCAAAACCAGCAACATGATATCCACCCTCAATGCTCTGAGCTGAAGGGAAGGATACCATGGTCAATGGGAAAGCTGCCAAGAGGTCAAGTAAGACAAAAAGGGATGCACAACCCCATTCCACCCTTGTAAGAGATCATCCAAAAGTGTGACCAATGCCGCTTCCATGCCATGCCTTGGTCTGAATCCTGATTGAAAAGGACGCACAGATAAGCCACTTCCTCCAAGATTCCTCTGAAGTTGTTACTCAATACTTTGTCAACCATCTTCCCCAAAAGTGGATGTTAGATATTGGACAAAAATTGTCCAATATGATGGAGTCCAGTGTTGGCTTCTTGAGGAGAAGACAAACCAAGGCCTCTTTGAGGTAAAGCATAAAGGAACAATCCCCTCATTTAAAGATGAATTACCCACTACTAGAACCCACTCACACAACACCCCTTGAGCCACTTTAACAACCCAGGAAGGGCTTGGATTTAAAGACCAAGTGGCTAAGCTCACAGTCCTAAGGACCTGTTCACTTCCTCAGGTTCAAACTGTCCTGGCAGATAACTTTTCCCCAGGCATCTCCTCTAGACTAGCAACTTAATTCAATAATTATATTAATCTAGTCCAAATTAATCCAACTATGCTCAGTTGGTTTATTATGTAATGCTACAGAAGATATATTTGTAATATTTGTTTAAGGGCTGAAAGAAGAAAATGGTAGAAATAAGGTGAACCTGTTCAATATTTAAAGTTCTGTTTCATTCCTTCTATTTGGAATTATAGTTTGGAGCAAATGCAATTATCTATTCACTCTAAACCATCACTTCAAGGTACAAAAGGAAGAAGAAATTACTTTGAACCAGGAATACCTAGTTTTTTCTAGAGTGAAGGTTTCACTTGGCCTTTGAGTCATATGTTGGGGTTATAACAGGAGAGAAATTAAATTAAATTACATTTATATTTAGGCTTAGTAAAAATTAAATATAGTCTAATGCAGGACAGCTCAGGAGTTGTGTATTTAATTATAGTCACCCATTGCCATATTAAAAATTACAATCTGATAACAATTTTTGGAAGTATTGGAATGAATACATTGACTACAAACTTTCAGGGACATTTTGATGCTATAAATATAGATCATTGTAGTGATACTGTGAAAAAAGAAAAACAACTCTAGAGTATAATTAAAGATGTCAAGTATGATGACATTCATTAACAAAAGCTATACTCATACATTTCAGTGGTTATCATTAATTGATGTGAATGAAACTCAAATAGAAACTATTGGGAGAGTTTCATTGGCGGAAAGCTTTTCCATTGGAAATATATCAACTTGGACTCAAAGTTTAATATTTGAAATTGTTACCCTGAGGTTCAAGTAAAATTATAAAAATAACTATCAAATTATGTATGTAAGTTGCATACCTCGGGTTCTTTGGTGTGTGTGTGTGTGTGTGTGTGTGTGTGTGTGTACACACCCACACACAGAGAGACAATATATATCCAAAATGAACTGAGATTTAAAGGTATGAGAAATAACATTGGCTATAAGAGTATGACAGAATCTTCAAAGAAAATTTAAGGATTGTTTATGCAAAATTGTTTCCATTTTTAAAGCCATATTAACACAGTATTATTTTTGTTTAAAGAAGTATGTTTTGGATAGAAATATTTCATAACAATATTTATGTTATGTTTTTCTTTCAATACAAAAAGAATTGAAAAAAAAACATGAATTCAATTCTTTTGACCCCCTAAAATAAATCCAAGGTCCTGGAAGTGCAGAAGAACTTAAATTGTGTCTGTAAGAATATGTTATTCTTTTTAAGATGGGGAAAAGTGAGAGGAAGGAGAGGATGTATCTTATAATTATGCAGAACACGGATTTATTTTTTTTTAACAGAAAGAATAATGAGAGAGTAAAGAATTTTCTTGCACTTTGCTGTTCCCTCTTTCCCTTAATGTAAAGCCCAGTGATGATACTGACTTATTACTCTCAAACAAAGAGGAAAGGTTGTTTTAACAGCTTTACAAGCAGGTTACACAACTGATATCCTTGATGCATATTGCTCCTATGCTTGAATTAATGAAGAGGGATATGTTAAGATATGCTCTTAGACTCTACCAGCTAGAAGGATTTAATTGTTGCACCAGGTACTACTCTAATAGTGGGTGTAGGTTGTAAAATATATCAACTCACATCCCATTCCAGCATTTCAAAAAGATCCAATTTGTGTGGATCTTTTTAAGTCTAGCATTCAAATTCAAAATTTTTCTCATTTCTAAGTAAAATTATTAATGTCCATTTGCCTCAACTGGGGCAAAGAACGAAAGACTAGAGGAAAAAAGAGATTAGAATTCTTATTATTTGTAAAATATTACAAACAGAGGAGTTGGGTTTGAAAGGCAAATCAGGAATAGAAATATAATTTAATGGAAGAAAGTAAATCTTCAATGAGGAAAAATACAAAACAGAAAAAGATTAACAAGAGAACAAACAAGCAAAAACAGTTGCTGATGCAAGATGGAGGAAGAAAGCTAAGAGAAATTATGCTAGTATCTTATCTAGGAGAGTTTGCTTCCCTACATGAAAGCATTCACAATAGATTTTATTTGTCCAATCACATGAGTATTTGAACATACATTCCCTTAATGGATGACAAGTATTTAGGATCAAGTGGATATATATCCTTTCTGTATCATTAGTCATGAAGTCTAATTCCTTTACTCAATTAATACAGCAACATTTGTAAATGGAACAGAAAATGAGGGGAAAGACTTGATTTTTATCATGCCCATTTTACAATGAAAACAAAGTACTAAGATTTTGTAAAACACATTTCTTTCCATCTGTATCCAAAGGCAAGCTACTGAAAACCTAGTTATTGGGTTCATCATTATGTGAGTGTTGCAATGTAACCATTATTATTGTACTTTTATGTTTATACAGTTGTGCTGACAGAATTGAAATAATTGAAATCAGAGAATAATAGGCAGATAGCCAGGCAGATAGGAAGTCCAAGATTACTGGTTTACTCAAGTGGCAAAAAATGGGTAATATGCTAGAGAAAAGGTGTCATTAACAGGACAAAAGAAATTATGTGATGGTGAAATGATACATCTGCTAGAAAGTAATACATTTTTTAATAAATGCTTCTAAAAGGCATTTAAAAAATATGAAAAAAGTTATGCTTTGTTACAATTTTAATTTTAGAAGAGATCATCTAAATGTTCTGCATACTATTCCAGAGTAACTGCATATACCCAAATATCTCTCAGAAGTACCTTTTTTAAGTTTTCAATAAACATTACTGAATTGTTTTTAATGGTTAAAAAAAGAGTACAAACATTTTAAAAAATAAAATCATAATCAAAACTTTCTAGCACCCTTTCATAATGGTAATTTATTAAATGTTTAAAGTAAAAGATAATCACACATCTTCATAACTATGCCTCAAAATCTAAACCTGTGGATCAACTTGGTTTTTCAGAGTAAAAAAAAATATGAGACTACTAAATTTCTCATTGGTAGAGTGATAATCATTTGTTTACTCACATTATTTATACAAAGGAAATAAAATTACCTCCAAAAATCAATTAAAAATTGTGGAGAAGAAGCACAATGTGCAAATTCAGTACATGCAAGTAACATATGATTTTTATTGTTATTTACTGATATTTGTTCAATATAAATTCCATTCCTATTCATACTAAAATAGAACATGATAGCAAAACACATCAATATATGATGATTACATCAAAAACCAATCAAATTGGTTCACACTACTATTTTTGTAATATCATTATCAGGATAAAATTGATTATTTTTATAAGATATTAAATACTAATAAATTAATCTTAAGTGACAATTTGCAATTTATATGTCCCACTACATATTAAGTATTTATAATATTGCACAGCTCTGAAAAAATACTGCACTGTTATTGAATACACTAAATAAGTAATAATATAAAAATAATAAATTGTTATAAATTGAAATGAAGAGATAGATGATTTAACAAGGACATGAAATATTAAAAAATATTACAGATGGTAGGTTCCACATCACACACCTACTTGACATGATATTGCAACTGTTTCTCATAACTCATTATCCCTGTGATTAAAAAAGTAAATTAAATAATTTAATGACGAAACAGCCCAATGATTTTAGTCCAACTATAAATAAATCTTCGGAATTCCTTGATTGTAAAATAAAGTTTCCATATTTTAGAGAAGTGATCTTTGTGTATCATGAGCTTCATTAAACATAAAATAGTAAGGATCTATATATATTAACAAACTATACTACATTAAAAAGGTAAATGGCACCTACATCACAAACGTATACAAATTAGGAATACGGAAATATAACAAGACTGATGATGATGAGGAAGCTATTTATCTTTTAAGAAGTATGCATTTGTTATTAAATATGAACATAACATATTCTTTGACTAATAAACAAAAAAACTGAGCACAGTCCCTTCTTCCATTCTATTCCTTGTTTCTTTTTAAACCAACCATAAATACTGAGTTTCTGGACTGTATTATTGACATGGTGCAAATGAAATAAATTATTAACTTTTTTCAATAACTCATGAATTTGCAGTGAAGGAAAAATGTTTTTCCTTCAAATATGGAGAAAAGGCTCCCAAGTGCGTGTATGTGTGTATATATTTATATATGTGTGTGTATTTATGTATAATATATATTTTAAACTATGATGATAATTATCCACATTTTATATCAAATTATTCAAACTATTCTATTGAGAATTGCTAAAGCAGTCATTGTTTTCCTATTCTATTACTTTCAATTTTTAAGTGTCTTCGCTTCAGGCCTTTTAAAGTATATTTATTCTGCATAAAAAACTATGTTCGAAACAACTGGCGTAGGTTATATATTTTTAATTGGATCAATCAAGAAAATTTTTCATGTCAAAAATGCGGATTTAACCTGTACATTTGAGCAATTAAATACACCATAGCTGGGAATTAATCTGGCAAATGGCTTCTAACAGTGATCATAAAAATAGAAGAGATATATGTTTGTTATATGTACATATATGTGTATGCACTATCACCCAATGTATGTGTGCTTATATAATTTAATGCATTTATATATGAATATATACAGATACAAAATTTCTATACACCCACACACATTTAAAAATCTAATTTAAAGGCAAGCAATCAACAATTCTTAATTTCCCATATATTGATCATTAAAACAAATCCTTAATAAATCACGTGCAAAAATAAAATGATATTAACAATTCCCAAACATCATTAAAAATTAATAAAAACCAAAATACAGGGAATATATGAGCTGATTGCAGGGATATTTATTTTAAAAATCAATGAGTAAGTCAAAAGGGGAGGGGTTTACTATAGATACATGGACAGGAAATAAATAACGTTTTTTTCTTAAATCTATCATGACAATAAATGAGACAAGATTATAAATAATAGGCCAAATTATTGCACACCATGTGATTCTTAATCTGGGTACCTATGGGTCCCCTCCTTTTTTTTTCTTTTTTCTTGGAAAGCCTTTTTTTAGTAGTGGTAGGGAATGGGGCGGTGATGAAAATGCAATAGAAAAAGAAAATTGTGTTTATATGTCAGTTTTTTTAAAATGATTAAAGCGTGCAGCAAAAGGAACATTGGAAAATAGAGGATTTTTTTTTTTTAAAAAAAAGCCAATCCCATTATTTTTGAAATGCTATTATTACCTGAGCATCTCGTTTCCTATATTCCTGGGTTTTATTGTCGTAGTCTGTCATGGCAGCCCGAAGCTGTTTTTCTAGTTTCTCAATTTCCCGTTCATGGTCTCGGACCAGGCAATCCTTTTCTGTGTTATGTTCTTGGAATAGGTGCGTCTTTTCCTGTTCGTGCTCCAGCTTCAGCTCTACTATCTGATTGGACAATGAGGAGTACAGTTCATCAACAGAACATCCCTGTCGTCATGACAACTCATCTTACTGCTTTATTTTTTTTTCACCCCCACAATTTTATCGTAGGTTTTTAACCATTATTTTTACGTCATCGTTACCTCACCTGCAAAAAACAAAAATAATGCTAGGTTTTAGGCGTTATTTATAAAAACGAAACAAATTCAACAGATCATGAATACTGAATGTCAGAACACCGGGAGATGAAAAAAAAATCCCTGTCACATTGGATGTACGTTCCCGAAATCCAGCAGTCATACAGATTAAAAATGGTTAATTGTCTCTTCTGCTCTTCATGGGTACACAAACATCTCCAAAATAAAAGTCCATCCAATATAAATGAATGAATGAATGAATGAATGAATGAATGGAGGAATGTTTATGTGTGCATATGTTTGGATGTCTATGTTTGTATCTGTCTATATAAACTTTTGTCAACATTCCCCCGCTATTTTTAAAATGAAAAAGCTCTATGAAAATGAAAAAACTGGAGCACCAGCACAAACAAATGTACGTGTTTTAGGGGGCACCTGCTGTGCCGCAAGCTTGCACCATGACTGCCAAGAAGATTCTATTCTCAGGAAGCTCCTTTGCCTGTTCAAAGCACGCTGGATACGATGACCCTGGCCAGGCTTAGCCTCTCCATGTTAGACTGAATGGCAGCTGGAGACCAAGGGCCTGGTGGCTGCAGCTTTAATACTAATCCTCCCAGACTGTGCACAATGGCACCCTACCTGGCTGGCAAACTATAGCTAGCTAGGCTGCCTTTGAAGCAGGTGATGAATAGGGAACTGCAGGAAGCCAGCTTTCCTCATGAACTCCGGGCCACACAGCTGCTAGGAACAGTCAGTTGAATTTTTCTTCAGTTTTGGTGGATTTCAGGAGAAGAAGAAAAGGCTGTTATCAGGAATACGGTTGTTATATTTAGCGTGAGAATCTCTCCTCTTCAAAAAAAATAAAGCAGCAGTAGGAATCTGCCCATAATTGATCTTGTTTGTGTGAGCAAAGCATGGAGGCATCTTATCTTAAAGAGATAGCATTCATTTTTTCTTTAAAGCATTCTCCATAATGTCACCTTGGCAAGTGTGTATAAATTTTCCATGTATATTCTGAATACCCAAATCTAATAAAAATCTTATGGAATCAAATTATTCTCAACTGGAAATATTTGGGTAATATATACTTGGCCTAATACCACAAAAAGCAAACTGTTGAAACTCCAACTTTGTGAATAAAGATACATTTTTTATTGATAGTTAATGCTTCACTAGGGTTTGTGATACAATTAAAATCAGGGTCTTTAAAACATTTTATGCATTCTTTTTTAGCAGGAAGTAATTTCCTTGATTACAACTGAATGTGCATTGCTGTGAAAAATCAAGATAAATTAAAATAAGGAAAATTACTACTTTTTTCTAAATAGACCAAACATAAATAAATTTATACTTTTAAATTTGAAAAAAAAAGTCCTGATCAACACTGCAAACTTTTACTTCTCCAATTAATTCTGTGATTGTCCAGTTAACCTTTACTTTCCAATTTCCTGAAACCAACTAAATTGAATAGTAAAATATAAAGTATTATGAAAATAAAAAAAATATCTGAAAGAAACATAAAAACTTTTATGTCGGTCTTTACCATGCACTTTTCACTTTTGTAGTCAGCAAAATTATTAAAATTGTGAAAGAGGGTATATGTAACCAAGAAAAAGGACATTATTACTTCTGAGAGCAGGAAGATATACCTGATCTTTAAGCTTAAATGACAGTACTGACTTCCTTGGACAGAATTATAAATAAATAAATAAATAAATAAATAAATAAATAAATAAATAACACTACCACTATGAATGCTAATCCTGTTAGGCCACTGGGAGTGGTCAGCATAATTTCTTAAAAGCAATTGTCTCTCTCCTCCTCCAATCTTTACCCTGTACAGTTGGGTGTTAATGTTTAAACATTTCCAGTCAACCAATATGTTTCAGTGTATTCCTAAGTGAACAGAAGCTGATGTAACCTGTACTTGGTACAAACTTAAACATCACATCTCTCTGCAAATGTTGAATACATAATTATGTATCTGCCTAAGATCTCTGCACAGATGTTCTGTAATATGAAAATCTGGGGATTGTGAAGATCAGTATTAACATTTTATCTTTCTTTCCTTTAACTACTACGGTAGGTATGTTTTAGGACAGAATTATCTAATTTCTTCCTAGCTTCAAATTCTTCATTATATATATATAATTCCAAAGCATAATAGACACCACTGTGCTTAAGATAAAGAGTTCAATTTTTGTGCCATCTACTCAAAGTACTTTATTTTGAAAGGTTTCAGGCCTATTAAGTTTTTCTTTATAGATATAAACAACTGCTTTTGTGATTTGACTAGAAAAGGTTTTATTTTATGAAAAGTCTCTCATGCAGATCATTTTTTTCTATAAACAGCACTGAATTGTAGAATTATATACAGTTATTCAAGTATTAGCTAAATTTTTCAGCAGTAATGTGTGGTTTTTACCCTTCAGATTTGACCAGTTGGGAAGCAGTGCTAGTAGAGATTTTTTGGGGGTCTTTCAAATCTTTCCTTGCTTTCAATGGTTCCATGTAACCTCAATTAACAAGGTTAGCACAGTGGAAATTTCTAGCTGAAAGTGTTTAACAGATTTAATAGCTTTTCTAACCTTTAAGAATGAATTATCTTCACTTTCAAATATGCCTAGAGGGTTGCCTAGCCCTAGAGAAACCCATGATGTTAAAAGTAGATAGGTTAGAAGATCAAAGTATCTGTTTGTGAATTGAACTGCCCACATATAATAATAAATCTAATGAATCAATCACTGGGGGAAGGGGTTTAACAACTTTACAATATTGAATGAACTAGAAAAATGTTAAAACGTCTACAACTGCCATATTCATAATTTTCTTAGTTTGGATCTTTAAACAACTGCAGATAAAGAGTAAGTATGCTTAATTATGCACCAACGTTGTTCTGTTTGGATCAGTTTTTGTCCAGAATTAACTGAAATATACTGAGAAGATAATAGTCAGCATCTGCTCGTCCAGTGATGGTGTTAAAAGATAAGGAGGCTCACTAGAATGTGATTTCACCAAGGAAAACCACGGTATAGGCTAGATTGGAGGGATGGAAACCTAGAAGAAAGCAATAGCAAACTGCTTCCATACTTCTGTCAAAGCTACTAGGGTGTATCACCAGGAGCTACATGTGCATGGCACTAGAAATTGAGCAAAACAAGATTTACATTTTATATTTTATAAAGGGATACTTTAATCTAGTACTATCAACTATTAATGACCAAAATGATAAGTAATTGATTTATAGAAACCAAAATACAAAAAACAGGAACCATTAGTACCTATTAGCAGCTTCTTAGTGTTTCCAAAATTGTTGATGAATGAAAAATTAAAATATGACAATTATGAGACATATATAAAAATTATGCTCAAAAATGTGGAAGCATAAGATTGGGAAATATTTCTAATTATCACTGTTTTTAGAGCTGACATAATCATTATCATTACCAAATACATTTCTGTTGCACAATGCTGGAAAGGTATCTAAGAGACAATCCATAATCCTTATGGTTGATAATAAACTGCATCCATCTCTACAACTGCAGCACAACAAATCCTTATCAATTAATTTATTTTTTGGCTTTTTATGACCTATTTCCATTGTGTGCCCAGCATGTAAGTAATAAAGAACAAATAGGCTTATCACATCTTACATTTTATTATTTGGGCTATGTAATTTATTAATTATCTTATTTATTTCTCATAGTGCAATAATCCATAAAATTAAATATAGAGAAGCACAATACAAAAAAAATCATCAGAATTTAAATTAATTCATCTTAAATGAAAAGCCTGCAATGAAAAATCTTAGCTGTGCATCAAAAAACAGCTATGTAGATGCTACAGAAACTATTTAGGAAAATATTACAGATTTGGAACCACCATTGAGAAAGCATTCTCTTTTGTTGTCACCCTCCAAGATACAAAACAAGACATTGTCTTATCTGTGAAAATCTAGATCTTGCTAATTTAGAATTGTATAAACATAATTCAGAATTAAATCCTCAAAATTCAGTTGGTCCCAACCCTGCCAATTTTTAAAAGGCCTTGAAGATCTGATTCTTCTCTAGTCATTGGCCCATTTGAAACTGTAAGGGTTGTGTGACTAGCCACTGGCACATTTCATGTTTTATTATTTCATTACTTTCTTTTGTAGATTAGCTTTCTAATTCTTCTTAGCTCCATAGCAGCACCAACAAATGGGCACTTGACAACTGGACAATATAAACAAATAATATTCATCAGAGCTTGAGCCCTTTTTATCTAGTCTAGAGCTCAGTTTGACTGGTTTGAGTCTCAAACTAGGTCCTCATCTAATTTATTATCTGGCCAAACACCCAAATAACATCACCACAGTCTATTCCAAAATGCAAAAATAATAACTTTCCAAGAAGTCTATTCAGCAATTTCATGAAGAAGCTACATGGAGGGACTAAGTTCTAAACATCATAGGATATGGCAAACTGATGCACTGGTAAGCATCACTTGCTGTAGCTGGGCTTTACTCACAAGTTAAAGATGGGAAGATGACAGAAATAGATAGCAAAATCAAATTTGGAAGATCATGGAAGATACAAAGCATGAGAAATTGTCTAGACAAGAACTTTGTTTATGGAACAGTCGCCTACCCTCAGGGACATTATTTTCTATAGTCTTGATGATGGGATGCAATTAAGCAGAGCCCAGGTTCTGATGAAACAATATATCTCTCACAAAGAAAATTAATTGCGGAATTAAACTTATAACCTATAATAAATCTTACAATTATAAAGTGTATTCAGTTGCACAGATAATGCCAAACTATGGTCCTGTGTCCCTATTGTCATTGCAAAATAAACTATGCAAGAACAATTGAATAGTAAAATGCCAGGATTCATTTTATATTTATAAATACTAGCTGGTAATAGAAAAGAGATCATCATTAACTTTTCAAATGTTTATGAACTTCTAGAGGAATTTGGTACAATAAAGTTGGAACAGAAAGTTGAATTAAGTGATCATAGCAAAATACAACAATCCATTATATGTTTTATTGTAAACTGCTCAGAGAAATTGGGGTAGTGGGCAATTTAAACATTTTTTTTAAAAAATAAAGAAATAAATATTGATTTGCTCCAGTTTATTATATTAGCATTTATGCAGATAGCCAATGGGCTGGAGGGAAAATTGAACCATAAGCATGAAGAAAATTGAAATGCAAAAATTTGTATTTTTATCTATGGGGCGCTTATGATAATTTTATCTGCAAGGAATGCTTATAATAACTTTTGAAAGAAAAAAATACTGGTAGGATTGTATGGGGCCTCATACATAGTAAACTCTTTAATGTGAAGCTTTAAGGCAAATGCATTTTACATCTATACTTGATTTGAAATTATAATTTAATGATCAATTTTAAGAATTTTCTAAGTTGAGTTGTGTTGCTATTTTTTATGAAATGGAAGCTTGCAAATTCACTGTGATTGAATTTTGGATTGCAGAAGGAACCCCGCCAATTGAAATTCATCATGAATGCAATTTATTTATGGTAACTACTATGATGACATAAGCATTGTATGTCACAGGGACACCAAATTTAATGATTGTGTTATGAAGAACAAAGTGGATGACCTATGACAACAGCCAACAACTTTTACATGACAAAGAGTGATGAATTAATTAAGGGCAACTGGTGGATCACTGAAGGCAAAACTTGCTATCAGGGTTGGCATTTCACAAAACTATGCGAGTCACCTTACTAATATTCTTCAATATTGGAAGGTTGGTAGAAGTGGGGCTTCTTGTGTGCTGATGGTAGAACTGAAACAATCAAGACTTGAAATCTACAAAGAATTCTTCATGCTATGACAGTGAGAATGAGGATTTTTTTAACAGCATTATGACATGGACAAAACATGGGCTCATCATTATGACACAGAAATCAAATGGCAAACCACGGGAAATCATCACAATGCTTTCCTGGGGGGGGGGAACCAGACTTTGACAGAAAAACTCATAAATAAAGTTTTTGGGGAGGCAAATGGTGATATTCACACGGACTCCCTTATAGTAGCAGTACTATCAACTTGTAGTTCTATACTGCAACACTCAAAACTCTGAAATAACAATGAAAAACAGTTTGGAAATTTTGTTGCAACACAACTCTAGGCATTATATTTCATGACTCATTGAAAAAATGGATCTATGTTTCAGGATCCAATCTGAGTCAACCATTAGGACCAGAGGTTTAGTCTTCCGAGCTTTCGGACTCATACTGGAGCCCATCCTCAGGGAATTCTCTCCAACAGAATGTGCGCTTTGGGCTATTCTATGCTTAGTATTTATGTGGTGCCTGGTGTGTGTCTTTTTATTTGTTGATTAGGGTGTGGATGGATGGCTATTAAGTCATTGGCTGTTGTTTCCTTGAGCTGCCAAGTCCTCGGCTCCTAAGTACCTGATAAGTTGGTAGTGAAAAATTCTCTAAGGATGGGCTCCAGCACAATCTGGTCCTGGTGACTGACCCAGATTGGATCCTGCAACATTATCCTGGGATAAGCATATTTGCCTTCATTCAGGGATCTCTATTGTACCCTATCTGCCATACAGTCTAGATTTGGCACCATACAACCTCACCTTTTCTTGAAATCAAAGGAATACTTTAGTGCAGAGTTCCCCAACCTTTCCAGGGTGGGAGAAGGGATGGTTCATGTGAGCAGCCAGCAAGCATGCACATAGCTCCATTTGCATAAGCAGCATATATGTGCACTTGCCACTCACGCAAATGGAACATGCATGTGCTCACCCGCTGCTCACGCACACATTCACCCACCGTTTCCATGACCCAGTTGCAAACAACTCACGGCACACTAGTGGGCCTTTGCCCAGAGACTGGGGACCCTTGCTTTAGTGGGAATCTGTTTCATCAAACAAAATATTCGAATATTTGAAGTAGAAAGAGCTCTTTCATAACAGTTTTAAAAACTGGTCGATCATAACCAGAAAAATGGCAAGAAAAATTGTGATTACTGTATATTTTACTAGACAGTAATCAAATCTTTCTCACCAGGTAACAAATAGTTCCTTTCAAAGTTATGGATGTGGAGGCATTACTTTTCATTCAATCTCATGCATAGAGCAGAGCAAGATACTAGCTCTTGTGTCTTAAGTGTATCTTGTGTAACTATTTCAATCAGCATTTGGAATGCATACAGTATAAGGCAGGACAAGTTTCAAAATATAAAGATATCTTAGTATCTAAATAACACACATGAATTTTGACACTAATAAAAAAAGAAATGACACTAATAAAAAAAGTAGAAGCAGGATTAGGAAGATCATGAAAAACCCTATATATATATATAAACCGTTTACAATAAAGTTGTCCAATTACTTCCTGCCCCCCCCAAAAAAGATAATATAAACGAAGGAAGAGACTGAACTGTAACAATCCCATCTCCAATGTAGAAAGCTCCAACAAAATCCAGGGTCCTACCAAAAATACTCAGAATGGAGGGTGGGGGGTGATTTTTGGATTGTTCTTCTGCTCCAGTCTTTTTTTTTTTCCAACACATTTCCTTCACTCACAAGCAGCAAAAAGGACATTATTCAAACATAGTTCAATACAATCTATATTTCATTTGTATCTAGAGACCTATATAATTAGGAACCACTGTCCATTTCCCAATTTTCCCCTGAAATTGTATCTTTAAAATAGCAAGTTATTGCAAGGAGAGGGAAATTTCATCAGTGGAAGATGGGATTTCGTCAATGAAGTCGGATAACTCACTTGGCTCAACTCAGTAATCCAATCTAACCTACATCCCAAGAACACCTGCCCACAAGCAATATGGCTGTATCCCTAGTCTGAGATTTCAAAAAACAATTTCTGTTTTCGGAACAAAGGAGAAATATTATCATAGAAGATTTTAATAAGAATCAGTTTGAATTTTTGATATACATTGTCACAGATATTATGGAATGCTTTTTTGTTATAAATGCTTATACAGATAAAGAATTTTTATCTTATAATGAGCTTATTACCTACATATCCATAATAAACAGACTCAAAGCCATTTTATACCATTGTTGAGGATTTTAATTTTTGTTGCATTTTGTCACAAAAGAAAATCCTAAAAGTAAGATACTCATCTCTATCGTGACAATAGATATGGTATCTCAATGTAGCACCCAGCTTAAATTATCTATATTATTTGTTGAACTGGATTAAATTGACTTTAAATTTTTTTTTTTATTAACTGGAATTAATTGACTTTAAAATGTTTTGTTATTCTTATTCTTCCCATTCCTCTTATTCTACCTATTTCGTCTTCTGATCTCAAAATTTTTTTCACTTATGGGTAAATGCAATATTTTTTTTACCAAAAAGATAATGTTCATTCATTTATTCAACCAAATCAGATGAGCATATAGAGGAAATAATTTCAGTTCTATTATAAGAATTTCTGTTATAGCTTATGCTTTTCTGTATAACCAGAAAGTTTTAAAATTTTGGAGATGCATTAAAACTATTTGCTCAAGTACCAAATAGAGGAAGAATGTTATAACTGTGAGTTAATGAATCACTTTGAAAGCAGGTCAATGGCTTCCAAGATCACTGATAAAAAGGAAACTGCTAAGACAGCATATTTTAATATTTTTAAAAAATATTAAAAAACATTTTCTTAACATTAACTAACCTGTTGTTCATATTTTTGCTTCAGCTCCTCCAACTGCCAGGAGAACTCTTTTGACTGCTTCTCCCGGAAAGATTTTGATTTGCCAAGATCTGCTTCTACCTTTTCCATCTACAAAGTAAGCAAGAATACATAATTTCATAACAGACATGGCAGATAGTGTAATTATTTCCACACCATCAAAATCTTAAAAACTATTATCCATTAACAGTTAAAAATGAGATTCAATGTTTTATCAGTAAAGTGACAAGCAGATAAACACAGATCATTAAAAAAAATAAGCACAAATTCAGTCATTTAAAATGTTATCAGATGAGAATCTTATATCATTGAAGACAATCTAATTTTACATCTGATAAAATCTAAAAGCCTCAAGTGCTATTTATTGAAACAAAAAAAATAGGACTTAAAGTGCTGAAGATTTTATTGCATTCCATTTGTGTTCTTTCAAAGACATTTATCTTGGAAATCATGTCTTTTTTGGTATTATTACTGTATATTTATTAAATAAGTATGTGGAGGTTTCATTACATATGCATCTATTTAAAATAAGAAACAATATATATATGTAAAGAGAGTAACTAAAAGAAAATCTAGAAACTCTGACAGTTTCAACAGAAGAAAAATACCAGCAAATCTTATTCTGGAGATTTCCTTCTCAGCTATGGAGAAAGACTTGATTCTCATCTTTGTTTCTGACATCTTTTTCAGAGGTTTATGGAAGAGTTTAACTTTTTTGAAAACTAAATCTTCCCATTTATACAGCCTTATTATTATTATTATTATTTATTAATTTTCCAATTTTTCATTTAAGTATTTAAAAAGCAACGTGGTGGCCAGTTAATCAATAGTTCAATAACATATAAAAATCTGTAGTACAAATCTCAAGTTACAACATCAAATATTTTCTCTCTTTTCCCCTTAACATCTACTGTCTCGTATTTAAGCTAATACAATTCTTATTATATCAACTAAGTAAAAACATCATTATTACATGTATCAATAAATTTTAGCTTATACATATCTTAACTACTTTTATATTTAATTTTTATAGACAATAAATGTCCTGTTATTGTTTTTTTCCCAATTTTTAGTTTCCCATCAATATTTAAATTTAACATTTGATATTTATAATTTCCAGGGTTTAGGTAACCAAAGTTTCCCTTATCTCAATTCATAACAGAATCTAATATTCAAAATACACATCTTATCTATTTGAGTATAGTCTTGTTCTATTTTAGTTATCTATTTAAGTTATCTATTTCGCACATATTAAATCATCTAATTAGTAATACAGTATCCTCTTCAATAAATCAAAACCATTATATGTATTGTCTAGGTTAATCAATAAATCAAACATATTCATATTTTTTTTCTTTTGGTTCTAATTTTTAAATATTATACAAATAAAATCCCTATTTTCAACTAATTTCCAAATATTTTAAATTAAATGATCAAAATTCCCCTTATCTCACCGTCTCCCTTTAACCCTCTAATTATTACCGTATATTCCGGCGTATAAGACGACTTTTGAGAGCGTTGAAACAGCCTCCGAACTCCGGGGCCGTCTTATACGCTGAGTCGTCTTATACGCCAGAAATAAGGTAGTTTCTGGCATATAAGACGACTTTCTAGGCATGTGACTCGGTGTCGATCGTCTTATACACCGGAAATATCGGTAGTTTCCGGCGTATAAGATGACTTTCTAGGCATGCGACTTGGCGTCGATCGTCTTGCGACTCGGCATTGATCATCTTGCAACTCGGCGTCGATCGTCTTGCAACCCGGCGTCAAACTTGGAGGTCGTCTTATACGCTGGGTCACCCTATACACCGGAATATATGGTAATATGAAATCCTCTCTAATAAATCAAAACCCCAATTTTCTTCAGCCTTATTTTGGCTTTCTTCCTTTGCCAATTAGCCTTCCACGTGTGTGCTTTTAAATCATCAACTAGATCTCCTTCTATTATATATATATATATTATTTGAAATAAGAGAGACCATTTAGTTGCCATTTTTTGGAAGGGCTAGCCTATTTGTGTTCATTAGATCATCTCCCTATTATTCCAATTCCTCATGATTGTCCTGATATGTTTATCTTCCATTCAATATGTTCTTCTTCTTTCTCCTCAAATTTCTTCTGATTTATATAGAAAGTTTTTTCCAGTTTCAGTGTTGTCACTCCCTTTTCTGGATTTTCCATTAACTGTATTTGTTGGTCAATTGAGTCCTCTGTCTTAGTATTTGATTGTTCCACTTCTTCTGTTATCTTCTGCATTGTTGATTCTTTGGTTGTAGTCAAAATTTGGGTTTGTATGTCTAAGCTGGCATCGTGTTCTTTTATGTTGCATCTTATTTTGTCACAAGTTGAAAGAATGGTTTCATGTATTGCTTTCAATATGGAAAGGGTCTTTTCCTGGTCTTCATCCATATTCTCTTAATAGTGTGTTAAGTTTTGTTGGGTATTGTTTCTGATTGTGATGATAAAGAGATTATTTTAATGTTAAATTTAATTACTGCGGCTAGGTTGTTAATAGGGCAATATTGGAAGAAGGAATTTTTGCCTACTTTGCAAGAATGGTTTTTTAAAGTTTCCTACTTAGCGGAAATGGCAAAAATTTCGGCTTTCTTGAAAGATCAATTGCAAGAGAAGTATCTTTCGGTGTGGAAAAGATGGATAAATTTTATACAATACAAGTATGATATAAGAAAATATTATCTAGCTTTTGAATAATTTATATAAGTTTAAGATATTATTTAGAAGTGTAATTGTTACTATTCTTTAATTTTTTAATTTTTTTTATTTTCTCTTTTGTTTTTCCTCTTTTTGTTTTTTATATATAATGGAGTTAAAGTATTTTATAATTTGTTTATTGAGTGTAATTATATTTGCTTAAGATTTATTTGGGTTTAAAACTTTTTTTCTTTTAAGATCTAGTTAAGCCTCTATTCAGCTCTGGGAAGAACAGGGGAGGGTTTTGGGGTGGGTTGGGAGGGATTGGGGAAGGGGTTTTTATTGTAAAATTTTTTTAAAAAGTAATATAAATAAATAAATAAATAAATAAATAGTGTGTTAAGTTGAGGACTTTAAAAATCAGATGTTAAAAATAATTTTTATAACTAGGTATGGGACCTCTATTTCACTTATTATAGGTGGTCTTTATAGTAGAAGTCATTTGTCAAGTAAAATTTTATAGTCCAAGGTATTCCATCATCTTGTGTAATAACAAATGTTTCTCAGATAAAGAAATAGGAAAGCAATTCCCCACATATAGCTCTGAAAGTCAGTAAAGGTTTACATTCATAGTTCAAGCAGGCCCATTATGCCACTCAGAAATTCTCTTTACAGCTGAGTTTCTCACAGGTGGTATCTATCAAGGTCGAAAGAGTTTTATCTGAAGTCTGGGCTTCAAGCTAAGTCTCTTTTAGGCAATAAGTTGTAATACCAAACTTCGCCACAAGATGTCACCAATGCCTTTTAAAGTTTTTTAAGTCCAAAATTGTTATAATCCTTTTTCCAGTTTTATTTCTTTTTTGTAGATAAAAACAAAAGTCTCCAGTAAAAATAAGAAAACTTTTGGTCCCCAAGTTTCAGAAACATATAAATCCAATTAGATTAAAATTGTTCTTTTAGTGCTTTAACTCCCCTGGGTAGTCAGTCGCCGCTATCCTTAGAGGGTGGAGTAGAAATTCCCTTCCCTCTCTCCTCACAGAGGGAAAAGATACGTTGGGCAGCTTTTACAGGAAAAAAAATACTTAAGATCTTAAAGAGAAGATCAGATCTCACCCAGTTTCATCTGCGTTGCTTTAGAAGTGCTTGATGGTAAGTTTGACTTCGGCTGTCTGCAGCTTAGTGACGAGCCATATTGCTATGGCTGGTCTTTCCTCTGCCAGGTGGAGGGCTG